>NC_064922.1:731513325-732138325 GCF_023897955.1 Schistocerca gregaria | reverse complement strand
AAGATTTTGTACATGATGTAAGTATGTAATATTTTATACTATTCTGTACTTTGACAAGTCTAATATCATGAATGTGATAATAAGGGGGCTAAATAAATAAAACTGGGTAGATAAGTTAGACCATTCAAAAAAGGAAACAGATAGGTTGAAGTTAGATGATGAAAGAATTAGTGAAGTGTAGTGGGAGGAAGAGTGCTTCTGGGCAGGTGAGTGCCAGGCTACAAACACAAAATCAATTAGGGGTAATGCAGGAATGTGTCTAATAATGAATAAGAAAATATGAACGCAGGCAAGGTGCTATGAACATCATAGTGAATGCCAAGATAGACACAAAGACACTGCCAACCATAACAGTACAATTTTATGCCACTACAAGTTCTTCAGATGATGAGAAGACTGAAAGAATGTATGATGAGGTAAAAAAATTATTCTGATAAAATAAAGACCAAGTCAAAACAAGTCCCCTGGAGTTGACTTTTTATTTTTATATTATTTATTTATTTTTGAGTTCTGTGGATCCTTGATGCAAATGTATTGCTAGGATGTAGAAGATGTCAGGTTATTACAGAAATAGCCACACGAAAATGATCATGAGGCAACCAATTTAACATATGTGAGCAGATACATGAAAAATGGCATCCACATGTCAAATAATTATACACAAAATTTCAGATAACAATACAGATAATAGTACAGTAATGACATAGATTATTGCATAAATAATAGTGCAGTAATGACATAGATGATTATATAAACAAATTTAAAGTAATTCATCAAAAACTATCCTGCCAACAAGTGATATGCTAATCTACACAATCAGTTCTTTTAGGGATGCATGAAATCAAACACAAATTCAAGAAGTATTACACATTATCAAAGAATTCCTGTTAAGAATAGAAAGAATTATCCAAAAGATAAAGTTTTAGCTCTGTTTTGAATTTAGTAAGATCCCCAATGACTGATTTGGTATGGGCAGGAAGTTTATTGAACACTTTTATACTTGAATAATGAACTCATTTCTGTACCATGCTGAGATTTTTTAAATCTTTGTGAAGATCATGTTTTCTTCTTGTATTGTGATCATGGTACACACTATTCATTTTGTAAATTGCATAATTTTTGTTTATGCAGCACATTAGTGATGTGTTGACAAGGCATGGTGAGGATCCCCAGCTGTTTGAATAAATTTCGCAAGAAGATCTAGGATGCACTCTACTCATAATCATGATAACTCTCTTTTGTGCAAAAAAGACTTTATTTGCTTGTGGCTGGTTTCCCCAGAATATGATGCCATATGTATAAGTGAGTGGAAATAAGCAACATATGCAGTTTTGATTGTTTCCATGTCACAAACATGCAATTGAGTGAATGGCAAATGCTGCTGAATTCATTCTTTTACATAGGTCAGTGATGTGGACAGACCAGTTAAGTTTGTTATCAGTTTCTAAACCTAGAATTTTGGAACATGCAACTTTCTCTGTTTATTTGCCTGCACATTTTATTTCAACATTTTCCAATTTTTTGTTTACTGTTTGAAACTGAATGAAATGAGACTTATTAACATTGAGGGACAGACCATTTGCAGTGAACCAGTCTAGAACTTCTTGGAATATAGGGGTCACAGTGTTCTCTAGACTGCAGTTGGGTACCTTGTCAATCATAATGGTTGTGTTATCTGCAAATAGGGTGAAGTGTGCTTCTTGGGGCACGCACCATGGGAGGTTATTTACAAAGATTAAGAAAAGTAAGGGACGAAGCACCGAGCCCTGCGGCACTTCACACTTTAATGTACCCAACCGTGTGGTCTACACAGTCAAATGCTTTTGACAGATTGCAAAAGATTTCAACTGGTGACATTTTCTTGTTTATTGATTCAAGGAGTTGGTTGACAAATGAGAAAATGGCTTGTTCAGTTGAAATAACCTCTTGGAATCCAAACTGATTTTTATTAAGGGTGTTATATTTATTAAGATGAGCCATGATTCTATTGTACAAGGATTTTTGAAAGACTTGTTAACAATGAAATTGGGTGTTAGTTAGAAACCTCTGCTTTATCACCCTTTTTGAAGAGTGGTTTAACAGCTGCAAATATTAGTCTATTACGGACGGTACGTTGATTTAGAGATTCATTAAATATGTGACACAGAACTTTAAGAATATATTTGTGCCAATATTTCGCTACTTTATAGATACATTGTCCACACCAGTGGAAATTTTGTTTTTCACTTGGCATATCACCTTCTCAATCTCATATGCTGTGATGATTTTCTCTGCACTGGTTTTTGTAGAAGGTTCATGGCTTCATCCATAGACCCTTTACATCCAATTTGATCCACTGCTTTCAGAAAATGATTGTTGAAGATATTGGAAACTATTTCCCCTTCATCTACGATGCTTCCATTGTGACACACTTGGATACTGTCTGTATCCTCTGAAACTTTGCCGATCTCCCTTTTTACCACCTTCCAGATTGTTTTTATTTTATCATATGATCTGTCGATTTCAGATTTGAAAAACATACTCTTAGATTTTTTAATAATGTTCTTTAGGATGTGACAGTACAATCTGTAGTGTTCCCTATCCTGAGGTTTATCATAATTTCTGAGTGAAACATAAAGCACTCTCTTTTTTTCACTTGAAGCTTTTATTCCCTTAGCAAGCAACTGTCTCCTACAATCATTCCGGTTTGTGCTTTTTGAAATTTTCTTACGAAATACAGCTTCAAAAAGGGTAACAAATTCATTTAGGAAAAGGCTGAATTTCTTATTTACATTTGTAGCCTGATATACTGCCTCCCAACCCAACTACTCCAAATGCCTACAGAAGGTTTCCAGATTCTCACTGTTGATTAACCTGTATGGTCTGCTGATAGAACTGCTCTTGTTAGCAGGGTTTAAATCGTGTATTTCCAAAGCTGCCCATCATGGTCAGAGAGACCATTTAAGATTTTTGTTACAAATATTTTTTCGATTCTGTTATTATCTACAAACATATTGTCAATCAGACTTGTACAGTTGTTTGTTACCCTATTAGGAAAGTTAACAACTGCCCTCAGATTGAAAGAATTCATTACATTCTCAAACCCTGTTATATCATTGTTACAGGTAAGAAAAGGTACATTAAAATCACCAAGCATTATTATTTCTTTGGTTTTGAATACAAGTAAGTTAATAGTGATTCTACTTGCTTGAGGAATACACTGACCTTTCCTGAGGGAGCTTTGTAGACAGCAATAACATATATAGGCAGTGTACTGACAAGGACTTCAATCTTCAATGCAACAAGCCTCACAATGCTGGCCAACAAAATATTTTTTTACATCGTAAATAAAACAGAAAGAAACTTCCACATGGGAAAAATATATTAAAAACAAAGATTCCAAGACTTACCAAGCGGGAAAGCGCCGGCAGACAGGCACATGAACAAAACACACAAACACACACACACAGAATTACGAGCTTTCGCAACTGGCAGTTGCTTCGTCAGGAAAGAGGGAAGGAGAGGGAAAAATGAAAGGATGTGGGTTTTAAGGGAGGGGGTAAGGAGTCATTCCAATCCCGGGAGCGGAAAGACTTCCCTTAGGGGAAAAAAAGGACAGGTGTACACTCGCGCACACACACACACACACACACACACACACATATCCATCTGTACATACACAGACGTGCGGATGGATATGTGTGTGTGTGTGTGTGTGTGCGCGAGTGTACACCTGTCCTTTTTTTCCCCTAAGGGAAGTCTTTCCGCTCCCGGGATTGGAATGACTCCTTGCCCCCTCCCTTAAAACCCACATCCTTTCATTTTTCCCTCTCCTTCCCTCTTTCCTGACGAAGCAACTGCCAGTTGTGAAAGCTCGTAATTCTGTGTGTGTGTTTGTGTGTTTTGTTCATGTGCCTGTCTGCCGGCGCTTTCCCGCTTGGTAAGTCTTGGAATCTTTGTTTTTAATATATTTTTTTACATCTATAGATTTGTACACTATATTGTTTCTAACATACATTATCACTCCTCCTTTGTCCATTTTACTTCTAATACAAAAAGTTGCTAAGGTGTACTTGTCTAGTTGCAGCATTTTAATCCTTTCCTTCATATGATGTTCAGTAAAACATAAAATTTGGGCATTGTTTATTGCATCACTGTCATAAATGCAAACAGACAACTGATCAAGTTAGTTCCTTAGACCTAGAATATCTTGATGAAGTAAGCAAAGTTTGTCATTTCCTAAACTCTACAATTCAATGGCACTTCTTTGTTGTGAACTGCAATTAGAGATTATAGCAGGTCTACTGAAGGTAGTCTTGGAACTGAGGCCAGGTACCAAAAATCCTGCAGAGTTGTATGTTTCCTGGTTCTTGTGCTTCTTCTGTTGGCTTCTGTTACTACTGATGATGGTGAAGCTGCTGAAAAGTAGACTGAGGGGGGGCCAATACTGATGAAAGGTCCTGAGCCACTTATAAAATATCAACAGGAGATGGAACTTTTGAATCTGCTGCTAACGAACACAGGGGGCAATTGCTGTTTCTGCTGCTAGTGAGGTTGACCCCATACAAGGAACTGTTTGGTTCATTTTCCCTCTGCACTTTCAACAATTTTGTTTACCATTTTACATGCAAAGTTCTTTCCTTCATAATTCAGATGCATCCCATGCCTGGTATGCTGGTATCTGTCCAACTTGCCTATATCAAGGACGCTGCATTTTGCAAACAAAGAACACATTTGTTTTATTTTCATGTTAGTTTTTCGTTCATGTTTTGCGACTTTGTTTGAACCCGCAATACACACCACAGAGTCATTTTTTCTTAGCAATTTGCCGTGCAGATTGACGCCAGTAATGTTTTTTGTTGTTCCTCCAGGCTTAACAATACTTGTTGCATAGCATTTCCTGTGTTCTTTGAAAAGTTTTGTCACATATTTTCAGTGGCTGTCGGTTAAAAATAATACACTGCTTTCATAAATGCACTGTTTACATTTTTGTTGATAGTGTTCTTCTCATTCGTTTCGTTTTTACGTGCAATGGACGGCCTACACACTTTTTCACTGTCATTGTTTTCCCTGATACTGGATTTTGACTTAATTCCCACAAAATTATTAAGAGCCTTGGAAGCGACACCCCATGGCAAAACTATTTCCCGTGATATGCAGGATATATGGGACAGATGAAACACCCTCAGATTTCAAGAAGGTTGTGATAATTCCAGTTTGTAAGAAAGGTGTGAAAGAAAGTAGTGAATATTACCCAACCACCATCTAATAAGTTATTGTCGCAATATACCATCATGAATTATTTGCAGAAGAATGAATAAACTGGTGGAAGCTGATCTCAGGCAAATTCAGTTTCAGTTCAGGAGAAATGTACACTCCTGGAAATTGAAATAAGAACACCGTGAATTCATTGTCCCAGGAAGGGGAAACTTTATTGACACATTCCTGGGGTCAGATACATCACATGATCACACTGACAGAACCACAGGTACATAGACACAGGCAACAGAGCATGCACAATGTCGGCACTAGTACAGTGTATATCCACCTTACGCAGCAATGCAGGCTGCTATTCTCCCATGGAGACGATCGTAGAGATGCTGGATGTAGTCCTGTGGAACGGCTTGCCATGCCATTTCCACCTGGCGCCTCAGTTGGACCAGCGTTCGTGCTGGACGTGCAGACCGCGTGAGACGACGCTTCATCCAGTGCCAAACATGCTCAATGGGGGACAGGTCCGGAGATTTTGCTGGCCAGGGTAGTTGACTTACATCTTCTAGAGCACGTTTCGTGGCACGGGATACATGCGGACGTGCATTGTCCTGTTGGAACAGCAAGTTCCCTTGCCGGTCTAGGAATGGTAGAACGATGGGTTCGATGACGGTTTGGATGTACCGTGCACTATTCAGTGTCCCCTCAACGATCACCAGAGGTGTACGGCCAGTGTAGGAGATCGCTCCCCACACCATGATGCCGGGTGTTGGCCCTGTGTGCCTCGGTCGTATGCAGTCCTGATTGTGGCGCTCACCTGCACGGCGCCAAACACGCATACGACCATCATTGGCACCAAGGCAGAAGCGACTCTCATCGCTGAAGACGACATGTCTCCATTCGTCCCTCCATTCACGCCTGTCGCGACACCACTGGAGGCGGGCTGCACGATGTTGGGACGTGAGCGGAAGACGGCCTAACGGTGTGCGGGACCGTAGCCCAGCTTCATGGAGACGGTTGCGAATGGTCCTCGCCGATACCCCAGGAGCAACAGTGTCCCTAATTTGCTGGGAAGTGGCGGTGCGGTCCCCTACGGCACTGCGTGGGATCCTACGGTCTTGGCGTGCATCCGTGCGTCGCTGCGGTCCGGTTCCAGGTCGACGGGCACGTGCACCTTCCGCCGACCACTGGCGACAACATCGATGTACTGTGGAGACCTCACGCCCCACGTGTTGAGCAATTCGGCGGTACGTCCACCTCGCCTCCCGCATGCCCACTATACACCCTCGCTCAAAGTCCGTCAACTGCACATACGGTTCACGTCCACGCTGTCGCGGCATGCTACCAGTGTTAAAGACTGCGATGGAGCTCCGTATGCCACGGCAAACTGGCTGAGACTGACGGCGGCGGTGCACAAATGCTGCGCAGCTAGCGCCATTCGACGGCCAACACCGCGGTTCCTGGTGTGTCCGCTGTGCCGTGCGTGTGATCATTGCTTGTACAGCCCTCTCGCAGTGTCCGGAGCAAGTATGGTGGGTCTGACACACCGGTGTCAATGTGTTCTTTTTTCCATTTCCAGGAGTGTATAAACATGTGAGGCCATACTGACCCTTTAGATTAGATTAGATTAGTTTTCGTTCCATAGATCCATGTTGAGGAGATCCTCGTGGATGTGGAAGATGTCAATTTTTTTTTTATTTTATTTTTATTTTGTTAAGCTGAAATAACAATACTAATAGTATAAATATATACAACACATCATTTGCTTCTATTAAAAATTTCTTCAATAGAGTAGAAGGAGTTGGCCACTAGTAAGTCTTTCAGGCACCTTTTAAACTGATCTCTATTTTCAACTAAATTTTTTATGTTTGCTGCCAAATTATTGAAGATGAGTGTTCCTGAGTAGTGGACCCCTTTTTGAACTAAAGTAAGTGCTTTTAAGTCCTTGTGCAGATCATTTTTGTTCCTGGTATTGTATGTATGAACTTAGCTGTTTGTTGGAAAAAGATATATATTATTTAGGACAAATTTCATTAAGGAGTAAATATACTGAGAGGCAGTAGTTAGTATACCCAGTTCTTTGAAGAGGTTTCTACAAGACGTCTGTGAGTTTACTCCACAAATAATACGTACTACACGCTTTTGGACTCTGAAAACTTTTGTTTGACTTGAAGAGTTACCCCAAAATATTATACCATATGACATTATGGAATGAAAGTAGGCAAAGTATGCAAGCTTTTTCACTTTTATGTCGCCTATGTCTGCTAACACTCTAATTGCAAATACAACTTATCTTCGTAAACAGACTAAAGAAAGGCAGAATTACTGCTATAGAATTTATAGATTTAGAGGAAGTCTATGAAAGTGCTGTCTGGAGTACATTCTTTGAAAATCTGAAGGTAGCAGAGGTGAAATGCGGAGAGTGAAAGATTATTCAGAACTTGTACAGAAGACAGACCACAGTTACAAGAGTCAAAGGTCACAAGAGGAAAGCAGTAGCTGAGAAAGAAACAAGGCAGGGTGCAGCCTGTATGTCTTTCTGAATCTGCCTAGTGTATTCATCTCTTGGTCTCCCTCTACGATTTTTACACTCCACGCTGCCCTACAATGCTAAATTTGTGATCCCTTGATGCCTCAGATCATGTCCTGCCAACCAGTCCCTTCTTCTTGTCAAGTTGTGCCACAAACTCCTCTTCTCCCCAATTCTATTCAATACCTCCTCATTAGTTATGTGATCTACCCATCTAATCTTCAGCATTCTTCTGTAGCACCACATTTCGAAAGCTTTTATTCTCTTCCTGTCCAAACTATTTATCGTCCATATTTCACTTCCATACATGGCTACACTCCGTACAAATACTTTCAGAAACGACATCCTGACATGTAAATCTATACTCGATGTTAACAAATTTCTCTTCTTCAGAAACGCTTCCCTTGCCAATGCCAGTATACATTTTATATCTTCTCTACTTCGACCATCATCAGTTATTTTGCTCAAGAAATAGCAAACCTCCTTTACTTCTTTAAGTGTCTCATTTCCTAATTTAATTCCCTCAGCATCATCTGACTTAAATCAACTACATTCCATTATTCTCATTTTGCTTTTGTTGATGTTCATCTTATATCCTCCTTTCAAGACACTGTCCATTCCGTTCAACTGCTCTTCCAAGTCCTTTCCTGTCTGACAGAATTACAATGTCATTGGCGAACCTCAAAGTTTTTATTTCTTCTCCATGGATTCTAATACCTACACCGAATTTTTCTTTTGTTTCCTGTACTGCTTGTTCAATATACAGATTGAATAACGTTGGGGAGAGGCTACAACCCTGTCACACACCCTTCACAACCACTGCTTCCCTTTCATGTCCCTCGACTCTTATAACTGCCCTCTAGTTTCTGTACAAATTGTAAATAGCCTTTCGCTCCCTGTATTTTACCCCTGCCACCTTCAGAATTTGAAAGAGAGCATTCCAGTCAACATTGTCAAAAGCTTTCTCTAAGTCTACAAATGCTAGAAACGTAAGTTTGCCTTTCTTTAATCTAGCTTCTAAGATAAGTTGTAGGGTCAGTACTGCCTCACGTGTTCCAATATTTTTACGGAATCCAAACTGATCTTTCCCGAGGTCAGCTGCTACTAGTTTTTCCATTCGTCTGTAAAGAATTCACGTTAGTATTTTGCAGCCGTGACTTATTAAACTGATAGTTCGGTAATTTTCACATCTGTCAACACCTGCTTTCTTTGGGATTGGAATTATTGTACTCTTCTTGGAGTCTGACGGTGTTTCGCCTGTCTCATACATCTTTGTCACCAGATGGTAGAGTTTTATCAGGACTGGCTCTCCCAAGGCTGTCAGTAGTTCTAATGGAATGTTGTCTACTCTGGGGGCCTTGTTTCGACTCAGGTCTTTCAGTGCTCTGTCAAACTCTTCACGCAGTATCATACCTCCCATTTCATCTTCATCTACATCCTCTTCCATTTCCACAATATTGTCGTCAAGTACATCGCCCTTGTATAGACCCTCTATATACTCCTTCCATCTTTCTGCTTTCCCTTCTTTGCTTAGAACCGGATTTTCATCTGAGCTCTTGATATTCATACACGTGGTTCTCTTTTCTCCAAAGGTCTCTTTAATTTTCCTGTAGGCAGTATCTATCTTACCCCTAGTGAGATAAGCCTCTACATCCTTGCATTTGTCCTCTAGCCATCCCTGCTTAGCCATTTTGCACTTCTTGTCGATCTCATTTTTGAGAGTAGCTGAGAAAGAAACGAGACAAGATGCTGCCTATACCTATTGTTATTTAGTCTGTACATTGAGCAAGCACTGAAGGAAATCAAGGATAAATTAGGGATGGAAATGAAAGTTCAGGGAAAAGAAAAAAAAGTCTGTATTTTGTTGAAGACATTATAATTCTGCCAGAGCTGGCAAAGGACTTACAAGATCACCTGAATGGAATGGATAATGCATTGAAATGAGATTATAAAAAAATATGAACAAAGGAAACCAAGCATAATGGAATGTAATGGAATTAAATCAGGTGATACTGATGGAAGTGGTTTAAGAAATGAGACCCTTAATGCAGGGCCGGCCAGAAATTCTGCACGCGTGCGGTGCCCCTGCATGTGCGCAACTTCCGGGTCACAGCGTGCACGGCGCAGCCGTCAGCGTTCATGTAGTGCATGTTTCTACGCACAGATGTCGCTTTATTCACTTGCTGGGATACTCTGTACCGGCGCATTCTAGTGCTCTTTTCACAGCTTGCAAGCCAACCATGGGAAGGTATTTCGCGTATTAAACCTTTAAAATACTGTCACAGTGTACTCATTGAGACGTCTACTTTTATGTTAACAGTTGAACCCAGTAAGACGAGTAATACAGTTTTTATTAAGGCAGCTTGACTAACGGCACGTAAATACGCGTAATGTTTTTGATCAAGGGAGCACTTAGCGACTTCCAACGAACCTTATTCATGATTTCAAATAACATTAAACTAATGCAAGGTTTCCTATAACTAATTTTCGGTGCCCTCAGTTACACCCACGTAATTTCTGTCTTACTGACCTCTGAACAGAATGATAACCGCAGACCTCTCGATGATCACCTGTTATTTCAATACCATTATTGCTATTTCTTTAATCAGTTCCGTCTGAAATATGCATAATAACCGACAATTCGATAAATGTTATGTTTTATCGACTTCAGCAGAGCCTAGCCCTTCACACATTAAAAAAAACAAACCCTAAATGTAAGTGTAGATTGGAACAATCGATTTAATGACCAATTTTCCTGATAATAATGTAACACGGAGCAGAATGAGGCAATAATGCATAGTTATAAACTATAATTTTTAATTATGAAAGGAATAAATCCAAACACGTTTATCACTGGTCGTGAGAAATGATATAGTTAATATCGGGCACAAAAGCAAGGCTTCTTGATAAACGCAAGCAGTTGCTAAGATTTTTGTCACTTACCCTTAATCTAAACCTTGATTTACTCATTTTTATCACCGAGAAAAATCTTTCACAAACATATGTGGACCCGAACATAGCCATAACTTTCGCGGCTTCTCGGTGCAGGCGTGGAAATACTTGTGAAAAATTTTCGTAGAATTCTTTTGTACTTCGCACTGCAAAGAACTTGTCCTTCAGTCTTGTATTGCACTGTAGGTCGATCAGTTCCATCTGTAGATCATTCGGAGCATCTTAAACTGACGACGAGAACGGTCGAGCAAAGAGGTGAATGACAGGAGACAAACTTGTAACATCTGCAAATCGTGCTCGAAACTGTTCCTTAATTTTTACTATTATTGGCACGTATTCTTGAAATCTAGCACTTTCATGGACCAGTCCAAGAGTCAGGAAATGTGCAGTGTTTTCTCTCCCAAAGCGCAAGCTTCCTTTCAAAGGCATTTACTTATTCGAATATGTCAGAAATTAAATTATTTTCACCCTGCAAACTGACGTTCAGGCTGTTCGTGTGACACGTAATGTCCACGAAAGGTCTGATATCCAACAAGGGTCTTCCAACATAGGTTCACGTTTTCCCTTTTCATGTAGGAATGTTACTATGACCAAACGTAAATAAAAAAATATTTTCAGCATTTTACCTCGACTGAGCCAGCGTACTTCGGTATAGTAAGGTATGCCGCCGTACTCCGCTCCTAATTCCTCCAAGAACCGCCGGAACTGGCGATGCGTAAGCCCATGTGTCTTCAGATAGTTTACAGTACGCACAACAATTTGCAAGACGTTTGCTAACGTTACTGATTTTGCACAAAGCGCCTCTCGATGCAGAATGCAGTGAATTCCATACAACGTCTCGTCTGTGCGCCCTAGCTTTTTGCGCATCCGTGCTATGAGTCCTCTCTGATGGCCTTGCATTGATGGTGCTCCATCTGTGGTCACTGAGACTAACCGATTCCAGTCCATACCGACACCATCAATCGCTTGCTCGACAGCTTGGAGTAAGTCCGCACCTGCAGTATTCCCTTCAGTATTCCCTTTCAAAGGTACGCAGTCCAAAACGTCCTCTTTTACACAAAGTGCGTTATCGACACTTCGTATGTATATCACAACCTGGGCTGTATCTGTAAGATCTGTTGCTTCATCGAGCGCAACAGAGAAAGCAACAAAGTCTTTAGCCTTATTTATGAGCTAGAATGAAATTTTCACTCTGCAGCAGAGTGTGCGCTGATATGAAACTTCCTGGCAGATTAAAACTGTGTGCCCGACCAAGACTCGGACTCGGGACCTTTGCCTTTCGCGGGCAAGTGCTCTACCATCTGAGCTACCGAAGCACTACTCACGCCCGGTACTCACAGCTTTACTTTTGCCAGTATCTCGTCTCCTGCCTTCCCAACTTTACAGAAGCTCTCCTGCAAACCATGCAGAACTAGCACTCCTGAAAGAAAGGATATTGCGGAGACATGGCTTAGCCACAGCCTGGGGGATGTTTCCAGAATGAGATTTTCACTCTACAGCGGAGTGTGCGCTGATATAAAACTTCCTGGCAGATTAAAACTGTGTGCCCGACCGAGACTCGAACTCGGGACCTTTGCCTTTTGCGGGCAAGGGCTCTACCATATTTTTTTGTTTTTTTCTTTTTTTAAAATTTTTTCTTTTTTTCTTATTTTTCTTATTTTTTATTATTTTTTCTTCTTTTTTGTTAACCCTTTAATAAAATGGAACTAAAAAAAAGAACCAAGTGCCACACAAAAAAAAAATTTGGTCCACTTCAGGCGTTGGCTCCTGACTAAACCTACCCCAGAAAGCTGCCTATATACCAGGGTAAATATAGGAAATCAAGGTTAGGGCTATCCTTACAAACAAAACAAAATCTTCTTTTTTCTGAATTTTATTTTTATTTTTATTGTTGTTATGTTATTATTTATTTTGTTTTTGTTTAGTTTTGTTGTGTAATTGATCAGAGGCCTTCTGCGCCCCACTGGTAATATGTTGAGTCACGTCTTCTCGAAATTGATGTGTTCTGTTCAATTGTTCAGAAATGTTCATTGGTTCAAACAGGAAACGTTCTTCTCTCTTGGCTTAACACATTCCAGCTGCGAGGCGCGTCGTGGAAAGCACTCCCACGGAAGTTCGAGAAAAATTGTCTGTATTTTGGGTGACGGACAACGACATAATGACGGTCATTGAGGTATGTCCAAAAATCGAGTACAGAGTCTACAGTTTGTCCAAATAGGTAGTGAATGGCATGTCCGCGAATCCAATTCCAGCATTGGTCTTTGTCCGAGGAAAATATTCACGATCCGGAAATAATAATGAAAGGGGAGTAATCCGATCCGGAATATCACGCGTTAGAAAAGCGACAATAAGACGAATCGAGTGCCAAACCTCCGACGCCGGTCCGCAAACAAACCGATGTTCATCATTGTCTGGGACTCCACACGTGGAACAGAGAGGTGATTGGGCGAGGTGGATATGATGAAGGCGAGATTGATTGATTTGCTGACCATTGACAGTTAGGTACCAGACAGATTGAACATTCGTGTCAAGGTAACGGGCGAAAACCACGCGCCATACATGACGCCAGTCTACCTGGGGGAACTTTTGTTCAATCGGGTTAGGTGGACGACCTAATTGGAGGATATTGTATACTGCCTTTGTCTTGAGTAAAAGCTGTCTTGGTAAGGTGAGGCGTAGATAACTGAGTTCAAGAAAGAAGTATCGTATATAATGGAACTGGACCGGAACGTCCGAGATCATCACTGGGGCTGACAGTGAGACCGGCGTATATGCCGTCAGGAGGAGACGAGTGAGGCTCGTTGGGCATCGTGTCCATACCGTCATCTGGGAGCTGACAAATAGGGCGCGAGCTCTATCCGGCATGTGAAACAGACATATCCCACCTCGTTCACGGGGAAGAGTAAGGGTTGCATAGTTAACTTTGAACAACAGCCAAGAGCTGACGAAAGGTGCCATCGCTGCCAACATGCGACGTGCCACAGTAAGCAGGAAAGGTAGAACTTGTGCTACATGGGGAACTCGGGATGCGATATATATATTGACATATCGAGCTCGTTGGAGAATATCTAGGGATCGAAGGCGATGGTCCATAAGACCTGCTCTGATCATTAAAAGGAGGCGTCGGTAGTTGTTGGCGGCTGAACGCCTGAGATCAGATGAAAAGTCTATTCCCAAACAGCGAATTGTATCAACGGTGGTGAGAGGTGTAACACACTCCACAGGGAGTCCCATGCCAATGAACATAACTTGTGACTTACGTACGTTTAAAGAGCTACCCGACGCCTCACCATAAGTCGCTACCCACGTCAAAACAGCTCGAACCTCGTCGGCATTACGTAACCAGATGACTACATCGTCAGCATAGGCCGTGCAACAGAATCGGTATCGATCTATGGACAACCCTACCAAACGTTGTCTGAGCCCACGTAGCAAGGATTCCAAGGAAAAGGCGTACAAAATCGCTGACAGAGGGAAACCTTGACGTACGGATCGACCTATTTTTATCGGAGGAGTGAGTCTGCCATTGTACATAATCCTGGCAGAGGCACCCCGCAGAAGGCGCATCACTACCGTGATGACGGCGACTGAGAAACCCATATGGTGGAGAACGGCCGCAAGGAACGAATGGTCAACCCTATCAAAAGCTTGACTAAAGTCCAAAGACGCAAGTGCCCCAGAGAGGCGTTGTGCCTGGGTAACGGCGATCATATCCCTGTAGCGGCATAAAGCCGTGCGGATATTATTATCCCCTCCCAAAGATGCTTGGTCTGGCGACACAACATATCGGGCAACGGTTTTAAGTCGTGCCGCCAAAAGGCGAGTGAAGATTTTCATATCACTGTTAAGGAGGGCGAGGGGCCGATAATCACTGATATTGTTGCCACCATGCGGTTTATGTACAGGAATAATAATTCCTTCCATGAAAGAGACCGGCACAGGTACTTCCGGAGACATCAGTTCCCGACATATGGAGGTGAATGTGGACTCTAACAAATCACGGAAGGTGCAATAAAATTCGACGGGAAGACCGTCGGATCGTGGGGAGCGATTGATGGTTCCTGCTCGGATCGCATCGCGGACTTCATCATCAGTGACCTCTGACACCAAGTCAATCGCCGCATCTTCCTGGGAGACCACCGAAGTTGAGCTGTGAGACTTCCTCGATCAACTCTGGGGAATGTGGAATTGCGGCGTAGAGCTGCTGGTAGTGGGTGTGAAGCACATACCCTATTGCAGATTGGGTTATGTAGCGACGCCCTTCTTGGTCTGTTAGGACGGGAATAAATTTTCGGCGACGATGTTGGCGTTCTTGGATGATATGGTACATAGATGGATGTTTAGGAGGTATGCGATCAGCAGTACGAGATCGTACTATCGCTCCTTCCAAATGCCTTCGCATGAGATTGGAGATTTGGGCCTTAGCATGGTTCATCCTTGTATGGCGCTCAGGGGAGGCTGGCATCGTGGAGCACTCTCGTAGGATCCTGTAGTAAAAGTCCATAGTACTCTTCCTCCAGGCGACAACATCTTTGCCATATCGGATCAAAGTTTTTCGAAGAACAGGTTTTGCACATTGGATCCACCAGGATATGGTAGACGGATACGTGGGACGGCGTCTATTACATGTGATCCAAGTGTCTTCTATTAGAAGTCGACAGTCAGGTGAATTAAGAAGTGCCGTGTTCAGTTTCCATAAACCACGTCCGTGCCATACTGCCTGTCTTGTGAGAACAACGTCACAGAAGTAAGCCTCATGATCTGAGAAAGCAACAGGCCAGATTTCAGCCTGTAGTGTGTGTTGAATTAGGGATCGCGAGATGTAGATGCGATCCAGTCAGCTAGAGGAGTGCTCAGTGTAGTACGTAAAGCCCAAACGATCACCGTGAACATGTCTCCACGTGTCGACAAATTGTAGCCGCGTCACGACTGTTTCCAGAGCTGCGCATGGTGAGTGACGCGGCAATTGATCCTGAGGTCGCTGGGTGCAGTTGAAGTCTCCACCCATGACCCAGTCATCATGTGGTCCCATAAAAAGGGGTGTAACTTCATCTGCGAAGAAGGCATTGCGCTCACGACGGTAGCTGGAGCCCAACGGTGCATAAATATTGAGGATGCGTACACCAAAGAGAGTAAGGGCCATACCTCTGCCGTTGGGGAGGTATAGGACATCTTCGGCAGGAAGACCTTCTCGTAAGATGATGGCAACACCACTACCGGTGTCGGAAGCGGGAGAAAGATGCGCCGTGAAGCCATGTGGTGGTGAAAAATCGGCGACATGCACTTCCTGAAAAAGCGCAATATCAATGTCCGCATCATAAATCATATCGCGGAGCAGCGCTAGTTTGTGGGGCGCACGAATGGTCGTGAGGTTAATCGTTGCGACACGATAATGCTGGTGTTGGAGTCCCACAAGCACAGGTGGGGCTGCTTCTTCAGGAGCGAGAGGTCGTCGATCTTGCCGGTCCACTGAAGAGGTTGCTATTGTGGAGAGTTTGCGGGCGCGGGCGCAACCGATGGGGGCGCCCCATCATCAGCACCGTCCACCCCAGTCCCTTCGATCTCCACGTCGTCTGCCCAGGAGACTGATACGGCGGTAGGGTACCGACTGTTTACATCATCCATGTGGAGAGGAGACGTAGTTTTCGGCTCAGCACGTAGACTTTCTTCAACGTCGACTTGTGGGGGCGACGGCGCCAGTAAGGAGGGGTGATCGTTGCCAGTCGTCGCCTGTGGCGGGTCGTTCGTATCAGACTTTTGGACATCATAGAGTGGTTTGTCGTCCATCTTCGGTTCTGCATCTCTGGCATCCATCCGTAGAATGGATTCATCAGGGGGTGTATAGCTACGTTTCTTTCTCTTTCGTGTCGACCCTTGTTTTCGAACAGGTCGTTCCGAGTCTGATTGCGGGTGGCCTTCGTCTGACTCCGGACCAGTCTGAAGGAAAGCAGAAGTAGGTACCACTCCCGGATCAACGTCCATCTCAGCAGCATTTTCAGTTACAGTGCTGAGATGATGTGGCAGGTCAGGATCTGGCGTCTGTGGCACCTCAGAAGGAATATCAGTAGCGGTTGCATCTGTCTGATCAGACGACGTCAACAGACCAGGAAGACCCTGTGTAGAGGTGCTAACTTCCTGGGCAACCTTGGCATATGTGACAGGGATCTGAGTGATCACCGCTGGGGACGCTTCCTCGCCGACCGGCGTTTGGATCAGGCGGCGTCGCATGCAGGCGGATCTGACGTGGCCTTCTTGTCCACAATCCGCACATGTTCGGGGTTGGCCGTTGTACATGACAATGGCTCGCACACCGCCAATTGTCAGGTATGATGGTATATGTTTTTTCAGTTCAATTTTTACCTGACGCACACCATTAAGGACATGGTAGGTCGTGAAGGTTTGACATTTTCCTCTACGTAACCGATGACGTCACCGTATGGTTGTAACTCAGAGACAACTACGTCCTTCGGCACTTCAAATGGTAGTTCAAACACCCTAATCGTGCGTTGACCGTACTCTGCGAGTTCAAGTGTTACTGCTCCGACGTGACCATCAGAGTATTTGAACTTAAGTCCATTGGTATGGCGGCGAATAACATCTTCACACACCTCGATGTTTGTCATTTTAATATGAACGACACTACTCGCGATCGAAAAATGGATTCCGATAACGTGGTTAGGATCGAAACGAACTTCTTCACGAAGGAACGTTTCAACTTCATGTGCACGAGGTCGCGCATGTTCAGCTGGGAAGGAAACTAAAAAGGGTCGCACGGCGGTAAGCACTCGACATGTTGTTCACGGTGGACGGACAGAAGCTACGACGCGGAAGTAAACAAACCTGCAGCGGAGCACGGGGCCGGCGCGCGGGGCCGTCCGCACGCTGCCACGGCTGAGAGCAGACTGTCCATCTAAGCTACCGAAGCACTACTCACGCCCGGTACTCACAGCTTTACTTCTGCCAGTATCTCGTCTCCTGCCTTCCCAACTTTACAGAAGCTCTCCTGCAAACCATGCAGAACTAGCACTCCTGAAAGAAAGGATATTGCGGAGACATGGCTTAGCCACAGCCTGGGGGATGTTTCCAGAATGAGATTTTCACTCTGCAGCGGAGTGTGCGCTGATATAAAACTTCCTGGCAGATTAAAACCGTGCCCGACCGAGAGTCGAACTCGGGACCTTTGCCTTTCGCGGGCAAGTGCTCTACCATATGAGCTACCGAAGCACGACTCACACGCGGTACTCGCAGCTTTACTTCTGCCAGTATCTCGCCTCTTGCCTTCCAAACTGTGGCTAAGCCATGTCTCCGCAATATCCTTTCTTTCAGGAGTGCTAATTCTGCATGGTTCGCAGGAGAGCTTCTGTAAAGTTTGGAAGGCAGGAGATGAGATACTGTCAGAAGTAAAGCTGTGAGTACCGGGCGTGAGTCGTGCTTCCGTAGCTCTGATGGTAAAGCACTTGTCCGCGAATGGCAAAGGTCCCGAGTTCGAGTCTCTGTCGGGCACACAGTTTTAATCTGCCAGGAAGTTTCTTATTTATGAGCTGTCTGTGCACATCGCAGGCCATAGCACTGATACGTCTTGTCACTGTTTGTTCGGATAGACTGATTTCTTGAAACCTGCTAACGTTCGTAGGACACACAAGTTCTGCAGCATCAATCAGACACCCTTTCACAAACTCTCCTTCGGAAAAGGGTTTCCCAGATTGTGCAGTTCTTAATGCGATTTCAAAACTTGCTCGCAGTGAAGATTTAGTGTGATTGTCATTCTGGAAAAACTGAAAACAGTACATTTTACAGCGTACAGTAAAACAGACATAAATTTAACACAAGAAACTAAGAGTTCAAGAAGTATCAGTTACTTTGACGTACAGTAAAATCGAGTTGATGTGTCTCATCCATTTTTTTAAAAGAACATTTAATTTTGGTTGTCGTTCTTCACCGTTGAGTACACTACACTAGTCTTTGTGGTATGTATTGTAGTGTCTTCCAATTGAAAACATACGCTGTCCGCCTACTTTTCGGAGGCACAGCAAACACTGTGAGTTTTCACCAACGGATACAAAAAATAATTGCAGTTTGCAGTCATTTTTAAACGTCTGAGAACATAGATCTCCTGTCCTTTGCTTTTTCACAGTACCTGCCATTTCCAAGAATTTCTCTGTTAAGGTTACCGTCAATAAGGGGTAACCGAGACTGGGTATGTTGCGCTCTTGCTTGTACCACATAAACAGGGAGGCGGAGAGGCCGCCGTTCATTTAGGACACATGTCTAATAACAGATGTCACTGTCGCTCGCTGTTGCACATGTGCGCACATGTGCAGCACTTCCGCACGTGTGCACACTGTGCAGCGTTTGACCGGCCCTGCCTTAATGCATTTGATGAGTTCTGATATTTGGACAGCAAAATTACTGAAGATTGCTGAAGTGGAGAACATATAAAATGCAGATTGGTAATAGCATGAAAAGTGTTTCTGAGAAGGAGAAATTTGTTGACATTGAATATAAATGTAAGTTCAAATGGCTCTGAGCACTATGGGACTTAACATCTGTGGTCATCAGTCCCCTAGCACTTAGAACTACTTAAACCTAACTAACCTAAGGACATCACACACATCCATGCCCAAGGCAGAATTCGAACCTGCGACCGTAGCAGTCCCTCGGTTCCGGACTGAGCGCCTAGAACCGCTAGACCACCGCGGCTGGCTAAATGTAAGTGTTATGAAGTCTTTTCTGAAGGTACCTGTATGGATCATGGACTGCAAGGAAGTGGAATGTTATTGATATGAAGTTCAGACAAGAAGAGAACAGAAACTTTTGAAACAGGAAGCTACAAAAGAATAGTGGGCAGACTGAATGAGTAGTGTGGAGATACTGAGTTAAGTTGGGGAAATAGGGCATTTGTGCCATAACTTGACTGAAAGAAGGCATCCATTGACAGGACACATCTTGACTCATCAGAGAAATATCAGTTTGGTTGGGGAAGAAAGTGTGGGATGGTAAAAATTATAGAGGAAGGCCTTTTCTAGAATACAATAAGCAGGTTCAAACAGATGTAGGCTGCAATAGGTATGGGAAGAAACTTGCACACGATAGACTAGTGTGGACAGCTACATCAGACCAGTCTCCAGACTGAAATTCAGAAAAGAAGTCATAAAACTTAGTGACATGTGAACAAGAGCTCTAAAAATAAGTTTTATTTTAGAAAAATGACTGACAGCTAAGTTTTATATCTGACAATGATTATTTCTGCCAATTGCATGTAGACTTCTACCAAACCCCTTTTTGCAGTATTTATGTCACTCTCCAACATCCAACCCATTAGTCGGCAAGACTAAGTGTAACCAATAGCACCTCTGAAGATGCCCAGCACATCTCTGGAGGAATCATTAGGAACAGAAAAGTGTACTGGATTGTGACCATGCAACCAAAAAGATTTATCAGCAACTAAGATAGCTGCTCATGAAAACCTTCAATTTATGACAACATACACCAATGAGCCAAAACACTATGACCACTGCCCACTGTGAGACTAAATGCTGCCTGGTGGTGCTGCAGGCACGTGGCAAAGTAAAGAAGTATATAAACAGGCCAGTTATGAATAGGAAATCATCCTGATGGTGATAAAGGCCGTAAAAGGGAAAATTTACTGGTGTAAATGACTTTGACAAAGTGTTAATTGTTATATCTCAGCACCTGGAATGAGCATCTGGGAAGAGGTAAAGCTGGTCGGTTTTTCATGTGCTACCAGCATGAGCAGCCATAGAAAGAGTTTGAAGGACGGTAAAACCACATGTAGGCAACAAGATGTCAGATGTCCGCACCTCGTCACAGAACATGGAGTTTGGAGGCCGATCTGTTCCATAAAAAAGGACAGACAGTGATCTATGGCAGGTCCGATGACAGTAGAATATTGGTCCGGGCTCAAGTGTTTCAGAGCACACTGATTGGTGCACACTGTTAAGCACACGGTTCTGCAGCATCTGGCATCTATGAGTTCCCATGCTGGTCTAATGACATAATCAATTACAGTTGCAGTAAATGAAGGATAATTGAAACTGCACCACACATTAATGGAAATGTATCACCTAGTTGCATAAACCACATTTCTTGTTACAGCAGGTCAATGGTAATACCTGTATACGGTGTAATCTAGGTGAATGGCTGCTCAAAACATGCACCACATCATGGTTGCACGCTGATGTAGGAGTAATATGCTATGAGGGATATTTAGCTGGTCTGGACTTTATTGGGTGCCAGCTCCATGCCTACAAACTAACAGTCCATAATCTGTGGGAATTATGTGACCTGTGTTAATCATTTGCCTCAACAGTGGATATAAATTATCTGGTAGTTACACTCTTTGGGCTTATGTACACAGGCGACACAGTTGTGTATATAGCTGTGTCAACTTTGGAAAACTTGGTACAATGTGCAGAGATGCTTGCAAATGATCAGTTTTTATTGCAAGGTTGACAACTGGCCATAAGCATAAATAAATGTAACATAATATCCATAAATAGTTGAAAAGTTTAACTACACAACAAGTGGTCACTTACTGAATCAGTTACAGCTTTTAAGAGTTACTGTAAGAGTGATTTTAAGTGGAATGACTCCATAAATATGGCTTCAGGAAAGGTAGATGCAAAACTTAGGTAGGCATATACTGAGAGTATCCTATGGCAGCAACACAGGAACTAAAGGGTTTGCAAGCTGCATATGGCATGTTTTGGTAACCTGCTGTTAGCATTGCATTTGTTTCTTTGGCATGCAAGCAGTGCGGTTGGAGTGTTGGCACCCCCTGAGAAGAGTAATGGAATTCGCCGCTGCTTGTTGGAGCATGGAGTGGGATAGGAAGCTAGAAAATTTATATAAGTAGTAAAAGGCAATTATTGGTGTTGCATGTAGGAATGTAATGTGTAATAGTGCTAACGTACACCCGGTGCACAAATTGAGCTGTAAGCCGATTTGTTTGTGTTATAAGCTTCAAATGCATCTGCAACACTGCATTGACTGAATCACAAATATTGTGGTTATGCTCACAAGAGGGCTGTCAGTAGACTTGTGTTGTATGGCTGTGAAAATGACTCAGATTTTTATATGAGAACAGTATATGAACAGTGCAGCCCTGAGAAAGCACAAATTCTAGTAAAGATTCAATTTTTACTTAGGCTGTGATACTTTAACTGGTGTATTAGCACCCGTTTATTCCCTTCATGTCTCAGATCATATTGCATTGCATTATTTCAGTATATACATACAGATGACAATGCCATAGAGGAAGGAACAGCCTCTGTTGGAACTTCTGGCAGGTAGTACAGACCATAACTGTAAAACATTAACTTTTCTATCACCTACTCAATATACGATAATTTCAACTGATCCACTTACAGGCTCGCTTCAGAAACTCTTGTTCATCTGATTCCTTAATGGCGTTTGTGGATCTGGGGAATTATGAGATTGGATTATTTGAAGAGGTAGAAAAGATTCATCAAGAAAGCATATTACTTCCTCCAACATACAGCTCGCTCAATGACCAAGACTCTAAAATTAAATCAGTTCCACCTCATACAAAATGATAGCCACAATTTTTCTTCCCAATTGTTGGAAAATGAACATATAACACTAGGCCTAAGTAGCCTTCACTACACACTTCAAGATAAGGGTTGCAGCAAATAACTTTTAAAGTAGAGTACATAGCTAAAAAATGCATGATTTTTGAATACAGTATCAGACAATTACTTAGTCACCTTGCTATGTTGCTAGGATACATGACATTTTACACTATTTATAAACGATAAAAAGCACTCCGTCTTCAGGCCACAAGTGGCCCATCGGGACCATCCGACTGCCGTGTCATCCTCTGTTGAAGATGCAGATAAGAGGGGCATGTGGTCAGCACACCGCTCTCCCGGACGTTATGATGGTTTTCTTTGACCGGAGCCTCTACTATTCAGTCAAGTAGCTCCTCAATTGGTATCACGAGGCAGAGTGCACCCCGAAAAACGGCAAAAGCGCATGGCGGCTAGATGGTCACCCATCCAAGTGCTGGCCACGCCTGACAGCACTTAGCTTCGTTGATCGCAAAGGAACCGGTGTTTCCATTGTGGTAAGGCTGTCGCCCTATAAAAGAAATATAAATGAAGTAAAATACACTGCACAAAAGAATTATATGGTCACTTTTCTGAAATCCTGTCATTTTGCCCGTTTGCGATGTAGAAGTGCGAATTTGGCTCAAAGGTACTTACACCCTCCCTCTGTAATGGCGCAAAAGCGTGGCGTCCTGCATCGTCACCCTCTGGCTCGGCAGTGCTTCAAACTGCAAGGTGTCGGCACATGCAAAGAAAGAGGCTAGAGCTCAGAAGTGGAGGTGAGGTGTAACGTGTGTTGATGATGTCACAGTGGCACCGAATTTCACCACAATTATGCCCAACGTCACCATGGACGTATCACACGATGGGTAGGTCGCCACGCTTCCCCCACTCCGAACCAGATCTCGCCCCTTCTCTTGACACCTCCACAATGGAGGCCAGAACCATGACGTGCAGCATTGAAATCCTACGGTTTTCTTATGGGTTCCTGAGGAAAACATTTCAGACACACCGCCACTCAGAATTGACACAAAGAGGCCCTGGAGATGATATACTGGTCATCAATGAAACTGGCCCCTCCCCCCTTCTTTTGAAGTGTTCCTTTAAACATATTTAGGTGTCGAAAACCACAGTTTGCAGTGCATTGTGCAACAAAATGATGTTATTAACAACTTATGACACTTCTGAACCCCCCTCCCCTCTGCCCCCCCCCCCCCGACATTTCAACCCTTCTCTAAGGACAAACTGGGACAGTTACCCCTTTGAACATGGTCGGCCCTTTGGAGCGTAGCGCACGCGCAATTTTTGCTCTTGTATACAGGTTGAAACCAATAGGGACCTTTCAAAAGTATTCGACGAACCCTGAAAGTGATTAAATGCAGTATGTTTTTTGGCCCTCCTGAGGCATGATCATATCGAGAGGTGACATTGATATTTGCATGAATAAAACGGAAAAGTGTCCATCTAAGACTCCTGGTGCCACCCATGCGTCTTTGTTGAGTTTTTTTAAAAAATGTACTGTAACAGAGACAAGCCTCGACTGATTCTTAAGAACTTGCACGCAGGCAAACTGCTTTAGTGCCCTACAGCTGAGTGGTGCTACACCGCTGCTCTAGCACCCACTCGCAGGCATGTGGAATCTGAGGGGTGTTGAAGCTGTTGCCTGCCGACAGGTGCCTATAAATGAGTCAAGGGTTGTCTATGTACAGGTACATTTTTACGGTGCTCAACGAATTTGTGCAAGTGGCACAGAGTGTGTTGCCGAACTGGAGGCTCTTAGAGGGACACTTTGTTGTCTTATTCGTGCATGTATCAATCTCGCACCTCCCTATCATTACGCCACAGAAGGGCACGAAACGAGGGCTAAAAAAGACGTGGACACCGTTTGCTGCTTCGAATCACGTTCAAATTTCATCGAATGGTTTTCATATGTTTCTAGTGGTTCCACCCTGTATACCACTTCACTCTAGAAGGGTCAGATCACGTTCAACGTGGTTGCAGCTCCATGATTTCCGTAAGACAGTGGCAGCGCTAGGCGAAAACTGAATGTCGCCGACGAATCAGCTTTGCGAGGCCTCTTTCACTTTCCAGTCAGAAATAAAATATTACTTTAAACGAGCTAAATTATATGTAAATGTTATCATTATAATATACAAGGATTATTGCAATGATAAAAATTACATGAAACAAACACAAATTAAAATAAACGAAACTTCCAATTTTTTGCCTCACTGGATTTTCTTTAAGATTACGGCGTAGTTAATACCAACCGCTATTTCCGCTTCAAATGATAGTACTGACAACGCAGACTTTCTTGGCACATCGTACTTCTTGAGTATGTCTTAATCAATTTTAATTCTGGGAAACTTCTCTCGGCAGAAGCTGTATTGACCGGAACTGTGAGCATTATTCTGACTGTTATGTAAAGATCTGGATATAGTTCTTCAAAATTATTTTCTAATGCGTACTGAATAAGTTGTTTTGAGTCTTTGACACAGTCCTGTAGATTGGATTTTAAAGGTTAGAGTTCCTCATAAAGTCCGAAAGGCTGTACGTCGCTGTTTTCGCCTTCTCGAAGTGTAGCACCTAAGTGATTACAGTGTTGCAAAGGTCGTCCTTCGATACAAATTATTCGTATCGTAAATAAAATTAAATCGTTCAAAAGATTCGTTGAGAGCTTTGAATTGACGTTAAGTGTCGACTATTATAGCGTCTATCACTGTGTTAAAAAAAGCTAACTCTGTCCGGCATTTCAGCAGATTGTATAGGTTCATCTATTTTTTCATGACCGAACATCAGTTTTTTATGTTCTATTTTTTTGTAGACTGAGACCCAATTTCGTGACTACTTTTTCTACAAACAGTCGAGCTTCTACGACGCTTGCTTCAAATCCTGTATTACGGAATCCTTGAATCCAGTCATGAAATGAACGTAAAGTATCAATAGCGACTTTCAAGTTCACTTGATTCGATTGCCATAGTTTTCTTATATTGTTGACTCGTAGTACAAACTCATACCACACGTGTATTGCAACAATTAACCAAAAATTAACATTTCCTGCAAGATGGCTTCGCAATTGCCAAGAATTTCGGAATCATCTGTTCTATTTTTCAGATCACTCACACTTTCGATGACATCATCAAATTGCAAAAATATCGCTTTTACAGCTCCGTTTCTACTTTCCCATCGTGTTTCAGACAGAGGTTTCGATTTCAATTTCAATTTAGTTTTTATAAGATCCCAACGCTTGCTTGATTTTGTAAGATGGACATAAACTTTATTGATGGAGCCAAAAGACGTTTTAGCTGGTGCAGAAGTTTTAGCGACATCTAGCAAAAGCAAATTGCAACAATGACACCCGTGTGGCGTGAACAAAGCTCGTGGATTAATGTTGAGTTTTCTTGTTCGAACACCTTTAATGCCTCCCATATTGGCACCGTTACAATATTTCTGTCCTTGACATTATTAGATGTATAGGCCATTATGTTGTAGTTACTTTAAAATGGTATTCGTTAAATAATCTCCTGTTGTTTCTGCGACGACAATAAACCCAACGAAATGTTCCTCTATCTCTCCAGTTGAGGAACTACAAAATTTTAATATTTAGACATTTGTTTTCCATGGCTCGAATCCCTGGTACAATCGAGCATGAAGGCATAATATTTTGCTTGTTTGACTCTGTTCATAATTTCGTTGATAACAGATTTGGACATTAATGTAATTAATTAATTTTGTATGTCATGGCTCAGATAATTCTAACAAAGTTGCTTTTCGTTGATATGTTGCAAGTGTTCTTTTAGTTTTACATCATATTTGGATAACAATATACACTACTGGCCATTAAAATTGCTACACCAAGAAGAAATGCAGATGATAAACGGGTATTCATTGGACAAATACATTATACTGGAACTGACATGTGATTACATTTTCACACAATTTGGGTGCTTGGATCCTGAGAAATCAGTACCCAGAACAACCACCTCTTGCCGTAATAACGGCCTTGATAAGCCTGGGCATTGAGTTAAACAGAGTTTGGATGGCGTGTACAGGTACAGCTGCCCGTGCAGCTTCAACACGATACCACAGTTCATCAAGAGTACTGACTGGCGTATTGTGACGAGCCAGTTGCTCGGCCACCATTGACCAGACGTTTTCAATTGAGGGGAGAGATCTGGAGAATGTGCTGGCCAGGGCAGCAGTTGAACATTTTCTGTATCCAGAAAGGTCCGTACAGGACCTGCAACATGCGGTCGTGCAATATCTTGCTGAAATGTAGGGTTTCGCAGGGATCGAATGACGGGTAGAGCCACGAGTTGTAACACATCTGAAATATAACGTCCACTGTTCAAAGTGCCGTCAATGCGAACAAGAGGTGACCGAGACGTGTTACCAATGGCACCTCATACCATCACGTCGGGTGATACGCCAGTATGGCGATGACGAATACACGTTTCCAATGTGTGTTCACCGTGATGTCTCCAAACTCAGATGCGACCATCATGATGCTGTAAACAGAACCTGAATTCATCCGTAAAAATGACGTTTCGCCATTCGTGCACCCAGGTTCGTCGTTGAGTACACCATCACAGGTGGTCCTGTCTGTGATGCAGCGTCAAGGTTAACTGCAGTTATGCTCTCTGTGCTGATAGTCCATGCTGCTGCTAATGTCATCGAACTGTTCGTGAAGATGGTTGTTGTCTTGCAAACGTCCCCATCTGTTGACTCAGAGATCGAGATTTGGCTGCACGATCCGTTACAGACATGTGGATAAGATGCCTGTCATCTCGACTGCTAGTGCTATGAGGTCATTGGGATCCAGCATGGCGTTCTGTATTACCCTCATGAACCCACCGATTCCTGATTCTGCTAACAGTCATTGGATCTCGACCAACTCGAGCAGCAATGTCGGATACGATAAACTGCAATCGCGGTACTCTACAATCCAACCTTTATGCAAGTCCGAAACGTGATGGCACGCATTTCTCCTCCTTACACGAGGCAACACAACAACGTTTCACCAAGCAACGCCTGTCCGCTGCTGTTTGTGTATGAGAAATCGTTTGGAAACTTTCCTCATGTCAGCACTTTGTAGGCGTCGCCACTGGCGCCAGCCTTGTGTGAATGCTCTTGAAAGCCAATCAATTGTATATCACAGCATCTTCTTCCTGTCGGTTAAATTTCGCGTCTGTAGCACGTCATCTTTGTGGTGTAGTGATTTTAATGGCCAGCAGTGTAAATAGGTCTATAAAATTTATTTATTTGTCCATATAAATCTCTTTTTCAGTACATATATTGTGCACAGGATATTTGACAGAAAAACTTTTTAGCTACTGGTCTTTCAAATATGAAACATACATTATTTAAATTTTTATGATAAATTGGATCTATACAGTTAATAATTACAATTTTTTTGAATTACTGTATATTTATAACTAATTTCTACAATTAAAGATACAAATTACATTTTTTGTTGCATAAGATACTGTGAGATGGAATAGTAGCAGTTTTTCAGAAGGTAAGGTGTCACAGACTATTTAAAGTTTTGTAATTCAGGAAGAGATTTTATGTCTTGGTAATCAGTTGTAAAGTTTTGTTCTTGTATGATATAAACCTTTTTGGCATAATGTGGTGTTACAATATTAACATGTATGTCACTGTTTGACCTGGTACTGTAATCATGGACACTTTTGTTTTGAGGAAAAAGGTTTTATTTTCTCAGTATGCTTTTTTAACATGCATGACTACTTCCTGTATATAAATGCAGGGAAGGGGTACGATCTTTAGATCTTTAAAGAAAGGTTTGCATGGTTTTCTGCGAAAGGTGGTCACTATAGTTGGTATCAAAGTTTTCTGATGTACAATTGTCCATGCTACACATACCTGATCAAGGAGAGTGACACTTTTTGTTGTTACATGTGTTGGAGAGCTAACAGTCAGACAAAGATTGTAGGCTTTTATAATATTTAGAAACGTTTCCCTATGAGGACTATGGCTCAGAAAGTCAATATTAAAATCATCACATAGTACAACTGTTTTCCCAGTTATCTTAAGTTTGCCTAAAGCAAGGTCCAATTTTTTGAAAAAAAAACCATTTATGTTGCTAACAGGAGATCTATACACACATAAAATAATAGTTTTTTCAGACATTAACTCAACAACTGAGGTTTTTAAGTCTCTTTGACAACCAACTTTGTAAACAGATGCTGAACTCTTATAATCTACATTTTCTTTTACATATACACAAGTTCCCCCATGTTTTGATTCCATTATACAAAAGCAGTGTGCAAGGTTAAAATGCAACATTTTTAAGTACTGAAAACACTCATTTTGTAACCAATGCTCACAAAAACATAACACTTAAACATCTTTCCATTCACTATTGAGGAGTATATTTATTTCATCAACTTCGTTTGTTAATGACTCTACACTCTGGTGTACAGTCTTCAGTCTGTATTTGCAGTTTAATTCTGCATCACTTTTTTGTGATACAGTCTACTACCCTAAAAAATATCTTTCACCCTTTTTATAAGAATTCACATCTTTCTTTATGACTCATTTATCCAAAGTACTTTGCTTCTATATTATGCCTATAGTTACTCAAGTTTGCTAGACGACAGATTTCTTCAACCAAAAATTGTTTCCCACTGTGATTTAAATGAAGGCCAAGGCTGTGTGCATGGACCTCTCTAACGTGCTTACATTTATTAAGTTCACATGCAGAAATTGTTTGCATACAGCATCTATCTCTTTGTATACTCTTTCTATTAATTTATTTACACATGAACAAGGAGGTAGGTCGTATCTGTGTGGTTGATTTACAACAGCTACATTTGTGTTGCCTAATTTAGGTAACACACTTTCATGAACAGTGATGATTCACTACCTTTACCTCTGGCAGCATCATATGCACCTGCACAAATTACGACACAGTCTTTTGAGTTAAGATTTTCACACTATTTTACCACTGATTTTGTCACTTCTGCAATACCTGCTCCTGGTTTGACAAAGGTTTGGACACTTGCGTTAGTTTGTGTATCTGCTACCTTTTCTGCTATCTGACAGCTATGATTACAGGCAAAAATTAACACTTTTCTTATTTTTTGCACACTTGAAGTCAGTCGACTGATTTTTTAATTACATTTCTTTGTTTAGGATGCAACACGAGCGAAAAATTTACAGTGCATGACTGTTGTTTATTTCTAATTATTATCTGGACTCACATGTTTCTGAATGACATTGTTTGTGGAATCACATTTGTCATTGTAACTATCTGATGCACTTACTTGTTTATTTCAAAGTTTTGTGCTGGTTTCCACAGTCCTTCTTCCTTTGATTACATCACTGGTAGCCGATACTTTTTCCTGGTTCAGACGATGCTCCGTTTGTTGAGTCTTACAGCCAAGATGTAGGAGCTGTAAATTTCCACTATTTCCGCTATCGTTCAGGTTAAGGGATTCTCGATGGCCTCTAAATGCCAGAATGTGTGAAGCTAATTATTTTATAATATCGATCAATCTTTCAAACAAATTATATCAATACTTTTGTGATTCCCTAATTAGTCTCTCGTTTTCCTGATCTATTGTTTTCCCGTATTAGATTCCTTTACAGAATTACATCCTTCTAATAATATATTTCATATGTCCTTGACTTTGATCAGGCCTTTGCAATATCCTGCTCAGATCTTTCTAGTCACAACGTTCTTCTTTTACCACCTGTGTCTGCAAATGTGAAAACAGTCGACACCGAAAGCAATAAATTTGGTCTTGAGATATGGAGTAAGCAACCATCTGCGATGTTGCTTTTCGACATTGCTTAATTTTACAGTAAAATGAAATTTAGTAAAATGTCTTATTTGCATCTTTGGAATAACTTTGATCAGGTATCTCTAGGTTTTGTTGGGGACCGTTTTGAGTTAAATCATAACGCTGCAGATCTGTTACTGAAAACTCTTATATGAATGGTTTCCTCTTGATTGTTACCTTTGAAGTCTTTATTCCGATGACAATCTCGGATCACAACAGTTTCACTCAACTATGGTGCTGTATCAAAAAGGGTAACAGATTCATTCGATCCTGAAGCTGGTTCTGTTTCGAAACTAAAGACACTTGGATAAGAGCTTCATTGGAGGCCTCTGCAGCAGTTACTGTGAATTTTTTTTGTGAATTATGGTTTATTAGTCTCATAACGTACATAATCTAAATCATTTGATTCAGGTACAGGAGACATGTCAAAATTTTGGTAAGTTTTACAATATACATACAACAACTGATTTTAACAAATGGTTGTTGTTGTTGTTGTTGCGGTCTTCAGTCCTGAGACTGGTTTGATGCAGCTCTCCATGCTACTCTATCCTGTGCAAGCTTCTTCATCTCCCAGTACCTACTGCAACCTACATCCTTCTGAATCAGCTTAGTGTATTCATCTCTTGGTCTCCCTCTACGATTTTTACCCTCCATGCTGCCCTCCAATACTAAATTGGTGATCCCTTGATGCCTCTGAACATGTCCTACCAACCGATCCCTTTTTCTGGTCAAGTTGTGCCACAAACTTCTCTTCTCCCCAATCCTATTCAATACTTCCTCATTATTTATGTGATCTACCCATCTAATCTTCAGCATTCTTCTGTAGCACCACATTTCGAAAGCTTCTATTCTCTTCTTGTCCAAACTATTTATCGTCCATGTATCACTTCCATACGTGGCTACACTCCATACAAATACTTTCAGAAATGACTTCCTGACACTTAAATCTATACTCGATGTTAACAAATTTCTCTTCTTCAGAAACGCTTTCCTTGCCATTGCCAGTCTACATTTCATATCCTCTCTACTTTGACCATCATCAGTTATTTTGCTCCCCAAATAGCAAAACTCCTTTACTACTTTAAGTGTCTCATTTCCTAATCTAATTCCCTCAGCATCACCCGACTTAATTCGACTATATTCCATTACTCTCGTTTTGCTTTTGTTGATGTTCCTCTTATATCCTCCTTTCAAGACACTGTCCGTTCCATTCAACTGCTCTTCCAAGTCCTTTGCTGTCTCTGACAGAATTACAATGTCATCAACGAACCTCAAAGTTTTTATTTCTTCTCCGTGGATTTCAATACCTACTCCGAATTTTTCTTTTGTTTCCTTTACTGCTTGCTCAATATACAGATTGAATAACATTGGGGAGAGGCCACAACCCTGTCTTACTCCCTTCCCGACCACTGCTTCCCTTTCATGTCCCCCGAATCTTATAACTGCTATATGGTTTCTGTACAAATTGTAAATAACCTTTTGCTCCCTGTATTTTACCCCTGCCACCTTTAGAATTTGAAAGAGAGTATTCCATTCAACATTGTCAAAAGCTTTCTCTAAGTCTACAAATGCTAGAAACGTAGGTTTGCCTTTCCTTAATCTTTCTTCTAAGATAAGTCGTAGGGTCAGTATTGCCTCACATGTTTCAGTGTTTCTATGGAATCCAAACTGATCTTCCCCGAGGTCAGCTTCTACTAGTTTTTCCATTTGTCTGTAAAGAATTCGTGTTAGTATTTTGCAGCTGTGGCTTATTAAACTGATTGTTCGGTAATTTTCACATCTGTCAACACCTGCTTTGTTTGGGATTGGAATTGTTATATTCTTCTTGAAGTCTGAGGGTATTTCGCCTGTTTTAAATATCTTGCTCTCCAGATGGTAGAGTTTTGTCATGACTGGCTCTCCCAAGGCTGTCAGTAGTTAGAATGGAATGTTGTCTACTCCGGAGCCCTTGTTTCGACTCAGGTCTTTCAGTGATCTGTCAAACTCTTCACACAATATCGTATCTCCCATTTCATCTTCATCTACATCCTCTTCCATTTCCATAATATTGTCCTCAAGTGCATCGCCCTTGTATAGACCCTCTATATACTCCTTCCATCTTTCTGCTTACACTTCTTTGCTTAGAACTGGGTTTCCATCTGAGCTCTTGATGGTATCATAGTAATAATACAATTTTGTTACTCATACAATAAAAGACTAACAATTAATTACCCCTTGCTCAAATTATCATGTCATCCTCTATGAATTCTTCTACTGAATAGTAGCATTTCTCCCACAGAATCTGCTGAAGCCTTATTTTTAGACTCTCTGGCTTCATATTAAATATATTTTTGCCCATTAGCTTGTTATATATTGCCATCCCCATATACTGTGGAGTTCATGCATATAATTTCAAATGGTATGAGGGTAACATAAAATTATTTTTATTTCTTGTTTTTTATGTGGGGTTAAAATGATTTTCCTCAAATAATTTTTGTGTGCTATGTACAAAGATTATAATTTCATAAATGTATGTGGAGGGAACTGCTAGGATTTGCAGGTTCCAAAATAATGGGCGACAAGACTCTGTTTGTTGTGCACTACACATGTATCTTATAATTTTCTTTTGTAGTTTCAGTATTCGAGATACACTACTTGAATTTCCCCAGCAAATTATACCATGCCTAATGATTGATTCAAAATAACTATGATATGCTATTTTTCGTGTACTCATGTCAGTAGAGTTTGCTAGTATTTGCATTTCAAATGCAAATCTGCTTAGTTTATTTGGCAGGAACTCAATATGTGTACTCCAGTTTAAGTTGTTGTCCACATTTAGTCCTAGGAATTTGACTGTGTTAACTTCTTCCATAGGATGATTGTGATGATGTATTTTAAGATCCACACATTTCAAATGTTTGGTTTTGAAATGTACCATATTGGTTTTTGCAATGTCCAGTTTCCAGCCATTTAACTGGAACTAGTTTTCTAGAGTACCCGTTGTGGTCACAATCTGAAGTTTCCTTAAGGAATTTCGGCATACTCGAACTCATAGCTGTGTTGAATACAATCGTTTCAGACTTTCTTTTTCTTTTTGATGCACCAGATTCTCATTTTCTCCCTATCTCTCTGTGTCTTGAGGATCCTCCAGATGTGATGATCTAAAAACATTGTGTGCTAGTTACATTGATAAGTACATTGGGCTACTTAAAGTACTCAGTGTCGTAGTATAGAGCAAAACAGCTGTGCGATTATCATACGTGGCAGAATTTTTTTTATTGTCATGTATGATAGCAGCCAAATAAATACGCTAAGAAATGTAGTTGTATACTGACCAGAGGATGGGCTTTCTTTAGTGTATATGGCTGAAAATTGGTATAGCCACACCTTCAGAAATAAAAGACTTGTTCACTTGTACCTGTACAATAACTTGAAAAAAGAGTGAAGTGTCACTTTGTAGGACTGGTTTCTGAGAGCTGGCATTACTGCCCAAGATAATGCTCCTGGCTGTATTGTCTCTTCCACAGAGCATTGTTGCATTTGCTTGTTGTTGGGTTGAAGTCAATTCGAAAAAACTGTGCTTGCCGAATGGGCTGTGAATATGGTGTAAAGAAAAGGAAGTGAATTTTCCGTTTAACATGCATCTTTTTTTAATATGGCGATCAGATTCCTCTCTAAGTATATAATTTAATAATTTATTTTACAATTTTTTAAATCTGTTTGAACGACTTTACAACAAAATAGTCTCTTTCAAGTTCCATGCGTTATTGCCGTCTAGCGCGCAGGAGCTGATTCGCGACAGTATATCCCGCGCGAATCTTGTAATGTAATAGCTCTATAAGAACCAGTCTGCACTCCCAAACTTGTAAGGTGGGGCGCTGCCGCATAAGTGTACATCTTAAATGCCTTTTGTAATGGAGCTTAATTGTCTTAATGTTGCCAGATGACCCTAGATAAATACAACTACATTCGTACAGAAATAGAGACGGACAACTAAGTAGCTAACATTTTAACAGCTTTAACAACTTTTTTGCGAGACACCCCCCGCCCCCCCCCCCCTCCCCCCGCACAGACACTAGGCCTTCAGCGATCGCAGATGCCTAACGCCGCCACTGTACTTAGTGAAGTCATCCAAGGGAGCTTAAGCAGTGTGACAGTTGTCAATAACGTCGTTCAGTTGCATATTACTCAGCAAACTGTCGTTTTCGACCGCGAAATGTATGTAATTGAAGTGCCCAAGCGAAGGAGCGGTTTCATTAACGGTCTTTATGCCATTTCCTAAGGGCTTTGCGCGTCCATCCTGAAATGTGTTCCTCAGCCACCCACAAAAAAAGTTTAATTACAACACTGGGGTATCACGGTTCTGACCTCCTTCACAGAGGCGTCAAGAGGAGGGATGAGATAATGAGATATGGGTAAGGGGACATGAAGACCTTCCCATCGTGTGACACACCTACGGAGGCAATGGTCAGAATGGTGGTGCAATTTGGTGCCAGTGTGACATCATTAACTCACCTTTCATGAACTTCTGCGCTCTGGCTTTTTTTTCTCTGCATGTGTCGACGCCTTCCTGTTAAAGTGTCGTCGAGCCCGAGGGTGACATCACAGGGCGACAGCGCCACGTTCCTGCATCGTTATGGAGGTACCTTTGACCCAAATTTCAGACTTATGTATTGTAACTGGAGAAAAAGACAGGGTTTCAAAAAAGTTACTCTTTAATTCTTTTGCTCAGTGCACGTCTGCATAAATGAAACACAAGTTTTAATAATAGTGAACACATGTACTTAATTACAGTCTTAACTGCATTTACTAAAAAATGTTACTTACTTTGTTATTTAAAAAGACCATAATTTACAATTATTATAAATATTAATTACATCAGTCAGCTGTTGCATATCTCACCGAACCCAAGCTTTAACAGGAGCAATGAAAATTGATATTTGTTTTTGTTTAAATTATCAGCAATCACTAGAACACAATAAATTTGTTTCCTTTACTGATTTTGTGCAACTGAATACCGATTATTTGAACAAACAGAAATACATTTACTGACAATGGATAAAACACTGAATTCGGTTTTGTGGACGTATTTACAGAAACCTTCACGTATTTTTGAAACTCTGTTTCGCAATTACAGCTCCTGTAACTGATTCCACAGAGAGCTGCGTCGTTACTTGTTTCCATTGACAGCCCATTAAAAAAATAAAAACACTTTCAGTAGTTGATTTGCTGCTTGCAATGGAAATTCAATATTTTAAATAAGTGTTAGTATTCTTGCAGGTTCGGAAGTACGTTAAAATAGCTTATCTGCTATAGTATGTTGAGTATCACTACGTGTTTATGCCACTGGACACACAAAACGAAGTGCTTTTCTATTTGTTCAGACACTAAAGCATAGGTTCAGTTCCAGTTGCTAATCCATGATGTCACTCACAACTATCGATCACGAAAAGAGAAATACCGCTTTGACGAAAATAAAAATCGTGAAAATGCATTATCGATACGCAAGTATCACTTCAGCACTTACCCATGGACATCAGAGTATAGAAAATGTAGCACCATGAAGACGGAATGTAACGAACTCCAGTTCGACAACAAATGTGCAACGTTCTTGTATAATGAAAATTATTAGCATTTCAGTGGGATTGCACAAAGTTGGTGGGAATAATGCCATGTACATTTTTTAAGTAACGATAGAGTATGCATCGAGTTTCTCATTCAGAAATCCCATTTGAATGACGGCTGTGAGATCATGTTATGCTTCATGTAAAAAGGAGGAATGTGTACCAAGACATGAGTCTATTGAGACTGCATTTTGTCGACCTGAGATGTTTCTGCTCGAATTTTTAGGAATCCCACGACTGTCATGTAAATATGAAATTGATGGATTCAGAAGCTCCATACTCAAGGCCATTCTAGATCTTAACGGTCTCACGTGACCAGCGTCCGAAAGGACGGCATGTTGTTTGCTCGCCCAGGCAGAATTCTACAACGTCGTCATGTGCATTTAATCAGATAATGTGTTTGTTCGCGGCAACAGAAGTATTCAGACGGGCTGTACGACGACATCTGGAGCACCATGGACTGGCAATAAGGCGAACGCGGTTTTCTCAGACGCAGCAACAGAGGTAGGGGTGGTGACAGTGGTGCACCCACTGGCAACACTGGACATAGGAGAGGCACCACTCCATGTTTTGGGAGATGCACTACTCCATGTTTCCAGGTGAGTGCTGGTACTGTGCACAGCACCACAAAGGATGTATTCATATGTCTTTGAGCAGAATGAAAGTTGGCAGATTTCATTCTTTATAATCATACAGGCGCAACACCTGGTGTGATGGAGCAGTGTACACAAAGGGCCTGCTGCAGGGATTCCGCTGCCCCATATAGAGTTTTCAAGCATTGAATACCCTCCCCTCTCCCCCTCCACAGCTGGTACCATCCTTGCACTTTCAGACAGACGAGGATGGTTTGATAAGCCTGGTACAAAAGCAAGACAAAATGTTTGTTTCATAAACAACTCGCCTTACATCTAGACATAGTTTCCTTTGAGGGATATGTACTTGGGTCAGTGATTATCCAGCTTTTTCATTCCATCAGAAACGTATGTGCTTTCAATCTCTGCAAAAATTCGTTGACTACAACCATCGCTTCCTCATTCGATGAGAATTTCTTACCAACGAGCCGAAGTTACAAGTAAGGGAACAGGAAGAAGTCTTGTGGGGCTAAGTCTGATGAATAGGGAGTATAAGGAAGCAATTCAAAGCCAAATTCGTGCACTTTTGCCATTGTTATTTATGATGCGTGAGATGGTCATTATCCTGATGAGAGAGCACTTTTTTGCCTGTCAACCTCGGTCGCTTTTCATCCAGCACAACAGAATGACCCAAAAGTGAAACGTAATAGGGACCACTTACGATTCTGCCTTTTTTGAAGTAACATATGAGGATTATTCCTTAGGAATCCCAAGAACAGTGGACTTCACCTTACCAGCTGACAAAAACTTCTTATCTTCTTTGGTGCACTTTCACCAGCCTTTGTCTATTGTTTTAACTACCATTTTGACTCTGGAGTGTACTGATGGATCCAGGTTTCATCAACAGTCACAAATCGATGCAAAACGTCTTGCAGATTCCGATTAAATATCGTCAGATGTTGTGTTGAAATGTTGTGCATGATGCGTTTTTAATCGACTGTGTGAAATTGCGGCATCCACCTTACACACAGTTTCTTCACAGCAATTCTCAGTGCAGGATATCATGCACTCGCGTGGTTGGGATGCCTTCAGTTTCAGAAATCTCACGAATTTTTATTCGGTGGTCTTGCATTACCCTCTCATAGATTTAGACAATGGTTTCCTTTGTGCAGACCTCAACTGGATGCCCAGACTGCGCTTCGTCTTCGGTTCTTGTCTGACCATATTTAAGTTCATTAATCCAAAAGTAAATGGCCTTCAATGATGGTGCGGAGTCTGCATGAATTTTATCCAGATCTGTTTTGATTTGTGTGGCAGTAAAACCTTTCAACTGAAAATATTTAAGAACAGCGCGAAATTCGATTTTCTCAATTTTCAGTCGCAGTCGTCACAGTTAACAATTCAGACTGTCAACAATGAACACGATGTATGGATTTAAAAAAAAATCTGACATGTGACTGGCAATTCATATTTTACTTATTTTTTTCATTTATTTGTTAAAAAGTGTTTCTCTTTACATGTATTTAAGGAACTGTTAGGTCGCCATATTCTGACGTTTGTCTTTATTTCTTTAGTAGCAAAACTGGTAATGCTTCACAGTTGCTAATTACGTATGGGAACTGGATATATGTTTTTATCTCCTGTTAATCCCTCTCTCTCTGTCCATCTCCTACTCTCCATCTCTTTGTTCATCTCGTCCTCCTCTTCCTCCTCTGCCCTTTCTCTGTCTATCTCCTCCCCCTCCCTTTCTCTCTCTCCAACTCTTTTTCTCTCGCTCCTTGTCCATCTCCTCCTCCTCTATTATATGTCCATTTCCTATCCCCACTCTCTGTTCATCTCCTCTTCCATCCCCTCTCTGACCTTTAACTCTGTTAATTGATATTGATAACAAAACCCCAGTTGGGAACTGATGTCAGTAAAAGTGTATGGGGAAATCAGTTGGGATCATTGGTATATGAGGTATGAACTACCTCTCCCGCTGCTGCTCTATGAGGATAGTAGCTTCAATGATAGTTTTTCGCATAGTTTTAATCTGTGAAAGGGTAGGATTACAGCGTTTCGAACAATACAAAGTCCATAGTAGTGTTCTAATCATTGTCTGACAAACCATAGATACAACTTCCATGTTTCCTGTTAAAAAGGAAGAAAACAAATCACCACATACTTGTGATTACAATTTCTGTTTAAAACATATATAAGGGGAAAGAGTATGGGAGAAACAATTTGTATAAGGGTGGGCATAGAAGGAAAGCTGGTTACCTGCATAAAAGGGCCCAATGGGACGTGGCTTGAACCTGCACATTAAATGCCCTCTTATTAACTGTAGTCCGATTTAAATTATTTGCAATCGTTCCTGCTGTGAAAATGGCCACCACAAGAAACATGTTGAAATTACTTGGTAGTTGGCACTTGACGTGTGGAAGCTAGTTTGCTCCAATCAGAGCACTCAGTCTCATGCCCAAACCCTTCACCATTGTCAATCTGTCATATCAATTGGTCAGTTCACTTCCACTTCTCCATCATTATTCTTGATGGGTTTGGATCCCTTTTATTTCGTATTTCATCACACACGATAACCACACCAAAAATAATGAGCACATGTGTGCACACTCACACAGACACACACACACGCAAAAAGATACTAATGAAATCAACAACACATTTCATACACAGCGATAAACAAACACTACACGATACTTCCATGCAAGACGCAATTCAGTGTCACATATACAGTTATCAAAATCGTAGAGATTGGCTTGCAATAGATAAGCTTTGCATGACACAGTGGGAAGCTGAGTTTCAGAAGGGTGAAATTCACCATTGAAACTGGGCCTTCTTGGTCATAAATATAACTACAGAATGGTTACCATATCATCCTGATTGGTGGAAGTTCATAGGTCCAAACAACATCAAATGTGGCAAAGTGCTTTATACTTCTAAATCTAATCAAGATTTTGAATGTTATTTTTATTCAATTAGTTGGGTTGAATGCTTTTTTTAATTTCTGATTATTTGCTATGTCATTTTCAACATCATTTTGACCTTTTTATTTAGTATTATTTTTGTTCATATCATTCTCTTTTTGTTTGGAATCTACCTGCTTCACTTATTATCTGCGTCCAGGTGCCAATACGGACAGGTTATCGCTTGGTAATGTGGAACATCATGTAGCTAGTGTGAGGATAGTTTCAACTAATGTTTTCTTTTAGTGCTGAAAGTGATTTCAGTTCTGCTGCATATTGTTGATGACCATTTTCTCTGACACATTGCACATCATAACGTTGTGGTTAGCTTAGGACATGAGTTTAAATTGAGGGCTACAAAAAGCATTGTCTTCTGTAGGTCAGTCATAGGTTACTTAAAATCAGCTGTCGACAGAGCATCTGTCTGAAATACCTCGTGTGGCCACTTGCAACATTGCTCTTCTTTACATCTTAGCAGCGTTTGTGAAATGACCCGGTGTGTTTGTGTGTCGCCAATAATGGAGCGGTAGCTGGCAGCCGATGTGGCAACACTGTAGCAGCAAGTGATATAGTGTGATTTTAATTGGACTATTGTGAGGCAGCAAAAAATGGCTGCCGGTTGGCGGCGCTGACTGGCGTGGTTCCGCACCTGCCATCGAACAGGAACGGCCGAAACGACCGAAACTTCCTGTGCCCACTTTTGGTGACTGGTTGGCGACACAGTGTCCCGACAAAATCGAGGTGCATAACCTGCAATCTTTCTGCAACGGTTTTTAAAGAAACTAATCAGTAAAATAAATGATTTTTACGTTACTTGTAGCTTTATATGTCAGCTTTTTGGTGAAGTACCCGTCATTATGTTAATGGTGATAGTTATTGTGATATTTGATACATAAGTAACATACTACACGTAATACGAAACATTGCAATGAAAAATAGGAGTCGTTATGAATTTGTTTGGTTCATGTTACAACATATAGTGCTGTGTTTGAAATGTAGATAACATTTTGAACTTTTCTTTGAACTTGTTCATAAAATCCTCATATCTCCTAAGCCATATGAGGCACTAAAACTAGACTTTTGCAAATTATAGCACATGAAGAGGAGACTATTTTTCCGTATGGTTAAGATGTAGAAATTCCTAATCTGTGCCAATATAGCAGAAGCTATAGTTTTTATTTATTTATGTTTTTCCAATCCAGTACTGTAATTTTTTAAAAGCCATTAACAACTAGTGATGAGAGCATTTGCAAGAATGAAAATAAACATGAAATTTCTTCTCTTACGGCACTGAAAACTGACACAGTGAGGTTTTCCATAACCTATCCTCTCTGGTATTTGCAGCTGCAGTGTAAGAGCACAAGAGCATGTGAACACCCTAACTTTCGAAACCTTGTGGATTTATTGGTTATTTTTCTTTGAATACTGTTAAATGTATCAAAGATGCTGCAGTCTGGAAAAGCAGCTCTTAAATCTACCGTGCTGTTGCTCCTCCTCTAGATAGTGTGAGACTTAGCATCAGGGTCGTGAGCACACCTTCAGTTGTTCTTATTTTAACGAGCTTTTGCACATGATGTAAATGACTTGATGGCAAATACTTAAGGATCTGATAAGCAATGTGCATGCTTAACAATGTACACAGGTAGTCCTTACTACTTAACTAGAAGTTTTCATCAGTGCCACTAGGTGGTAGTACACTGCGGCAGACTTTTATCCCCATTTGATCAGCAAAAATCCTGCTAGATGATAGCACACTCCTCAGATATGCCAATTCACTCACTATATACTGTAGCAGATTAGATTGGACGTCAATATATACTAAGGCTGTATGGACAGCAACCTATTTTCTGAGTTTCTGAATGAGTTATAGTGTATTAAGTTATGAATTTTACCTTACAGTAATCCATTTGACGATTAAGTGCCTTAAGAACAACACCGTCGATTATGAGACTGTAGCATGCTTCTGAAATCTGTTAATCTTATAGTCTTATATCTATCTGTGCTGTAGTCCCACTTGTGATACGAAAATTCACGAAAAGCTGCATCACTGGTTTCTCTGATATTCACTTAAAAGTGGGGTTGACGGCAGTGTGCTTTATGTCCTTAACGATCTCAGCACCTCATTTGTATTCTCATCAAGTGGCTATGTCGAGTAGACATTATTAACTGAGGCTAATCATTTCTGCAAATGGTACTTTGTGTATGGAGTGGGTTGTTCATTGTGAGGGAATTGGCTTTTGCGTGTAGTGTAAACATGAACTATGTTGAATCTATTTTAAATGCTAACAGAAAAGTAAAGTGGTGAGGATGGGTCATTAGTCATGATTGAGTAGCTCAGTCTGTAGAGCACTTTTCCACAAAAGGCAAAGCCCCCAAGTCCGCACACAGCTTTAATCTGCCACAAACTTTTACGTCAGTGCACACTCCGCTGCAGAGTGAAAATCTTGTTCTGGGAACAGAAAAGTAAATTACCAGGAAAAGTTAGCTGTAAAGGAACTAGGGCCTCTGAGAACAGATCCTTTGATTGAAGAGTGACAAAATCAAGTAAGCGTGACTACAAGGAAGTGTACAATTAGCACAAGTTGATGTGTGGGTGTAGCATAAGACCACATATCTGATTTTCGGCCCAGAAGTAAATTCGTGAGCTAATACATCTGTTAGGGATCTTGTACATTTGTCCGAAAAAATAGAAGATGTGAAATGGAGAGTTACGAAAGCTTGCACATTATTTCATGATTCCCCTAAACTGTACTCCATTATATAAAGAACAACAAAATTCCCAAAAACAATTTTTTCTCTTGTCAGGTAAGTTATGCATCTTATTATTGTAATTATTATTATTATTGTTTCTTTCCTTTCTCAGACGTTATGTCTGGTTAAAAATCGAAAGTGACACAGACCTTGATCAAGCTTGACTTCCTTTTAACTGTACGGTATATGTTACATTGCATTTAGGAACTTTCGGGTAATTGAACATGTATCAATAATTACAGATTTCTGTAGTTGTATATATATGTTTGGGTGTAGCTGTATTTTCTTGATGTACTGGTGGATATTGTGTGGTATGACTCCTGTAGTTGGTAGTATAACTCGTATAATGTCAACTTAAACCTGATGTCACATGTCCTTGACTTCCTCAGCCAGTTGGATGTATTTTTCAATTTTTTCTCCTGTTTTCTTCTGTATATTTGTTGTATTGGGTATGGATATTTCGATTAGTTGTGTTAATTTCTTCTTTTTATTGGTGAGTATGACATCAGGTTTGTTATGTGGTGTCGTTTTATCTGTTATAATGATTCTGTTCCAGTACAATTTGTATTCATCATTCTCCAGTAGATTTCATGGTGCATACTTGTATGTATGTATGTATGTATGTATTATTATTATTATTGCGACTACTGTTATTATTACTTGCAGTGGCTGTAGTTGTATAAACGTTTTTTAATTCCACACTCTCCAATTTACCTGAAAGTTAAAATTTGTGAACACCCATAATATATACTCACGAGCCGCCACAGCTCTCTGCTCACCAACTGTTTCTTTAATGAGACATTCTGTTTGAGGATTCTGTCACAATAGGTACTGAGAGGTGAATTTGTGCAAATTATACTGTGTTTTGTCAAAGGACACAAAATTAAACCATGATAAAAGTTTAACAATTCAAACAAATATAAATCGCCAATTCTATTGCAGTTTCGTCCTAATGCTGTAACCTATCGTATTTTTTGTAATGAATGACTGGGATGGAAACTTACCAAAAGATTTCCTTCTTGTTCTTCATCTGAGAAATATGAAAACAATTAACAGCAGATAGTGTACAATCTTTTTGTTCCTGTTCCCATTCAGAGTGAAGTGGTGAACTTTTTCATCTTAATTATCATTTGATGTATTAAAGGTTGATTGCATACTTTTAGCTTCTATTTTAACCTTAATGAATAGTCTCAAGCAGTTCATGAAGCAATGCCTATCTTGTTTTGTAACCTTGTTATTTATAATAAAACAGTGCTGTATTTTTGCTGCAGGAGAGAACTGACCTAAAAAACTTCTTTCATAATTATGACTCTGTGAAGAGACTGGTGAATTGCAAATGCATAACGAAGTCAATATCACTGATGAATTAAAATGTATTTGTAGATACAAAGATTCACTCCATCAATCTGTACAGATATGGGAAGGAAAAGATAATACGCTGTGTGCTGTATGTAATAGTTATGAACTAGTAATGAGCATCAACAACAGCCTGGAAGACTATGGGAAAAAGACTTCTTGTAATACATCCTGCATTTTTGGACACAGAATCAGAATGCATTTGGTATCAATTGCACCAATAGTATTAGGGAAGTTCCATATCTTATATAATGCTTCTGCTGTATCTCTAAGTCCCCTTGATTGGGGCAGACATGTGTTATTGGTTGCAGGTCCTCCCACAATGCAGCAACAGTTTTATTTATAATGTAACCGTTGACACCCACACTCTAAAAACAATATATGCAAGAGTCTTTAACTTGTTTGATCCCAAGAAGGTTTGCCATTCAAATCGTTAATGAATTCCTTTTCAAATCTTTTGTTTGGAGAGTAGATAAACCGTAAATACCTCATTCATGATTGTAACAATATATTTATTACAAAAAATGGACGTTACAAAAATGGAACAGTGGGAACTGGAGGGTACAGATACAGTGAGGAACGAATGTAAATTTTTCATGTTTACGTTATTTTCTTACTACATATTATATACAATTCATTCACAGATTACACAAAATGTGAATATATAACCAAATAAGGAGTACACAAGATTATACTGTGTTTTAGTGCGTTCAGTTTTAACTTTACTTTGTATGAAACTGCATGAAACATTTTGCATGCAAAGGAATTTTACAATTCTTAGATTGTTTCGTTGTGTTCTTATTGCACTGGCCACATCTTAGTTGTTTGCCTAATGGTACCATCAAATGATATTGTCCATTGTAGCGTGCATCACAGATCACCCTTTTATGTAAGGTTTTTGGATTTTGCAGTGGATGGGCAGGTGAGTGTCTTGAGCTATACTTTTGAAAGTAGTAATTGATCATATACCTTGTGAAGTCAATAAGATCGAGTGGGTTGCCCTTCTAATGTATTGATTGTCTATACAGCATCCTAGCATTATTTCTTGATGCATTTGGCAGAATAGCAAGAATTTGGTAATACCATTTCTTCGTTCTGAAATTAATCCTGTTTTTTACAATATTTTCATCAAGTCTGTCCACTCCTCCCACGTAACTGTGTAACTATCAACTGCACCAGGAGTAATTATATCAATAAACTTGCTCTCACTCCTAAAAACTAAACTCCTCTCGAACAGTCCATCTCCTATCACCCTTCTTTCTACTGCCCGTAACAGGAATATTATTTGATGTAGAACATTCTGGACTAAGGACACTGTCAATATGGGCAGCATCAGACGTTGAACATGATAGCTCATTAGACTCCCTGGGACCTATCTGTAATATAAAACATCAACTTTCTAGAAACTATAAATAATATTTATATAGTTACACATAAATAACTTAGAAAATTTTAATGAGAGTATTTCCTAATCAAAATCTTCAATTCATAGAATTGTCTAGTATTTGTCTGTTGGGTGACAGTTTTCCCATCACAGTGTTTTGTAAGTTTTGCTTCTGCAAGAGATCTTAACTGGTTGTCACTTGGACGATTTATGCCACTTTCACAATCATCACCTGAATCTTCATCTGACCACCATGGGTCATAAGCCGATTTATGTATAAATCAGCATCAGAAAAATTAATATCCTCTTCCAATAATGCTATAACTTCATCACCAGTCAACCCAAAATGCAAGTGCCTTACTGTTATTTCAATACACCCTTTCAATCCCATTGTTCCAAAAATGGAACACTCAGCTATAATCCATTATAACCCATTGTTGAGAACAGATATGAACAAATAAAACACATACACACACACACACACATACTATTATTCTTGTATTTATATGTTATATTTAGAAATTATAATATCATAATTTGCTGTCAAATACAGTAAAACTTAACTTACCTTTCCTTGTAGTCGTTTTTCCATAAACAGCAATTACTACAGCACCAACAATGTTGATAAGCAGATGCTCACAGCAGAACTTGAATCATCATCATCATCATTTAAGACTGATTATGCCTTTCAGCGTTCAGTCTGGAGCATAGCTCCCTTATGACATTCTTCCATGATCCTCTATTCAGTGCTAACATTGGTGCCTCTTCTGATGTTAAACCTATTACTTCAAAATCATTCTTAACCGAATCCAGGTACCTTCTCCTTGGTCTGCCCCGACTCCTCCTACCCTCTACTGCTGAACCCATGAGTCTCTTGGGTAACCTTGCTTCTCCCATGCGTGTAACATGACCCCACCATCTAAGCCCGTTCGCCCTGACTGCTACATCTATAGAGTTCATTTCCAGTTTTTCTTTGTTTTCCTCATTGTGGACACCCTCCTGCCATTGTTTCCATCTATTAGTACCTGCAATCATCCTAGCTACTTTCATATCCGTAACCTCAACCTTGTTGATAAGGTAACCTGAGTCCACCCAGCTTTCGCTCCCATACAACAAAGTTGATCGAAAGATGCTGGCAATAATCAGAGCAGAACTCGCAGTTTGGATAAAACAAAAGAGCACGTAGAAGGCCATGAGTGTGAGAAACTTACCAAAAGTGGCTCTGAGCACTATGGGACTTAACATCTGAGGTCATCAGTCCCCTAGAACTTAGAACTACTTAAACCTAACTAACCTATGAACGAGGCAGGGCTCGAACCTGATACTGTAGCGGTCACGCAGTTCCAAACTGAAGCGCCTAGAATCGCTCAGCCACTCCGGCCGGCTACTTACCAAAAACCAAAATCCCTGTGCACAAAAAATTACAAACTTTTGTCTTAAAAATGGAACAGTGGGGTAGAATGCGTTAAAGGTGTTCCAGTGGTGAGATGGCTAAAATATAACAGTAGTTGCAGCAATAAGTAATAGTAAAGGAAGTATATGGCTTAATTTTGCTATGACACAACAACAATGGAATATGGAAAATAATTTATATTCAGTGACCGTGTTAAGAAAGGAATGGCAATACCTGAAATACCAGTTTGCATTAGAACTCGGAAAAATTCCAGTTTCAAAGTCAGGAGATGATGCAGAAAGAATTAATGTTACGAAATGGCCTTATTTCAGTTTTTTGATGTTTCTGATGGACTTTGTGGAACCGAGAAGGTCATAAGGAGATTTTCGCCAAGTTTTGGTGACAGAAACCAATGAATCTTTGCCATCCATTCATGACATACTGTCACTGAAAGAATGCCAAATGAATGTGATAGACTACACAACCATCTGAGTCCAGAGTGTGGGCGTTAGGATCGTAAATATAGACGAAGTTTCTCAGGAGGGTGAATAGACGTGTTCATGACTTTAACCCATACAGTGGTGTAATCGAACCAAAAACGGAAAGAGAAAGAACTGGCAAAAAGATGACTATAATAAAAGTCAAGAGAGTTGCAAAAACTACAGTATTTTTAGAAAAATCAAATGTGAAACAATGTACAAATGATTTTAACAACGACGATTTTTTTCCTGAAATTTCGTGATTCACGTATAAATTTCAGATAGTAAAAAATTATCATATAGGAATTGAATGCAGGAAGCAGTGCAGCTGTTTGCTTATACAGATGGACCATCTGGTGGTGTAATGGACTCGTCTCCCTCTTTCCATAATCCAATATTTGAAAAGTAATTAGTAATTACATGTATCATCTTTACAACTTTTATAACAAAAAAATGGCTCTGAGCACTATGGGACTTAACTTCTGAGGTCATCAGTCCCCTAGAACTTAGAACTACTTAAACCTACCTAACCTAAGGACATCACACACATCCATGCCCAAGGCAGGATTCGAACCTGCGGCCGTAGCTGGCGTGTGACTCCAGACTGTAGCGCCTAGAACTGTTCGGCCACCCTGGCTGGCCAACTTTTATAACAACTTACAGCTTCGTACAAATTTATAAATAACTATTTTAATAATTATTAGGTATCATTCTAATACTTCACTTTCTGTATTTTTCCAGAGATAACATAAATGAAGAACAATTACATAATTATTTCAGTAATGATTCCTCTTACCTTATCGCTACAACTAGTCTTTCTTCTGGTAGAATTGACTGTATGTGCCAATTACACCATGTTTACATCAGCCGATGTTCGACCATTTGTAAAATGTAGTTGAATGTTTGTCATGTAATATTCATATGCAAAAATTGCCTCAGATATCTCTTTAGCTGACTGAAAAGCTGATGATATTCGCCATAACTTTTCCTGGGTCAAGCAATTACAAGTATTCCTGTTATTTTCCTTTCAAATTAGGATACAAACTGTGTAACAAGTGAAATTAGTCTTGCGCAGACGAAGTGGATGACTGTGAATGTGACACTGATGGCGTGTTAACTCGCAGTTGACCAATGAGTTGCTAGCTGACAACACTGTGGGGTACTTCACTCTGTCACCTTTGCAGGTGATGAGTGTACCTAATTATTGCAGTTTGGATTTTTTTAAACCTAGCAGTACACAAGATGATTTCAGTTTCGATAACGAAAAATATTTAAGCGATTTTTATATTGTTAATACGCTTTTTCAAAGACAATTGAACTGACTCGTCCTCATTCCCTTGCTTAATAAACAACTCTTTCAGAATTCTGTTTTAGTTACAACTGCATTAGCATGTTAAGGTGACATTGTGAAAACTCCGTTCTGATTTGGTAAAGAAGCAAATTTTAATAAGGCAACAAGAAAATTGACGATTTTAGTCAAACATTGCTACTGATGACACTTTTCTAAGACAGGAAAAATAAACAAATCAGGGGAAAATAAACCACTCGTTTTGTTACAGTTGTAGCAGAATTCTGTAACAGCTGATACTGAAACTTACCAAAGGATTTTCTTTCTGAACCTTAAACGTTCTTGCTCTAGTTGTTTCTTGAGTGAGGTACTGAGGACAAGAGGACAAGACACATCAGTAGATTGTGAAAAAGCACATTTTCGATAGTAAAAGTAAACATGTAATTTCTTCAATTACGTTGTTGCAAAACCACGTTATTGCTCTTTTTATCAGCTATTGGGGATCCTTAAAAATAACTTATTCCATTGAAAAATTCTGTAGTTACTCGTATATTTCCGCAGATAAGGAAGTTCTGCATGTTACTTAAAGGCAAAATAATATCTTCTTTACAAGCTATCACGCACTCGGAACTGGAAGTGAATGTGCTGCATAAAATCCATTTTCTCTGGATTGGAGGCAGATATTTATCCTCTCTCAAGTTTAAAGAAAAATTCAAAATGTTGGCTACATTTTATATGTAACAGTATATGGCCTAATATGACCCAAATGCAAATTCATAGCGACGCCAATTTTTCTGTGCGATGTTTTCGTATTTCAAGCAGTATGTTACTTATATGTGAAATATCAGAATAATTATAACTATTAACGAAATGATGGGAGCTTCAATATGAAGCTATAATTAACATAAAATTCATTTTTTTTACTTAATAGTTTCGGTAAAATCGTGCGAGAAAGTGTGCAGAACTAACGGAATGAAATCTGAAATGGCACTTCCGCATCGCGACCAGCAGGTTAACCAGCCAACCAGTGTAGGCAGACGCAGGCACGTATAGCTCTGCGTTTGACAGAGCAGCGAGTAGATACACAGCCTAACGGCTAGATTTCTGTTCTTACACTAATGATTCAAATGCCTTGCTATCGTAATTAAAACTGACTACGAGAAAGATAATAAAACTTCACATTTTTTCAGCACAGCATTTCTTCTCGCAGATGTTTTTAACAAAACACGAGTACATTGTTGTTTACGTCTGAACGTTGTTCACGTCTGAATGTTTATTAGAGCATCATGTATAAATCTGAAGTTAATCTATCTAGAACTTTTCGGGATTTTTTGATAACAATGACTTACTTTCGTACAGTAGTATAGGTAATATACACTCCTGGAAATGGAAAAATGAACACATTGACACCGGTGTGTCAGACCCACCATACTTGCTCCGGACACTGCGAGAGGGCTGTACAAGCAATGATCACACGCACGACACAGCGGACACACCAGGAACCGCGGTGCTGGCCGTCGAATGGCGCTAGCTGCGCAGCATTTGTGCACCGCCGCCGTCAGTGTCAGCCAGTTTGCCGTGGCATACGGAGCTCCATCGCACGGTTTAACACTGGTAGCATGCCGCGACAGCGTGGACGTGAACCGTATGTGCAGTTGACGGACTTTGAGCGAGAGCGTATAGTGGGCATGCGGGAGGCCGGGTGGACGTACTGCCGAATTGCTCAACACGTGGGGCGTGAGGTCTCCACAGTACATCGATGTTGTCGCCAGTGGTCGGCGGAAGGTGCACGTGCCCGTCGACCTGGGACCGGACCACAGCGACGCACGGATGCACGCCAAGACCGTAGGATCCTACGCAGTGCCGTAGGGGACCGCACCGCCACTTCCCACCAAATTTGGGACACTGTTGCTCCTGGGGTATCGGCGAGGACCATTCGCAACCGTCTCCATGAAGCTGGGCTACTGTCCCGCACACCGTTAGGCCGTCTTCCGCTCACGCCCCAACATCGTGCAGCCCGCCTCCAGTGGTGTCGCGACAGGCGTGAATGGAGGGACGAATGGAGACGTGTGTCGTCTTCAGCGATGAGAGTCGCTTCTGCCTTGGAGCCAATGATGGTCGTATGCGTGTTTGGCGCCGTGCAGGTGAGCGCCACAATCAGGACTGCATACGACCGAGGCACACAGGGCCAACACCCGGCATCATGGTGTGGGGAGCGATCTCCTACACTGGCCGTACACCTCTGGTGATCGTCGAGGGGACACTGAATAGTGCATGGTACATCCAAACCGTCATCGAACCCATCGTTCTACCATTCCTAGACCGGCAAGGGAACTTGCTGTTCCAACAGGACAATGCACGTCCGCATGTATCCCGTGCCACCCAACGTGCTCTAGAAGGTGTAAGTCAACTACCCTGGCCAGCAAGATCTCCGAATCTGTCCCCCATTGAGCATGTTTGGGACTGGATGAAGCGTCGTCTCACGCGGTCTGCACGTCCAGCACGAACGCTGGTCCAACTGAGGCGCCAGGTGGAAATGGCATGGCAAGTCGTTCCACAGGACTACATCCAGCATCTCTACGATCGTCTCCATGGGAGAATAGCAGCCTGCATTGCTGCGAAAGGTGGATATAGACTGTACTAGTGCCGACATTGTGCATGCTCTTTTGCCTGTGTCTATGTGCCTGTGGTTCTGTCAGTGTGATCATGTGATGTATCTGACCCCAGGAATGTGTCAATAAAGTTTCCCCTTCCTGGGACAATGAATTCACGGTGTTCTTATTTCAATTTCCAGGAGTGTATATACAGGGTGTTAGGGATAAAGGTGCAGATATTGTGATAACTGGTACTTTAATATGAACCCAACTCAATATGTTCACTGATTTTTCTCTGCGTCTAACAATCCTTCCACAAACACAGCACATAATTTACTGCCTGGCGTTTCCCGCACAGTCATTACTGCACCATGCCTTTCAGTACAGATAATTCATTATGAGCCCACATGTACTCACTTCAGTACCTGACCTGCTGCCCAACAGAAAATAAACATTAATATATTGCTTGTGTCACCTGTATGTGAAGGTATTATACAATCTAAAAACACAGAACTCATAATAGCTATTATTATTAGTTGAAGTAAATACTAAAGTAATATTGTTCAGTACACCAGAGCTGGTTTATGGAATTTTGGGGCTCCTTTGAAGTCCGCGTTTGGGGCCTCCACTCTTTATCTGCAATGGAATTTTGTCTAGACTTTGTATGATTTTCATGATAATATATGATTGTTATGAATGTGTGGTTTGTGTGTGTGTGTGTGTGTGTGTGTGTGTGTTTGCAGCTCAAATAGTTTTGTATATCAATTACTTTTAATGAATTTTATGGATTGAGAATTCTTTTAACCTATGTACAAATGGGCCAAGGGTTTATTAAGTACTAGCTTACCCATGACTTTACATAGTAAGTCCACATGAAGTCATGGGTAAGCTTGTACTTCTTGGTAAAGATGCATTCAGTTATTTTTTATAATTTTTATGGAGTGTAGTGTGTATCCTCGAGTTTCAAGAATACTGGATAGTGTACATTTCACAGTATCTCTGTTCATCTTTTTTTAAATGTAAACATAAGTTGTTGCTGTCTTGGATAGGTCGAAAATTGGCTTCGCCATACTAAATGTAAGCATATATGCATTAAAATATGCATAAAAATACCAAAAAAACCACTAAAACAAGAAAAATATGCAATATTACTGTACTAACACACACTTAAAATGAACGAACCTGCACCTAAAACAAACACCATATAGAAGTAGAAAAACAGGAATCAAAAAATTGTTTGGCGTTTCTGACACACAATAATAGTTAACCAATGGTGAACTGATATTAGTTGTGTGTGTTATAATAATTACTAATAAGTATTTTTCTAATTCTTTCAAAATAGTTATCACATTTGGAAAAATCCCCTCTGCATCACATTATCTACAAAGTAGAACTTCTTTATTGCAGCGACACTTCCAAAATAATTGTCGAAAAGTACATCAGTAATCATATTGTTATATATAATGTTTTCCTTTAAATCATAAATTTAACAGCAAGAAAGTAAACGGTGATTTCAGAATGTACCAAAAACTAATTTACAGTACAGTATTTCATATAAATTATGGGAATCGCAAATTACTACAAACATCGCAGTGGCTGTAACGACTGAGTTTCATCATAATTTTTACTTTTTAAAAGTAAACGATGGGTTTCTACACTGCGTGAAATGTTCCTCTGTTTTTACACTCAAGGCAATCAGCTAGTGAGAGCTGTATTTACACGAATTATTAAATTTTATTTTCGTTGTTCTTTATCAACAGTCCACAACAGTTACGAGCGAAGTCCGACTGACTTTATAATAACTACTTTTACATGCACTGCTACAGCCATGCAATTTAATATATTCTATGTAACGGTAAACAAAACGGGAAAAATCCTACTAAATTGTAAAAAGACAATTTCATAAATTACAAAATTGAATCTTCACTTTTCTTGCTTTTTGAGCAGCGAATGTGCAGTCTGTCTTTCCACAGTGATTATGACAAGACCTCTTAGCTGCTTATTGCTCGTTGGAGATCTGAGATGGTTTTAATGATAATTAACTTGGAAAAGCTACGTACTGCAGACATACATACACAGGTGTGCAGAATTTTTTTAACTACAGTTGTTTGAAGTACTTCTAAAAATGTGTTCTCAGTTTGAGGAAGCACAGGGGACAACAGTTCCAGTTCCTTTGCAAATGGCTCTGAGCACTATGGGACTTAACATCTAAGGTCATCAGTCCCCTAGAACTTAGAACTACTTAAACCTAACAAACCTAAGGACATCACACAACACCCAGTCATCACGAGGCAGAGAAAATCCCTGACCCCGAGTTCCTTCGCAAGATCCTGAGAAGTTATGTCTCCTGAATGCATTTTAAGGTCTCTCAAAGCTTCTGCAAGAATTCTACATCTTCCATTGAGATCATATTTTTTTGTTGTCAAGTTCTTAAGTTTAAAAATAAGATGAAACTTTTAATCTCATTTGCTGGCGGCAAAGTTTTTGAAATGGTAAAACAGTGCATAGAAAAATTTTACTTGCTTAATGATTAATTTGTATTCTGCCATCCAGCATCAGATTCCCATGAAACCGATAGCGTTGACCGACGGCATTGTTCACAGGCCAGTGACCAATCTCATAATTACACAGTTTGCGTAATTACATTGCTCAGATACTGATAGAAAAGATCGGTAAAAGCCGTGTCAGGGACGTTGAAATTAAAGTTTGATAAAGTAAATGCCGACTGAACGTTTGACCTTGCCTTATTCTGGCAGCTTTCGGTTGTGACCACCAAACAGTTGGTTGGCACTTCTCCTTCGCTGTCGCCTGAAAAAGTTAAAAAATGCAACATAATAAATGGAGATGGGGCATTAATGGAAGAGGAAAGTAGGTTTCTTGATTCAATCATGACTGTTATCATTAAATTAACGTAATTATTTAACCAAAAGCGACACTTACATTTTATGAGGCAGTAGTTAGTAACGATCAAGACAGAGAGAGGAAGAAAGAGCGGAGCTCCTGCTTTTATACAGTCAAAATTACGGCGACTTGCCTTCAACTTCCCTCACAGAGCGCCTTTTATAAAGTTTCGATACATAAACATTTATCTCTAACATTCTTTCTGATAGGTAAGAAAATTAGCGGCGCTGATGAACACGCTGTTTAGCGCCCGTAAACCTCAAACACACACACACAAGAAAATTAGCGAACTATCATCTTAATGAAGCACAGCTGCAAAATAGTAACACGAATCCTTTACAGAAGAATAAAAAAACTGGCAGAAGCCAAACTCGGGGAAGATCAGTTTGGATTCCGAAGCAATATAGGAACACAGAAGGCAATAGTGATCCTACGACTTCTCATAGAAGGTAGATTAAGGAACAGCAAACCTAGGTTTGTAGTGTTTGTAGACTTAGAGAAAGCTTTTGACAATGTTGACTGGAATACTCTCTTTCAAATTCTAATGGTGGCAGGGGTAAAATACAGGGAGCAAAAGGCTGTTTACAATTTGTACAGAAACCAGATGGCAGTTATAAGAGTCGCGGGGCACAGAAGGGAGGGAGAAGGAGTTGTAGCCCTTCCCTGATGTTATTCAATCTATATATTGAGCAAACAGTAAAGGAAATTAGTAGTAGGAATTAAAGTCCAGCGAGAAGAAATAAAGATTTTGAAGACTTCACACGACTTGTAATTCTGTCAGGGACAGCACATGACTTCGAAGAGCAGTTGAACAAAATGGACAGTGTCTTGAAAGGAGGATATAAGATGAAGATCAACAAGGGTAAAACGAGTATAATGGAATGTAGTCTAATTAAATCAGATGATGCTGAGGAAATTAGATGAATTTTACTATTTGGGAAGCAAAATTACTAATGATGGTCACAGTCGGGAGGATATAAAACGCAGAATGGCAATGGCAAGAAAAGCGCTTCTGAAGAAGAGAAATTTATTAACATAGAGTATAGATTTAAGTGTCAAAAGTCATTTCTGAAAGTATATGTATGGATCACGTATGGAAGAGAGACATGGAAAATAAACAATTTAGACAAGAAGAGAAGTATTTGTAATGTGGTTTTACAGAAGAATTCTGAAGATTATATGTGTAGATCACTTAACTAATGACGATGTACTGATTTGGGGAGAAGAGAAATTTGCGGTACAATCTGACTAGAAGAAGAGATCGATTGCTTAGATGCATTCTGAGGCATCAAGGGATTACTAATTTAGTACTGGAGGGAAGCATGGGGGCGGGCGGGCGGGGGGCGGGTAAAATCGTAGAGAGTCCGGACAAAGTTAAATTTTTCACGACAAGAATCGTGCATTGATCTGCTCCACTCTCGAATTGTGCACATGTACTTGTCTGTAACGTAACAGTCTGGCCTCTGGCACCAATAGGTCCAGATACGATGCAGTTTTGAACTGGCAACTTCGGAATCTTTACAGACTGTGCTATTTTCTTAAAGTAATTAGTTTCTATCACGTTTTTGTCGGTACCTAAAATCAGTGTTGTGGGAATACCTCTCACAACTGCTAGAACAACAGCTTGTATATACTCAAAGGGATCTTCAATATTAATTGTCTACTGTGTTAAATAACTCTTGATTGATGTCAGACTCATTATAGTTATTCCTGATTTGGTTCACAGGCATACCTTGCCCTTGATTATCTTACAAACACTGATTATAGTAGCCTCGATTCCTATTGTTGTTTTGTTGGTTTCCAAAAAATGGGTCAAATGGTTCTGAGCACTAATGGACTTAACTTCTGAGGTCATCAGTCCCCTAGAACGCAGAGCTACTTAAACCTAACTAACCTAAGGACATCATACACATCCATACCCGAGGCAGGAATCGAACCTGCGACCATAGCGATCGCGCGGTTCCAGACTGTAGCATCTAGTCCTGCTCGGCCACTTCGGCCAGCGTTGGTTTTCATTTCGATTATCTTGATAAATAGGATGGTACCAATTATCATTTCATCTCTGCCTTTAAAAGAATGTCTCTCCTCTTTCTGGACCACCATTGTTTTCGTTTTGATTTGTATTTTGGATGTGGGACGTGCCACCATTAGTCCGCGACCTGCCATTACAACTGCAATTGTGGCCATGTCTGTTCTTATTCACAGGTTGTGAGCCACTGTTGCCAGTGCTGCTTTTCGCATCTTCTTGTATTAGGTCTATGGTAGAGAGCACTGACAAAAAGTGTTCAAGGTCAAAATGAGGGACTGTTATTAACTTTTCCCTTATGCACACAGGAAACTTTGTCTTCAAGATGCGTAATACGTTCTTGTTCACGACCAGCTCGTCCCAGTATCTCGTCAAATTAATGAATTTCTCGAAATACATGCCCAGTCCACCCTGCTTTGGGTTGTAAATTTCTGGGCTGAAGATCTGTTTTCTAAGGCGTTCTTGTGTGACCACTGACCATTACTTAGGAAGGAAAATCGTTTCAAATTGTTCTTTATACATGCAATGATCTGCAGCTTCGGTAGCCCATAAGGCACAGTCTCCTTGTAATTGTGAGGCAACGAATTTTTGGTCTCTGCTTCTATGTTTTAGAGTGGAGCGTTTTTTTTCTGTGCCGAATTCGGCGAGAGCTTCGCTGCAGTGCGTCGTATATTGCGCCTTTCCACTTTGAATTTATTTATCGGTGAACATTTTGTCTTTCTGCTCAAGTGACTCGTTGAATTCAGTATTTAATTTTTCACCTTGCTCGTCTAGCCGTATTTTCAGCATTTCATCTCCTGGTTCTATGGACAGGGTGGCGACATTTTGCGTTAACTGATGGTTTGCATCTTCCATCACCTTCTGTGCTGACTGTATTGTTGCAACATTGTGGGGTGGACAAGCGGTTCTAGGCGCTACTGTCCGGAACCTCGCGACTGCTACGGACGCAGGTTCGAATGCTGCCTCGGGCACGGATGTATGTGATGTCCTTAGGTTAGTTAGGTTTATGAAGTTCTAAGTTCTAGGGTACTGATGACCTCAGATGTTAAGTCCCATTGTGCTCAGAGCCATTTGAACCATTTCTTTGTTTCCATATCTTTTGATAATTTGGAAACGGTTTCTAGTAGATCCTTATATGCCTCCTTTATTCTGGTAATTTCGAATGGTATTGTTCCTAAATCAGTGTTTAATTTTTTTCTAAATCTTCATTTACTTGAGTGGAAATTTGAGTGACCAACTGTTGTCACGTTCGGTCAAGGTATTATTTATATAAGATGTCAGTGCTAAGTATCTCTTAGCAAGACTAGTATTGATATGTGTAGAGATTTCAGAAAAAAAAATGTTGTTTGTGAGTGAAGAAAGCGCTTCATCGCATTCATTAATCATCTCTGCCAGTTCTTTATCGTGAGCATTAATCATCTGAGCAGTTTTATTCAATAATACAGAAAAGGGATCTATGACTTGAGGAGGTAGTTGCTTGGCATTTTCAATTGCTTGTGCCTGCATATTAGATTCTGCCTCCATATTCTGAGCATTGTATTTTTCACCGTCATATCGGTACTATCGTCACCACCATCGACGTTATTTTCAGAAACACAATCATTTGCACAATCAAGTTTTCAAATTTACCTATCTTTGTCATAACACAAATTGAAAATATAATTAGAAATAAAATCTCTTGACAACACACTGTTGTATCACTAAAAGGTACAAGATGGATGGAATAATTAGTGAACAATAACCAGAAACTCATTTTTGTATCACTAAAAGGGGCAAGATGAATGCTTCAAACTAATACAGTCAACTATAACTTGTTTCCATCTTGCTTGCACGTAGCACAGAACCAGCCCTCTTAGCATAGTGCTTGGCAACAATGCCTACTGCAATTACTAAGTTGCAAAATGCAGAAAATCTAAAACTGACCATGAGTTAAATGAGCTAGGAGTTGCAGACTACAAAAGCAGAGGCAACTGGTAACATGCTGATAACAATACTTTTTTCTTATGTTGATGCTTGGAGTGTGGTTTCATTGCTGTTACATCAGTTACTTTTATTTAAGTTTCTTTTAGCCATCAAAAGCTTTTTCTCGACCCCAAGAGTACAGTTCATTCATGGAAAATAGAACAAACACGGATCAATTAACATCATACCTTTTTCTGTTGGAGCAATGCATTGGCTGTGCTAATATAATTTTACTGATATTTAAAAATACTCTAAAACTCTTAATCACATTTGCTGGTGGTAAAGATTATGAAATGGTAAAACGGTGCACAAAAGATTTTTACTTGCTTAATAATTTATTTGCATTTCACTGTCCAACATTAAATTCCCATCAGACCGATGAGAACCTTGACTAACGACATTGTTCAGAGGCCAATCTCAACATTACACAGCTAGTGTAATTATATTGCCAGAATATTGATAGAAATCTCAGGGACATTGAAATAAAAGTTAATGAAGTAAACGTCGACTGAACCCGAGTAGTGTCCGGCTGTGGCCACTAGACAATTCGGCGGCAACTCTCATTTGCTGCAGCCTGAACAAGCTCTAAAATGCATCATACTAAATAGAGATGTGGCATTAATGAAGGAGGAAAGTAGCTTTCTTGATTCAAACATTGCTGTTGTCGTTAAATTAACGTAATTATTTAACCAATTGCGACACTTACATTATATCAGACAGCAATCAAAAACAAACGAGAGAGAGAGAGAGAGAGAGAGAGAGAGAGAGAGAGAGAGAGAGAGAGAGAGAAGAAGCGCTTTTATACAGTCAAAACAAATTACGGCGACTGCCTTCAACTTGCTTTACAGATCGTCTTTTATAAAGTTTCGATATTGAAACATTTCTCACTAATGTTCTTTATATGAACAGTATAAAATACATTTTTAAATTAAGTTATGACCTTATCTCTGTAATTTACAGATTTGTTTATACAGATGAAGTTTTTTCTTGATGTCTTTTAGCACTGATTAAATGTTTGGAGCATATTTCATTAATTACTAAAAAAGCAACATATTAGCATCACAGCAGTTACTGAGCTGCTGAAACCATTCCTTCAATGACATAACAGCAGTGTGTGCTACAATATAGAAGAAGTTTACCCTTAAGCGATTCTTTTCTATGGATTGTGTTCCTTCTTACTTTCATAAGAAAACCGCCATTTAATAGTTGCATGTATGGATTCTGTTAACTCTGGAACATTTCCTAAAGACGCAACGAATTTCTCTGCTGATTAGTCTTTTCAAAACCGTCGTCTCTAGGGGTTGATTTTATTCTATTTCATTGACATGGAAAAGGTCGTTATACTGTATCACAGCTCACAAAGAAAAGTTACTTTTAAGATTTCTATCAACAGAACAGGTACTTCACTGAAACATGTTGTATCATTTTTGCATTTGTACTTTAACTCTGTTGGTGCAAGTCTCTTGTCATTAAGCTCAGATTTTACAACTCGAACACTTTCAGTCCTAGCCTTCCATCTTGTATCACAAAAGGCTGTAGAGGAAGGTTGACATGATTCTTGAGTGCTTCCCATCACTTCACAAAGGCAGAAAATAATGTCAACAATCTCTGAACTCCACTAAAAAAGTGTAAAGCAATTATAGGTGATTTAGCTGCATCACTAACAACAAAGTTCATGCTATGAACACAGCAAGGTATATAATGGCTGGGATTTTTTTCGATGATACAAGTTTTATTACCCCTCTTCTTGCCTTTCATGTTGTTCCCATTGCCATAAAATTGTCCCCTGAAATCTGCAAGCTGTGTGATTGTGTAGTAGATGAACAGTAACAGTTCAGTAAGACCCTTTCCAGCAATTTTTCTCACTTACAAAAAATTCTTCAGTTGTATCTGGTCTGGAAAATAGATCAACAGCTCTTAAAACCATGGTTGATTGTTCCTTCTGACTTAAACCTTCTGTACAGTCCATTACTATTGAATAAATTTTGCTTTTCGTACCGCTCATGACAGATACAATCTCACCATAAATGATGGTAAAGATTTGATTGTGTATGTCCATACTTAACTAAGTAACCAATATTTCAGATAATAAGATCATTTAGTGCAGCATCACATTTCGCCATCAATTTTATTTGCCCTAAAAAGTTTCCATTACCAGGATATGCGAACATTTCATGGCCACCTCTTAATGGAAGATTTCTTTCGACAATAAAATAAGCTATAGAAAATAACCTTAATAAAACCGATCTCCACCTCTTTTCATCCTGATCAATTTGATGTTGAGTTGCCTGGGCAAGTAATTTTGAGTTCGTTGAGGTTCGCTGATGACATTGTAATTCTGTCAGAGACAGCAAAGGACTTGGAAGAGCAATTGAACGGAATGGACAGTGTCTTGAAAGGAGGATATAAGATGAACATCAACAAAAGCAAAATGAGGATAATGGAATGCAGTTGAATTAAGTTGGGTGATGCTGAGGGAATTAGATTAGGAAATGAGACACTTAAAGTAGTAAAGGAATTTTGCTATTTGGGGAGCAAAATAACTGATGATGGTCAAAGTAGAGAGGATATGAAATGTAGACTGGAAATGCAAAGGAAAGTGTTTCTGAAGAAGAGAAATTTGTTAACATCGAGTATAGATTTAAGTGTCAGGAAGTCGTTTCTGAAAGTATTTGTATGGAGTGTAGCCATGTATGGAAGTGAAACATGGACGATAAATAGTTTGGACAAGAAGAGAAAGAAGCTTTCGAAATGTGGTGCTACAGAAGAATGCTGAAAATTAGGTGGGTAGATCACATGACTAATGAGGAGGTATTGAATAGAATTGGGGAGAAGAGGAGTTTGTGGCACAACTTCACAAGAAGAAAGAACCGGTTGGTAGGACATGTTCTGAGGCATCAAGGGATCACAAATTAGTATTGGAGGGCAGTGTGGAGGGTAAAAATCGTATAGGGAGATGAAGAGATGAATACACTAAGCAGACTCAGAAAGATGTAGGTTGCAGTAAGTACTGGTAGATGAAGAAGCTTTCACAGGTTAGAGAAGTATGGAGAGCTGCATCAAACCAGTCTCAGGACTGAAGACAACAACAACAATTTTAGAAAAAGACCAACTAAGGAAGGTCCTCGAGACATTAATGAAAAAATGCCACATTTCCTGTGGATAGTGAGACAACAACATGTTTTACTGTTTTTCTATTGTTTCCATCATATTTCAAATGATGAAGAAATTAAGCGAATGTGGCTTGTATTTTCTCAAACAAAAAATAATGTATATTTCTTTTGTTGCAGAATCTCTTTCCATGTGTACATTTCAGTAATATGATTGTGGTTCTCTTTTCTCACCCATGACTATTGAATTTTCGTCTCCCTTCACTATGTGAATAATTTCTTGTATCCCATCATACATATCTTTCATTTCTTCGTCATCTGCAGAGCTAGTTGGCATATAGACTCGTGCTACTGTTGTAGGTGTGGGCTTCATGTCTTTCTTCGCCACAATAATGCGTTCACTATGTAGTTTGTAGTTGCTTACCCGAAGTCCTATTTTTTAATTCATTATTAAACTTACTCCTGCATTACCCCTTATTTGATTTTGTCTTTATAACCCTGTATTCACCTGACCAAAAGTCAATTAAAACATCTGAGCTTTCTACCAAATTGTTTACATAATTTATCTGGATATGATTCCCATTTGTATGTGAAAGAACGTGGGTAAGATAAGGGAGAGATTTAATACCCTACAGTGAAGACTGATATATTAGTTTTGGTAAAAGGACAGAAAGTCTGAAGATGAGATTTATTGGCACATTTAAATTTATGGCTTCTTCACTCGACGAACTTTCATCAAATATGAAGATAGATCAAATGAAAGACATTAAGAAGTTTTTGAAAGCAGAAGTATTCGACTTAGTGATCAGAAAAAGTGTATATCCAGATGATTATGGGTTATTCTTGGAAGAAATATGAAGAGACACAATTAGCAGCAAAGGGAGAATTTTACAATAAACAGAATGACTGTGAAATAAATGATGAAGATTATAACCATGCAAAATTAGCATGGAAAAAAATTTAATATGAAAAATCTTGGTGAATGGCATGGTCTGTTTATCTTAAAACTGGTGTACTATTGTTAGTTGATGTTCTTGAAAATTTTAGGAAAACTTGTATAAAAGCATAATATTTAGATCCATCTTGATATTTTACTGCACCTGATTTATTGTGGGCTGCAATGTCGAAAATGACCAAACAACTGCTTTATTTATTATATGATTACGATATGATTCTTATGGTTGGAAAAGGAATAAGACGAGAAATATCACAGTATTATAAAAGGGATTTTGAAGGAAATAATAAATATATGCAAATTATGATGTGGAAAAGGTATCAAATTATTTGGCTTATTTAGATGCAAACAAATTATATGTTTATGCAGTATTTACCGTATGGAGGATTTGAATGGGAAGTGTGACTGTACAAAAATGAGTGAAATTTCCGATACTGCTAAAGCTGGATATATTTTTGAAGTAGATCTAGAATATCCAAAAGAATTACATGATTTACATAAAGATTTACCACTTGCCCATGAAAATAAAATTGTGGCTAACACCAAAGAAAGCAAGTTTTTGACTATTCCGAATGACAAACATAAATATATAGTCCACTACAGAAATATGAAACAATACCTATCTCTAGTAATGAAGATATAAAACATTCACAGAATTTTTAAATTTAAACAGTCTGATTGGTTGAAGAAATACATAGATTTGAATACTCAAATGAGGACACAATTGAAGAATGATTTTGGAAAGGATGTCTACAAATTGATGAATAATTCTGTGTTTGGCAAGACAGTGGAAAATATAAGAAACAGAGTAGATATAAAATTAATTTCAGATGGAGAAAAATGTATTAAATTTGTAGCAAAGCCAAACTTTAAAGGAAGAACTATTTTTAATTAAAATCTTGTGGCCATTCATATGAATAAGACAAAAATCACATTTAATAAGCCCATCTATGTCAGAATGAGTATACTTGATTTATCTAAGGAACTGATTTATGATTTTCACTATAGAATAATGAAACTGAAACAAGGAGAAAATATTGAGTTGAGTTATCAAGATACAGACAGTTATATCTACAATATACAGACTGAAGATTTTTATTAAGACATGAAACTGACGACTGATTACTTTGGTACAAGTGATTACCCAGCAAATAATATTTATGTCGTTCCACAAGTAAATAAGGAAATTGTAGGAAAAATGAAAGATAAATGCAATGGAAAAATAATGGAAGAATTCTGTGGTTTAAGAGCAAAAACATATGCTTATAAAGTTCATGATAAAATAGAGAAAAAATATAAAGCAGTTCAGAATTGTGTTGTTGGAAACAGAATAATCTTAAAAGATTACAAAGATTGTTTGTTTGACAACGGAAAACATTACAGAAAAATCAATAGTATTCGAAGTGGAGGGCATGAAATTTACAAAGTTGAAATAAACAAGAAACCATTGAGCTCTCAGGATATTAAAAAATATCTTTCAAAAAGTAAAACAGATACCAACAGACATTGCAAATTATAAAAAATCTTTTTCTTGCAGTCATCTTTTATACGAAATAATTATTATAGAGTGAGTTAGACCCAGCGAGAGTAGGAAGTGAGCCAGTGAACTAGAACTCAAAAATGAATGGGTTAGCCAAAAATTGAGATAAGTACACAGAACCCAAAAATCAGTGATTTAGAGAGAAATTGAGGTATTGGGCTAAAGGGTGCCCTAGTGAACCAAAACCTATCTTTTCCATCTACTGAAACTACATTAGTGTGATGCAGGAACAACAACATGGATGTAAAAGTTTTCTGTTTCCATTGGGATACTTGATATCAATGAGTTCCCTTGCCTCTCACAACTGGGGTGCTTGATTTCACTGGGTATCCACGACAGGTGCTGAAGTCACTATTATATGGCCAAAAGCCACGATTTTAAATAATTTCGTTAATATTTTGTGTAACTGAATTATTTAAGAACAATAATTTCAAAAGAATAAGTAGTGTACTAAGAACTTCTAGGTGTAAGGAATTATTTTTATGTCAACTTTTGTTTTGTGTAAGTATGTAAATAGTCGAGAAACTAGTGTCTCGCTCTCATTTTGTCCTTTTGTCTCAACTTACCTTCTCACACGTTGCCTATGTCATGTAGCTCGTGTGAGCGCTTATGACTTGTGAAAATGTGCAGTGTGAAAGTATTGAAAACTTAAATTTCAGAAGCACCTTATGTAAAGATACTTATCTTTGCGAAAGAGGAAAGTTTTATGATTACAAGGAACTGATGATTAATTTTTAAGTGAATTAAGGCAAGTGAGATAGGGAGTTTCAGTGGACAGTAGTTAATTCAAAGCTGAAACTGTGAGAACTTAAACCATTTTCGATTGCAAAATTACGCACTCCAGTAATAGTCACTTTTTTCATCAAATCGAACGAAAGTTAAAAAGACATAGGATCTTTGACTGTCAGGATTAATGAGCATTGACTTTATAATAACTGCAAAAAATAACTTTTGACATGAATTTAACTTACTTGCACAAGTGTAAAATTAATATGACAGGATTCGTTTAAAGATTATTATTTTTATTCATTATTTAATCCATCAAAGTTAAAAAGAGGAAGATATTACGAAATATTCAGTTCCACTACGAACCGTGTTTTACGACATATTTCAAAGACAGTAAATTGTGGCGTCCTACCACACCCTGCGATCAGAAAGAAACCAATATTAACAACGGCTAACCACTACCAACTAGTCAAGTATATCAAGATTACCAGAACCGCCACAGTGCCCCCGTCGCTATCACTTCATGGACATTTTACCTTATCACAATGGTTGTGGAATGCATTCTGTCGTTAACTGTGTAGCGGCCAGTATGAGAAAAACTGCGGTTGTACGGACTCAAACCGAAATCAGTCCTTCGTGGTGGGGGTCGAGGACGGCTACCGAAATCAAGCATTCCGATGGTTTGGGACCCACCACAGCTAACCCCACAGGGAACAGAAAAATACATTACCATACAAGTATCTTATCTGCCAAAAAATCTATGTCTAGCCGTGTTATTTGTACTGTACAATCAAATATATAACATTAAAATAAATTTCGAACATTTATATCTACCATAAAAAACAAGAATCAAATGCGGCAGCTCTTGATTGCAACAAAAGAAAGCTTAATATTTGTTGATTAAAGCGCCATCTTCCACGAACGGACGACAATATTTAGAGTAAACTGTACATTTTTTTGGCGTAGAATCCCAAGAATTTGAAAATACAAGGTTGACCCCACCTACGCAGGATTGTTGGTTAAGAGGTGGTCAGTTGCACCACAGACAGATGTACCCTCTACTAATATCAACTTCTCACCTAGAAATTTTTTTTTCGAAATATTTAGACGTTTCTCGTTAATATAAACACACTGTATATAGCCCGTGTTCTCAGTCAGGATTCTTTGTGGGCGTTTTAATTTTCAGAAATGTGAGTGTAACTGCAGTCTTCTTCGACGCACAGTGTATACACATTCGGGAGCCTCTGGCGCAGACGGGTTGTGGTGCACTTGTAAGTGGATCGCTTCGAGGAAAGGGGGACGAGGAGAAAGCAGCGTTATGGGGTGGGGAAGTTTTACGATTCGGTAAACGGGTTAGCGAGTGGGTACCGAGAGCCTGGGTGTTACGACGGGCGCTTGGGGGGCTGTAAAAGCCAGCCAGCCCTGACGAGTTGCCGGGGGCGCGCCGTGACAGTCACGCCCACTGCGCGCCAGAGCTGTCCCCGCCCCCTAGGAACTCACTCGCCCCTGCATAGAGTAGTTACGGAAAATATTACTCTCACATTCGCAGGGACGGTATACCAGCATACGGTTTCCGCTGCTGCTGTTGCTACATCACAAGGAGCAAAACCATCGCATTTCAATACTACACTACTGGCCATTAAAATTGCTACACCACGAAGATGACGTGCTGCAGACGCGAAATTTGACCGACAGGAAGAAGATGCTGTGATTTGCAAACGATTAGCTTTTCAGAGCATTCACACAGCATTGGCGCCGGTGGTGACACCTACAACGTGCTGACAAGAGGAAAGTTTCCAACCGATTTTTCATACACAAACAGCAGTTGACCGGCGTTGCCTGATGAAACGTTGTTGTGATGCCTCGTGTAAGGAGGAGAAATGCGTACCATCACGTTTCCGACTTTGATAAAGGTCGGATTATAGCCTATCGCGATTGCGGTTTATCATATCTACATCTACATTCATCTACATTTATACTCCGCAAGCCATCCAACGGTGTGTGGTGGAGGGCACTTTACGTGCCACTGTCATTACCTCCCTTTTCTGTTCCAGTCGCGTATGGTTCGCGAGAAGAACGACTGTCTGAAAGCCTCCTTTTTGCTCGCGTTGCTCGAGATCCAATGACTGTTAGCAGAATAAGGAATCGGTGGGTTCAGGAGGGTAATACGGAACGCCGTGATGGATCCCAGCGGCCTCGTATCACTAGCAGTCGAGATGACAGGCATCTTATCTGCGCGGCTGTAACGGATCGTGCAGCCACGTCTCGATCCCTGAGTCAACAGATGGGGACGTTTGCGAGACAACAACCATCTGCACGAACAGTTCGATGACGTTCGCAGCAGCATGGACTATCAGCTCGGAGACCATGGCTGTGGTTATCCTTGACGCTGCATCACAGACAGGAGCCCCTGCGATGGTGTACTCAACGACGAACCTGGGTGCACGAATGGCAAAACATCATTTTTTCGGATGCATCCAGTTTCTGTTTACAGCATAATGACGGTCGCATCCGTGTTTGGCGACATCGCGATGAACGCACGTTGGAAGCGTGTATTCGTCATCGCCATCTGTCTTATCACCTGGCATGACTGTATGGGGTGCCATTGGTTACACCTCTCAGTCACCTCTTGATCGCATTGACGGCACTTTGAACAGTGGACGTTACATTTCAGATGTGTTACCAACCGTGGCTCTACCCTTCATTAGATCCCTGCGAAACCCTACTTTTCAGTAGGATAATGCACGACCGTATGTTACAGGTCCTGTACGGGCCTTTCTGGGTACAGAAAATGTTCGACTCCTGCCCTGGCCAGCACATTCTCCAGATCTCTCCCCAACTGGAAACGTCTGGTCAATGGCGGCCGGGCAACTGGCTCGTCACAATACGCCAGTCACTACTATTGACGCCATCCAAGCTCTGTTTGACTCAATGTCCAGGCTATCAAGGCCGTTATTACGGCCAGTGGTGGCTGTTCTGGGTACTGATTTCTCAGGATCTATGCACCCAAATTGTGTGAAAATGTAATCACATGTCAGTGCTAGTATAATATATAGTGCCATGAATACCCGTTTATCATCTGTTTCTTCTTGGTGTAGCAATTTTAGTGGCCAGTAGTGTATTTTCAAGTGGGTATCTACAGGGGGGGGGGGGGGGGAGGGAGAGGCACGAAGCGGAGGGGAAGGACGTCATTTTAACCCCCTAACACAAAACCCCGAGTTATTTCTTTTTTATTATTTTGACAGAAACTTACAATCCCGAGTACAGTCAGACAACTTATGAACTGATCTTTGAAAAAATAAAACCACGCTTATACCCGTTTCAGTGTTAACAGTTACGCGTTTGTTCCTAGTGAGCATCTGGTACTACATCTGTAGCCTTGCTGTCGTGGTTTGGTTGAGGTGGTTGCCACTAGATTTCGTCCTTACTGTGTGCAACTTCGGATACTTGACAATAAAAGGTGCGCTTTCAGACTGCCTCTTGTATTGTTGTTTAGGCAACCGTTTCGAAAATGGACGGCTATGGTGATCCTGAGATTGAGATCGAATTTAGCGGCTCAGAAAGTGAAGAACTGTTTTACTTCATTAGAGACTGAAAGAAAAGACAGTTCCTTAGCTGAGCGACAAGTGCCCGCCAGTTGTACACGATAAAAACATCCACCGTGCTCCAGCCAGATCCTCCAAGATTTATATTCACAGGAAACCGTTGTGAAGTAGGTGGTGAGGCTACACAGTTACACAGAAACTAAATAATGACTTCCAGATTCACTGTATAGTCAAAGTCCAGTGTTTGAGTATAGTTGGTAGTGGTGGTGGGTAGTGTTTAACGTCCCGTCGACAACGAGGTCATTAGAGACGGAGCGCAAGCTCGAGTTAGGGAAGGATTGGGAAGGAAATCGGCCGTGCCCTTTCAAAGGAACCATCCCGGCATTTGCCTGAAACGATTTAGGGAAATCACGGAAAACCTAAATCAGGATGGTCGGAGACGGGATTGAACCGTCGTCCTCCCGAATGCGAGTCCAATGTGCAGTATAGTTGGGTTTTTATTATTGCTGATCTTCAAAATTTTGTAACTCATTAACTGAAAAGGCTTGCACCAGACAATAGGTCAATCCGACGGGAGACCCTAGGCACACGACATTTCATTTCATTTTGAGATTTAAAAGTTGTCTTTGTGTTTCTATATGTAATGTCATTCATTGTATGATGTTTTTCATTAATTAAAAATATTTTTTGGAACATAATTTGAAAAAAATCGTTAAGCAGTTTACAAAAGCGTTTACTAGCTTGAAGGCCTCTATATCAGGTGCGTTATTAAGTGACATTTAGTGGTAATGGTGACGTGTTTGTGATAAATAATTTTCAATGCTCCATCACACTGAAATTGCATACTGCAAATCAAAAGCAAGTGTGTTTCATCCTTGACTTTTTTTTTGTCATCAGTCTACTGACTGGTTTGATGCTGCCCGCCACGATTTCCTTTCCTGTGGTAACCTCTTCATCTCAGAGTAGCACTTGCAACCTACGTCTTCAATTATTTGCTTGACGTATTCCAATCTCTGTCTTCCTCTACAGTTTTTACCCTCTACAGCTCCCTCTAGTACCATGGGAGTCATTCCCTCATGTCTTAGCAGATGTCCTATCATCCTGTCCCTTCTCCTTATCAGTGTTTTCCACATATTCCTTTCCTCTCCGATTCTGCGTAGAACCTCCTCATTCCTTACCTTATCAGTCCACCTAATTTTCAACATTCGTCTATAGCACCACATCTCAAATGCTTCGATTCTCTTCTGTTCCGGTTTTCCCAAAGTCCATGTTTCACTACCATACAATGCTGTACGCCAGACGTACATCCTCAGCAATTTCTTCCTCAAATTAAGGCCGGTATTTGATATTAGTAGACTTCTCTTGGCCAGAAATGCCTTTTTTGCCATAGCGAATCTGCTTTTGATGTCCTCCTTGCGCCGTCCGTCATTGGTTATTTTACTGCCTAGGTAGCAGAATTCCTTAACTTCATTGACTTCGTGACCATCAATCCTGATGTTAAGTTTCTCGCTTTTCTCATTTCTACTGCTTCTCTTTACCTTCGTCTTTCTCCGATTTACTCTCAAACTATATTGTGTACTCATTAGACTGTTCATTCCGTTCAGCAGATCATTTAATTCTTCTTCACTTTCACTCAGGATAGCAATGTCATCAGCGAATCGTATCATTGATATCCTTTCACCTTGTATTTTAATTCCACTCCTGAACCTTTCTTTTATTTCCATCATTGCTTCCTCGATGTACAGATTGAAGAGTAGGGGCGAAAGGCTACAGCCTCGTCTTACACCCTTCTTAATACGAGCACTTCGTTCTTGATCGTCCGCTCTTATTATTCCCTCTTGGTTGTTGTACATATTGTATATGACCCGTCTCTCCCTATAGCTTACCCCTACTTTTTTCAGAATCTCGAACAGCTTGCACCATTTTATATTGTCGAACGCTTTTTCCAGGTCGACAAATTCTACGAACGTGTCTTGGTTTTTCTTTAGCCTTGCTTCCATTATTAGCCGTAACGTCAGAATTGCCTCTCTCGTGCCTTTACTTTTCCTAAAGCCAAACTGATCGTCACCTAGCGCATTCTCAATTTTCTTTTCCATTCTTCTGTATATTATTCTTGTAAGCAGCTTCGATGCATGAGCTGTTAAGCTGATTGTGCGATAATTCTCGCACTTGTCAGCTCTTGCCGTCTTCGGAATTGTGTGGATGATGCTTTTCCGAAAGTCAGATGGTATGTCGCCAGACTCATATATTCTACACACCAACGTGAATAGTCGTTTTGTTGCCACTTCACCTAATGATTTTAGAAATTCTGATGGAATGTTATCTATCCCGTCTGCCTTATTTGAGCGTAAGTCCTCCAAAGCTCTTTTAAATTCCGATTCTAATGCTGGATCCCCTATCTCTTCTAAATCGACTCCTGTTTCTTCTTCTATCACATCAGACAAATCTTCACCCTCATAGAGGCTTTCAATGTATTCTTTCCACGTATCTGCTCTCTCCTCTGCATTTAACAGTGGAATTCCCGTTGCAGTCTAAATGTTACCACCGTTGCTTTTAATGTCACCAAAGGTTGTTTTGACTTTCCTGTATGCTGAGTCTGTCCTTCCGACAATCATATCTTTTTCGATGTCTTCACCTTTTTCCTGCAGCCATTTCGTCTTAGCTTCCCTGAACTTCCTATTTATTTCATTCCTCAGCGACTTGTATTTCTGTAGTCCTGATTTTCCCGGAACATGTTTCTACTTCCTCCTTTCGTCAATCAACTGAAGTATTTCTTCTGTTACCCATGGTTTCTTCGCAGCTACCATCTTCGTACCTATGTTTTCCTTCCCAACTTCTGTGATGGCCCTTTTTAGATATGTCCATTCCTCTTCAACTGTGCTGCCTACTGCACTATTCCTTATTGCTGTATCTATAGCGTTAGAGAACTACAAACGTATCTTGTCATTCCTTAGAACTTCCGTATCCCACTTCTTTGCGTATTGATTCTTCCTGACTAATGTCTTGAACTTCAGCCTACTCTTCATCACTACTATATTGTGATCTGAGTCAATATCTGCTCCTGGGTACGCCTCACAATCCAGTATCTCATTTCGGAATCTCTGCCTGACCATGATGTAATCTAATTGAAATCTTTCCGTATCTCCCGGCCTTTTCCAAGTATACCTCCTCCTCTTGTGATTCTTGAACAGGGTATTCGCTATTACTAGCTGAAACTTGTTACAGAACTCAATTAGTCTTTCACCTCTTTCATTCCTTGTCCCAAGCCCATATTCTCCTGTAACCTTTTCTTCTACTCCTTCCTCTATAACTGCATTCCAGTCGCCCATGACTATTAGATTTTCGTCCCCCTTTACATACTGCATTACCCTTTCAAGGTCTTCATACACTTTCTCTATCTGTTCAGCTTCAGCTTGTGACGTCGGCATGTATACCTGAACTGTTGTTGTGGGCTTTGGTCTGCTGTCGATTCTGATTAGAACAACCCGGTCACTGAACTGTTCACAGTAACACAGCCTCTGCCCTACCTTCCTATTCATAACGAATCCTACACCTATTATACCATTTTCTGCTGCTGTTGATATTACCCGATACTCATCTGACCAGAAATCCTTGTCTTCCTTCCACTTCACTTCACTGACCCCTACTATATCTAGATTGAGCCTTTGCAATTCCCTTTTCAGATTTTATAGTTTCCCTACCACTTTCAAGGTTCTGACATTCCACATCCCAACTCGTAGAACGTTATCCTTTCGTTGATTATTCAACCTTTTTCTCATGGTAACCTCCCCCTTGGCAATCCACTCCCAGAGACATCCTTGATTAGTAAATTATTGATAATAACAAGTCACTCCCAAGAGAACACTCTTATATGAAAGCATTAATGACGTATGCTTTTTTTATTTGTTGTTATATCTTTGCAATTTTCAAGTTGTTTCGTTATCGCTGCCGTGCTGTTAATCATGGCTGCACCGCTGTCTATTTGCACGAAAGAAGAGCAACGTTCAGTGATCCGTTTTTGCTAGTCGGAAGGCGTAATAAGGGCTGAAATTCATGTAAGACTTTCAGTACTGTACGGGAACAGTGTTTTGCCACAACGGAATGTATACGAATGGATTCAAAAATTCGGAAATGGTCGTAAAAGTGTTACGGACAATCAAGGAGCCGGATACCGTTTACCGCCACAAATGAAGAAACCATTGAGCGTTCACGTGAAATAATTCTCTTTGACGATTAACTATTGACGAAGTGGCACATCGTCTGCAAATTAGTCACGGTTCTGCCTAAGAAATCATCCAAACAGACTTGGGTTTCATGAGTCTGTGCAAGATGGGTCCCAAAACAGCTCACACAGTGGCATAAACAAGCGCGCTTGGACATCTGCAAAAAACATTTGGATCGCTATGATATCGAAGGGGACAACTTCTTAGACAGGATCATTACTGGTGACGAAACGCAGATCCATCATTACGAGCCGGAGAGTAAACGGCACAGTATGGAACGAGAACATCGAAATTCGCCGAGCAAGAAAAGTTCAAGACCCGACCGTCCTCAGGAAAATTGATGTTTACTGTTTTTTGGGACGCACAAGGACCAGTACTGGAACATTACGGGGAAAGGGCCACAACAATAAACAGTGTACGTTACAATGAGATGCTTACTGCCGGGCTACAGCCTGCAATTCGAATCAAACGCCGACGATCGTTGTCATAAGGTGTTGTGTTGTTGCACGACAATGACCGTTTGCATACTGCTGCCCACACTGCTGAAACGCTCCAGAAACTCAAATTCGAAGTACTGGATCATCCTCCACATAGACTCGTTCTTGTCCCTTCTATCACTTGTTTGATCCACTCAGACAGGAATTATGGAGCCGTCGATTTGCCTCGGACGAAGCAGCGAAAGAAGCGGTGCATTCCTGGCTCGCAGCTCAACCGAGAACCTTCTTTTATGAGGGGATCAGGAAGCTTGTACAAATATGGACCAAGTGCGTTGATACGCAAGGAGACTATGTCGAAAAATATTGTTATTGTAAGTTTCCTCTTTGATTGTAATAAAATGTTATAACTACTTAGCGGATAATAACTGAATTACCCTCGTATAACAAATTATTTTAAGAATAACGTGTTTTTGTAAATCTCTGGCACGCGCTCATGATATCTTGAGAGGCTCGAATCGAATTGTTCAAATGGCTCTGAGCACTATGGACTTAACATGTGAGGTCATTAGTCCCCTATAACTTAGAACTAATTAAACCTAACTAACCTAATGACATCACACACATCCATGCCTGATGCAAGATTCGAACCTGCGACCGTAGCGGTCGCTCGGTTCCAGACTGAAGCGCCTAGAATCGAATCGAATGCTAACGAAAGTCGATAGCCGATCACACAGTCGACGATATTGTGTGTGACGTCAAAATGACGTCACGATTGTGGAAAATGTGAAACGAGCGTTACTCATATTTTTCAGGTAGGTACGCGATTTGCTAGAGCGGGCCTGAACGTGCTGTGGCTGTTACGGCCTGTTCCCGAGACGGTGACGTTTCAACATTAGACGGAATGATTCTGTACCATCAGCACATGCACTCTGAAGCAAGTTCACTTAAGCTGAAATCTCCAGGGAAAAGACCCAGAAGTTGTCGCTCACAGGAACGAATAGAATAGGTGCAAAATGTTGTAACTGTTAAGTTTCTGTTTACGCTTGGGTCGCACTCAAATATTCCATTCACTCTGGAACATAACGTGCTCGATGAAATAAAACAGTCTATATGATCTTACGTCGTCAAATTAGGAACAATGTAATTACTTCAAATACGCAATACCAACAATGCTTTTTATAATTTTGTTAATTTACAATAAATAAATTAGGTAAACTCTTCATAGCATGTTTCCGACATTTAGTTAAATAGACCTTTTTATCAGTATTATCAGAAGTTGTGACATTTAAACAGGAAGTGGGTTTTAGTCGTATGTTTATAGTATCTGATTGACAGTAACTCACAGTGCCACAATTATTCCGAAAATTAGTGACTATCGGTACATACGCCGATCATACAAGTGAACCGTTGGTGTTAAGTAAGTTAAAGTTTGTCTGAGATATTTTGGCTGACAACTAAAAATGAGCAATTCGTAAAAACACGATTTCATGATCTGCCAATTACAACGGAATGTTCCAATTTTAGTTGTTCCTACGAATTAACCAAGTTCTAGGTTATTATACGTCCCAATTGAACTAAGAGTTGTGGTATCGAACCATTCAATTTGCTATCTAAGCTGATCTGCTACGTTTCGTAACCAAAGTCAAAGCGTTCAGTGAGACAAATTACGACAGTTAGCGTGGCTGTCCAGTCGTACTGTGCACAGAATTTTGCGGAATGATTTATAGTTGTAACTGTACGAGATACAAGTTGTGCAACAATCAAATGAAAGTGATTATGAAAAGCGAATGACTGTTTCGACTAAAATTAGGCATAATGAAGGCTTCTTAAATTTGCCACGGCTAAGTTGTGAGGCCTTACTGGTGCAAGGATAATCCTCACAAACTTCATTAATGCCCCTTACAAAGCCAGAAAGTCATGGTGTGGTGCGCTGTCTCTTCAATGGGCATAACTGGGCTCTTCCTTTTTTGAAGATGAACATAGAATACCACCCACTGTCACACCTCAGCGATATGGTTCCATGGTTGTCACATTCCTCGCACCTGAACTTGACCATTTCCTCCAAATGAATATTGATTTCAGCAAGCTAGTACTACGTCTTATTGTGGTCAAATTTCAATGGCAGCAGTGCTCTGTATGTTTGGTTTCAAGGAGTGGGGACATTTTGTGGCCTCTCAGATCTCCCGACTTGTCGGACTGATTACTTCCTTTGTTCGTTCTGGCATAAGCTAGAAGCCTACACACAGCTACAGAACTTAAAGACACCACTCATCCAGAAATTAGAATTATTCCTATAAAATGCTTGAACGTGCCCTGGACGATTTACATCGCAGATTGTCTGAATGTTACGGTAACAATGGTAGATACCTAAAAGACATCATTTTCAAAACATGAATATTTCGTGAAATGTCTACGCGTAAGAATTTCGTTGTTGTGACTGAAAATATAATAATATGTAATCCTCAGCCTGTTTATATCCAAATTCAAGCGTTTTTCTGCCACGCCCTATATGCTGAGAGGCACTCACATGCCTTGCTCATACTGTGGCATCAAGCAGTCAGGCCTGCAAGATGAGTGGTCTGCCAAGCGAGTGGACTCATTCTCATTTATCGAGTAACATGAACTCTAGTACTCACAATTAAGTTACAAGTTATTCTCCTGTTTGAATATTACGCAACAGAAACGGAAACGCAGGTCTGACTATTAGTAATTTACACAACTCTGTTCACTACGCACTGGCAATGCCAAATTTTCTTACTTATTTAACGGCTTTGATCAACATGTGGCCATCGCACTGAATATGAATGGCGAACACATTATAAATCCTGGGTATCATGACAACATACTAATCGAAGGAAAAGGCCACCAACCTCTTTATTTTCACTATCTTATTTATTCCGATAAATTCTATAACCTAAACACACAAATTCTATGACCTACAACAATAACACATGAGAAATTCCGCCCAGTGGGCATGGCTTTACATTGGTGATTCTCTGTCTCATGATCTCGTAATTATTTAACGCTACAGTGCACTTTCTGGATAGGATGGTGGATCTTTTGCTATACCTCACACTTCGACTCTCACACCCATCATCACGAAAATTTCCTCCAGACCGAGCAAAAAGGAACATGCATAACCCACTGCCTCTGAAACTATCTTGTTATTTTCGCATGCCAACCACACATACTTAAATTTCATGAAATGCATCACACTGGCAACATACAAAACAAAGAATAGTCACAACGTTATAATCACATCACTTTTAGCTTTCCCACTTCAATTAGAGTTCATCCCAGTTTCACACGACACTGCTCCACTTTGTAGCTTTCCTTTCCTACTACAAACTCTGGAGGATATATGCACGTCTTCCTGTGCAATGCAAGCCAAGTGGCGTTGCTGGATAGACGGCTGACTCAGCTTGCTTCTCTCTCAGAGTATTATAGTTTGAATCAAGTGTCACACGGAAACATAACACGCAAAGTAATATTAAGAACATATTCATCACACACGCGAGTCCTCAACTAATACCATGGACGAGTACTTCTCTTTATCCTTTGTCTCATACACAGATTGAGACTCACACAGTACTCACCACTTGGAAGTACTCGTCTCTAATTTCAAGTCGTGCACACGCCATTTCTTAAATATTTCCAACTTATAGTACACGCGCTAGTAATCCAGCTTAACTTAAGCACTCGGAAGTATTTCAACTTATTGCTACACGTGGTTTCATTGTGACCATTAGTCACTTCCGAAGATTACTAAGATCCCCTTAATATTACCTGCCTGACATTTAATTCTCCCCGAAAAAGCTCCTGAAAAAGAGAAATTATTATTGCAAACTACTCTTAAGTATTCCACATGCATACCATTCTCTCGAATCATTTTGTCTTTACGGAGCACGCCTAAGACAGGTCTTACCAACACAAGATCCAGCGCCGAATGCTGAAACATGGCCGTTTTCGCACCTCCGCCAAGATGGGGAAGCACCATGCTACCGTATTTGTCAGCCACATTTCAGGCTCAGGTAAATTTCATCTCTTTGGTTCCACCAGAGGTGACCAAAGGACCGTCTCAAATATGATCATATATTGCACATTCACTATCTGTGGTTTGCAGACGACCATACATTCATTCATTTCGCAGGTCTCACCAAATTGGATGTAGGGATTTATTTTGTAGGTGTGCACATGTGATCAATTAAATAAATAAATTGCCTCCAATCTTTCCTTACTGTCTTTATCCATCGCTTCCAATCTTTCCTCATTCGCTTCCAACCTTTCCTTATTTGCTTCCCATCTTTCCTTAGTATCCCTATCTCTCTCCTTGTTATCTTTATCCATCGCTTCCAACCTTTCCTTATTATCTCTATCCGTCACTTCCAATCTTTCCTTATTATCTCTATCCATCCTCTGTAAAAAATGCAGTAGCACATTGGCATTTGCTATTTTCAATGTGCTCACCTCGTTCGCCTGAGAAATCGTAGCTTCGCTAACGGTAGCTACACTTTCACTGCATACCTGACCTAGTCATGGCTCGCCCGCGTCGTCGGGAAAAGCCCCCGATTCCGGACAAAACCCGCCGCCTAACGGATCGCCTAGACGCGGTCCGCTTATCAATTGAGCCCCTTCTGAATTCTCGCTCATTAATCCAAGGTCGACAACTAATTCCTGCTCCACTAAGCCGCCTGCTACGTTCACCCAAGAATCACTCTCCTCCATGGTGACTACACTTTTCGACTGCAATCTAGTTACTACAGACATTACGCAAAAAAAATTCATACAACGATCTTCCAGCCTTGGACGACGTAGCAATGAATTACATAAAAAAAGATCCTCACCAATCCAAAAAAAAATTGCAAACAAAAAATTTTACTTCTTAGCGGTATCACAATATATATCATCAAAAAAAAAAAAAATCTTAACAGCAAACCCTAACATCACAATCGAAATTATGGGAGGCCTTGCTCATACTGTGGCATCAAGCAGTCAGGCCTGCAAGATGAGTGGTCTGCCAAGCGAGTGGATTCATTCTTATTTATCAAGTAACATGAGCTCTAGTACTCACAATTAAGTTACAAATTATTCTCCTGTTTGAATATTACGCAACGGATAACGGAAACGCACATCTGTCTATTAGTAATTTACACAACTCTGACTGTTTACTACGCACTGGCAATACCACATTTTCTTTCTTATTTAACGGCTTTGATCAACACTTGGCTATAGCACTGAATCTGAATGGCGAACACATTATAAATCCTGGGTATCATGACAACATACTATTCAAAGGAAAAGGCCACCAATCTTTTTCTTTTCACTATCTTATTTATTCCGATAAATTCTATAACCTAAGCACACAAATTCTATAACCTACAACAATAACACATCAGAAATTCCGCCCAGTGGGCATTGCTTTACATTGGTGATTCTCTATCTTATGGTCTCGTAATTATCTAACACTACAGTGCACTTTCTGGATAGGATAGTGGATCTTTTGCTATATCTCACACATCGACTCTCACACCCATCATCACGAAAATTTCCTCCAGACTGAGCGGTACAAAAAGGAACATGCATAACCCACTGCGTCTGAAACTATCTTGTTACTCTCCCAAGCCAACACACGTACTTAAATTTCATGAAATACATCACACTGGCAGCATACAAAACAAAGAATAGTCACAACGTTATAATCACATCACTTTCAGCTTTCCCACTTCAATTAGAGTTCATCCCAGTTTCACACGTCGCTGCCCCACTTCGTAACTTTCCTTTCCTACTGCGAACTCTGGAGGATATATGCACGTCTTCCTGTGCAATGCAAGCCAAGTGGCGTTGCTGGATAGACGGCTGACTCAGCTTGCTTCTCTCTCAGAGTATTATAGTTTGAATCAAGCGTCACACGAAAACATAACACGCAAAGTAATATTAAGAACATATTCATCACACACACGAGTCCTCAACTAATACCATGGACGAGTACTTCTCTTTATCCTTTGTCTCATACACAGATTGAGACTCACACAGTACTCACCACGTGGAAGTACTCGTCTCTAATTTCAAGTCCTGCACACGCCATTTCTTAAATATTTCCAACTTATAGTACACACACTAGTAATTCAGCTTAACTAAAGCACTCGGAAGTATTTCAACTTATTGCTACACGTGGTTTCATTGTGACCGTTAGCCACTTCCGAAGATTACTACGATCCCCTTAATATTACCTACCTGACATTTAATTCTCCCCAAAAAGTTCCTGAAAAAGAGAAATTATTATTGCAAACTACTCTTAAGTATTCCACATGCATACCATTCTCTCGAATCTTTTTGTCTTTACGGAGCACACCTAAGACAGGTCCAACCAACACAAGATCCAGCGGCAGAGTGCTGAAAAATGGCCGTTCTTCAGGTGAGCTCGCACCTCCGTCAAGGTGGGGGAGCACCTTGCTACCGCATTGGTCTGGCACATTTCAAGCGCCCAAAGCTCAGGTAAATTTCATCTCTTTGGTTCCACCAAAGGTGACCAAATGACCCTCTCAAAGATGATCATATATTGCACATTCACTATCTGTGGTTAGCAGACGACCATACATTCATTCATTTCGCAGATCTCACCAAATTGGATGTAGAGATTTATTTTGTGGGAGTGCACATGTGATCAATTTAATAAATAAGTTGACATTCTTTCCTACACTGGTATCCGGCTTTGCTGTATTAATTGAAATTGAGTTATTATTAAAAAAAAATGTTGTTATGACAGGAATAACGAAGAATGTTATACCTATTTTCAATGTCGGGCGGTACTGTACCCTTTCAATACACTAAGTGATCAAAAGTGTCCGGACACTTCCGGAAACATACGTTTTTCATATTAGGTGCATTGTGCTGCCATCTACAGCAAGATACTCCATATCACGTACCTCGTCATAAGACATCGTGAGAGAGCAGAATGGGGCACTCAGCGGAACCCACGGACTCCGAACGCGGTCAGGTGACTGAGTGTCACTTGTGTCATTCGTCTGTACGCGAGATTTCCAGACTTCTAAACTTCCCTAGGTCCAATGCTTCCGATGTGATAGTGAAGTGGAAACGTGAAGGAACGCGTACACCACGAAAGCGTACAGGCCGATCTCGTCTGTTGGCTGACAGAGACCACCGACAGTTGAAGAGGGTCGTAATGTGTATTAGGCAGACATCTACCTAGACCATCACACAGTAATTCCAAACTGTATCACGATCCATTACAAGTATTGTGACACTTAGACGAGAGGTGAGAAAACTTAATCACGGTACATAATGCGGCGACTCGATGGCAGGGTGTGAGTATAGCGAATGGCCGGTGAACTTCATCTGCCAGCGAGTGTGGTGCCAACAGTAAAATTCGGAGCCGGTGGTGCTATGGTGTGGCCGTGTTTTACGTGGAGGGGGCTTGCATCCCCTATTTTGCGTGGCACTATTACAGCACAGGCCTACATTGATGTTTTAAGCACCTTCTTGCTTCCTACAGTTGAATAGCAATTCGGGGATAGCGATTGCATTTTTCAACACGATCGATCACCCGTTCATAATGTACGACCTGTGGCAGAGTGGTTACACGATAGTAACATCCCTGTAAAGGACTCGCCAGCACAGAGTCGTGGCCTGAATCCTATAGAACACCTTTGGGATGTTTTGGAACGCCGACTTCGTGCCAGGCCTCAGCGACCGACATCGATGTCTCTCCTCAGTGCACCACTCCCTGAAGAATGGGCTGCTATTCCCCAAGAAACCGTCCAGCACCTGATTGAACGTATGCTTGCGAGAGTGGGAGCTGTCATCAAGGCTAAGGGCAGACCAACACCATACTGAATTACAGCATTACCGATGGAGGGCCTCACGAACTTTCAAGTCGTTTTCAGTCAGGTGTCCGGATATTTTTTATCACAAAGTGTATATTTTTGCTTCACTACTGACTTAAAGATCTCGTCTTTCATGTATTGTCATAACATATCAGTTGATTGAATAAAAGCAAGGTAAAGATATCGCTCATAGCTACCTATTTGTATGCAACCTAACGTCATCCATTGTTGAATATTTTGAACATGGCTGCACTACAGCACGGTTACAGAACAGCAGGTATAATATGCAACCTACCTGTTGCAATAAATGATGGTTTGCAAATAACTTTTATCATGGTTTCGAAGGATTTAAACCCATCTTCTTCAGAGGGACAAACAAACTTCACATTAGCAATTCATTCAGTACAGCTTTCTCCACATGATATATATCGGCAATGGTCTGTACGTCCATACGTAAAAATTGGGGCCCCTAGTAGTAAGGGCTTGTCACATCAGTAAAACCAATAACTTAAAATAGCAGACCATCTTAGTAGCTGCATGCCTTCTGAAGAAGGCGGGTTTCAATCCATGGTAAAGGTAATTTAAAAACCACCATTTACTGCAGCTGGTAAGCTGTTTACTGTACCTACTCATTAATTGTTAATCAACCTCTGTGTTTAAGCTTTCATGTGAAAAAAAAGAGTTAATGTAGCGTCCAGCATTTCTGGGGTCCCTAGCTACAGCAAAAGAATCATTAAAAAAGTTACTCGTATCCTCGTCCTTGCAGAACACCTGTACTGATGATGAGACAACACAACACAATGACAGTACAAGTTTTTCGTAATTTATATTTGAATGAATATATTGAATTTACGTTCATTTATTTATACATACCCATCTGTTAAGCTGCGGATGCTGCACTTACGAATAATTTACAGGGCAAAAAATTATTGTATATCTAATACATGCGTTTTTCTGTTTTTAATGCTTGATGAACTTACAAAAATTGTTATATACAAGAAAAAAAAGAAAAAATTCCTATCAAGATTCATTATTAGGCTACGTATTAGCTTCAGTGTTGCACGTAATAGCGGTAAAAAATTTAAAAAAAACGCCCGTCTCTAGAAAGCGGAGACTCCGAGACTGTTTTGTAAAGTTAGGCAGACATTGTGTGCAAGTCGCTGCACTTTCCGTGGACTTATTCCGTAGCTTCTGACTTTAAGAATAGCGAGAATCTTTGGCAGAAAAAAATCTCCAGTATCAAACAAGATATGAATAAGTTAACTCAGGCAACTGAAACCGATAGTTCAGTGGAAATTAGTGGCCTCGCTAATATATCTGGTCCGAAAGGCGCGTTTGTACTGCGAGCCAAATCACAATGTTGTGTCCAACACATGGAGTAAATACCATTTCCCTTATCGCAAATGCAGTCAAAAGGGAAAATTTCATACGGCACCGGCAGTTCGGTGGATTTACGACAGATAAAAATAAGTAGTGTTTAGGCCTCATTCACAATCATAGTGCTTAGTGAAATATTGATTACGGTGCTTAGTCTACACACTTCGCTTTTTAATGTACGATTTATAATGTCGTCGAAATTATGGAAATTAGCAGATGCTATAATTCTTTAATTAAGTGCTCGAGACATATACTTATCAAATGCTTTACACTGATCTGCCGGAACACTATTATCAACTACCTTCTAGCCGGTAATGGATAACAGCAACGATGCGTCATGGCATGAAACCAGTGAGGCCTCGGTAGATCGCTGGAGTTGACGCCGCATCTGCACACACAAGTCATCTAATTCCCATGAATTCTAGGGAGGGGGCGATGAGCTCTGACGCCACATTGAATCACATCCCCAATGTGTTCGATCAGGTTCAGAACTGGTCAGTTGGGAGGACAGCACATAAACTGAAACTCGCCACTGTGTTCCTCGTTCCACTCCATCACACTCCTGGCCTTGTGACATGGCGCATTATCTTGCTGAAAAATACACTGACACCAGGAAACATGATCGTCATGAAAGGGTGCAGGTGGTCTGCAACCAGTGTGCGATGCTTCTTGGGCGCCATGGTGCCTTGCACGAACTCTACTGGATGCATGGACACCCATGCAAATGTTCTCCCGAGCATAATGGGGCCGCCGCCACCTTGTCTCAGTTCTGCAGTACACGTGTCAAGGGGCTGTTCCCTGGAAGCCGACAGGTTCATACCGTTACATCAGCTTGATGAAGAAGTTATTGGGATTCATTAGACCGGGTAATGGTCTGCCACTGCACTAACGTCCACTGCCGATAATCACATGACAATTTCAGTTGTAATTGCCAATGCTGTCGTGTTAACAATGGCACATGCAAGGGTCGTTGACTGCGGAGCCCCATCGTTAGTACTGTTCAGCGCACTGTGTGTTCAGACACGTATACTGTGCCCAACATTAAACTCTGATGTTAGTTACGCCACGATTCGCCGTCTGTCCTGTTTTACCATTGTGCCCAGCCTACGACATCCAACACCTGTAATGAGAGACGCCTGCCCAACCCCACAACGTCTGGATGTGGTTTCACCTTGGTTTCGCCACTTGTTGAAGACACTCACCACAGAGCTTCTCGAACACCTGACACTTCGTGCAGCTTCCAAAATGCCAACGCCAGGTCTCTGGGCCATCACTATTAGACCTCTGCCGAACTCAGACAGATCGTGCGCTTTCCTTCTGATGCTATATGAACTGGGCGTGTGGCTGACTAGCAGTCATTCCTCGCCAAGTGGCGCTGCTATAATCTGGGTGGGTTAATATCGATAGTAGGTCGGTGATCATAATGTTCTGGCTGATCAGTATATTTCTCCTTATTACCGTTTCTTGGATGTTTTGCTACGGTGATGTATTAAGCGCTGACGTAAACAAATAATCTCTCTCTCTCTCTCTCTCTCTCTCTCTCTCTCTCACTCACTCGCACACACACAGTGTGTGACGATCAAGTTTCCCAATGTCAGTGTATTTTTGAACAAAACAATGCGCCCTGTGGCAAGGAATATTCACGTTTAATTTAATCTCCAAGGCAAAATATGACGAACTATAATCGCTGAAGAAATTCTGTTCAGAAAATGCACAAGCTCTATTTTCTACAAGATTATCCATAATCAACAGCGGTTATAGGTCGTCATATTTTATCTTGGAGATCGGAATTAAATATGAGTACTCCGATTTTGGCAGTCACTGGATTCTTTTGTCAACAGTAACATGCAACTCCCAGGAACTAGTGTAAGTGGTGCGACTGTTGATAATTCTAGAAGTTTCTGTATCCGCCATTTTTACAGTTACACTTAAATTTCTTACTTTTATCTTCAATGGACTTTTATTTCTGAATTATTTATTGTGAAACGAAGATCACGATTTGTATTTTTCTTGGGAGCACTCACTGACATTGAAGAGGCTTTGTTTTACATGACATCTTTTAAAGTGCTCATTCCAATCACTAGTTGTTTCAATGTTGCCGTTTTGGTTCATTAAATCAGTATCTTTGTCGCATTCCAAGTAACTGTGCACTCTAATGGGAAAGATTACTTTCATTGATCCTAGTGTGTTGTGTTTATGAACTATACCATGGATAAGGCGAATCAATTCATTCTGGCTGAGGAAATAATCACTAAAAATGTGCAAATGCAAACTGGAGACTCCAAATGACAAAAGCAAAAATCATAAAACATTGATGCAACTTCATCAGCTGTCTTTTTGGATATGGTCTCATTGTAGGCATAAACGTATACTTCTCTGGAAGCGAGAACTTGCAGATTAAACATGTAAAAATATGGCTGTCTCTTGCAGTATATGTCATTACTGTTAATATTCGGCAAGGGAAGTGTTTTCATGAAATCCATGCATATTGCCCCATGTTCATGATGGATTTAATTTTGGCTTGATATTTTCTTTGACAGAAGACTTCAGCCTTTCTTTATGCAACACGTTAAGAGTTCTAGCTCCTTAATTTCTTTATCTTCTCCTTTTGCACTATTTCTACAGTTAAGTTTCCTCACAAGAAGAGACTGCCTTTTTTCTTTAAATTAATCGCAAGCAGAACAGGTATCTAACTTCAGGTACAAAAAACAATATTAAATTTTATCTGACATACGCTCTGATGAAATTTGTAAGAAATAAGAATCTGTGGCAACGTCTCTGTGTACATTTGATGCAACATTTTAATCTTTAATTCTTCAGGCAAATAAATTTTGGCTGTATCATGAAGGCTGTAGTGAGAAGGATGGCCTTTGAGGGAACTGATGTTTCGTTACAATTTCGACAGCTTTTGCAGTCTTTTTCATGGTTCCAGCAGAGTGAGAACCTTGCCAGCCAGCAGGAGCGTGACCAGTAGTAGAAAGAAATTAACTTATTCTGGTTTGTTATACAATGCACATTCATAAAGATTTTGTTAGAAACAGGAATTTCGCTAACTTTTCTGTCCCTCAGTACATGTACCTTGTAGGAATAAAATGGGTCTCCGAAACTCCTATTTTCTTCTGGTTTCTCTAGTCTTCGTTTCACAGGCAAAACTGAAATTGGTGAACACAAGTGCGCATTCTATATATTATTATTTCCAGGTAATTTGAACTCAGGGATTAATACATCGCGTCATGTTTTGAAATTTCCGTGGAACACTGTTTTCTGCATTTGCAGTCTTCAGTAGGAACATTTTTCATTGCTCTCAAGCCATATCTTGCATTATGAAGTCTACCACATTAAGGTCTCTTCTTTGCTCTACTCTGATGAACAGCTGTAACATTTACATCACTTGATTCCATGTCGAAATGTAAACTGCCTTTCTACACACTATTAAAATAGACTTCAGAACAACAGCACAGTTTGTTAGTAGTAAAAACATAAGCCACAACAATGTATAGGTATATAATAAATTATAAAAATCCTGAGCTGATCAAAATTTAAAACAATAAACTCTCCTGAATTAGTCAAAATTATACTCATTTTAAGTATGTATGAACTCTGCTTCCTTTTTCCTGGACACTTTTTTATAAGCTAATTTATTACAGATTTTTTTTCTATATATGAATCTATTGGAATATAATACTCCTTACATCGATCCATTGCTATCAGAATCTCAAATTTTACCAAAAGTGGATTTTGACTCTTTTTCCCCTGTACCCTACGTATGTATGTGCCTAGAGGGCCCACTCAGTGGAGTACAACCAGACACTTGTCTGGAGTGCCAAAATTTAATGGCGCCATTTTGGTTGTATGGAAGAGAAAAATATTGATGTGTTAAATGCTTAATAACTAAAAAAATTACGGCATGCAACTGTAAAATCTAAGTTGTTGTCATGTGAGTGATTTCCATCATGTTGGTTATTTACACTTTCATTATTATGGTAATGTGTCTCACTGTGTGGCTTATTGGGTGACCTACTGTTATGTGGACTGTGGACTCCAGCATCACTCATGGTATGCAACCCTGAGAATGTGAGTTCTACTCATATTTGCCATTTTTTGTGGTAAATTCATCTACAATTAAGATGTTTGTTGTTCAATAAATACTAGTTTATCATAAATCGGTTATCCAATAGAAACAATGAAGATGTTTTTAAATAAATCACATGTTTAATTTATCCAGAGAGGATGTTCACTAAATCAATAAAATATTATATAAAATTTGAATGCATTCTGCAGGCAGAATTACTTACATTTTTAGCTTTAGGAACATGATTTTTTAATGAATAATTTAAGGCGTTTGCTAAGTTAATTGTTTCGATAAAATCCATCTTATTATATCACATGTCAATAATTTAGTTGGACAAAATCTCAAAATCAAGAATTAAAAAATTGTTTTTAATAACTGTTTATAATTTGCTAAAGTATTTGTTATTAAAAATCCATGATATAATAACAGTAGACTTTTATGTTTACAGGATACGAAAAATATTTTGTGTAAGCCATAAATATTTTTTATATCGATTGGTGCAGTATAATTTTGAAGCTGTTTTAATTACACATTTAGCTAACTTAGAACAATCAAGAAATGATCTTCATTTTGCATGTTTTTTATTGTTTGTATTGTTTAATATGAGTTATGGGTATGGCTTTCCTAAAGTATCTAGAAGTTTTAGAGAAGGTTTTGGTTAGCAGTATAAGAAAAGAAGGCTGCAAAAGGAAACCTATAGGCAAAAATTAGCTGACACTTTTAAAAAAATTATATCAAGAGTGACAACAAAATAAACAATGGCTCTGAGAATCGATCATGAAGTAAAGTTATAAAAGGAAATACAAAATTATCGAAGGATGATAATGACATACAAATTTACAAAGTTTCTCAGTCAGTTGGATGTGACAACACTCTGTTAGCATCTGATGAGAGCATTAACAAGATTGACAGCTATGTGACAATCACAGAAAGCTTTCTACAAACTGTGAGTAGAGATCAAGCTCTGTGGCCAAGCATTTTAGGAGACGCCAAAATAAGTTTTTTTAGTAAGAACAAGGTCAACCTAAACCATGGCATAATTACAAATTTCCTTCCGACGACACTGGTTGACATTTTACCAGAAATAATTATACACAAATTTTAAGCTATGAAGAGCAAGTTTTTAAAAAAAACTGACTAGTGTATTCTCTTTCAAAAAACTATGGTTACTATTTGTGTTTCAAAATTTTTGGCTGTGTAGTTGGCTCTCTTTTGGAGGAGAGTTTTGTAAGTTGGGAGGCCTCAGCAAAACTAAAAAAAGCATGAAATTTCTAAAAATCATATTCAGGGTAAAAAATCGCCGTTAGGAATGGACCAAAGGTTAAATTGATGATAAACCATACATGTGGCCGCTCGAAGTAGTGTAAATGACGAAAAAAACATTGGAACAAGCTGCTTCTGAGAATCATAGCAGTTACTAAAACGCTTGGTAAAAGTGGTCAGGCATATCAAGGTATAAGTGACATGTTGTTCGAGTACAATAAAGGTAATTTCTTAAAACCGCCGGCCGGTGTGGCTGAGCGGTTCTAGGTGCTTCAGTCTGGAACCACGTAACCGCTACAGTCGCAGTTTCGAATCCTGCCTCGGGCATGGATGTGTGTGATGTCCTTAGGTTAGTTAGGTTTAAGTAGTTCTAAGTTCTAGGGGACTGATGACCTCAGATATTAAGTCCCATAGTGCTCAGAGCCATTTGAACCATTTCTTAAATCCAGTTGAGCTGCTATATGAATGTGATACTAATATGGAAGAGCCATCTGTAGAGTGCTAAAGAAAGAAGAGGTCCAATATGAGTGATTATAAAGCAGGAATTTCAGTCTAGAATTACACAATATAATTGATGAGCATTCTGTGTTCCATATAGTAGACAATCTCTGCACCACATTGTTAATGATGTAACAAAAACATCCTTTGAAGCCTCCAATTCCTTCAAAGTTTTCCAAAAAGTATATTTGTTCTTTTATGGCATCCATTTTTCCATGGGCAGTGTTTTTAAACCTATTCAATGTTTAATTTTGAAATTACTGAGTGAAACTAAATGGAACAGAAGGACAGAGGCCTCAAAGCCTTTGGGATTCCAATTTGGAGGTGTATATGGCACCTTGTTAAGCATGTACGAAAATCAAGAAATTGATAATTTAATAAGAGATGAGACCTTGGGCTTACTAAATAGTATTGAACAATTTAAGTTTGTGTTCATTAGATATTTGGTATGAAATACTAAATTTCATTAATACAGTAAGCAAGCTGATTCACATAAAAGATTTTGATCTAGTCTTTTGAATTGGTCTTTTACAAAACTGGAAAACAATTTTTATAAACCTTCGATCAGTTTCGTCTTTCAATGAAAATATTTTTTGTACAAAATAACTTTCAATCAAAACTGATGGGAAGCCCAATTTGGATCTAAAATGAGATGATACTATATCAAAAGAATAAAGTGGAACTTCTCTTACAAAGTACAAGATGAACCCATCAAATATCCAAAAGAAAAATCTAGAATATATCTTTTATATTTTACAACTGGTCAAGCACTAAATGCACTTGATGATTTACAATTGTTATGTGACATATACGATTTAAATACCACATCCAAATAAATGCTAATAAAACACTGTAATAATTTAGCATGTATTTTGACAATGTGATTTGGCTGACATAAATGGGGTGTAATTATTAGAGAAAGTTTTAGAAGTATTTGTGCTTTTGGGCAAAAAAGGAAGCCAAAAAAATGTAGTGAGCTTAATTACAAAGTTAAATTTTACCCCAAATGTTACTGTTGCTTTAAAAATATTGCTAACATTGCCAATAACTGCACCAAGTGATGACAGGAGTTTCTCTTTAAGTTCAAGTTGATTAACAGCTTTTATGTTCGACTGCTACACAAATCGTCTTAATCGTTTGGTCCTTTTGAAAAAATTGAGCATGAAGTTGACCATCAAGAAAATCTAAGAGATGCAATACAAAAGTTTGCAGAACTGAAAGTAAAAAAGAATTTTTTTATGATTTTAGTATAGATGTGTTACCTTGTTTTATTTTGAAAATAATAACATTTAAAAATGTAAAATATTACACCTTTAACGATTTGTGGGTAGGTACAGACATTTCTTAATCTATACTGCTTGATTATTATCAATGTTATATGTTTCTTTCAAAATATATGCTTTTATTAAAACTGAAATTGAATGAATTGATTTTTATCTAAAATAAAAAAAATATTTTTTCAATGTATGTACATTCTTAAGGGGCAGCAATTTGTCTTTTTTTCGATGGTCATGTAACTGCTAGAGTGGACTCTAATGCCTTCTCACTACATGACACCTGGACCATCAAAATTCTCATGCTAACCAATGTTGCTGGCTGCATCACACACCTACATATGGCACAATGTGAGAACACATAATACATCCAGGAACATTCTCGAATGTGATCGTTTTCGTTGTTCAATTGTGGGTAGTGTATTGAATCATATTATTTTTCTTTTCTTATATATAAGCCATATGTAAAATGAATGAGCTATAAACCAAAGACACTGCCAAAAGTAAATTGATGAGTTATTTTGTGGCAACGATAATGTTTTGAAACATCCTTAAATATCTGTATGAAACAAAGTAAGAAATGCACTCTTCAATTTATTAATTCATGTATCTTCACCCTTTTGTTTTGGGAAGTTGTAGCATATGGATGTACGCTTGGATCCATCATACCAGCATTGTTGAAAATGTGTATTTTAACCATTCATTGTAAGTATTATGAAAAGTTATTAGAAAAGTAATATTTATTCACATGGTTATAAGTTCAACTCCTATCTGTTCATTATTTCACTCGCTGCTGAGATTGTGCATCAAGATGTTCAATGCAGACAAGCATAATTAAAGCAATGTCTGGAGGAACGTTCCCTCACTGACAATGTCCAACTCAATACCAAACACAATTTATTTCAGGAGCTGTTTAAAATGTGTATGTATACAGATTTTTTGTTGATATCAGGTAATGCAGCACACTTTCTAAACAAATCAGAAGTATTTTGAACATTTTTGAACCTGCTTAGGGTCACTGAAAAAATTACAAAGAAATTGATGCATTTTTTTTCAAAAGCTTTCTCAAATTGAGGTACCATTTAATCCAATGTTATACATTTGAAGGAGACCAAATTTTTACCAGATATTCATCACATGATGGCTGAGGTACTGGACCAATATTTAATGTATTTAGTCCTAAAAAACATTCTTGGGTAATATTTCTTATATGCAATGGTTGAAACTTACATTTGTGTTCTAAGTGCTCTCCCCCATGAAGACATTTACTAAGCAAATTAGGGTCACTCGAGTCTCTAAAAATTGGTTTTATTTCATTCATAACAGGCTCAGGAAGAGCATGTGTATGATGGTATATTTGACCACTTTCTTTTGCTTTTTAGTAACTACACCAAGAATCTGCTTCTTTAGGGCAAAATCTGTGAACAGGGTGGTCATCTGTGGACAATTTATGAAAGCGGCCCATACAGCTTTTCTCATTGGTGTAGCATCATTCAGAGGTGAAGTTCGTCTAATGGCTAGTGCATAATAACTCTGAAGAAGGTCTGATTCAGTTTCTGTCAAACTGCCTGGGCCAGACAGAGATATTCCATCAGATAACAACTTTCCTTTCATTTCTCTTCATAGCTTCCTCAATCTAGCACCCATGCTCTTTTGCATATGTCTGCCACACTCCAGTTTTGTTACCAGGGTATTACCGCAAACATTGAAGTCATTAATTTTATTGAAAGCTTTAGTGTCACCATCGCCTAGTTTCTTCGTGTATCTAATGTTATAAACGGGCACCGACCTTTGAAATATTTTGAGAGCTCCATCACACTCCATACATCCACTATAACCACCATCATTCTTAGAACACTGATGTTCAGTATGTCCTTCAGTGTTCGCATGGCAGTTGTGGTAGTACTTAGTTAAGCACTCAACATCAGCAACTTTTCCATTCTCCAGAGAAGTAGCACTTACAACACCATTCATGGAACGATGTCCTCAACATTGATGTGACCCATCAAGGGCAACAGCAATGTCCTTGTTTCCACTAATATTTACGAAATTACAATGAAATCCAGACCTTTAGCTGCTTACAGGCGTTGATAAATATTAATGGGGGACAATTGAAAATGTGTGCTCCGTCTGGGACTCGAACCTGGGATCTCCTACTTACATGGCAGATTCTCCATCCAACTGAGCCACCGAAGACTTAAGGGTAGTGCGTCTGCAGGAATTTATCTCTGGCACGCTCCCCATGAGGCACTTCCAACCTACTGCCAACCTACTTCCAATCTACTGCCCACACACTACATTTGTAGTGCCCCTGACCACTGCACTCATTACTTGCGGAAGTCAATCTACCGATTCCCGTAAGAGTTCGGGCAATGTGAGTGCATTCACACTGAAGAAGATCATTGGTCAGTAAGCCTTATTTGTATGAATACAGTATCGGTCTTTCGGACATGGCAGGCAAGCACGTTACATCGGAGCTAACAAAGAGATGCAGCACCTGTGATTTACTTCGTGGTCGAGTAGTAGATATAACAGATAGATCGCAACATAAAAGACTAGAGTAGTTGTATTTCCCGTGTGGAACGACTTTCGTGGACTCTAAAGCATTAACTGATATCCTTATATCACATCTCGTGAGAAAGTGACTCACGTTGTTCATTTGAAATGACTTGATAATGTCAAGTGAATTTAGCAGGATAGTTCTGTATCATCAAGGAAATAACTCGTCGGTCACAGAGTTGCCAAACATTCTGCGTTGTTGCCAAGTTTCGGTTATATTGCGAGGAAGGATACCAGCTGATGTGTTTTGTGAGTGACCTCAGAAGTGATATACCTTCGTCTCAAAGTTGTGTGTGACAAGGGCCGAAATACCCTAATTATATTAAATGAGTCATATTCGCATTACTGAAACTATATTTAGGGGCTACTGTGCAATTACTTGTAATAAATGGAAGCACTGAGTGCAAAAGAATCGTCATAAATTAATAACTGCAACAATTATTTGTGTTTTACTGTCTAAATCGGACCGAAACCGTGAAAGCGCATTCACCAGACACGATTCACCATTTTGGAGCTTCTCCAGTTGTTGAGTTGGCAACGCTATGCAACATTGTTATTGAGATCACTGTCATTGGCACACCCGCCAGAAGACATGCATGACCTGGTTTCTTCTCGTTAGCTTTTCTGACGGATATTCTGCCATTGCTCGAAACGTGAAGACTTAAGGTGAATTCGAATATTCCATATGGCGAAAATCTGATTTTCCTATTCTTCCAATTCTAACACTCAAAAAACAGTTACAATAAGCGGTAGAAAAGCGCCTGTGAACCAGCATTTAATAATGCAGTCATAATTAGTGGAATCTGACAAACTCCACGTGTCATCTGATAATTGTGAAAAACTACTGTTTTCATCTGCACAGCACCGCGGTGTGAACTCAAGGGTTTCGTAGGATTCCTATACTTAATTTCGTTGTGATCGTTTTCAATGACAGTACAGGAGGAGCAAAACCATCTGATTTGAAATATAAGTTTCCAGCGGGATTTGAATCTTTGGCTAGAGTTGGAGTAGCACATCCAGTGAGGTATCAAGAATGTGAGCATTCACTCATTGCTATAGTATAGGCTACGGCAGAAAGAAGCAGGATTCTCACAAAGTAAACGATGGGAGACACTGTCACTAATTAAACATGAATTGTTCAGAAAATTACAACTATATATAGTGAAATGAGTGGGTTATTGCAGCTCCAGTCCGTGTGTGTGTGTGTGTGTGTGTGTGTGTGTGTGTGTGTGTGACATGTCCGAAAGAACAGACGCTGCGAATCGAAACAGACAGCCTTGTTAATCAATGAAATATCGAAGGACAGATGTCTAGTGCCTGACCAGGCTCGAACCCGATTCGTGATGTATTTTCTTACGAACATCTTCGACAGAACAAACACCACACATATATGCATAAACAGGGCATTTCAGGAGGAACAGTAGATATTTTAGCAGGTGCTAGTATAGACGGATTGCATAAATGTGTCCACTTTTTATCGAGTACAGAGATACAGCTGTTAGTACATAACCCTAACAAACTCAAAGCAAAGGCAAATTAGGACGCTGAAAGTTGATTTTCAAAAATTCCCCCATCAACTACAATGTACTTTTGACTTCTCTTGATAACACCACTCGTAGTTCTTCTGAGGTCGTCTTTGTGTTCTTTTATGAGGGCTTCACTGTTCATAATCCGAACGATCAAATCGGCTCTTGGGTTTTCCTTTTCTTTGTAGATTTCGCCTTTCAAACATCCCCACAGCCAAAAATCCAAAGAGATAAGGCCTGCGGACCTTGGCGGCCAAGAAAAGTGCCCATATGTATTGATCCATCTTCCGGGAAATGGTAGGCTTGGATGATGTGTCACCTGATAACTGGAATGTGCAGGAGCCCCGTCATGCTGCAGGAACATATGCACTTTTGTAGCCAAAGAAACCTCTTCCAATGATGTTGGAAGATCATTTTCAAGGAAGTGTAGACGATGGGGTTCTGTAATGACCAACAAAAGAAACGAAAATGCATTGAACCCTGCTGCATGTACTCAATAAAAATTGGACACATGCTGTATAGAATTGTTTCTGCAATTTGTCTATACTGCCACCTCCTACAATACTTACTATTCCTCCTGAAAAATTTTGTATAATTATTCAGGCGCACGTCATTTTTCGAACCGTCGCATATAGTGTGGCTGCGAGCGAGTAGAATAATCGACGGAGGGTTACCGCATATGTTGTTTGCGGCAACGATAGGAATTTGCATCTGACGAGGAGCGTATGTAGATATGTCTTGCAGGGAGGTAGGACGTTGTGTCCCGATAGTGCATTGGTCAGCGCGTCTGCCTAGTAAGCAAGAGGTCCATGTTCGAACCCTTGTCGATCACAAATTTTCATCTGCCGCCGATGGTGTATGTCAACGCCCAGTGACAGCGTGGATGTCTGTCCTTCTGCATTTAAGATGCAATTGATTTTTGAGGCAATACACGTGAATTGTGAACATTAGCCTTGCCATCAATGTAACGGGGCTTCAGCGGCATCCATACCTTAGTCATTGCTTTGTGATGGCGCTAACCCTTGTCATATACATGCGAATCAGATTGTAGCGCACATTTAATCAAATAACGAATGATCAGTATACAAGTATTTACGAACAGCAGAAGCAGGATTGCAGCAAGGTGAGCACTTAACCAAGTGCAACATAGAGTACCTTTGTAGTGAGTCATTTTAGTTGCATTGCTGGTGTTGATATTTGTGAAGCAATTCATTGCAGAATTAATGTAATACCCGCAAAATGATCTCTGTAGTCACACCGTATCACTAGGAGCTCGTGAATGGAGTACTATGTTCGTTAAATCAGATTACTCAAGCTGATGCCAAATAAAGAGAAGCGACGACGCTACCACACTATCCTTACTTGTTGTTGTTGTTGTCTTCAGTCCTGAGATTGGTTTGATGCAGCTCTCCATGCTACTCTATCCTGTGCAAGCTGCTTCATCTCCCAGTACCTACTGCAACCTACATCCTTCTGAATCTGCTTAGTGTATTCATTTCTTGGTCTCCCTCAACGATTTTTACCCTCCACACTGCCCTCCAATGCTAAATTTGTGATCCCTTGATGCCCCAAAACATGTCCTACCAACCGATCCCTTCTTCTAGTCAAGTTGTGCCACCAACTTCTCTTCTCCCCAATCCTATTCAATACCTCCTCATTAGTTACGTGATCTACCCATCTAATCTTCAGCATTCTTCTATAGCACCACATTTCGAAAGCTTCTATTCTCTTCTTGTCCAAACTAGTTATCGTCCATGTTTCACTTCCATACATGGCTACACTCCAAACAAATACTTTCAGAAACGACTTCCTGATACATAAATCTATAATCGATGTTAACAAATTTCTCTTCTTCAGAAACGCGTTCCTTGCAATTGCCAGTCTACATTTTATATCCTCTCTACTTCGACCATCATCAGTTATTTTACTTCCTAAATAGCAAAACTTCTTTACTACTTTAAGTGTCTCATTTCCCAATCTAATTCCGATTTAATTTGACTACATTCCATTATCCTCGTTTTGCTTTTGTTGATGTTCATCTTATATCCTCTTTTCAAGACACTGTCCATTCCGTTCAACTGCTCTTCCAAGTCCTTTGCCGTCTCGACAAAATTACAATGTCATCGGCGAACCTCAAAGTTTTTACTTCTTCTCCATGAATTTTAATACCTACCCCAAATTTTTCTTTTGTTTCCTTTACTGCTTGCTCAATATACAGATTGAATAACATCGAGGAGAGGTTACAACCCTGTCTCACTCCTTTCCCAACCACTGCTTCCCTTTCATGCCCCTCGACTCTAATAGCTGCCATCTGGTTTCTGTACAAATTGTAAATAGCCTTTCGCTCCCTGTATTTTACCCCTGCCACCTTCAGAATTTGAAAGAGAGTATTCCAGTCAACATTGTCAAAAGCTTTCTCCAAGTCTACAAATGCTAGAAACGTAGGTTTGCCTTTTCTTAATCTTTCTTCTAAGATAAGCCATATGGTCAGTATTGCCTCACGTGTTCCAATACTTTTACGGAATCCAAACTGATCTTTCCCGAGGTAAGCTTCTTCTAGTTTTTCCATTCGTCTGTAAAGAATTCACGTTAGTATTTTGCAGCTGTGACTTATTAAACTAATAGTTCGGTAATTTTCACATCTGTCAACACCTGCTTTCTTTGGGATTGGAATTATTATATTCTTCTTGAAGTCTGAGGGTACTTCGCCTGTCTCATACATCTTCCTCACCAGATGGTAGAGTTTTGTCAGGACTGGCTCTCCCAAGGCTGTCAGTAGTTCTATTGGAATGTTGTCTATTCCCAGGGCCTTGTTTTGGCTCAGATCTTTCAGTGCTCTATCAAACTCTTCACGCAGTATCTTACCTCCCATTTCGTCTTCATCTACATCCTCTTCCATTTCCATAATATTGTCCTCAAGTACATCGCCCTTGTATAAACCTTCTATGTACTCTTTCCACCTTTCTGCCATCCCTTCTTTGCTTAGAACTGGGTTGCCATCTGAGCTCTTGATATTCATACACGTGGTTCTCTTCTCTCCAAAGGTCTCTTTAATTTTCCTGTAGGCAGTATCTATTTTACCCCTAGTGAGATAAGCTTCTGCATCCTTACATTTGTCCTCTAGCCATCCCTGCTTAGCCATTTTGCACTTCCTGTCGATCTCATTTGTGAGACGTTTGTATTCCTTTTTGCCTGCTTCATTTACTGCATTTTTATGTTTTCTCCTTTCATCAATTAAATTCAATATTTCTTCTGTTACCCAAGGACTTCTAGCAGCCCTCGTCTTTTTACCTACTTTATCCTCTGCTGCCTTCACTACTTCATCCCTCAGAGCTACCCATTCTTCTTCTACTGTGTTTCTTTCCCCCATTGCTGTCAATTGTTCCCTTATACTCTCCTTGAAACTCTGTACAACCTCTGGTTCTTTCAGCTTATCTAGATCCCATGTCCTTAAATTCCCACCTTTTTGCAGTTTCTTCAGTTTTAACCTACAGGTCATGACCAATAGATTGTGGTCAGAGTCCACATCTGCCCCTGGAAATGTCCTATAATTTAAAACCTGATTCCTAAATACCCTTACTTAGGTTCAAAAATGTTTCAAATGGCTCTGAGCACTATGAGACTTAACTTCTGAGGTCATCAGTCCCCTAGCACTTAGAACTACTTAAACCTAACTAACCTAAGGACATCACAAACATCCATGCCAGAGGCAGGATTCGAGCCTGCGACCGTAGAGGTCGCGCGGTTCCAGACTGTAGCGCCTAGAACCTCTCGGCCACCACGGCCGGCCCCTTACTTAGGTAGTCAGCGCTAGATTATGTGCGCCACCATTAACGTTACTGTAAGCAGTTTAGCAGCGTAACAGCAGCGCATCCACTGACAATCTGTACCATGACCATCACACTGTTGTTACACGCAGTGCTGGCCGGAGTGGCCGAGCGGTTCTGGGCGCTACAGTCTGATGATCTCAGATGTTAAGTTCCATAGTGCTCAGAGCCATTTGAACCATTTTTTTTTGTTTCTCGCAGTGATTACAAGTTGCTGATGTTTATCAAGAATAGCTGAAAGCGCCTCAAGCATGTGAAGTTACATTTGCGTTATGCCTAGGACAGAGAGAATCGAAAATAAACAGTAAGAGGTTATCCAGTGAAAGGAAATGTCCACGTATTGTCTTGACTGGGTTTCACACTGACGGGTTCTTTTGGCTATCGGAATCCACATAAGGGAATTATCAAAGTGCAATTGCTAGAATGCTCAGTCGGCCGGGGTGGCCGTGCAGTTCTAGGCCCTACAGTCTGGAACCGCGTGACCGCTACGGTCGCATGTTCGAATCTTGCCTCGGGCATGGATGTGTGTGATGTCCTTATGTTAGTTAGGTTTAAATAGTTCTAAGTTCTAGCGACTGATGACCTTAGAAGTTAAGTCCCATAGTGCTCAGAGCCATTTGAACCATAGAATGCTCAACTACCTTAATAACACCTCATTTTGGATTGAATATGACTCGGAAAGCGACGTTAATTTAACATATCCATCCGTCTCATGACGACTTACTGGATGAAGTCTAAAGTGCACTCACAGCTGTGTTGCCAGCGCATGAATTCTATAAAGTGTTGTGATAGCTGGCAGTCATTGCTGAATGCAGCCATTCTGCTGAAGAACTTGATGCCCACAAGTCCTTGAATAAGAATCTGCGAGCAGTAGTAATGTACGAAGGGAAAGAGACTGTTGGACAAAAGAATGGAGAGGTCCCTGCTTTTTGCGTTACCTATAGGGCCTACTGTAAGAATCTGGTGTAATATTATGCTTCAGAACCCTGAACTATAAATTTTTTCACTTCATACTAAACAAAAGCTATGATATGAGAAGAGGGAATGACTTATATGCTTCTCAGGAACATTAGTTTTTTTTATTGTTTTCTCACTTCATACTAAAACAAGGGCGTTGATATGAGAGGAGGAAATGAAATACACGTTTCCAAGACAAAATTTCCTTGTGTGCTACTACTGCTTGCATGAAAGCTCTGCAGTTAATTTTTGTGTGTTGGAAAAATTTTGATATCATCTCACATTTCTTTGTGAGAAGGTTCCTATTTTCTTGGGATTCAAATAGAGTGGATATTTCACCACTGGTTAATATTGTGCTGACTAATGACATGATAGCAGTTCCAACTGCTCCATGGCACCTGTGAGTAGAGTCTCACGTTGGTTACTATAAGAACATGCAGGCAGTGATGTCCGCTCACTGCAGTCAGAGTCACGGTGATTTCTTTCTGTTTATGGCGAAGCATCTGCTGCATTGTCCACGCTCAGCCAACGTAAAAATATCGCGGCACCATTGGGGACTGCTAATTGCTGCACTTCTCACGACCCGCGACAAGAGGAGCTTAAGTTATGATGGAGTTAATACATCTTACTTACATAAAGTAATATGCAGGACATGGAATAGGTAAAAATTCAGTTTGTAATTTTCCATAGCATTAAAATACGAGGTGCATTCAAGTTCTAAGGCCTCCGATTTTTTTTTCTAATTAGCTACTCACCCGAAATCGACGAAACAAGCGTTATATCTTGACGTAATCGCCCTGCAGACGTACACATTTTTCACAACGCTGACGCCATGATTCCATGGCAGTGGCGAAGGCTTCTTTAGGAGTCTGTTTTGACCACTGAGGCAATAGCAGCACTGCTGGTGAATGTGCGGCCACGGAGAGTGTCTTTCATTGTTGGAAAAAGCCAAAAGTCACTAGGAGCCAGGTCAGGTGAGTAGGGAGCATGAGGAATCACTTCAAAGTTGTTATCACGAAGAAACTGTTGCGTAACGTTAGCTCGATGTGAGGGTGCGTTGTCTTGGTGAAACAGCACACGCCCAGCCCTTCCCGGACGTTTTTGTTGCAGTGGAGGAAGGAATTTGTTCTTCAAAACATTTTCGTAGGATGCACCTGTTACCGTAGTGCCCTTTGGAACGCAATGGGTAAGGATTACGCCCTCGCTGTCCCAGAACATGGACACCATCATTTTTTCAGCACTGGCGGTTACCCGAATTTTTGTTGGTGGCGGTGAATCTGTGTGCTTCCATTGAGCTGACTGGCGCTTTGTTTCTGGATTGAAAAATGGCATCCACGTCTCATCCATTGTCACAACCGACGAAAAGAGAGTCCCATTGATGCTGTTGTTGCGCGTCAACATTGCTTGGCAACATGCCACACGGGCAGCCATGTGGTTGTCCGTTAGCATTCGTGGCATCCACCTGGATGACACTTGTCGCATTTTCAAGTCGTCATGCAGGATTGTGTGCACAGAACCCACAGAAATGCCAACTCTGGAGGCGATCTGTTCAACAGTCATTCGGCGATCCCCCAAAACAATTCTCTCCACTTTCTCGATCATGTCGTCAGACCGGCTTGTGCGAGCCCGAGGTTATTTCGGTTTGTTGTCACACGATGTTCTGCCTTCATTAAACTGTCGCAACCACGAACGCACTTTCGAAACATCTATAATTCCTTCACCACATGTCTCCTTCAACTGTCGATGAATTTCAATTGGTTTCACACCACGCAAATTCAGAAAACGAATGATTTCACGCTGTTCAAGTAAGGAAAACGTCGCCATTTTAAGTATTTAAAACAGTACTCATTCTCGCCGCTGGCGGTAAAATTCCATTTGCCGTACAGTGCTGCCATCTCTGGGACGTATTGACAATGAACGCGGCTTCATTTTAAAACAATGCGCATGTTTCTATCTCTTTCCAGTCCGGAGAAAAAAAAAATCGGAGGCCTTAGAACTTGAATGCACCTCGTACTTTACAGTTATATTTGATGCAATATTTATTGTTGCTTGTCTCTCTAATGTTAATAGTATTGCTTCATATTGCGCGTGAACACGAAAATACACACACACACACACACACACACACAGTCATTGATTCCAGTGAGAGTGACGACTGGTGTTTGTTGAACAACACATGCGCCAATCAGTTCGTTAGTTGGCGTCGACTGGATGAGACTTTTCAGTTACCTTGCATTGCAAGAATTGTGAAGAGGAGACTGAAAGTAAATGGAGTTGCATGCTAAAAAGCTGGAACAAATTAAAGCTTGGCCGATTCCAGAATGAGATTTTCACTCTACAGGGCAGTGTATGCTGATATGAAATGATATGAAACTTCCTGGCAAATTAAAACTGTGTGCCTGACCGAGGGGACCTTCGCATTTCACGGGCAAGTGCTCCCACCATCTGAGCTTCCAAGCACGACTCATACCCTCTTATCACAGCTTCACTTCTGCCAGTACTGATTATCAGATAATTGTCCACATGGATTTTGTGGACGAGCAAACCTTTAGTAACCTACCCACCCACCATCATTACGTAAGATTTCTAGAAGGTGTCTGGGCATTGATTCCACTAAGGTCCTCGATAGTGTATCGTGATGGTTTACTTCCCATCATACGTTTTCTATATCCGTCTAAAGGTCGCTTGCATTTGTATATCAACATGGAAAGGACCTCGTTGTCTCTGCCCACATATTCTCTATCGGGTTGAGGTCCGGTGATCGGGGAACAAACGGCAACAGCTTTATCATCTGTTTAACCTGAAACCAATCTTGTATTGCTCAGCTCTGATGGATGGGGCTGTACTCCTGTTATCTCGTTACTTCATATATTTATATTTAAATAACATATTTGTAATAAGCACATAGTATTAGTATTTTCCGTAGTGTTTAAGAATTCTGGCCTTGTCATAAATCAGTAATCTATATTCAAAAGTCCGATTAGGAGTGTGGATTAGCGAGTCTGTCATATGATGAGAGTCTTAGTCGGAAATCCACATTAAGACTTACTGGCTGAATCCGATTAGAACGATCTGGTATCGAACGGAAATTACAGAAATCGGAAATTCTTTTGATGGAGTAACAGGTAGCAACTATCTAAGAAAAAGAGAGGAATTATACTACTAGCAGCAATGTAACGTAATTATAACATGTATTTATGTCATGCAAATATTGAATCGAACAATACACATCTATTTCAACGGTAGGAAGATACACCATATCTGATTTGCTGATGACATAAAAAAATAATAATAAAAACAACAATAATCCCGTATGAGGTTGTTAGGTCCTCAAATATGGGTGGTACCGAGGAAATCAAATACTTGGTGTGGACAATCCCGACCAGCTACTCAACCTGTTGAACCCAAAATCCAGACACGTCTAAGTGAAAAATCACCGGTACTTTTGTCACCGCCTGTTAGCTCAGTGAGCTCGGCTGAAAATATTTGGTTCCAAAGTTTTCAACAACCTCTGGTTCTATCCGGTCCTGGTATAATCGAGGCTAACCAATGAAACACAAGCAAACATGAAGTGTGAGAGGAAATTCAACTTTATATCAGGTTGTACACAACCTTCCCGTCGACAGACGGCAACTAGTCTTTCGGATTCTAGGGAATGTAGCCTAGCACAACAAAGAATGTTGGAGATCTCTGGTAAACTTCAGTACAAGCAGAAAATATTCACTGGAACACTAAATATCAATACATTGATCCAGACAGGAAACTAAATAATCTCACATAAGAAATCGACTGACAAAAACTTCTCATCCATGCTCTTCAAGGAACATGACTAACTGACAATGAAACGTTGCGTGACGGAACCAATCGCGTCTTCAAGACCAAAACGCAACAAAAGGTATCGAAAGGATGATGCTGTAGCATACAGAGACATTGCAGCATTAGGAAATTGTAGCGAAATGCAGGAAGATCTGCAGCGGATAGGCACTTGGCGCAGGAAGTGGCAACTGACCTTTAACATAGACAAATGTAATGTATTGCATTGTATGACTATATGATAACGGAACAAACACTGGTAGCAGTTACTTCTGTAAAATATCTGGGAGTATGCTTGCGGAACGATTTGAAGTGTAATGATCATATAAAATTAATTGTTGGTAAGGCGGGTACCAGGTTGAGATTCATTTGGAGAGTCGTTAGAAAATGTAGTCCATCAACAAAGGAGGTGGCTTACAAAACACTCGTTCGACCTATACTTGAGTATTGCTCATCAGTGTGGAATCTGTACCAGATCGGGTTGACGGAGGAGGTAGAGAAGATCCAAAAAAGAGCGGCGCGTTGCGTCACAGGGTCATTTGGAAACCGTGATAGCGTTACGGAGATGTTTAGCAAACGCAAGTGGCAGACTCTCCAAGAGAGGCGCTCTGCATCACGGTGTAGCTTGCTGTCCAGGTTTCGAGACGGTGCGTTTCTCGATGCGGTATCGAATATACTGCTTCCCCCTACTTATACCTCTCGAGGAGATCGCGAATGTAAAATTAGAGAGATTCGAGCGGGCACGGAGGCTTTCAGACAGTCGTTCTTCCCGCGAACCATACGCGATTGGAACAGAAAAGGGAGGTAATGACAGTGGCACGTAAAGTGCCCTCCACCACACACCGTTGGGTGGCTTGCGGAGTATAAATGTAGATGTAGATGTAGATCTCGGCACGCTACCGCTCGGCTCACATTCCCACCTAGCGCCACCTATCCGCAGTCCTTGTCCGTGATCTCCATTCTCGCTAATTTTAGATGTCCGCCGAAGGTCGAACCTAAATGAGAACCCACACAGAAGAATTTGCTTTCGTTGCCCATCGAAGCAGATTAGTTGTACATGAGTGTGTGGTGCCTCCCCCCTTCAGTTTACATACACTCCTGGAAATGGAAAAAAGAACACATTGACACTGGTGTGTCAGACCCACCATACTTGCTCCGCCGAATTGCTCAACACGTGGGACGTGAGATCTCCACAGTACATCGATGTTGTCGCCAGTGGTCGGCGGAAGGTGCACGTGCCCGTCGACCTGGGACCGGACCGCAGCAACGCACGGATGCACGCAAAGACCGTAGGATCCTACGCAGTGCCGTAGGGGACCGCACCGACACTTCCCAGCAAATTAGGGACACTGTTGCTCCTGGGGTATCGGCGAGGACCATTCGCAACCGTCTCCATGAAGCTGGGCTACGGTCCCGCACACCGTTAGGCCGTCTTCCGCTCACGCCCCAACATCGTGCAGTCCACCTCCAGTGGTGTCGCGACAGGCGTGAATGGAGGGACAAATGGAGACGTGTCGTCTTCAGCGATGAGAGTCGCTTCTGCCTTGGTGCCAATGATGGTCGTATGCGTGTTTGGCGCCGTGCAGGTGAGCGCCACAATCAGGACTGCATACGACCGAGGCACACAGGGCCAACACCCGGCATCATGGTGTGAGGAGCGATCTCCTACACTGGCCGTACACCTCTGGTGATCGTCGAGGGGACACTGAATAGTGCACGGTACATCCAAACCGTCATTGAACCCATCGTTCTACCATTCCTAGACCGGCAAGGGAACTTGCTGTTCCAACAGGACAATGCACGTCCGCATGTATCCCGTGCCACACAACGTGCTCTAGAAGGCGTAAGTCAACTACCCTGGCCAGCAAGATCTCCGGATCTGTCCCCCATTGAGCATGTTTGGGACTGGATGAAGCGTCGTCTCACGCGGTCTGCACGTCCAGCACGAACGCTGGTCCAACTGAGGCGCCAGGTGGAAATGGCATGGCAAGCCGTTACACAGGACTACATCCAGCATCTCTACGATCGTCTCCATGGGAGAATAGCAGCCTGCATTGCTGCGAAAGGTGGCTATACACTGTACTAGTGCCGACATTGTGCATGCTCTGTTGCCTGTGTCTATGTGCCTGTGGTTCTGTCAGTGTGATCATGTGATGTATCTGACCCCAGGAATGTGTCAATAAAGTTTCCCCTTCCTGGGGCAGTGAATTCACGGTGTTCTTATTTCAATTTCCAGGAGTGTATTATGCATCACAGCTGCAGATACTGTGTGGTGTCTGTTATTACATACATGACTGAAAGAATGAACACCGTGCATTCGTATATAATCTGTGAACTAGTTTCTCTTACACCCCCCAACTCCTGGTGTTCTCCTTCCTCGACACTGGACTCGCATTCGAGAGGACGACGGTTCAATCCAGCTTTCGGCCATCCTGGTTTACGTTTTCCGTGATTTCCCTAAATCACTCCAGGCAAATGCCGGGATGGTTTCTTTCAAAGGGCGAGCCAACTTCCTTCCCCATCCTTCCATAAACCGATGAGACCGATGACCTTGCTGTCTGGTCTCCTATCCCCAAAACAACCCAACCCAACCCTCTCCATCCCCTTCCATTGCCGCGCGTCTATTACTGTATACGTCCCTCTCTTCACCTCCACACCCTCCATATCCTTCACGAGGGCAATTTCCAGCACTTTCCACCCTCCTGGATGATGAAATTTCCCATGACATCTACCCCTCCTACCAACTGTAAACTGGCCTTGTTGCCCCCCCCTCCTCCGCCCGTTCCCCAGAGCCCCTGTTTCCTTCCCCTCCCCTCCTACCAATATTCGGCATGGCGTTTCTCGTACAAAGATCCATCATCAACTCTGTCAAAGAAATCACACTCACTAACAATCGACTTATGACTAAGCGAATTCAGAGCGCCAATAAAAAATATACCATCACCAATGCACATGCCCCACCAACATCGAAAATTTTAAAAAAAGAACCGAAAATGTCGAAAAATTGTGGAACAAACTCGAAAAGACAATAGGCAAAATTCACCAAGATGACGTGGAAAACCTAATGGGAGAATTCAACTTTCAATTTGGGATAGAAAAATTGCTGGTAAAAATTCAGCACACAGAAACACTGACACCAACGGCACACGTCTGACTGACATTTGCTAACAATTCAACCTCAAAACGGTGTCCACCCACTTTAGAGAGAAAAAAAAAACCATCCCCGAAGTAATATGCTTGCCTACCAGGTGCAAGCTGCTTTCGTTCGCGTTTCGAGACTCGCCGAAAGTCAGATTTTCAGTGCCCCTTGTAGCAGAGCTACAGGCAGTCAGATAGAAACTCAATAAGGGAATCGTAAGACAACACTCGAGCAAAAATTCGTCTTGCTACTTCCAGTACCCCTTAGTGTCAGAGCTAAAACCTTATGGAACTACAAAATTCATAAAGCTGCTTTTGTTTTCTGCCGACATATTTGTTGTTGTTGTGAATACATAATTTTATCTATGAACTGCCACATTTTCAGTATATTTGAGTATGATACAGGACATTAAGTGAATGCAGTCCTTTTCGAAGTCAAAAGTCGGAAATATCCTACTAATTCGTGTTAAAATAGGCACAATCGTCTTACAGACACTTAAAGGCTGTATTAAGATAGACTACCGTCGTGATCTTTCTATAGTAAGTTGCATTTAATTTGTACCAGTACAGTGAATATTTTAACTGCGTTTTCCATTAGTTTATTGAACACAACAATAATCATAAAAAAGAAAGTAATTAGCAACAGTATATTCTTTCACAATATCTCAAACAATCTGACAATGCTAAAGTGGTTTACAAATTCTACCCCTGTAGAAACCTATTGTTTCTGTAAGTAGGCTGTTTAGGTTTCTATATTGGTAACGCCACGTAGCGCTCTGTATGAAAATCACTGCCTGTACTGTGTACAGTCTGTGGCTGGGTGGCATTGTTGTAATATTCGCTATTGTAGTGTTGGGCTGTTGGCTGTTAACAACGCGTAGCGTTGCGCAGTTGGATGTGGGGATGTGGGGAAGTGAGATGGCGGATTTTTGAGAGCGGATGATCTGGACGTGTGTTCATAAGAAACAGTACATTTGTAAGAATGGATGTCATGAACTGCTGTATATATTATGACTTTTGAACACTATGAAGGTAAATACAATGTTTATTCTCTATCAAAATCTTTCATCTGCTAACTATGCCTATCAGTGGTTAGTGCCTTCAGGAGTTTGAATATTTTATTTTGCTGGCAGTAATGGCGCTAGCTGTAATGCAGTAGTTCGAGTAACGAAGGTTTTTGTGAGGTAAGTGATTTGTGAAAGGTATAGGTTAATGTTAATCAGGGCCATTCTTTTGTAGGGATTATTGAAAGTCAGATTGCGTTGCGCTAAAAAAAATATTGTGTGTCAGTTTAGTGTTGATCAGAATAGGTTCAAATGGTTCTGAGCACTATGGGACTTAACATCTTAGGTCATCAGTTCCCTAGAACTTAAGAACTACTTAAACCTAACTAACCTAAGGACATCAGACAAATCCATGCTCGAGGTAGGATTCGAACCTGCGACCGTAGCAGCCCCGCGGTTCCGGACTGAGTGCCTAGAATCGCGAGACCACCGCGGCCGGCTCAGAATAGGTAAAGAACGAAATGTCTGAGTACGTTCAGTTTTGCTCAGCTGTTTGAAAATCAAATAATGTAAGAGATTTATCAGCACAGTAATTCAATAATTTTGCTAAGGGGACGTTTCATAGTTCTATCGATGTTTTAAACCAGCGTAGTTCGAAGAGCATTTTCGTCTAGATTGATTGAAAATGTCGCATGGTGGTAAATGATAAACCATCACTTCTATCAGGAGTCGAGACTTCCTTAACGTGGAGAATTATTCATGCCAGAACGATGTTTGCTGAAACAAGAATATCTTTTTGTGGCGTATTTTTCCCAAAAGCACTCGCTCCACACACTGTTCAAATCTTTCGAGCTGCCTCCTCTGCATTCACCCATCTATTATACCAAAAATAAATACTGTGCTGCCGATGTTACATCTTTTTCCACTTGCTACCCTGAAAGGACAAGGGTGGAGGACACAGGGGGACAAAGGACATGCGCTAAATGATAGAACCCACCCTCATTAATAAAACGTAAAACTAAATCAGCCAATGAGGCGTTATCAGATAAAACGAGCGGCAACGAGTTCAGTAACCCAAGATTTCGTCGCTGGGGGTCTAAGTGGGGCAGTGCACCGGAATATAGGCCACTGTCGACCGGGCGCCACACCGACACAGAGGTAGGTCTTCACAGCACAAGAGGTAACCGTGGGTCGTCGAAGTGTGGCCATTGTGGAGGTGGCAGAGGACAACTGATTCCCTATGAGAGGCCCGCACGGAAAACTTCCACACTTTCGAAGTCTCCTTAATGACACGCAGGTTGTTGTGCATACTGTTATGCCATTCCGTCTCCCAAAGCCGGAAAACCCTGCGGCGAAAGTCAGAACGGAGGTCAGGTTCAGAGACGTCCATCTCCAGAAGTGGTTTCTTTGTAGCCTGTTTGGCCAGCCGGTCGGCAAGTTCGTTTCCTGGGATGCCGACGTATCCCAGGGTCCACTCAAATACCAGTGAACGACAGGACTGGTCTACAACATAGATGGACTCCTGGATGGACGCCACCATAGGTTGGCGAGGGTAGCACTGGTCGAAAGCTTGTAGTCTGCTCAAGGAGTCAGTACACAGAAGAAACGATTCCTCTGGGCATGAACGGATATACTGAAGTGCGCGAGATATGGCCACCAGCTCTGCAGTGAATATAATGCTGCCATTGGGCAAGGAATGCTGTTCAATATGGCCTCTGTGGACAAGGTGAAGCCGACATTACCATCAGCCATCGAGCCGTCAGTGTAAACCACTTCAGAACCCCAGAACACTTCAAGAATCGAGAGGAAGAGACAGCAGAGAGCCGCAGGATTAACGGAATCCTTAGGGCCATGCAAAAGGTCCAGGCGAAACTTCGGCCTACACTACTCCACAAAGGTGTACGTGAATGGACCTCGAGGAGAGGTGGTGAAGGGAAGGACTCCAGTTCAGGCAGAAGTGTTTGCGGGAGGTGAAGTGGCGTGGTTGGGAAAAGACGATGGTAATTAGGATGTTCAGGAGAGCTATGAATGTGTGCAACGTAACTGTCGAGCAGTTATACATGTCTGATCTTCAATGGAGGGACTCCATCCTCCACTAGTACACTTCTCACTGGACTCGTCCTAAAAGCTCCTGTCCCTAGTCGAACTCCACAATGGTATAATGGGTTGAGGAACTGCAGCGCTGATGGTGCCGCCGAATCATAAATCACACTCCCACAATCAAGGCGGGATTAAAGAAGGGTTTTGTAGAGCTACAGCAGTGTGGAGCGATCTGCGCCTCAGTTGTGTTGCTCAGGCAGCGGGGGGCATTGAGGTGCTGCCAACACTTCCATTTAAGCTGACGAAGATCAGGAAGCCAAGTCAAACGAGCGTCGAAAACCAGACCTATGAATTGATATGTCTCCACTACAGTGAGTGGATCGTCATTAAGGTAAACTGCTGATTCCAGATGAATGATACGACACTGATAGAAATGCATGACACACGTCTTCATGGCGGAAAACTGGAAGCCATGGGCTAGAGCCCATGACTGCGTCTTGTGGATGGATCCCTGTAGACGACGCTCAGAACACCAGTACTGAAGCAGCAGTACAAAATGCAGCAGTCGAGAAGGTGAGACAGAGGACCCGGTAGATGGTGCTAGACCATTAATGGCCACTAAAAATAGAGATACACCCAATACAGACCCCTGCGGGACTCCATTCTCCTGGATATGGATGGAACTATGGGAGGCACCAACATGGACATGGAAAGTACGGAGTGACAGGAAGTTTTGGATAAAAATCGGGAGTGGGCCCCAGAGACCCTACTCATACAATGTGGCAAGGATATAACATCGCCAGGTCATGTCGTATGCTTTATGTAAGTAAAAAAAGACGGCAACCAAGTGTTGGCGTCTGGAGAAGGCTACTCGGATAGCAGAATCGAGGGACACAAGATCGTCAGTGGTAGAACTATCCTGGCGGAAACCGCCCTGACATGGAGCCGGTAAGCCACGTGACTCCAGGACCCTACCCAACCGCTGGCACACCATACGTTCCAATAGCTTACAAAGAACGTTGGTGAGGCTGACCGGCCGATAGATATCCACATCAAGCAGGTTTTTACCGCGTTTGAGCACCAGGATGATGGTGCTCTCCTGCCATTGCTGTGGAAAGACGCCATCGCACCAGATCCGGTTGAAGATGACGAGGAGATGGCGCTTGTAGTCAGATGAGAGATGTTTAATCATCTGACCATGGATCCAATCAGGCGCAGAAGCTGTGTTGGGGAAATGTGTAAGGGCATTGAGGAGCTCCCACTTTGTAAATGGAGCGTTATAGGATTCACCGTGGCGTGTAGTGAATGAGAGGACTTTCCCTTCCAGCCGCCGTTTGAGAGTGCGAAAGGCTGAGGGGTAATTCTCCGATTCAGAGGTTTGAGCAAAGTGCACAGCAAAGTGCTCAGCAATCAAGATTGCGTCGGTAAATAACACGTCATTTATGGTAACACCGAGAAGACCTGTTGGGTCTTTCCCCAGACTTGGGAAGGTAACGTATGGCACCCAATGGTCGAGACGTATCTCTCCCACCACTCCTGCTTCAGTCGTTTCGTAAGTTGGCGAACGCGGCCCGGAGCCGTTTAAAGACTATCAGGTGCTCCACGGAAGGGTGCTGCTTAAGCCGCTGTAGAGCTCGCCGACGCTTCTTAATTGCTTCAGCGACTTCCGGCGATCACCAAGGGACTGCCTTACTATGGGGGCACGCTAAAGAGCGAGGGACCGCGTTTTCCGCCTCAGAAACAAGTGTTGTGTTCACCTGCTCAACCACCACTTCGGTGTTATCGTGTGGGAGAGATTGAACGGTGACAGCAGAGCTGAAAGTTTCCCAGTCCACATTGTTTAGCCCATCTGGGCAGGCGTCTGAGGGCTTGATGCCAGGGCAGTGACAGGAAGACGGGGAAGTGGTCACTACCATACAGGTCGTCATGTTCTCTCCAGTGTATAGATGGGAGATGTCCTGGTCTGCAAATTGATAAATCAATGACCGAATAACTACCATGAGGCACACTGAAATGTGTGGCAGCGCCAGTATTTAAGAGGCAGAGGTCGAACTGAGATAGTAAAGTTTCGACATCTCTGCCTCAGCCAGTAAGCACAGTGTCACCTCACAAGGGGTTATGGGCGTTAAAATCTCCTAAAAGTAGGAAAGGTTTAGGGAGTTGATCAATCAGTGCAGCTAATACATTCAGGGGTACTACACCATCTGGAGGAAGACATACATTGCGGACAGTTATTTCCTGTGTCGTTCTTATTCTGACAGCCACAGCTTCAAGAGGGATTCTAAGTGGGACAGTGTCACTAGAGACTGAGTTTAGGACATAAACGCAAACTCCACCTGACACTCGATTATAGTCTCTAAAGTTCCTGTAATATCCCTTATCGCCACGGTGGGCAGGGGTACGCATTGCTGGGAACCAGGTTTCCTGGAGAGCAATACAGATAGCAGGTGTAAAGTTTAACAGTTGCCTTATCTCAGCCAGGCGGTGGAAAAAACCGCTGCAGTTCCGCTGGAGGATGACGTCATCGTGAGAGTGGGAGGGCATGGAACATTCAGTGAGGCAGTTTACGCCTCTGAGTTAACTGCTGCCACCGACTTATTGCCTGAGCCGTCTATATCCATTGTGTTTGAGGGTCTGGCGAGATCTAAGTCCTCAGCGGCGGACGCCAGAATCTCCATCCCATCTTCAGATGCAGAGCTTGTAGGTAGTGGTGGTGTGGGTGCTTTCGCCATTTCCTTGGTCTTAGGGATCTTCTTTTTGGATTTCTCTCGCTACTCCTTGGGTTTCCCTGTCTGGGAGGACTTCACTGACTCAGTCTCTGGGACTGAAGATGAGCGTGAAGCCCTATGACCAGCTGCTTTTGAACTCTTCAGCCGCTGATAGGTGTCATCTTTCCCACTAGCAGGATGGCCATTGGCGGGTGTGCCGATGTCCCAGGGGGATGGGCATCTACTCCTTGTCGTACGTGGGGAGTTAACGACACAGGTGTCAGCAGAGCAATCCCTGTGTGGTCAGGGGGCTACAACCAACAGGGTATATGGCGGCCTCACCACAACCGACTGGCTACGACTGGCTACCGTGCTGGATATCAGGTGCAAGTCCATGGTCATCGTCGACGCAGAAAGCGACTCTGTGTAATGCATGGTAGAACACGCACCTAGGAATGTGTCCTCGCCCATGAGATGGAGAATGAGCGGGACTGAAATGTTACGACGAGAAAGTGGGCTAAAGATCTCAATACACGATGGACAAGATGCATCATCTAAGGCGCCCTTCCTCAGTTGCCTCAGTTGGCTCGCTCTTTGGAAAAATTTTGAAGTATGGAGGTCAAATCCTACATGGGATCATCACATAAAGGACGAAACGTGTGAAACTTCTTTCAGTCGCCTCTTACGACAGGCGGGAATACCCCAGGCCTATTCTTACCCCCGGACTCGCAGGGGGAGTTGCGAGATTGTGCAGATGGCCTTAGCCAGATCGGTCGGTTTTATTGACCATCTTAAGTGAACAGCTCAGACTTAGTCTCTGTGGCGACCGGCCGGCAGTCAGTTTTTATCTCTTAAGACTGTACATTACATCTACCGATTTCTGTTCCATTCGGATAATTCCTTCGTGGTATGTCGTTTTTTTTCTTTGTCTTTATTTTGAAATTAAACTTTTTATTATAATTACATAAACAATTTTATGTATTTCACTACTGAAATCATAAGCATCTGTGACACTTTAAAAGGTGGGATGAAGTGAAGTCTAGAACCGTGGGAGGAATGGGGCAGGGAGAGAGAGTAAGTGACTCTCCTAAACCGAACTCTCGCTCTCATTTAGACCTGTTTAACTTTGCAAGGGGCAGGCACTGATGCTACAGTGTGTTTGAATTCAGTGCTAAGGATGGTAGTAGATGTCCTAAAAGACTCCTTATCAACTTTGATGAAACTGGTTTTCTCTACCTAATACTAAGTGCATATTATTACTTCTAATAATCGAGATTAGGCTGTAACTTTACCATAGATGCCTCTATAGTTCGCTAACACCACATTAAAATTTCTCTTTCCGATCTGCAAGGGCGAAATCTCTACTCTGAGAGCAACATGGCCCATATTTCGTTGATAAGTGTAGACACTCCGAAGGAGTCCTTTTACCCCGAGAATCTGTATGTTTATATCAGAGTTCTCTGCTAAATGAGTAGCAGCTTCTTTTGTGTAGTGCAACCCTGACGTAGTAAGGGGTTTTTGCAGTTCTCCCCTTGATAGCGGAGGTGGAGAAATCTATATCCAAGACATTTGTCGAATCGTCCGCAAGTACACTGCTGGCCATTAAAGCTGCAACATTATGAAGGCGGCATGCGAAAAACGTGAAACTATCATCGAGGCTACTACAAGCTAGGATATGCAACTGCACCATGTAGTTAAGAAGAACGCCATTACGTCTTGTGTGACGAGGGGTTTGAAGAAGAAATAGCTGTCACTAGAGATGACGTGGGGAATCCAGTATGAGAGTCATAATTTAAAAGGACTCTGGAAGGCTAGAAGTCAAGTAAGACAGAAGGGATAGATAACATTCCATCGGAATTTCTAAAACCACTGGGGGAGGTGTGGGGGGGGGGGAGTGGTAATCAATCGACTATTCAGATTGGTGTGTACTATCAGACGTACCATCAGATTTTTGGAAATATCATCCACGCAATTCCGAATATAGCAAGGAGAGGCAAGTGAGAAAATTATCGCACAACACTCAACACTGCAGTCTCCCTTCTTACACAATAGCCAAGCACCGGCCGGAGTGGCCTAGCGGTTTTAGGCGCTTCAGTCTGGAACTGCGCGACCGCTACGGTCGCAGGTTCGAATCCTGCCTTGGGCATGGATGTGTGTAATGTCCTTAGGTTAGTTAGGTTTTAGTAGTTCTAAGTTCTAGGGGACTGATGACCTCAGAAGTTAAGTCCCATAGTGCTATGAGAAACAAAAGCCAAGTGTCTTAGAGGCACATGTCTAGCACCATTTCAAACCCCATACACGTTAAAAAATATGCTTGCTTGTGTATGTGTTTGCATCATAACGGTGTACCACGGTTGCTAAAAATGTGAAAAACACTTTCCCTGGTGAAAGTTACACATTTTCTCACAAAAATATGTAGTAGAAATGAAAAAAAATCATATTTTATGAAAAAAGATTACACGTAATTTATAGATAATGTACTTCCAACAGTTAATGCTGAAAACATTATGGTACATCAAGTCATGTATTACGTCTTTGCACCAGCACCTGCTTTCTTTAAGTAGTGTCTTTCTTTCCTTTGTTGGGGCAAACTTTGCAGTAGCACGTAGCGCTTACTTTGTCTGCAGTGAGTGGTATCTTTTCTGGAAAATGGCTATTAGAACTTTTATCTAGGCTGGTGGTTGTTGCTGGCTCCAATGATGCAATGTCTCTTCTTGAAGGTACGAAGTCAAAATAAAACCATTCACAGTAGACATTAGGAGAACATGAACGGAAAGTTTTTTTCCATCACTTCACTATTTTTGCTTGCGAATGGATCGTAGCTGTAAAGGTGATTTTCATGACCTACACCAATAACGTTTGTGTTACATTCTACGACAGTGCGTGGCTAATGGTTCTTGCAAAATCTCACTGGAACGTACAAAAACGTCTTTGGGAAGTCATCTCTCAGGCACTTTTCCTTCTGATCATATACTCGTCAAAAATTTTACCTTTGCCGCTCTAATCGATCAACCGCAAGGCAATTCATTTCTAGACGAAAATGCTCTTCAAACTACATTAGTTTAAGCCATCGTTAGAACCAGTAGGTTTCTACAGGCTTAGAATTTGTCAAGTACTTAAGCATTATCAGATTGTCTGAGATATTGTGAAAGAATGTACTGTTGCTGATTACTTTCCCTTTGATGGTTACTAAAAAAATGGTTCAAATGGCTTCGAACACTATGGGACTTAACTTCTGAGTTCATCAGTCCCCTAGAACTTAGAACTACTTAAAGCTAACTAACCTAAGGACATCACACACATCCATGCCCGAGGAAGGATTCGAACCTGCGACCATAGCGGACGCGCGGCTCCAGACTGTAGCGCCTAGAACCGCTCGGTCAGCCCACTAAAGGAAAACACAATTAAAATATTCACTGTACTAGTATAAATTAAATTCAACTTTCTATAGAAACGTCACGACGGCAGTCTATGTTAATAAAGCATTAAGTGTCTGTAAGTCGATTGTGCCTATTTTAACACGAATTAGTAGGATATTACCGACTTTTGACTTCGAAAAGGTCTGCATTTACTTCATGTCTTGTATCATACTCAAGTATTCTAAAAATATGGCAGTTCATAGATAAAATTATGTATTCACAACAACAACAAATGTCCGCATAAAACAAAAGCGGCTTTATAAATTTTGCAGTACCATAAGGTTTTAGCTCTGACACTAAGGGGCACTGAAAGTAGCAAGTCGAATTTTGCTCGAGTGTTGTATTACGATTCCCTTATTGAGTTTCTATCTGCTTGCCTGTAACTCTGCTACAAAAGAATGAAAAATCTGACTTTTGGCGAGTCTTGAAAGGGGTACGAAAGCAGCTTACATCTGGTAGGCAAGCATGTTACGTCGCGGCTGTTTTTTTCTAAAGTGGGTGGACATCGTTTTCAGGTTGAATTGTTAGCAAATGTCAGTCAGACGTGTGCCTTTGGTGTTAGTGTTTCGGTGTGCTGAAGTTTTACTAGTGATTTTTCCATAGGTTTTCTTCTATCCCAAATTGTCTGATGTTCTATGGAGAAACAGCCTACACTACGTTTCTTTTTCCATTCGAGCGCTAGGATAGGACACTTTAAAAAAATTAGCTTCTTCTGGCAGTCTCTTTATGTTTTTCATGACGGCTATGACAACTAGTGTCTGATGTTCCTACAACAAGTTCGGTATAGGCGCACTTGTAAATCGACTCCTGCTGCATTTAGTGGACAAAATATGAACTACTGCGGCTATCCGACACTCGGCGGTCGCGTAGCGTGCGGGAAAACGCATTTCAGACAACTGAAAGACTGTGCTCGTACAGGATACGGGCACCGTTTACACGGTCGATATATGCACTCCTGTATTGCGTACGGCCGTAGTACTCAATGTCTTAACATCTCATACATCCAAGTTGTTGACTAGAATAATACACAGAAGAATGGAAAGGAAAATTGAGGATATGTTAGATGAGGACCAGTTTGGAGTTAGGAAACGTATAGGAGGCAGAGAGGCAGTTCTGAAGTTGCGGTTGATAATGGAAGCACGACTGAAGAACAATCAAAACACGTTCATAAGATTTAGCAACCTAAGGAAAGCGTTCAACAGTATAAAATGGTGCAAGATGTTCTAAATTCTAAGGAAAACGTCGGTGAGCTATAGGAAAAGACGGGAAATACACAGTATGTACAAGAATCAAGAGGGATATTAACATTGGAAGGTCAAGAACAAAGCGCTCAGATTAAAAAAGTTGCAAACAGGGATGCAGTCTTTCGTCCTCGCTGTTCAGTCTACGCACAGATAAAGCAAAGACGGAAATAAAACAAAGGTTCAAGAATCTGGTTAAAATTCAGGATGAAAGGATATGAATGACAAGATTCGCTGACAACATTGCTGTCCACAATTAAAGTGAAGAAGAATTACAGCGTTTGTTGGACGGAAGGAACGATGTAAAATGGTTCAAATGGCTCTGAGCACTTAATATCTGAGGTCATCATCCACTAGAACTTAGAACTACTTAAACCTAGCTAACTTAAGGACATCACACACATACATGCCCGAGGCAGGATTCGAACCTGCGAGCGTAGCGGTCGCGTGGTTCCATACTGAAGCGCCTAGAACCGCTAGGCCACTTCGGCCGGCGGAACACTGAGTACAGAATATGGACTGACAGTAAACCTGAAAACCACCAGAAAGTTTATGAGATGTAACGGAAATAAATAAAGCGCGAAACTTACCGTGATTGGTGAGCGCGAAATAGACAAAGTTAAGGAATTCTCCTATATTGGAAGCAAAATAACCCATGATGGACGAAGAAAGGACGACATAAAAAAGCAGACTAGCGAAGGCAAAGACGGCATTATCGGCCAAGGGATGTCTATTGGTATCAAACATTGGCCTTAATTTGAGGAATCAATTTCTGAGAATGTATGTTTGAAGCACAGCATTGCATGTTAGTGAATCATGGACATTGGGAAAACCGAAACACAAGAAAGTGGGAGCCCTTGAGATATGGTGCTACAGATGAATGTTGAAAATCAGGTGAACTGATAGGGAGTGAAGAAGTTTTCCATAGAAGAGATAAATAAAGGACATGTGTTGTGGTATCAGGAAATAACCACCTCGGTACTAGACGGCAGTGCTTCTCGGAGATTAAAGGTTGGCACAGAAGAGGAATTCGTGCCGTGCCGCATCAAACCAGACAGAAGATTGATCACTAAAAAAGAAAAAAAGATTATTCAGCATATCTCTTGTTCAAAAATCGCATCTGAGTATTGATTGTGGGTGAGAGGAACGTGTTACACATTGTGTAAGAAGGACAAATGTCTAACAGCGTGTGTCAGAGTTCGACAGCGGCAGAATCGTGGTCCACCAAAAGTGCAGTTCATCGCTGCGGATTTTGCTGGTCGCATTGTTTGCAATCCCTCGACTGCCTTGTGGCTATTGAATCGATGTGATCGGGACGGAATTCCTTGCCGTGCAGGATTTCAAAGGTACCAAGCGACTAGCACCCGAAAAGAGACGAACATATTAACCGTTAGGTTGTTTAGGGTCATACGAGCACGTCAGTTACCTTTAATAAAGAAATGGGTTTGTTTGCGGCGAAACAAGTATCCACATGGACGGGTAAACAAAGTCTAGAGTTCCACTGACTGTTGGCAGGGTGGCCAGTGTTGTGGCTTCTGTCGAAGTAGCAGCAAAGAGGGAGCGCCGAAAATGCTGTGTCCAATGGTAACACTGGATGCAGGACTGGCACCAAGTCATTTTTTCAGAAGCGTTCCTGTTTTGCCTACAGTGTAGCTACAAATATATCTGTGTGTGAAGGGATCAAGGAGAGCAAGCATTGCTAGAATGGAAATTTTTTGGAAATTTGTGGTAAGGTCTTATAGGACCAAACTGCTGAGGACATCGGTCCCTAAGCCTACACACTACTTAATCTAACTTAAACTAACTTACGCGATGGACAACATTTACACCCATGACCTAGGGAGGACTCGAACCTCCGACGGAGGTAGCCGCACGGACCGTTACAAGGCGCCCTAGACCGCGCGGCTACTCCACGCGGCTTGCCAGAATGCATTCGTCATTGTCAGTCGGCTCCAGCACATGGCGTGATGGTGTGGAGTGCCGCTGGGAACACAACAGATCCCCTTTGGTTCACATAGCCATAATGCACACAACAGATGTTACATTCATGAAGTGGTGAGTCCGGTGACTGAACCCTATCTTTTGATGTCTCCGTAACAATATCTTTCAGCAAGACAATGCAAGACTGCATGTTGTTCAGGATGTCCTGACCTAACAATGAAGGCTTTCATGACCAGACGTCTTAGCTTCTGGCAAATCCGCCCGCATCTCGTGGTCGTGCGGTAGCGTTCTCGCTTCCCATGCCTGGGTTCCTAGGTTCGATTCCCGGCGGGGTCAGGCATTTTCTCTGCCTCGTGATGGCTGGGTGTTGTGTGCTGTCCTTAGGTTAGTCAGGTTTAAGTAGTTCTAAGTTCTAGGGGACTGATGACCATAGATGTTAAGTCCCATAGTGCTCAGAGCCATTTGAACCATTTTGATGCGTTTCCTTTCTTCATGGGCATCAAGAGATTTTCTGCAACAAAGAAGAAAGGAAAATATAAATTGCCACGGGTTTGATACGATCATGCACAACTCGAAATAAAAATATCAAACATATACGAAACATTAAAAGAGAACTTACATTTGCTGTTATTCTGTGGAATGCGCATACGTCAAGACTGCACTAAGCACGGTTGTACCTGTACACTAAATGCGAGTGATAAGAAAATCTTTAAAAAAGAAGCCGAAGTACTGAAGCAGAAGCATAATGAAAGTGCAAACATTACCTTCGATATTCATATGACGACAGCCACGGCGGCGGAGCGATAGGACCACACTTGGAGAATTACAGACATTTGTATTCATTTAAGCACAGTCAGATGAAGCTTAGCAACACGCTTGAAGACATCAAGCATGTAAAACGTTAACGCCCACGTCACTTGCCTCTACATGCTGCTGAATGCGCGGCCTACTGGTATTCAATGGAAATGTTCTTCTTCTAATTTTTATGTAGCACATCCAATCACGTTTATTTATTACTTTAATATATTATTTCCTTAGAACATCTTCTTCGGTAGGCTAAGTTTTAATTTCTATTAAGTAGATTTATTTATATTTAAATTTATACTTTAAAATTACTCATGCACGCCATCTGTGTGAGTTTCTACAAGTAACCTCCACGAGGCGCCTAGTCCAATATTTGACTGTTCACATACTTTATGTCTTCAACTGTGTTAGTCAGTTCCATTGCACTGTGTTTAAATGAAGGCAGTTGCCTGCAGTTCTGTAAGTGTGGTCCTATCGCTGAACCTTGGCACTTGCAACCACGTGTGCATTGAAGGTAATGTTTGCAGTTTTCATTTTGCCTCTGCTACTGCACTTCCTCTTCGTTTTGAAATATTTTCTCATTACTCATATTTATTATATAGGTACACGCATCTTTACGTATGCTTATTTCGCAATATAATAGCAAACGTAAGTTATCTTTCTAATGGTTCGCAGACGTTTCTTTAATGCTTTTATTTCGAATTGTGCATGACAGCACGCTACCCCTGACTATTTATATTTTCCTTTCTTTTATATTGCAGAAAATATGGCGATGCCCTAGAAAGCGAAAAGCGTCACTAAACAATTGTAACAACCAAAACAGGTTTCCTGCAAAACAAATTTTTTTCGGTTGTTTACCAGCCAGCTTGAGGGAGTGGGAAAAATTTTATAAGTAAAATTTCGGTATTTGCTATTACTCTTGGTGATGCAAATTTAACCACCAGCAGAGTGCATCTAGATTTCATAAGCCGTGAAGGGTACACAGTGTCCAAGTATCATTCTACTCTTTACCTATCCTACTTGCGGAGGGTACGTGCTCTTACCTTTTTGTACGCCATCTACATGAGCCCGAAATTCTCTGTCCTTCACGTTGAGGACTATACGCTAGATGCATGTTAAAAGAAGTAATGTGTAATTTCACTCATTTTGGAACGTGGATCTCTCGAAATTAATTAGGTTCTCTGCATTTCTCCCCCCCCCCCCCTGAACCATGGACCTTACCGTTGATGGGGAGGCTTGCGTGCCTCAGCGATACATATAGCCGTACCTTAGGTGCAACCACAACGGAGGGGTATCTGTTGAGAGGCCAGACAGACGTGTGGTTCCTGAAGAGGGGCAGCAGCCTTTTCAGTAGTTGCAGGGGCAATAGTCTGGATGATTGACTAATCTGGCCTTGCAACACTAACCAAAATGGCCTTGCTGTGCTTGTACTGCGAACGGCTGAAAGCAAGGGGAAACTATAGCCGTAATTTTTCCCGAGGGCATGCATCTTTACTGTATGGTAATGATGATGGCGTCCTCTTGGGTAAAATATTCTTGAGGTAAAATAGTCCCCCATTCAGATCTCCGGGTGGGGACTACTCAAGAGGATGTCGTTATCAGGAGAAAGTAAACTGGCATTCTACGGATCGGAGCGTGGAATGTCAGATCCCTTAATCGGGCAGGTAGGTTACAAAATTTGAAAACGGAAATGGATAGGTTAAAGTTAGATATAGTGGGAATTAGCGAAGTTCGGTGGCAGGAGGAACAAGACTTTTGGTCAGGCGAATACAGGGTTATAAATACAAAATAAAATAGAGGTAACGCAGGAGTAGGTTTAGTAATGAATAGGAAAATAGGAATGCGGGTAAGCTACTATAAAACAGCACAGTCAACGCATTATTGTGGCCAAGATAGACACGAAGCCCACGCCTACTACAGTAGTACAAGTTTATATGCCAACTAGCTCTGCAGATGATGAAGCAATTGAAGAAATGTATGATGAAATAAAACAAATTATTCAGATAGTTATGGGTGACTGGAATTCGTCAGTAGGAAAAGGGAGAGAAGGAAACGTAGTAGGTGAATATCGATTGGGGGTAAGAAATGAAAGAGGAAGCCGCCTGTTAGAATTTTGCACAGAGCACAACTTAATCATAGCTAACACTTGGTTCAAGAATCATAAAAGAAGGTTGTATACACGGAAGAACCCTGTAGATACTGAAAGGTATCAGATACGTTATATAATGGTAAGAGAGAGATTTAGGAACCAGGTTGTAAATTGTAAGACATTTCCAGGGGCAGATGTGGACTCTGACCACAACGTATTGGTTATGAACTGTAGATTAAAACTGAAGAAACTACAAAAAGGTGAGAACTTAAGGAGATGGGACCTGGATAAACTGACTAAACCAGAGATGAATATCAAGAGCTCAGATGGAAACCCAGTTCTAAGTAAAGAAGGGAAAGCAGGAAGGAGTATATAGAGGGTCTATACAAAGGCGATGTACCTGAGGACAAATTATGGAAATGGAAGAGGATGTAGATGAAGATGAAATTGGAGATACAATACTGCGTGAAGAGTTTGGCAGAGCACTGAAAGACCTGAGTCGAAACAAGGCCCCGGGAGTAGACAACATTTCGTTAGAACTACTGACAGTCTTGGGAGAGAAAATCCTGACAAAACTCTACCATCTGGTGAGCAAGATGTATGAGACAGGCGAAATACCCTCAGACTTCAAGAAGAATATAATAATTCCAATACCAAAGAAAGCAGGTGTTGACAGATGTGAAAATTACCGAACTATCAGTTTAATAAGTCACGGCTGCAAAATACTAACGCGAATTCTTTACATACGAATGGGAAAACTGGTAGAAGTTGACCTCGGGGAAGATCAGTTTGGAAACCGTAGAAATGTTGGAACACGTGAGGCTATACTGACCGTACGACTTATCTTAGAAGCTAGATTAAGAAAAGGGAAACCTACGTTTCTAGCATTTGTAGACTTGGAGAAAGCTTTTGACAATGTTGATTGGAATACTCTCTTTCAAATTCTGAAGATGGCAAGGGGCAAATGCAGGGAGCGAATAGCTATTTACAATTTGTACAGAAACCAGATGGCAGTTATAAGAGTCGAGGGACATAAATGGGAAGCAGTGGTTGGGAAGGGAGTGAGACAGGGTTGTAGCCTCTCCCCGATGTTATTCAATCTGTATATTGTGCAAGCAGTAAAGGAAACAAAAGAAAAATACGGAGTAGGTATTAAAATCCACGGAGCAGAAATAAAAACTTTGAGGTTCGCCGATGGCATTGTAATTCTGTCAGAGACGGCAAAGGACTTCGAAGGGCAGTTGAACGGATTGGACAGTGTCTTGAAAGGAGGATATAAGATGAACATCAACAAAAGCAAAACGAGGGTAATGGAATGCAGTCGAATTAAGTCGGGTGATGCTGAGGGAATTAGATTAGGAAATGAGACACTTAAAGTAGTAAAGGAGTTTTGCTATTTGGGGAGCAAAATAACAGATGATGGTCGAAGTAGAGAGGATATCAAATGCAGACTGGCAATGGGGAAAAAAGCATTTCTGAAGAAGAGAAATTTGTTAACATCGAGTATACATTTAAGTGTAAGTAAGTCGTTTCTGAAAGTATTTGTATGGAGTGTAGCCATGTATGGAATTGAAACATGGACGGTAATTAGTTTGGACAAGAAGAGAATAGAAGCTTTCGAAATGTGGTGCTACAGAAGAATGCTGAAGATTAAATGGGTAGATCACATAACTAATGAGGAAGTATTGAATAGGATTGGGGAGAAGAGAAGTTTGTGGCACAGCTTGACTAGAAGAAGAGATCGGTTGGTAGGACATCTTCTGAGGCATCAAGGGATCACCAATTTAGTATTGGAGGGCAGCGTGGAGGGTAAAACTAGTAGAGGGAGACCACGAGATGAATACACTTATCGGATTCAGAAGGATGTAGGTTGCAGTAGGTACTGGGAGATGAAGAAGATTGCACAGGATAGAGTAGCATGGAGAGCTGCATCAAACCAATCTCAGGACTGAAGAAAACAACAACAACAACAACAACAACTCTGCATTTCTCGACTTTCTTCTAGAGTTTCCCCATGAGTTTATTGAAAGTACCTGTTACACTCTTACACTGACTGAAACATATATAACTCAGCTTTTCATTGAATCTTTTCTATCTCTTCAGTGAATGAAATTTGGTAAGGGTTAATCGACCTTGAAATTGGCACTCCCACTCCTCTGTGGTTTATTTGATGAAAAACGTCAGATATGTGATAGACTCATAGAAAAGGTAACTAATAAATTTTGGCTCAAAAGTAGTGTAGAGTCCAGCACCAAGGTACAAACACATGGAGGGAATGCGCAGACTGACATATACAAGTGTCATGAATAGTAGATGGTTCTACTAATCTGCAACTACATGCGTATCACTTACGATACATTGCATGGTAGTCAGTTGGTATTCATTCCTAGCGGCGGGCGATGGAATTGGCCCATTCTATACATCACTGTTCTAGTCAACTATTCCAGTATTTCAATGACAGAAAGTGATTTAGCACACGGGTTCTAGCCAGAGATCGATGCCCAAACCCAGGCGCTCGCCGACTACCACTAGCTTGGTGCTCTCTGAAACTATAACCTGGATGATGGGGCAATAAATCAACGCTTCGAAACGTTTTGGTGGCGCTTGGCAGGCTAGGGTTATTTGACCACAGCCATCATATGACCTGCCTTGACGTGTATAAAAACTGGCCATCTGGCCAGGCAGGACTCGTTGTGATGGCTGGATTTCGAATCGGCGTCTGCTGTATGTTGGCTGATGCCACGAGACCTCAGAATTCTTCTACAGTCTCGATAACCCATTCTGGCATGCGTTTTCACCGATCTCCAACGTTTCCCATCTCCCACTGGTGTGATATCTACTCCTGTTCTACTTAGAAGACACTTATTTGTCACCACTGGCTGTCTTCATCTTCCTCACCTTTCTCCAACTCCACTGAAGAAACAATTGCCACATCCAGCACACCTTTTACAAGGTGTCAGAAGGTCTGTTGGAGGCTGGACGATAACAGTGGCAGTGCAGTAGTGCCCTGCAATGTAAATGTACAAGTAAGTACCGACATTAAGTTTTTTAAAAATATGATCCTGTAATGTTGTTTCCTGCCTTCCTTTTTCTTTCTAGGGTATATTGCACGCTTCCGGTAGTATCACATGAGCAGAATAGCAGTAAGTGAAAAAGCATCAACTCAAGAAACAATTCAGCTCTTGCTGCATCAGTTAGCTCTAGTGCAGACTGATAATGTGGATTTACGATGAGAGCTAGGTGGTATAAGAGAGGAAAGAAGTCTAACAGTCAATTACTAACATACCCCTACCTGGCCTGGATGCAAGTATTGGCATGACATTGACATTACAGTCAGTGGGTACTTGATGTAAGACATTTGAACCCAACTCCATTCTTGCATAAACATACAGAGGACTGTTTTTACAATTTACATACAGCTGCAACATTAGGGCATTAGGATAATGAGTGGTTGTTAAGTATTGCTCAATTGATATTAGGAGATAATGGTGTAATTTACGTGCTGTGTCACTAGATGTCGCAAAATATTCAGCCCCTCCATGTTTGTGGAAAGCATTATGGAAGAAAGAACACATCTAGATACTATTGGGAACAACTTAATGGCATAACTCAGAAACAGGGCGAGCCTTCGGAGGTGGATTACAGAAGGGAAATAAATATCAATATTTACGAACTAACAAATAACGACAACTTAAATAGGGTCATTTCACAGGACACAGAGCAAGAGGCACGAGATGCATTTTTGGAGGTTTCGCCTGCTGAGATATTACGTAAAGTGCATGTAGAGTTTCCACTAGCTTTAAATGAGGCTGTAACGGCTTTGGTAGTTTTGACCAAGACTGGTGCGGTAACCAAGCCTACAGAGAGAAAAATAGCCTTTAATACCGTGTGTTACAGGGACCCGCAGTGTAAGAAGTGTTAGTGGGTTCAATACTCTGAACTGAATTGCAGCATAGAAATTCGAGAACACAAAACTTGAAAAAGCTGGGGGCCACACGGTGGACCTCGCATCCTAGCATTAAATGAAAAAGGGAAAGAGGGACAATGTGCATTGTTCCCTGTGAATGTTATCACGAGGTATTCTCATGTAGAATCAACGTCAGACTATTGTTTAACTAACTCTGTAGGAGGAAGGGTGAGCCAAATTTTGCCAGATAACGGATCACAGGTATCCACAGCCAGTCAAGGGGTACTTGATATAAGACATTTCAGGACCCAACTCTTTGTAGGCTAAGTGGTGTAGATGGGGATAGCTAAAAGGACCAATCGGACGCAAGGCACATGGCAGCTATCGGAGAAGCCTACTGAGCTATGTACAAGGTCTCTTAGACTCGACTCATGGTACATAATACCGAAAGGTACAGGCAAGAGTTTGGGTGGAAGTAGGAACGACCATGCAGTCAATACGTTGTGTGGTTTAGAGAAAATGAAGATCTGGATAAAGCACAGCATTTTGTTTCCCACAGTTTATCCTACGCACGTGAGGATGAGGGACCTGGGTAGCGTCTGTCAGTGTTGTCAGTTTCAGTTCACTAAAAGTGGAACTATCACGAGATGCATTGACAACTAAGTTGGAAGTATTGGAGAAGCAAGACTCAAATAGGGGTGATAGGGAAGAATATTCAAACCTGGGACAGTTTGTCAACTAGCACAGACCAAGGGAGAAAGTGTTTTTAGAAAGACATAATAGGGAAGAGATGGAAAGATTGTTAGAAAAATATGTGGAGGTGTTCAACCCTCCCAGACCATTGCCTGCTAGCTCATTACTGCAGCATAAGATTCCCACTGGAAATGAGGCACCAGTGTACAGAGAACTAACTGAACTCCACATCATCAATAATCACTGATGGAGGAATTTATTAACCAGCAGCTCCATGATGGGATTATAGAAGAGAGTTCTAGTCACTAGGTACCAACAAAAAAAACCTCAAATGCAAGTAAGGCTTAAAGATTTCGTTGCAGTTACAGGTCTTTTAAACAAAGGAAAGCTACATAAGCATATCCAGTGCCTAACATCATTGAGAGTCTAGATAACCTGGGGAAATGCTATTATTTTACAACAATGCATTTGCAAAGTGGATACCATCACCTAGAGGTAGCACCAAAGGAACAGCCTAAGATAGTGTTTGCGGCCCCATCCGGTAATTTTTTGTATCAGTGAATGCCATTCGAATTGAAAAATGTGCTGGCGACATTCCAGTATCTATTGGATAGGGCGTTACATGGTTTGAAATCGAAGCACTGAATAATATCCCTGAATAATATTGTAAGACCTTTCTATGACATCCAGGAACTTGTTGCAAGATTGCATGACATCGTTAGTAGATTAAGAATGGCATAGCAGTTTTGGCATAGTGCCATTTAATACTGAAGGCAAATCGCTATTTGCCCATATTACCAGTCGGGATAGAGTGCGAACTAACCCTCAGCTCAGATGAATTCTCAACATCTCGAACAGTGGAAGAGCTGCAGTCATGTTTTGGGATAGCTAAAAATTGCATGAAATTTGTGCCAAAACTTGCAGGAATAATAAGAACCTTAACACATTCACTAGACAAAGGAGTGAAGTCAATGGAATCCAGAATGAAAAGAAGCCTTTGTGCGATTAAAGGATTTATTGACCACTAGTCCCATCCTCGTTTTTCTGGACTTCCAGAAACAATTTATGTCATATGTGACGTGAGCAACCGCGCATTGGAGCGCTCTCTGAGTCAGGGAATTGCTGGAGCAAAGGACCCAAAAGCTTCTGCTTCTAGAAAGCTAAATAAGTCACAGAAAAATGACTTAGCTCCTGTAAAAGAGACCTTAAGTTCAATGTGTGGGCTCACTTATTTTCGTTGCTACTTGTATGGTTAGGTTTTGAAGTTATAACATATCATGCAGCACCCAAATCGCTTCTGGGCTTTACAGTTAAGTAAGTTTGATGCTGAAGGGGTACATTGTTCTGGGAAGACTCATGGTAATGCAGACAGGTTGAGTCACAAGATACGTGCCAAGGGGAATATTGGTATATTTTCAGACAAATGGCGAAAGGCTCAGGCCACTGACCAAGATTGTCAACAATTCCAGGCACAAGAGCAGTTCAGTGCTGACGAAAGGGCGTTATGCAAAAGAACGGGGTGTGATTAGTGCATAGTTGCGCTGGCAAGTTTACATGATGAAGTGTTGAGGCAGACTCATGATTTTATTTTAGCTGGGCATGGATATCGACGAGGTGCATAACAATGTGTTGCGGAAAATTATTGGTTTAGAACGCATAAGCAGAGTATGGTGCAGTAGGTCAAGAAACACGTACTGTGTACATAAAGAGGTGAGCTTAGTTGTGCCGGTCGCTGTGGCCGATCGGTTCTAGGCGCTTCACTCTGGAGCCGCTCTACCGCTATAGTCGCAGGTTCGAATCCTGCCTCCTTGGGTTAGTTAAGTTTAAGTAGTTATAAGTTCTAGGGGACTGATGACCTCACATGTTAAGTTCCATAGTGCTCCGAGCCATTTGAAGTACTTTTGAGCTTAGTTGTCAACAGATTCCACTGCGAAGGTTACCTGAGGCCAACAGACCATTCTAAACGATTGGTGTGGACATTATTGGTTCTTTTGCACAGATGATAGCGGGGGAACATTTACACGTTGATCATGATTTATCATTTTTCGCGATTTGTGTCCTTGATTGAAGTGGTAATTAAAAAAGAGATACAGTAGTTTAGGCAATGATTAACCACTTGTTATTAAAGTTTGGTACGACAGAGACTGTATTAACATATCAGGGCAGTAATTTTACCTCCAAACTGATGAAGCAGTAGTGTCGACTTTTACGAATTAGGAAGTTGTGAACTAGTGGACTGCATCCGTAAGCCAATGAAAGGACAGAAAGGGTGCAACAAACAATAGTGAAAATGATAAGTTGTTACGTAAGCTGTAATCATAGTGACTTGGACAAATGACGAAATACCATACAGAAGGACACATGAAGGCGTTCAATACGGACATCAGCATTGGCGCATCGCAGTAGGAACTACCACATCACTTGTATTCGCCACCTTTGTAATAATAGGCATTGTTTATTGCTACCTCAATCATAGACTTACCCAGATCCACCCTTACTACGTTTTGACTTAAAGGTCCACGCTAATAGTGCCAGCATTAGCAATGAAATCATTGAGCCTTGGAGAACTGAAATGGAATGCAGAAGTGAAAAACCAAAGACTCAGTGACTGAGCCCCATGAAAGAGGAGTGGTGAATGTAAAGTATGAATACAAAGAGGCAAACAAAGAGTACAAGCGTATGGCAGCTGCCCTGGAATTTGAGCTCCAGACATTTTTGATTGGGAGTTTGTAAAGTGTAAATTGTAAAGCCAATAGAACCTCTGTTTCAGTCAGTCTACATCAAGTCAGAAATTTTCTGGGCTGAGTTAATCTCAAGTTAGAGCGCGATGCCAAAGCCCAGGCACTTGCCACACTTGTTGCTTCAGCATTTACGCCACGCCAGCGGGTCTGCAAGTACGGCCCGAGTGCTGGGGCACTAAATGGCGTTTCAAGACGTTTCGGCAGGCCTTGGCAGCCTGCGTGAGTGACCTCAGCTGCAATAAGACCTACCTTAACAAGTGCAAAAGCTGGCCTTCCAGCCATGCTGGACAAGTTCTGACGGCTGCACTTATAACTGGCGACCGCTCTGTGTTGACTGCCGCTGTGAGACCACCGGCATTCTTGCGCCGTCCTCGCCAATCTGTCCCAGTCAGGGTTCATCAGGTGCTGCCACTGCGTACGTCCTGTCAGAACTGTAACAACTCCTTTCCAGCTGTTAGAAGTCAATAAATTATTGGCAACAACTAGCTGCCTCCATCTTCCGCAGCGACTCTCCACCTCCAGAGAACCACACGCCCACACATAGCACACTTTTTACAATGGTGACGTTCTGTCTCAAAATGTAGGTAACTGCGGAATGTGTAGTAAAATCTAGCAGCAGACTGGTTCTGCTCCTTACATTTGAGAATATTTAAAATAGTTCGATGAAAACAATCACACTTTAAATAGCCGAATCGCTCGTGGTGCACGATTGCACTTGTTTAAACATTACAGTGGGTGATTTTTAAGACAAGAAATAAAAGATCTGATTTTCACAAGGGTTTCCAAAAAGAAAACAAGTGCGACTGTGGTGTAATGCTCAAAACAGTTCTTACGAAGCGAAACAGTCTCCATTGTTAACACCTGTCACCGCTACATCATCAACCGCCATTTTTTTCTAAAATTTTGTGTTATGATTAAAAAGCCCAAATTAAAGTAACTGTATGGGAAATCCTTCGTGGCTCAGAACTTAAAATTTGGAAAAGAATAGTCACTTCATTACACATTATTGGATCTGAGGATTAGCACATCTTTAAGCTGTAATATCTTAAATTTTTACATATTATAATTTATAGATACTTTTATGTAATTAAATGTTTTGGCATGTGCCTGGAATCGGCACAGACCTCGAATTAAGAATGCTGCTTAAAATCGTATCTTTGCTTAACTGTAGTAACATATAACATAAACAATACACAAGTGCTTGCTAAAAGATGTTCAATAATGATTACAATAAAACACACTTAAGTGTTCAAATTATGTTTTAATTTTTTATAGTAAATTTGCTCTCCCTTAGTGAAGATATCAATCTACACTCCTGGCAATTGAAATAAGAACACCGTGAATTCACTGTTCCAGGAAGGAGAAATTTTATTGACACATTCCTGGGGGCAGATACATCACATGATCACACTGACAGAACCACAGGCACATAGACACAGGCAACAGAGCATGCACAATGTCGGCACTAGTACAGTGTATATCCACCTTTCGCAGCAATGCAGGCTGCTATTCTCCCATGGAGACGATCGTAGAGATGCTGGATGTAGTCCTGTGTAACGGCTTGCCATGCCATTTCCACCTGGCGCCTCAGTTGGACCAGCGTTCGTGCTGGACGTGCAGACCGCGTGAGACGACGCTTCATCCAGTCCCAAACATGCTCAATGGGGGACTGATCCGGAGATCTTGCTGGCCAGGGTAGTTGACTTACACCTTCTAGAGCACGTTGGGTGACACGGGATACATGCGGACGTGCATGGTCCTGTTGGAACAGCAAGTTCCCTTGCCGGTCTAGGAATGGTAGAACGATGGGTTCGATGACGGTTTGGATGTACCGTGCACTATTCAGTGTCCCCTCGACGATCACCAGAGGTGTACGGCCAGTGGCGCTCACCTGCACGACGCCAAACACGCATACGACCATCATTGGCACCAAGGCAGAAGCGACTCTCATCGCTGAAGACGACACGTCTCCATTTGTCACTCCATTCACGCCTGTCGCGACACCACTGGAGGCGGGCTGCACGATGTTGCGGCGTGAGTGGAGGACGGCATAACTTTGTGCGGGACCGTAGTCCAGCTTCATGGAGACGGTTGCGAATGGTCCTCGCCGATACCCCAGGAGCAACATTGTCCCTAATTTGCTGGGAAGTGGCGGTGCGGTCCCCTACGGCACTGCGTAGGATCCTACGGTCTTGGCGTGCATCCGTGCGTCGCTGCGGTCCGGTCCCAGGTCGACGGGCACGTGCACCTTCCGCCGACCACTGGCGAACATCGATGTACTGTGGAGACCTCACGCCCCACGTGTTGAGCAATTCGGCGGTACGTCCACCCGGCCTCCCGCATGCCCACTATACGCCCTCGCTCAAAGTCCGTCAACTGCAGATACGGTTCACGTCCACGCTGTCGCGGCATGCTACCAGTTTTAAAGACTGCGATGGAGCTCCATATGCCACAGCAAACTGGCTGACACTGACGGCGGCGGTGCACAAATGCTGCGCAGGTAGCGCCATTCGACGGCCAACACCGCGGTTCCTGGTGTGTCCGCTGTGCCCGTGCGTGTGATCATTGCTTGTACAGCCCTCTCGCAGTGTCCGGAGCAAGTATGGTGGGTCTGACACACCGGTGTCAATGTGTTCTTTTTCCATTTCCAGGAGTGTATATAGAAGCTACTAACCATGACAGATTTTACAATGCAATACAAGAAAAATTATTTAGCTGATGTAACCAAGGATGACCACATAGGCATGTCTGTATCTCAGCTAAACAGGAGAGAGAGAGAGAGAGAGAGAGAGAGAGAGAGAGAGAGAGAGAGAGAGAGAGAGAGCTATCTGAAGTCGCTGTGCGTTGGCGGGAAGAAAATTATATGAACATCGAAAATAGCGCAATGAAAGAGGCAATCTGTCTCTCTTTATCTGCGGATATTAAATACTGTCTTTGACAACTATTAGTTACAGTTTATTCCTATCAACATTCGAGGCGAAGAGGATACTGCAAAGCCTAAAGCACATGAAATTGATACAGTTTTGTGTTTGAACCACCAAGTTTGAACTGGAGTATTCAGAAGTACGAGTACACAGGAATTACCCCAGTTCTGGAATTTGAAAATAAATTTAACCCCATGCGAAGCGTGTGTCAGATCGGTCATTTCCACACTCCTTTTGTTTTTTGCATACATTCCGTTATGACTAATTCACGTCGGGTAAAAATGAATGTCTCGATAACGCTTCGTCATATTTTTACTGCGCCTGTAATTCAATGAAAAACCCATGAAAATATTTGTCATATGGCTTTGCACTGTATATTTTATATAGCACAGGAAACGATAGCGCTGTTGTAAACTCTCAACAGCCTCCAGAGGATGATAGCAGTTGGAACATAAAAATGTATAACGAGTACTGTATAAAAGCTCTTTTTTCTGTGTTCTTCATGTTAGAAAATCATTTTACATACTAACCTATTTTTGTTCTTAGTTGAAGGAGCAAGTTTGTTTGCGTGGCTGCATATTCGGTTTGTAAATAACAGCCGCCACTTTCTTGGTGTTATTTACTTGATTTGTTGTAGAAACGTTTCACCTTTTACTATTCCTCTGAAGATGCCTTAAAGTAAAAGGCAAAAGGCGTCTAGAACAAATAAATATACTGAAGCAAGAAAAATGCGGCTTTTATTTTCAAAACGAACAGTGGGAGGAAATTGGAAGACGAGGATAGATCGTTTCTATCACGCATTTTTATATTTTCTCTTCTGTTATCTGACAGCGTACGAAAAACAAGCTGTTACTTCTTTCCTCGTACTTTAATGCATACATATGGCTACGAGACATTTTTCTGTGTCAGGAGATCCATTAAGGGAGATTTATCTTTGGAGCTAAAGAAGAAACTTTAGATTGTGTGATTCTCAGTTGTATGAGAAGACAGTCCCTGAGTACATAAATTAGCTAGCTGTCACAGTGCGACGACGAGCATGTAGACAAATGGCTTATGATAACACCCTTGAGATGTAAATGATTGCTCACGTAACTTTTCATGATCGATAGTGAACTTTACATCGTTTCTCGTCCTGCGAGTGTATGACCTTTAGCCATTAAAAGCAAGATGAAGTTCCGAAATTTCTTAGGTATCATTTCGTGTCATGTCATGTCATGTCATGTCATAGTTCGCGTTTTTTGTGTTTTCCGCTATGTCCATTCATGAGTTCATTTTTCATATTATGTAGCAAATTAAAAAAAACTGTTTAACTATAGAAAAGCTTTTAACTACAATTATCTGCCTCTTTTTTTGACTACATATTTTAGATAATAAATGGATATACTTTTCAGAAGAAATTTTGAAGACATTTACCCTTGCAGTCGTTTGTGTCTGCCTCAAGCAGGGGAAAAAACTGGTAGATATTTTCATAAAGTCAGTACGTAATGCATTGGCAGCGCCGAAGTAATCGCGCACACTAATTTTTCGATAATGCTTGTTTGTAAAACTTGTTTATGTTTGCTGAAACTCAAAAATGAATAATGAAGCTGCGTTTACACGGAAGTATGTAACAACTTCATCATGAAGAAGCTTACATATAACTGAAACGAAAACAACGCCAAAGATTAAACACACTTTTATTCATATCAGAAGTATTAATACAAAGAAATAAGAAATTACAAAATACATAAAACATGTTATTTGAATATAACGGGTACACGTGTATGGAAGATTACATCATAGATGACTAAACGCGGACAACCTCAAGAACATTTGGAACTGCCGTTTGCAGATCTAACTTGGTGCTGCAGGCGTGACAGAGCTGAAAGTGCTTGCGTTGTATCAGTAGTTTGCGCTTCTCAATAGCATATGACAGTCACGACGGGAAATTCTAATTCTTGCAGATAACATCTGGATTTTCCGGCTCCAGAACGTATGTAACTCGGAGCACGCCGCAATCCACTTCTCTTGGCGCCCAGGAGGGAGATTTTCAGATGGTTGAGACCAGTGGGGATGCTTTCTGCTTATGATTTTCCCATTTCTACTCTTGCTTTGGACAGAGTGTTGGCAGGATAAACTGATTTTCATAAAACTTTTCCGTAATCTCAGTTTGACAAGGAGACCACACGCAAATCGAATTTTAGTAGTTTTTTATGCAGTGTTCTTACATAAAATCAGCACGCCTCAGGCGAACTTTCGAGGCACTTAGCTTGAGTTGCCAAAGCCAAATTATCAACACAATGGCAATTCCTGATGTGCCCTAGAACTGGCTAGTCATTGGAGCATAAGTTAAAAATAGGAGGGGCCATTATGCTTCATTATGGTAACTTATATTTCAATCATCATCGTCAGTAGCGTTGTTACTCAAATACCTGTGAGATGCTTACTGAATGTATGCTGAAACTGTTTCGTAACGCACAGTCTAGTTGTCCTAGATTGATGTTTGGAACTGTGTAACCAAAGATGTGGACCGATGTAATTTCTGAAATGTAAAATCCATATTAAGATCTGGAAATGTCTCATTGCTTTCTAATTACCTAAAATTCTCGGACTGCAGGTTCGGGTTGGATAATAAGCGAAAAAGAATTATTGAACATTTGTAACAATGTCACGGCAGTGGCGGATCGGTGCCACACCGAACTTTTGCATCTCTCCCATAAAATGCTGCAAATAGAAACTGATAGTGCAATGGTACTGACAGGATGAAAAAAAATCCTGGGTTTCCCAGTGAAAATACACATTTTCCTGGGTGGTAGTACATTTTTTTCCGTGTTAAGTGACAATATACTTTTCTTTGGAGCTGTAAAACGTATCAATTCTTTGAATAGCAAAGGATTTATACAGCGGCATGGAACTACCCGACACCCAGCATAAAACAACACTTTTGGAAAGATCTTTGATGCACGGCAACATTTACAGTGCATGTTTTCGTGTTACGAAGTATAAACACGAATTCCACCACTTACGTCACGGTAGCTCTTGAAATATTGAAATCCAAATTGCAATGCGCTCTTGTCAGCGTTCATAGCTCTGACACGTGACCTCTCCAGCAAGTGACAGTAGGTACAGTAGAGCGTCGTTTATCCGAAGTAATTGGGGGACATGGGTGTTCGGAAAACTGGTTTGTTCGGATAATCGATCTGTACATGTTTATTTGCCAAAAAGAAGTACCGTACAGTAAATTTATTCATAAAAACAGGCATCTCTTTTAGTATTACAAAGTAACATACAAAGGCAACTTCAGTAGAAATATATAGTATGTGGCACAGTTTATTAAACAAAAATATATACATATTACATACGCATTTTGCATGAACAATACACACAGCATACAAAATTAAAATTGGATAAAGTGGTTGCAGATTCACCTTCTTCTAACCTTTTAATAATCTCGTACTTGTCCCTCATAGAAAGCACAACACGTTTACGTTTAAGCATTTTGTATCGTCAAGTTCACTTCTTCACGCAGCAGCACACAAGTCATCGTAACAGAGAACAGAAGGTGACTGTTTGCACCGTGAGAAGCTCTTCTTGGGGGCGCGCAATCCTTCAAACTGCGCGGAGTGGTACGCCTCAACTCTTAAGCTGGCGCAGCTGTTGCTGTGAACAGCTTTGATACTGACGCTACTTCTACTGCCAGTGCCAAGCCGACAAAAGTGTGCAGATTGTTGAAACACAGCGACTGGCGGCTTGGCGGGTCAGCAGCGCCTTGTGAAGGCCCCATTAGAAGCAATGTTCCGCCAGCGGTGGGCGAGTGCGGCGACTACTGTGGGAAACTTGGCTTGGGAGTGAGGGGGATGATGGAGGGTAGGGTGGGAGAGTAACAGGTGCGAGCGAGTACACAGTTCGGTTAAGCGGTCGTTCGGTTGACCGACGTTCCGATAATCGACGCTCTACTGTACTCAGAGCGTAAGACACGCGATGTGATCATCCCATAGGAATATCACTGTCAAGTAGCTCGAACACACAAACAGAAAAAGTTAATGGTTTAAATTAATATACAAATAGTACAAACACAAGAAAAGATAACATTTGTCGTCAAACATTTTTTGCTGTTTTTTTTCTCCCTAGGATGTAGTTAGGCTGGATCCTAAGAGCATAGCTTAAATCGCAGCAGCTGAATATTTCTGGCAAACACGATTATAAATTTCACATCTGTCTACCGAAGTCTACTGAGTACAAGTACACGTTCCGTGGAGCATTTCAGTTTTCCATAGTAAAGCCAGTTACGTGTTAAACTACTCACGAACTAACTTCGCACTTTTTTTGAAGGATAATTATACTTTTTGCCATTGTTCTTTCATAATTTATAATCTGCGAAAAAACTCAAATAAATATGAAAAACTAACTTTGAAACTCGGTATTTATTAGTATGTGTCGCCGTTCTATGCTATTGTCACGTAGAGGAAGGTGTAAGTACACGAATGACGACCACTAACTTCACTTTACGAAGGTTTCAAATGGTTCAAATGGCTGTGAGCACTATGGGACTTAACATCTGTGGTCATCAGTCCTCTAGAACCTAGAACTACTTAAACCTAACTAACCTAAGGACATCACACACATCCATGCCCGAGGCAGGATTCGAACCTGCGACCGTAGCAGTCGCGCGGTTCCGGACTGTGCGCCTAGAACCGGGTGACCACCACGGCCGGCTACGAAGGTTTATTCAGCACTTCCACATACAAGAGTGCAGAGTGAACTATCTATAGCCAGAACACATACAGTATATATACAGCTACAGAACATTCCAGTACAATGATTCTTGATATTTGTGAATACTTCTAGAATGCATTCTAAACGAATATAAAAACTAAAATTGTACAGTCCAGGGGAGTTCTGAACTCACAACCCTCCATGAAACAGTTTAGTATCATAACCACTACACCATGGTGGTACTCAGCTCCTCCTGCGACATTGCTCCCTCCTTAAACGAACAGCGTCTCGGTGATACGTCGTTCTAGTCTGGGAACGAGCCATCGGCCTTGCATACTCCAACTCCTGATGACCGATTCTCGCCCTGGCGGTGATCTTGCTAGAATTTCTTTTGCCGCTAAGCTCTTAGTCATTTTTCCACTTGTTGCCTATCGCTGGAACTTCGAATTTACCCTGGGTTGCAGGATCCTTATAGGACTTCATTCGAAGGATGTGGACCGTATCACTGATCTTTCGTCCTGTGTCGAAATCTTCAACTTCATAAGTAACATTAAACAACTATCTTACAAGATCCAGACGAGGTCACCAGGCTGGTAGACAACAGGTTGGTGGCTCGCGTCGTACCTTCGGCGATGGTTTTCTTGAGCCTGCAGGGTGTGGAGACGAGCTAACTACCGAGCTTACTCAGCTGTGGTTCAAACGTCCCCCTAGAAAAATTATACATGACTGTGCTTAAACTGACACACAATGTTTTTAGCGCAACGCAATCTGACTTTCAATAATCCCTACAAAAGAATGGCCCTGACTAACATTAACCTATGTCTTTCACAAATCACTTACCTCACCAAAAATCTTCGTTACTCAAACTACTGCAATACAGCGAGCGCCACTACTGCCAGCTAAATAAAAGATTCAAACTACGGAAGTCACTAACTACTGATAGGCACAGATAGCAAATGAAAGATTTTAATAGAGAACAAACAATGTATTTACCTTAATAGTTATAATATATATATCAGTTCATGACATCAATTCTTACAAATTTCAAAACTCCGCCATCTCTCTCCCCACGTCCACCACTGCTGGCAGCTCACCTCCAACTGCTCAACGCTACGCGCTGTTAGCATCCAGCTGCCACTGCCCAACACTGCAATGGCAGACAACAATGCAAACCAGCCACAGACTGCACACGGCACAGCCAGTGATTTTCATACAGAGCGCTACGTTGCGGCTGTGTTACCAATACAAAAACCTAAACAGCCTACTTACATAGCCCCCATGCTCCCCGCAAAAAAATTTACAAATTGTTTTGCGCAGTGGCCAATACAGATTTGAATCTTTTTTCATAACTACAATAACAAAGAAATGAAATGCACACACTTATCGATACAATGTTGCTCAAAAGCTAAAATTTTCTCACAGTCCATAAGGACAGTCCTGATCATTCATCAAAGTAAAATTGCAGCGATTTTCTCAAAGTCTGCGTAGTAAAAGAAAATGCACACGGAAGTAGAGGATTCCCATGCAGTCTTGAAGAAGTAGCGTTGTCCTTCCAACGGAAAGACAGTGATGAGTCTTGACATGCAGACAGGTAATGGGCCACAACAGAGCAAACCTGCAGCAGAGTCAGTCGAAGTTTTGAAGAATATTGGTAGGTAGGTCAACAAAGAGTAGACCCATTGAAGTCCTGGTAGAGATTACGGTATTGGTGGGCCACCAGAGATGCAGACCCACTGCAGTCCTTGTAGAAATAATGGTATTGGTGAGTCATCAAAGGTGTAGACCCACTTCAGTTCTTGTAGAGATAGCCAGCAGCAATCTGTTGCGACTGTGCATGTGCACAATCACCATAGAAGAGTCTTGTGGAGAATATAGCAAGTCCATCAACCACCACTTGTGCACGCACAAAGTTTTTGGAATTGTCCTTAGAACCAGCAATGCTGTTAACCAGTCCCTTGCTGAATTATCAACACATGTGCAAACACTAGCAGTCCCTACTTCTCACATATTATCTATATACTATGACCAACAGAAGCGAGTCCAGTGAAATGATACTTAATTGGAAGAACTGGTGTATATACAATTATAAATTTAAAACATAAAAATGCAATTACAAAGGCACAAAATACATCATTAAAGAACATAACAATACAGATAACATTTGTAGTAAAACGGGCTTTACAAAAGAATAGAAATAAACATATACATCAGTGTTACAGGAATTATGACATAAGTAAATACATAAAAGATCAGAATAATTATTGAAACATCAACTTCACACATGAGCATTAAAACAGAACAGAATAAATAATGTCTAAACATCTTTACAAAGAAAATAACATATTATCAGAAAAATGGTACAACAGAAATCTTATTACCTAAACACATAAAGACAGGACAAACACAGATTCACATAGCGTAATAACACAAAATACAGGACAGGGTTTGTTTTCAGTGTGACATTTGGTACTGCAGTCCAACCCAAAACGTCATTCTGTACATATTTTGTCTTATCTCAACATTTGTTTCCAGCAAAAATATCCTATCCAAGCATGCTTTCTGTATTTTGTTCACATCCTCTTTCAAAAATAGTTTTCCTCCACTGTACACTACTTTTTTGACCAAATCATTTTCTTATAGCTTCTCAATGCATTTCTTCCAATTCATCACAACTCGTTCTCTTTTATAGCCTACCCCATCTTAAGCTAACTTAAATCTACTGAGCTCAGATGATAAACTAAGGGATGAGGCAATGCAGCAGCACAAAACAATTAATACAAACAGCAATGAAAAAAAATGGAAGTTGTCAAAGCAAGCAGCAATATTACAACTAATATAAGGCAATGCATGGCAACAAGAAAAATAAATCCGTAGTAAAACTGGCTTAACAGTGTAATACAAAGTCAAATTCAGTAACATTATGCCTGGCAAACACCAGCAGCAAATGCAATAACTTATATCTAAACATGACAAAGCTGAAGCAGAAAAAATATTACAGTAAAAATGTTTAATACCTATGTCACATCTTAACACTAGAGTGATGCATCACGAGAACATACGCTAGCAGATAAGTTACCAAATCGTAAAAAAAAATATTTTTGCAATTCCTGTGAAGGAAAATGTCTATTTGTGCTCTCTTTTCTAAGAAAGTACATCATAAAATGATTCTTTACTGGGTATGTAGACAGAAAATAGTGATACTAGTACATCTATTAAATTTTATTTTAACCAATGTTGTGGTGCAACAAGAAACTAGATATTAAACAAAAGAGGCAAAGCAAGGCGTGAAACGTCTTTCGCTAGCCATAAGGCATTTCATAATGCAGTAAACAATCTTCCAACTAGCAAGACAATAGACATGAAACGTTGCTCATCATTTCATTTCAGTAAATATAATAAATTAAGAACACTACAGTGTAATCATGTTTTCAAGTTTGTGGGTGTCGTATTTACTATGCTTTCTACAAAGGAATGTCAATAGCGAGGATAATGGCTTTTTTTTTTTACCTGTGCCTCTGAAAGGCACATTCTAATGGCTTTTTTGCCAGGCGACTGTCGCACACCTGGGTGCCCACGACGCATTACGTGCAGGTGGTCACTTACCTTTCTTACTGAAAAATTTATGACAGCAGTTTCCGCTACAGTGACAGTCTCATATAAAAATATTTTCACAGGTTGAGAATTTGTGTTACAAATCTGTAGAAACAAAGTCCTTTAAATATAATAGTGTCCAAAAAATTTTCACCATCATAGTGATACATTCACGCATATACACACATTTCATAACTCTTAAAGTACGATTCTCAGTTTCCAACATTCTTTTTCACAAACCAGAGTCCCTAACCACTACTCATTATTCTTTACCTTATTACACATATACATATTCTTCGACACTTCTTCAATATTTCATCATAACAGATACATAGCATAACCAAATAACTCATATAGCATCAGCTTAAACATACATCAGCAGCATAATTCACATCGTCGTCGTAATAATAACATCATAACACCTCAGTCAAATCTCAAAAACGTCATAGCTTTCTGCAATAATTTCAAAACCTAAAAAAATTCTCTGCTCATGTCAAAAGTGTCATCTACCTCAAATGTACTTTAAAAATCATGATCCTATACCAAATATGTCATTCAAAGCTCTCATAGTATCACAATGGTTCTGAAAAAATATGAACATTTCACAAAGTACAGACAAAATACAATTTCATAAGTGTGAAGTTATCCACCTGTGTAATTGCGTAAACATGTGTCACTGACGTTGTAAAAATATGTTTGTTTTTCTGTCAAATAATCAGATAGCTGTGTAATTCTATGTTAGAGAAATATGGTACCGATGTATAAAATTGTATAAGCAAATACCATATTAGCTAGGGCTCCTTGTGCTTGCCAAACACATGGTACACAAAGTAGGCGTGTACCCAACTGAGGATTATTGTAATTATATCCTCAAGTGTTACAGATTACAGCAATGGAATCAAATGTATCACGGAAAGCCTTTGTATAATTGTACTTCAAATATCTTTAAAAATAAATGTTTTAAGTACAAAATTAATCACTCAAATATGTGTACTGTAGCGTTAAACCGTGCGTCTTGTTGTAAGATAATCTCTGTGGAAGTGTCGTAGTTATCGTCCTCTGTAAGCAAAGTACTGCTGAAGTCAGTGTACTTACCTCATGATAAACAAAAGTGAAATGCTTTGCGTATAGATATCGTAGTTACTACGCTTATTGCCGTGATGAAGTAAGTACTGTACTGTAACGTATTGTTGTGCTACGGAAAAGGCTGTCTCACTGTAGCTATACCACAAAAGTTACTACTAAAACATGTTATACTTTCCAGAAGAATTCAGAAAAACTGTGCAGATATAAAACAGATACACCGCAAAAGCACAATGCAAATTGTGTCCCACATTAGTAGCGTCGTGATATAATCATGTAGCTATCAAAGAAACCAAATGCAAAGTCATCTTTAATCTCACAGAAAGTACTTCAAGTAAGGAATGTCTTTTCAATTAAACCAAAATGTTGCATTAAAACCTCATTAACAGTATATTTTCTAAGTATGTAAGCCTTATAGTCGTTACGTAATCGTGCAACTAACAAACAAGAATGTACAAATAACAACACTGTGTCGTCTGTTTACTATAACAATGCATTCGTAATTTCTGTTTAAAAATGTTCCCTAGGTTCTAGACTGGATAGTTAACTTCAAAACATTGTTGCATGTTAACAGTTTCTCAGTGTGACAAAGCATACTAGAAACGTGAAGTAAAATGTTTTATGGCGAAGACAAAGTTAAAAAGCAGATTATCTTTCAATAAACGATTTACATGTGAAATGTGGTGCAATCTTTTACTCTTCCTAGTACGCAGAGTTTCAGTTTCAACGCAATTATTATGTGGTTACGTCGGTAAGGAACACTGGAATTTTGCTCAAGGTTAGCTTATGTTATTTTTCTCTGAGCCAGCCGGCGCACGCGGCTGCCTGCGGTACGAGTCATTGTCTGTCTCTTTGTTGGCGCGCGCCGTTATTGGGATTAGGAGACCTAACTTCTACGAATTCACCTTGTCGAGAGGGCCCAGCTCTCTTTGAATCCCTCCAGTTCTGATGAAATTCCGGTCTGTCGTTATGATTATATCGTCTGTCGTCTTGTCGGTAGTTCCTGTAGATTCTTTCTTGTCGGTTAAGTGGTGGAGAATTTCTCCCTGAATCGTAACTGCGCGCTGGACCGTTGTGTCTGACGTTATTCTGTCTCCCTTGATAATAATTGTTTTGGTTCCCATATTGTCTGTTTCTATGGTTATCTCTGTCATGTTCATTTCTGCGGAAATGCGATCTTTGTCTGTAACTACACTCCCGGAATTTGAAATAAGAACACCGTGAATTCATTGTCCCAGGAAGGGGAAACTTTATTGACACTTTCCTGGGGTCAGATACATCACATGATCACACTGACAGAACCACAGGCACATAGACACAGGCTACAGAGCATGCACAATGTCGGCACTAGTACAGTGTATATCCACCTTTCGCAGCAATGTAGGCTGCTATTCTCCCATGGAGACGATCGTAGAGATGCTGGATGTAGTCCTGTGGAACGGCTTGCCATGCCATTTCCACCTGGCGCCTCAGTTGGACCAGCGTTCGTGCTGGACGTGCAGACCGCGTGAGACGACGCTTCATCCAGTCCCAAACATGCGCAATGGGGGACAGATCCGGAGATCTTGCTGGCCAGGGTAGTTGACTTACACCTTCTAGAGCACGTTGGGTGACACGGGATACATGCGGACGTGCATTGTCCTGTTGGAACAGCAAGTTCCCTTGCCGGTCTAGGAATGGTAGAAAGATGTGTTCGATGACGGTTTGGATGTACCGTGCACTATTCAGTGTCCCCTCGACGATCACCAGAGGTGTACGGCCAGTGTAGGAGATCGCTCCCCACACCATGATGCCGTATGCAGTCCTGATTGTGGCGCTCACCTGCACGGCGCCAAACACGCATACGACCATCATTGGCACCAAGGCAGAAGCGACTCTCATCGCTGAAGACGACACGTCTCCATTTGTCCCTCCATTCACGCCTGTCGCGACACCACTGGAGGCGGGCTGCACGATGTTGGGGCGTGAGCGGAAGACGGCCTAACGGTGTGTGGGGCCGTAGCCCAGCTTCATGGAGACGGTTGCGAATGGTCCTCGCCGATACCCCAGGAGCAACAATGTCCCTAATTTGCTGGGAAGTGGCGGTGCGGTCTCCTACGGCACTGCGTAGGATCCTACGGTCTTGGCGTGCATCCGTGCGTCGCTGCGGTCCGGTCCCAGGTCGACGGGCACGTGCACCTTCCGCCGACCACTGGCGCCAACATCGATGTACTGTGGAGACCTCACGCCCCACGTGTTGAGCAATTCGGCGGTACGTCCACCCGGCCTCCCGCATGCCCACTATATGCCCTCGCTCAAAGTCCGTCAACTGCACATACAGTTCACGTCCACGCTGTCGCGGCATGCTACCAGTGTTAAAGACTGCGATGGAGCTCCGTATGCCACGGCAAACTGGCTGATACTGACGGTGGCGGTGCACAAATGCTGCGCAGCTAGCGCCATTCGACGGCCAACACCGCGGTCCCTGATGTGTCCGCTGTGCCGTGCGTGTGATCATTGCTTGTACAGCCCTCTCGCAGTGTCCGGAGCAAGTACGGTGGGTCTGACACACCGGCGTCAATGTGTTCTTTTTTCCATTTCGAGGAGTGTATTATTCTTCCAACGGTTGTCATATGGGTGGTGTCTGTTTTGGTCACGATTTGTGTTGTGAGAATAGCCTTGTCGTGTCCAGTTATTTCTTTCATCGCGGAATTGAGACGGATGTGACCTGTAATTGTTGTGTTCCTGTTTCCGCGTTCCGCGATTGTCAGTATCAATTTCCAATTCTTGTAAGAATCCCTGAAAAGGTTCAATGTCATCTTTGCAACGTCCTGCCAAAATAATATTTCTTAAATGTTCAGGCAATTTGATTAAGTAAATCCGGATGAGTTGTGAGGGGCTGTATGGGTTTTACAGGTACTGATTCTTGTGCAACATGTTTTCAAAATATTTCACAAGACTGGAAAATTCAGATTGTTCGAAATCTTTCATCATTATGATGCGATGTTTTACTCGGTCTTGTGTGGCTTGAGACCAATACGCTGAGAGGAAGGCATGATAAAGTTCTCCTTCATTGTGACAATCGTGAATGATCGATCGCATTCTTACAGCTGGTTCATTCTCTAAGTAGCCACACATAAATTCTAATCTGTGCTCTAATGACCAGTTGGGGGGGAAACAATGAGAGAATTTAATAAGCCATGCTTGTGGATGAATGTCGTTGTCAGAATTCTTAAATGTTTTGAATTTACATGTAGTAATGCACAGCTTATAGTCAAAATCATCATGTCGGCGAGTCGCATGTCGGTCATTGTTATGTCGTTTCGGCGGTTCCATCTCAAAATTCGGTGTACTTTGACAATTTCTTTCATAATTTCCGAAGTGTCCTGTGTTATTATTTTTGTGGTTGTTCTGTATTTCTGTGTCCCTCTTCCCGTACTGGAGCGCGAGTGTCCTCTGAAATATGTAATTCTTGTATTACTTGAGCCAACTGATCTTGTACTTCCCGCATTTCTCTTTTGTACTGCGTGTTGATTTAATTTTGATTCTGTTTGAATTTTCTAATTTGTTCATACTCTTCAGTGTCAGTGAAGGCTACAGGTTTTGTGTCATTCAGATCATCATCTACCTTTGTAGATAAGTTAGTGAACTGATCTGAAAGTTCGGCTACTTTTTCCAATAGTGAAATTATTTCCTCTGTGTGTTTTCCTGAACCAAGTTTCAGAGTGTCCATTTGTGTTGAAATCGTGTCTACTGTGTCCTTTAAGTTTTCCTGAGTTTTTGCAAGTTGCGTAACCGAATCGATAGATGCAACTGAGTCAATTTTAGCTTGCAAGGTCTCATGACTCTCATGAACAATAGTTTGCAGTTCTTTTATGGCTGCTTCTTGATTCTGTAATGCATTTTCATGCCGCGAAAAAATAGGTTGAAAATGCTCACAAATTTGTGTTTTTACGTCATTACAGACTTTTTGACATTTCGATTCAATGTTATGTAACTCATTAGTTAAATCTTCACGTGTTTGTTCAAGCGTGGTGTCTAAATTTTGAAGCTTTTGTTCCATTGCGTCTAACTTTTGAAGATTTTGTTCCATTGTGTCTAACTTTTGAAGCTTTTGCTGTGATTGTCTCTGATTTTGTTCCGTTGTGTCTAACTTTTGAAGATTTTGTTCCATTGTGTCTAACTTTTGAAGCTTTTGTCCCATTTGTTGCATTAATTGTAATAACAATGCACTGGTGTCTGAAATATGTTCCTCAGTGCTATTCGGCAAAGCATTTGAACCGGCAATATTCGCAGTTTGAAAAACAGAAAATGTGTCTTGACTTGAGAAAACGGTGAAGACGCAAAACCTGAATCTACAGTATTTGCAAGATTGTGTCCTGTCATTTCGGAATCCTGAGGCGAGCTGTTGCCGACCGATCGATCGAAAAAAAAAAAAAAGGTTCAGATGGCTCTGAGCACTATGGGACTTAACATCTATGGTCATCAGTCCCCTAGAACTTAGAACTACTTAAACCTAACTAGCCTAAGGACATCACACACATCCATGCCCGAGGCATGGCCAGAAACATCTCTTGCGGATCGTTACTCGAACTACTGCAATACAGCGAGCGCCACTACTGCCAGCTAAATAAAAGATTCAAACTACGGAAGTCATTAACTACTGATGGGCACAGTTAGCAAATGAAAGATTTTAATAGAGAACCAACAATGTATTTACCTTAATAGTCATAATATATATATCAGTTCATGACATCAATTCTTACAAATTTCAAAACTCCGCCATCTCTCTCCCCACGTCCACCACTGCTGGCGGCTCACCTTCAACTGCCCAACGCTACGTGCTGTTAGCATCCAGCTGCCGCTGCCCAACACTACAATGGAAGACAACAATGCAAACCAGCAACAGAGTGCACACGGCACAGCCAGTGATTTTCATACAGAGCGCTACGTTGCGGCTGTGTTACCAATAAAAAAACCTAAACAGCCTACTTACATGGTTAACACCTGGACGATGCAGTCGTCGTCCACGTCATCAGGATGCAACGGAAAAACAGTGTCCATCGTCGTCCGTCGTCGCCTCACGCCCATGTACCAGGTAAAATGGCGTAAATCCTGTGGAGTCTTGTTTGGCGGTGTTGTAGGCAAACGTCACGAGAGGTAGCACTTCGTCCCAATTGCTCTGCTGAACAATGACGAACATTGATAGCATGTCGGCCAAGGTCTTATTAAGGCGTTCCGTAAGCCCGTTAGTTTGCGGATGGTAGGCAGTCGTCATGTGATGAGTAATGTTGTACCGACGGTTTATTTCTGTCTCAAGATTCGATTGAAAAACTTTCCCTCGATCCATAATTAACGACCTCAGGGCACTGTGTTTTAATACAATGTCTTCTACGATGAATTTGGCCACCTCGAATGCTTCAGCTGTTTGCACGGATTTTGTAATGGGATAGCATGTCACATGATCAGTGCAAACAATAATCCATCTGTTGCCACCAGCAGACGTTGGAAATTGTCCGAGGAGGTCAGTTCCAACACGCTGGAAAGGCGTTTCGGCTGGTGGAATTGGTATGACTCGGCCAGGTGGTTTCTGAGGAACTGCCTTTCTCCTCTGGCACTCTCGACAGTGCGACACTTAGTGACGGGCATTCCTAAATAAAACTGGCCAGAAAAATCTCTTGAGGATAGTATAGTATGTCTTAATAAATCCTAAATGTCCGGCTTCAGGTGTGTCATGGAATTTTCTGTAAAATATATAAGCGGATGTGTTTAGGAATCACTGGTAGCCACCTCTTTCCAAACGCATCAAAGTTTTTCTTGCAAAGGAGTCCGTTAACTACCTTAAATTGTCCTTTCACATTCTCTGACCGATTTAAGGCAAGCATAATTAGAGATATCTTGGCGTCCTCCTTCTGCCCAGCAGAGAGATCCTCGAATGAAGCGAGACAGTCACTATCTTCATCAAAGTCTTGATGATCTTGCGCAGGATTTCTTGAAAGACAGTCGGCATCTTCGTGTTTTCTTCCACTATTGAACACTATGGTAATGTCATACTCTTGAAGACGTAGTGCCCACCTGGCGAGTCGTCCTGTTGGATCCTTGACACCTGTCAACCAGCAAAATGAATGATGGTCTGTAACAACTGTGAATGACATTCCATAGAGATACTGTCGAAATTTGCACATGGCCCAGATCACAGCAAGACACTCTACCAGCAAAATGAATGATGGTCTGTAACAACTGTGAATGACGTTCCATAGAGATACTATCGAAATTTGCACATGGCCCAGATCACAGCAAGATACTCTCTTTCTGTAGTTAGGTAGTTTCTCTCGGCTTTTGTGAGTGTCCTAGAGGCATAAGCTATAACCTGCTCTTTTCCATCCGAAATCTACACCAGAACAGCACCGATATGATACCCACTGGCATCTGTGTGTAGTTCTGCAAGTGCTCTCTCATCATACAGTTCAAGTACAGGGTCAGTCGTTAGAGCTTTTCGCAGCGCATCGAAAGAAACTTGTTGAGCACTACCCCAGATAAATTTAGCATTGGCTTTTAACGACTCTTGGAATGGCCTGGATTTGATACAAAAGTCTTTGATAGAACGACGGAAATAAGAACATAATCCGAGGAAGCTCTCACATCTCTAATACTTTTAGGAGTAGGAAATTCCGTTATAGATCTCACCTTTTCTGGGTCTGGCCGCATGCCTTTGTTTGACACAAGGTGTAAGCTGTCCAAGTATTTTGATTTCTTTTGCTCCAAAGAGACACTTTCTTGGATTAAGTTTCAGTCCACCTTGTTGGAGACACAAACGGACCTCAGTCTTTTTATTTGTACATAAAATGTCTCTGAGAACACTATAATGCCATCTAAATAAAGAAGACACATCGTCCACTTCAGGTGCCTTAGAAGATTGTCCTTCATTCGTTTAAGAGTCATTGGTACATTAAACGATCCAAGGGGTGATGAATGCAGTTTTCTCACGATCAGCCTCATCTACTTCGATTTGCCAGTATCCAGAGTACATGTCCATGGTTGAGAAAAACGTAGCCCCCTTCAGACATTCTACTGTATCGTCAATTCGTGGAAGAGGGTAAACGTCCAATTGTTATCTTATTAAGCTTCATGTAATCAACACAAAAGCGCCAACTGCCATCCTTCTTCCTGACGAGGACCATTGGTTACGACCATGGGCTCTGTGAATGCTGAATGATGTCATTCTTCATCATTTTCTCTACCTCATCGCGACTTATTCGACGTCCCGTTGGTGACACACGGTATGCTCTCTGGATTATTGGTTGATGTTCTCCAGTACTAATCCGGTGCTTCACCGTCGATTTGTCTAATTTGCTCTACAACTGTTGATTGAAGCATTCAGAGAACGCTTGAAGAATGGCAAGTAGCTTCTTCTGTTGTTCCTGAGTGAGATCTGGTGATAGTCGAGCTAGAGGATCTTGTATCGTAGTGGCAGTGGTAATTTCGCTCACCAGCGTTTGCTACTCAAATGCGTCTTGGAAGGATCTGTGGTTCTCTGTGACAGTTAACTATCCACAATTCACCGAATCCGTTCTTAAACGAAACGACAGAGGCTGGGATGACCAAGTCATTCTTCAGTGGTATGCTTCTCTTACATTCCACTGCAAGATCCATGGGTTGATGCATGGCATGGCACATGACAACTACCTTTCTAGAGCAGATTGCATGAATGATCACTTCAGCCAGCACACATAGTCTTCACACACTCGGAAGCACATATTCCTGTCCACAATATCTCATCTCGTCTAGCATAATCTTCGAGCGACCACAATCTATAATTGCCTGAGAAGCTTTCAAAAAATCCCACCCGAGAAAGACGTCATGACTACAATCTTGGATGACAATGAATTGTAAAGGCTGTGTATGGCCACTTAAACCCACACGAATGATACATCTTCATGTAGGTTTTACTTATTTCCTATTAGCCACCTTCAACAGAGATGTTTTGCTGTCGACTTTTTCCAAAGCTGTTTCCCAGAGGAAGACCGCACTGCAGTTCCTTCTCTAAATCCTCGCACGGACGAAAAAATGGCTGACATCGAAATAAGTGTCCAAGGAATAGACAAACAACTGAAATCACTCAACAGAGGAAAGTCCACTGGACCTGACGGGATACCAGTTCGATTCTACACAGAGTACGCGAAATAACTTGCCCCCATTCTAACAACCGTGTACCGCAAGTCTCTAGAGGAACAGAAGGTTCCAAATGATTGGGAAAGAGCACAGGTAGTTCCAGTTTTCAAGAAGGGTCGTCGAGCAGATGGGCAAAACTATAGGCCTATATCTCTGACATCCATCTGTTGGAGAAGTTTAGAACATGTTTTTTGCTCGTGTATCATGTCATTTCTGGAAACCCAGAATTTAGTCTGTAGGAATCAACACGGATTCCGGAAACAGCGATTTTGTGAGACCCAACTCGCTTTATTTGTTCATGAGGCCCAGAAAATATTAGATACAGGCTCCCAGGTAGATTCCATTTTCCTTGACTTCCGAAAGGCGTTCGATACAGTTCCGTACTGTTGCCTGATAAACGAAGTGAGAGCCTACGGAATATCAGACCAGCTGTGTGAAGAGTTTTTAGCAAACAGAACACAGCATGTTGTTCTCAATGGAGAGACGTCTACAGACGTTAAAGTAACCTCTGGCGTGCCACAGGGGAGTGTTATGGGACAATTGCGTTTCACAATGTATATAAATGACCTAGTAGATAGCGTCGGAAGTTCCATGTGGCTTTTCGCGGATGATGCTGTAGTATACAGAGAAGTTGCAACATTAGAAAATTGCAGCGAAATGCAGGAAGATCTGCAGCGGATAGGCACTTGGTGCAGGGAGTGTCAACTGACCCTTAACATAGACAAATGTAATGTATTACGAATACATAGAAAGAAGGATTCTTTATTGTATGATTATATGATAGCGGAACGAACACTGGTAGCAGTTCTGTAAAATACCTGGGAGTGTGAGTACGGAATGATTTGAAGTGGAATGATCATATAAAATTAATTGTTGGTAAGGCGGGTGCCAGGTTGAGATTCATTGGGAGAGTCCTTAGAAAATGCAGTCCATCAACAAAGGAAGTGGCTTACAAAACACTCGTTCGACCTATACTTGAGTATTGCTCGTCAGTGTGGGATCCGTACCAGGTCGGGTTGACAGAGGAGATAGAGAGGATCCAAAGAAGAGCTTCGCTTTTCGTCACAGGGTTATTTGGTAAGCGTGATGGCGTTACGGAGATGTTTAGCGAACTCAAGTGGCAGATTCTGCAAGAGAGGCGCTCTGCATCGCGGTGTAGCTTGCTGTTCCGGTTTCGAGAGGGTGCGTTTCTGGATGAGGTATCGAATATACTGCTTCCCCCTACTTATACCTTCCGAGGAGATCACGAATGTAAAATTAGAGAGATTCGACCGCTCACGGAGGCTTCCCGGCAGTCGTTCTTCCCGCGAACCATACGCGACTGGAATAGGAAAGGGAGGTAATGACAGTGGCATGTAAGGTGTCCTCCGCCACGCAAAGTTGGGTGGCTTGCGGAGTATAAATGTAGATGTAGGTGTGGAATACGGTTTTTTGCAACTGGTGACGGTACGTCTCCGAAATGACTGAATCTGACGCTCCAGAGCCCACAAGAGCTTGGGCTGATCGGCCATCCATGAGGATATCGAGTAGTTTCCTAACATTTTTATAGTGGTGGACGGCGGATGATTTTTCTCTTCGGTGGCCTCACCTCCAAGGAAGACCGCACCCTTTAGTTTTCCAGGTTGGGCCGGCTAGATGATGGGTTCGAGCTTCTAAACGGCGATGGAGACCTTAATCGGCGTGCAGGGAAGCGTCCTCTCCAGCGACCAGCTTGCGGCAATGGTGACCTACGTCATCCTGCACCCACATCTACTTGTTCACCTTCGTCGTTCCGGAGTTGGCGTCGGCTAAGATCGGTCTGCTGTCTTCTGGCGCGGGCGTTGTCAAATATCCGCCGCCTTTTTCGACAATAGCGCACCACATGTCCCAGTCGTTCATAGTGGAAACATACCGGTTGGTTATCCTGGGCCCTCCAGACATCAGTTTTCCTTGGTGCCCAAACACGTTCCTCATACGGCATTGTAGGAACGTAACTTTATCTGGATCTCGACTTTTTTCTGGTTTAAAGGGAAATGAAGGCCGAGAGATTGGGTTCAATTTCTTTTCCACTTCCTCCCTTATGACGTCTTGAAGCGTCTCGGTGTTTTGCTCGTCGTGCAATCCAAGTGACATCTGAACTTCCTCTCACACTATCTGATGAACACTTGTGAAATCAGTTTCTTCCTCCGTCACAGACATCGATACGACATTTGGAAGCTGTTCAAACTTCTTTCATGTAATTATTTTTTGATGCATTGTCTCGATATACTGGCACCATTTTATGAAGTCTGCCGCTGTCGAAACCTCCTTCAGGAGTAGGGCTTGATACGTCCTCAGCAACACCCTTCATGAGATGTGCAACCTTATCTACATCCTTCATTCTAGACTCCACTGTTTTACACAGCTCCAAGACATCTTGAATGTAAAATGCTATTGTTTCTGCTGGACGCTTTGCCCTGCACTTTAATTTATCTTCAGCCTTGCACTGCTGTCGTTGTGTGTCGCCGAAATACTTTGGCAGTTCCGCCTGGAGTACTTCCCATCTTGTGAACTTCTTCTTGTTGTTTTCATACCATTGCTTGGCAGTGCCCTCCAAGTAGAAAAATACGTTAGCCAAGCACACGGTTTCATCCCACTAGTTAAATTTGGCTATACGCTCATATACCTTCAGCCACTTGTTTGGCTCTTGGCCATCGTCACCAGAGAACCACGAAGGATGTCTCATGTGGTGGCAAACAGCTGCTATCATCGTGACGTCCTCTTCTTCTTCTATCTCCGATAGATTGCGATCTGTGGAATATGGCCCGAACTCGTGTTTCTCGCCACGTAAACGGCGCCTCTGTCGTGGCCTGATGGGAGCCACTGTGTCGTCGATAATGTGCGCTATCAGAAGTTCCAATACCCAGCGTTTCCACCAGAATAATGTCACGTAGAGAAAGGTGTAAGTAGATGAATGACGAACACTAACTTCACTCAACGAAGGTTTATTCAGCATTTGTACATACAAGAGCACGGAGCGAACTGCCTCTGGCCAGAACACATACAGTACATGTACAGGTACAGAACATTCCAGTGCAATGCTTCTTGCTATTTGTGGACTTTCGTAGAATGTACTCGAACCGAATATAGAAATTAAAATTGTACAGTCCAGGTGAGTTTTTAACTCATGATCCTCCATGCAACAGTTTAGTATCATAACCAGTACACCATGGTACTAATCAGCTTTTTCTGCGTATACGATGGTACATGAGTATAAAGAAATGATACTGTTACAGAACTGTATTTGACCTCTCACTATTTTGATAGTTCAGTGTGATGTACTGTAACGTGCTTCAGGAGGAGGATCTTAGTGTTTAACGTCCCGTCGACAACGAGGTCATTAGAGACGGAGCGCAATCTCGGGTGAGGGAAGGATGGGGAAGGAAATCGGCCGTGCCCTTTCAAAGGAACCATCCCGGAATTTGCCTGAAGTGATTTAGGGAAATCACGGAAAACCTAAATCAGGATGGCCGGAGACGGGATTGAACCGTCGTCCTCCCGAATGCGAGTCCAGTGTAACGTGCTGCAACCCGGTCCTCTACCGATTGTGGCACGATATGAAAGAGGGCCTAGATTGACTATGGCAGTAAGCTGAATAAATAGAGTAGAATTATATTTGATTTAAAGGACGATTATTTCATTTATCTGATTCCATCTAGGCTTGACGGTCCATTAGATTCGGGGCTGGATCAGCCTGTCGAGTTCAGTGTACTATCTTTGAGGAAGAATGATGTGATGTTACAAAAGGGATTCCTCATGCTCTCCTAGACATATTTATGAGATCGCTAAAATAACCTCTTATTCAAAAGGAATGTAATAACTCCTGTTTGAAAGAAAGCCGGCACTGACAGGTGTATTACCGAATCGTCAGTTTAGTAAGTCGTGGCTGCAAAACACTAACACCAATTATTTATAGAAGAATGAAAAACTGGTATGAGATCAGTTTGGGTCCCAGATAAATGTAGGGACACGCAAGGTTATACCCTACTGTTTGTCTAACTAGAGACATTTTAGAAAAGCAAACCTACGTTCATAGCTTTGTAGCTTTGGAGAGAGCTTTCGACGATGCATACTGAAATGCGTGATAGTGTGTATGTGTGTGTGTGTGTGTGTACACTGGAAACTATTTGTCATAACAATTACGATTCTCCTGCACACTTGCAAATTCGAGTATTTGATAAAGCAGTCCGAGAACATTCGCTAGCCACAACAAACCTGATGTACCTCCGCCACAAAGCAAAAATCGCAAAGTTATTTTAAAAAAAAGTCTTAACATCCAACTAACAGCAGCAGTTTGCAGAACGTGCCACAAACTTATCGAAACCAAGTTCAACATTTGAAGAACTCAAAATTTTAAAAAGGGAATTACCTTTGCTCCTAAATCCATAATTCATGAGAAATAGTAGACATTCTGAAAGTTGATCTAGAATGTGCTTTGTCAGATGATATGTCAACAACATGACAACCAAAAACTCTGAATAAAGTGTTGACCACATTAAAAAAAATATTATCTGAAGATGTGAATGCCAAAAAAGCTGACAAGGGGAACAATTTAGATTTATTTCAAACTTAAGAATATACTGAATAAGTGTTTACATTTCTCAGTCCCGCATAATTCCTCCGGTTACCTAACAATCCAATGATGAAGTACTTTGTGCAAGTGCAGAACCATATTAATATCAGCCAATCCATATTTACGATAGTGATTGAAAATACCCGTCAAGTATGAGTCCAATAGCATGCAGTGGGGATGATGGTTATCGCTGGAACACCGGTTTTCTTCCACGCCGTATTAACTTGAGTGTTAAAACTACTCAATGTGATCAGTTCCTGAAATAATCGATATTCGGTTTTTCACCTGTTATTTAATGTAATGAACATAGAAATGGAACGAGGACTGAAAAATTTTGACTCACCCAGCTTCAATGTACATAGAGTCAAAATATTAAATTAAGTACGCAAATAAAAGAGAACTGAATCCGCCCACCTTCCGATGGTTGTCTCCGAAAGTTATAAGTGGTTGAATAACATGAAAAATCACCAGTATTCTCCTAATTATTCTAATGTTTTGAATCTCTGCTCAAAAATCGTGTATAATTAGAGATCATAACACTATTCGGGCATTGCGAATAGTCAGGGCTAAAGGCTGAAAATCGAGGCTTAAGAACTTCTTGTTAATTTGTCTGTCATCAAGAGACAGATGCATATGAAGGTGCGTTATATGGACACAGACAGCGTATTAGCTACTTTCTATTTTTACTGTGTACTATGAATGTATTGCTGGTAAGTTTTTCCTTTATTAGTGTTACTATGATTTTCTTCCTCTTCTATTACTGCATAGAAGCGTCAACCAAATCTTTAAACTTTAAAAAGTAAATGCAGCATTGTACTTCATTGCTTTATTACTTCGTGAAAACATTTGCAGACTATGGTTGATGGCACTCTTCAATATAATGGGCGACGGCAGCGAGAAACTACCGTGTAGACTAGGTGGGGGCAGTCTCGCACACTGGACACACAGCAACAAGGACGTTATTTTCTCAGCAGTCCTGTACCAATTCTTACGCCAATGTTTGCTGCACAGAATCATTGTTAAAATGGTACTGATCGATTTTGTCGTCGTCTATAATAACGCCATATTCCAAACCACTGCATATTTTTCGAATAAATATGAGTCCTTTTTTTTTAAAAAAAAAGAGGTTTATTTACGAATGAACTGCTGTTCTGGCTAACTGACATTTCGTTTTTTTTACACGGTTTTTAGTGCGAAATAAAAATACACCTGTTAGAACTGAGGCCAAACGAATACCGAGAAACTCCGGTTATACAGAACTAAAATACCAGTATCGGTCTTAACCGATCTGTTTCTCCCATCACTAGCATGCAGATATTATATGTTATCTAAACTTCCCAAGGCTCCTTATCATAAATTACCCAGATGTTTATATTCACTAAATAAGATTAAAGCTAACTTTAAATCAAAATTTGGAATACCTAATTAACTTTTATTAGTGAAAAAGATGAACATATTCTATCTAGTGCTAAGCTAGTCTCATGTGATGTTAGCAGTCTCTTTTCCAATATTCCTGTTGGAGATGCTAAAAAATTTTAATAGAATTGTGAGATAAAAACAAATTGAGTGGTTGGTGGGTTGGCTGGTTGGTTTAAAAGAGGGGGGAAGGGACAAAACAGGTAGGTCATGGGTCCCTTGTTCCGAATAAAACAGTGTCGCTAGAGTTAGAATAAAACAAGCAAGACTGACAACACAAAACGGAGAGAAAGGAAAAACCACAAGAACGACAGAAGGGCAACAAACACTTAAATGGAAAACAGGGAAGAAGAAAACCACAGAAACGCAAGAAACAGGTAGAAGAGATTAAAATGACAAAACAGATTACCATGGCTGACTGACCATGAGAATAAAAAGAAGAAGCCAGCCACTCTGTAACACATTAACACCTCCGCCCTAAAAGCACTAGGGTGGAGGACACAGAGGGACAAAGGATATGCGATAAAATTTAGATCAAATGATAAAACACACTCTCACGAATAAAACGTAAAACTAAATCAGCCAATGAGACCAATGAGGTCGCCAAAGTGTGGCCAATGCAGAGCTGGCAGAGGACCACAGAGTCCCTGCGAGACGCCTGCATGGAGGACTGCCACACATTTGTAGTCTCCTTAATGGCACGCAGTTTGTTGTGCGTACTGAGACTATGGCATTCTGTCTCCCAAAGCCGAAAAACCTGGCTACGTAAAAATGAACGAAGGCCACTTATTGGAATGCAGATTCCCATAAGTGGTTGCCGTGTAGCTTGCTTGGCCAGACTGTCGGCAAGTTCGTTGCCTGGGATTCCAACGTGTCTGGGGTCCACACAAACACCACTGAACGACCGGGCCGTTCCAGGGTATAGATGGACTCCTGGATGGTTCCTACAAAAGGATGACGAGGGTAGCCCTGGTCGATAGCTTGTAGGCTGCTCCAGGAGTCACTACATAGAGGAAACGACTCCCAAGGGCATGAACGGATGTGTTCAAGAGCACGAGATATAGCCACCAGCTCTGCAGTGAAAACACTGCAGTCATCGGACAAGGAATGCTGTTCAATATGTCCTCCATGGACATATGCGAAGCAGACGTGACCATCAGCCATCGGTGTAAATCACTTCATGGCCTTGGTACACTTGAAGAATGAAGATGAAGTGACAGCAGAGAGCCGCTGGGTGAACTGAGTCCTTTGGACCATGTGAAAGGTCCAGGAGAAGCCGTGGCCCAGGTATAGACCATGGAGGTGTACGCGATTGGGTCTCAAGTATAGGTGGTAAAGGCAAGTGCTCCAGTTCAGATAGAAGGGATCGGACGCGAACTACAATAGTAAGCCCTGAGCTGGGCCGCCGATGCGGGAGATGAACATCTGTTGGTGGGAAAAAGAGACGGTAATTAGGATGCGCAGAAGAACTACGAACGTGTGTAAAGTAACCGGCGAGCAGCTGTGCACGCCTAACCTGCAATGGAGGAACCTCAGCCTCCGCAAGGACGCTGGTTAACGGACTCATCCTTAAAGCTGCCGTCGCTAGTCGAACGCCAAAGTGGTGCACTGGGTCGAGGAAACGCAACACTGAAGATGCCACCGAACCATAAACCAGTCAAGGTGGGATTGAAAAAGGGCTCTGTATAGCTGCAGCAACGTAGAGCGATATGCAACCCTGTTGGTGTTGCTCAGGCAATGGAGTGCATTGAGGTGCTGCTAGCACTTCCACTTAAGCTAACAAAGGTGAGGAATCCAAGTCAATTGGCCATTGAAAACCAGACCTAAAAGTCGAAACGTCTCGACTACAGTGAGGGATCGTCAGTAAAGTAAAGTTCTGGCTCCAGATGAACGGTACGATGCCGACAGACGTGCATAACACACGACTTTGCTGCCGAAAACTGAAAGCCGTCGGCTAGAGCCCATGACTGCACCTTGTGGATGGCTTCCTGTAGGCGTCGTTCTGCGAAGCCAGTACTGATGGAGCAGTATGAAATGCCGATGTCTTCTGCATACAAGAAGGTGAGACGGACGGCCCAACAGCTGCTGCTAGACCGTTAAAGGCCACTAAAAATAGAGACACACTCAATACAGAGCCTTGCAGGGTCCCATGCTCCTGGATATTGGGGGGGGGGGGGGGGGGCTATGGGAGGCACCATCTTGGATACGGAAAGTACGAAGCGAAAGGAAATTCTAGATAAAAATCGGGAGCGAGTCTCGGATACCCCACACGTATAATGTACCAAGCATACGATGTCGCCAGGTAGTGTCATACGCTTTTCGTAAATCAAAAAAAGACAGCAACAAGGCGTTGGCGTCTGGAAAAATCTGTTCGAATGGCAGACTCGAGGGACACAAGATTATCAGTGGTAGAGCGATCCTGGCGGAAGCCGCCCTGGCATGGAGCAAGTAGGCCACGTGACTCCAGGACCCTACCCAACCGCTGACAGACCATATGTTCCAGTAGCTTACAAAGAACAACATCAAGCGGATTTCTGGAGGGTTTGAGCATTGGTATGATGGTGCTCTCCAGCCATTGCGGTTTAAAGATGCCATCGCACCAGATATGGTTGAAGATCGCGAGGAGATGTCGCTTGTAGTCAAATGGAAGATGTTTAATCATTTGACTGTTAATCCGATCGGGCCCAGGAGCCATGTCGGGGCAATGTGCAAGAGCACTCAGGACTCCCACTCTGTAAATGGAGTGTTATAGGGTTCACTGTGGCGTCTAGTGAATGAGAGGACTTCGCTCCCAAACGCCGTTTGAGAGTACGAAAGGATGAGGGGTAATTTTCCGACGCAGGGGCGCGAGCATAGTGCTCAGCAAAGTACTCGGGAAATGCGTTTGCGTCGATTGATAATACACCATTTACGTTGACACCAGGAACACCTGTTGGGGTCTGGTACCCAAAAACTCGTTTGACCATTTCCCAGACATAGGAAGGTGACGTATTACACGCAATGGTCGACACGTACCTCTCCCAACACTCCTGTTTCCGCCTTGTGATAAGCTGGCGATACCGGGCGCGGAGCCGTTTACAGGCTATGAGGTGCTCCAGGGAAGGTGCCACTTATGCCGCTGTAGAGCTCGCTGACGCTCCATAATTGCCTCAGAAACTTGTGGCGACCGCCGAGGGACTGTATTTCGCTGGGGCACCCTAAATAACAAGGGATCGCGTTTTCCGCAGCAGAAACGATCGTTGGAGTTTCCTGCTCAACCACCACATCGATGTTACCATGTGGGGGAGACTAAACATTGACAGCAGAGGTGAAAGTTCCCCAGTCCGCCTTGTTTAAAGCCCATCTGGGCAGGCGTCCATGGTCCTGACGTCAGGGCAGTGACAGGAAGATGGGGAAGTGGCCACTACGACACAGGTCGTCATGTGCTCTCCAGTGGATAGATGGGAGAAGGCCATAACTGCAAACCGAGAGATCAATGGCCGAATATGTGCCATGTGCCACTCTGAAATGTTTGTCGGCCACAGTATTTAAGAGGCTGAGGTCGAGTTGTGACAGTAAATTTTCGATATCTCTGCCTCAGCCAGTAAACACAGTGCCAGCCCACAAGGGGTTATGAACGTTAAAATCTCCCAAAATTAGGAAAGGTTTAGAGAGTTGATCAATCAGTGCAGCCAGTGCGTTCAGGGTTACTGCACTATCTGGGGGAAGAAATACGTTGCAGACAGTTATTTCCTGCGTCGTCCTGACAGCCACAGGGGTTTGAACAGACACAGGTTCACTGCAAACTGCGTTCAGGACATAGAAACAGACTACACCTGACACTCGATTATAGTTGTTACGGTTCCTGTAAATAGCCGCGGAGGGCAGGGGTCTGTATTGTCGTTAACCAGGTTTCCTGGAGGGCAATGCAGAAAGCAGTTGTAAAACTTATCTCTTGCCATAGCTCAGCCAGGTAGTGGAAGAAACCGCCGCAATTCCATTGGAGGGTTATGTGATCGTGAGGTTGTGAGGGCATGAAGCGCGCAAGGTGGCAGGTTATGCCTTAGGGTCACCTGCTGTCTCCAGATGAGTATTTGTAGCAATTTATATGGTGGATGAGGCATCGGTGCGATCCAAATCCGCAGGGGATGCTAAAATCTCCATTGCATCTGCAGACGCAGAACTGATAGGGAGTGGTGGTGTTGGCGTCACTACAGGGTCCTGTTTCTTAGCAGAGTAAATATTAGTTTGCTTGCTCTCTCGCTTCTCATTAGGGGCTTGCTGGGAAGATTTCTCCAAAGCAACTTCAGGCATAGAGGAAGACCGTGAAGCTCTTCGTCCAGCAGCTTTTGGCTCCTTGAGCCACTGGCCAGTATCTGCCATGGCATTAGTGGAGACCTTGGAAGAGAGGGCCCCAAGGGACCCATTCTGCACGAAAGGCATGCTTCTCCAGCATGGGGGAGGGGACTGAGTTCCCCTGCATTTGGTGGCCTTTCTCCCAAAGCAGGTAGAAGATTTGCCCCCCCCCCCCTACCACCAAGGGGGCGGATGTATTCTGGTGGCCTGGAGGGCCATCTGTTGGTGGCACAAGTGAGGAGCCACTGGCACTTGGGATGGCGATGGTGATGTAGCTTCAGTGTATGTCGACATCAACTGAATGGGGTGTATGTGTTTATGTTTAGCCTCTATGTAAGTCAACCAGTCCAGGTTGTTTTACTCCATAACTTTCCACTCCTTTTGGAGTACTCTGCAGTCTGGTGAGCAGAAGGAGTGGTGCTCTCCACAGCTGAAGCAAGTGGGAGGTGGAACACATGGATTATCTGGGTGCAGTGGACGTCCACAGTCTCGACATGTGGCACTGAAAGTGCAGTGGGAAGATATGTGCCCAAACTTCCAGCACTTAAAGCACCACATAGGGGGAGGACATATGGTTTAACATCACAGCAGTAAACCATCACCTTGACCTTTTCAGGCAATGTATCACCCTCAAAGGCCAAGATAAAGGAACCAGCAGCAACACTGTTTTCTTTGGGTCCCCTGTAAATGCGCTGGATGAAATGAACACCCCACCATTCTACGCAGAGCTCGTCGTCAGACCGCAATAGGAGGTCACAATGGAGAACAATCCCTTGGACCATCTTGAGGCTTTTATGGGGAGTGACAGAAACAGGATTATCACCCTGCTTGTCACAGGCGAGTAATGCTTGGGACTGGGCTGGGGATGCTGTCTGAATCAAGACTGGGCCATTTCGCATCTTGGACAGAGCTGTCACTTCTCCAAACATCCTCAAGGTGTTCAACGAAAAATTGAGGCTTCGTTGGTAGAAAAGAGTCCCCATCGGTTCTGCTACAGACTAAAAACCATATGGCTCTCTCCATTCTGTAGCTCTACGTTCCTCTTATGGAGTAGCCAGGGAGGGAAATGATTTAGGGTCATACCAGTGGACATTGTTTTCTATCTTGCCGTTCTTAGAGACTGCTAGTGCTGTGCGGTCACCAGAAAGAGATAACTTAGTCCACTTCCTTGGAGAAATCCACCCTGATGCCACCCACTCTGATCAGGGCCTCTCCCCATGGGCCCACCCAGCCACAGCAAAGTCCATCTGGCATGATGGCCATTGCTGGAAGTCCTGATGCTCCAGGAAAACAGGCATGTACTCCTTGGCATACTTGGGGAGTTTACAGATCAGGCATCAACAGTGTGATCCTTGTGTTGTCAGGGGCTACTACCAAATGGGTACATGACAGTCCCACCACAACAGACTGGCTACCATGCTGAATATTGGCTTTCTCGGGTAATGTGTCACCTTCAGAGGCAAAGACGAAGGCACCACTGGCAACCTGATTGCCCTTCAGACCCTGGTGGACGCGCTGGATGAAATGGACAACTCGCTGATCTAAATTGGCCAACAGCTCATCGTCAGACTGCAAAAGCAGTTCCCTGTGAAATATGATACCCTGGACCATATTTAAGCTCTTATGGGGCGTGATGGAAACAGAAACATTCCCCAGCTTGTCACAGGCGAGTAGTGCCCATGACTGGGGAGAGGATGATGTTTTGATCAAGACCGACCCTGACCACCTTTTCGACAAGCCGTACACCTCCCCAAACTTGTCCTCTAAATGCAACTCCACAAAACACTGAAGTTTCATTGACATGAAAGGTTCCCCATCAACTCTTGTACATATGAGGTACTGGGGTGAATAAGCTTTGCTGCCATCCCTACCCTGGCGTTCATCCCATGGTGTGGCCATGGGAGGAGGGGGGAGGGACGATTTGGGGTCGTATTTGTTAGCCTTGATGTTAGACCTTGACTGATTAGAGTCTGCTGGTGTTTGACCACCAGCAAGAGATGATGTACTACGCTTCATGGCGAGTCATCCGCCCTGATGATACCCACTCTGGCCAGGGGCCCTCCCCACAGGCGCCACCCAGCCGCAACAAAGGCCACCTAGCAGGATGGCCATTGCTGGGAGTCATGATGCCCCAGAGTGACGGGCATCTACTCCTTGGCGACATTGCATAGTGCATGGTGGAAAACGCACCCAGGAAGGTGTCCTCGCCAAAGAGGGGGAGAATGAGCAGGACTGCAATGCGACGACGAGAAAGTGGGCTAAAGATCTCAATGCACGATTGACACAATGCACCATGTAAGGTGTCCTTCCCAATTGGCTCGCTCTTCGTGAAAATTTTGAAGAATGGAGGTCAACCCTACAGGAGACCATCACATAGGCCCAAGGTATTTCTTACGCCAGGCAGGAATACCTGGGGCCTATTCTAACCCCCAGGCAGTAATTTGTTTCTGAATGCTGTGAAACAGAGGAGAAGATTCGATTATGATTTAGAATGAAATGAAATGTAATGAGATTAGAAAAGCATATGAAGAGGAATGAAGGTAAGATTTCTTATTTAGTTGCGTTATAGTCGTGTGTAGTTTGGAACCGTTGTTGAATGAGACATCAATATCACGGAATTTTAGATTTTTAATTAAAGATTGAGTAATTTTCTCTGTAATATTTTTTCAATATTATTATTTGTCTAACATTTGTGAGAGTAGGAGTTCGATATCAATGTTGTCCTTTGTGAATGTTCATGAGTGTTGTAACATGAATTTCACACAAGTAGTAATACATCCTCGATCCAAATCATTCTTATTTAAAGAGTGTCTCTTTCAGTGATGTGTGTAAAATAGTTTATATGTTGTATGGAGCATAGCAGTAAGCTCTCGTGTTCCCAAGCAACTACATTACGAGGTAAAATATTTTCATTTCAGTATCAGTTTGCTACGGAAAATTATCAACGCACAGGGATCATTTCATAAACAGCATTATTGGGTAGATCATTAACACACATCGACTACTTTGTTTAAGAAATTAATAGTAAATTTCAGTATTTAATCACATTACACATTTTTAGAAAGATTGTAAAGCAGTGCCAAGCTCATGTTGCATTCTTGCAGGCGGAAATTCACAGTCACCCAAAGTGGAACAACAGCAAAGTTACAACCAACCAGCCAAGCCGGTACGAGTTCAAAATGAAACGAAAATAATTTTCAAAGGATACTTCCAGTAGATGAATACAGGATAAAAGTAGTGTAGTATTTTAGTGACAATTGCATAACTGAGTTGCTAAGGAACCAACAAATTTCTTGAGACAGTTTTCAAGAAAGAAATTTGAAAACACCCAGTTTTTGTTTCTCTCTTACGAAAAACGTGAATTAGTAAACAGGAACCCCCAAGTTGCCAACTCTGAATACATTAATTACACTTGGCAAAGAAAACAAAAGCTTTCACACAACTGTGAACTCCTGAGGATGATTTTAGTAGGCTCTTGTATAAAACCAAAGAAATCTTATAAACTTCCTGTTAACTACTGTGTATCAAGCAGTATAGTCTTTGCGGATGAGATTAAAGGAATTTCGCTCACTGACGACATGATTTTTGCGTCTTTCGACGTCGTTCACTTATACATGAATGTGTCATTTCTTTACACTTTAAACTTTATTAAGGATAATGTTATACACAACAAAACAAAGAGAAAGGGTGAACTGGTTCAGTTTTTAGAATTTTTAAATTTCACTTTAAATTTTAACTACTTTGAAATCGCTGGTAAGAAGTACCAGAAAAAAACAAGGTATGAGAATCAGCAGCTCCCTATTAGGTCTACATGCAGATATTTTCATAACTAACTTAAAAACAAATGAGTTCACAGGTAACACCGAGTTGGTACAGGAAAATGTTGTTATGAACGTTAGCTCGATGACATTTTTATCACACTCATTGGAGGAGAGACAGATTTAACTGCACTCCAGTTTGTGTTTAATCAACAACATGAGAATATATGGAATACTCACACTAGGGAAGGAAGTGGATAAAAAGATAAATTCCTTGGATTTAACGGTCGCTAGAAAGGAGGATAAAGTACGTTTTTCCATCTACCATAACCCAACGCAATCAGAGGCAGATACTAATAAATAAAGAAAGGCTGTTTCCATGCAACGATAGTACAGCTTTGTGAATTACCACTAGAAGACCAAGGTATAGCGCGAACCTAGTATCCTCAGACAGTTGGTGGCAGCTAATAGTAATAATAGTAGAATGGTAAGATGGTTACACAAATTATTTGAAAACGCAAACATACCTGATCACAGAAAAAGAACTTTATTACTTTACAGTACCATGACCCGCTTAACGTGAAATTAGCACTTGCCTTCCTTAAGAATTACCGAGTAGCTTATCCGACAACAGGGCATTTGGGTACAAGTTACAACATAATATTAGTGAAAAGGAGAAAGTAAAAAACGGGAGGAAATGCGATACTCAGGTGCGTATGAACTGAAATATGGTTTACATGATTGGCTCTATTTTGGCTAAACAGGACGCAACTATGTGACAAGGCTTACGGAGCATTTAGGCCCCAACAACAGAACAGCTTTTGGTCAGAACTTACTTAACGCCTATCATGACGCCGGCAGCATCGAAAGTCTATAAAACCCACTTCGATACAAAAAAAAAAGGAATACACCATGAAGGAATTATCCAAATAGGACGGAAATCGGGAGATGTGATGTACAGACAAACAAATGATTACAATTTCAGAAAAATTGGACCCGAGTTGGTTGGAGGCCCTGCCCATGATGCTCGAAACACTTGCAATTGGTGGGAGATCCGGTTGCTTTGCTGCCCTAGGTAGGCTTTGGCAAGTACCAAGAAAAGCAGCAGAAATTCTCGCCGTGTGTGGGAAGGCGTTAAGTTGCTGAAATGTAAGACCAGGATGGCTTGCCATGAAGGACAACAAATCGGACCTAACGCTGTTCTGTAAGGGTAGCGCGGATGACAAGCAAAGGGGCTCTGCTTCGAAAAGAGATAGCACCCCATACCATCATTCCCGGTTGTCGGACTGTATGACGCGCAGTAATTAGGTTGGCACCCAACCGTTGTCCAGGGTGTCTCCAGGCACGCCTTCGCTGGTCATCGGTGCTCAAGTCGAAGCGCAAGTCATCACCGAGGGCTATTCTACTTCAGTCAGTGACAATGCAGGCCGAATGTGCTTGTCACCACTGCAGGCGAGCTTGCTGGTGTACAGAGATCAATGGTACTCGCTGAAAGAGGCGCAGTGAACTTCCCGCCTTTCTATGAGCAGCCTGTTAATGGTGCTCGTGGTCACTGAAACACTGGCTGGATGTTGGATAGATAAGAATGATGAATCTGGGGCTCTGAGTGCCTCTCTGACGATTGCACGCCCCCCCCCCCCCCCCCCACATGCTGTAGTCTTTCTAGGCCGACCGCTTCCTTCTTGACGCTGTGCTCAGCCATGGTTCACCCATTCCCTGTCACCATCGTCGAACAGTGGCATTGCTCCTTTTCAGATGTCGAGTGATTCGCCGATTACTCCAACGTGCTTCTTTGAACCCAGCTACACGCCCTCCCTCATATGCTGACATCTACGTATATTGTTTACGCGCCTGTCTGCGGGGCATAGTCACTCTCGAACCGACTACAGGGAGTGAAATTCGCAGAGACTTTATGTCCTGGTATCGACATGTCCCCTGTTTACTGTCCTTACGGTGAAATTGTGATGAATCGTCACACATTCATCCATCGGCCGCCAAAGTTAACAGTTTTCTTTTCGTCGATGCCTGCATGCATATTAATTTGCGACCAGTTTACCTAACTTCTTAGTGGTGCGTCTTTTTTTTTGCCTTAGAAAGTATTACGTATTTCTCCCAGATCACTGAAGCTTGATATTATGGAGGAATTAGAAATTTATAAGATTAAAGTTAAGGAGCCTGAGAGCCTGAAAAGATATTAAATGACGAGTCTGAGTTTAAGTATAATGATTACTTTGCCCTTTTCAGAAAAGAAATTTAATCTAAGCTATATTTTGTGGATGGATGTGATTCACTTACGGTGTTCTATTATCTTCGTATCTAAGAAATAGACTATACATTTTTATATCCTAAGTATTTTTCAGTTCATTATATATTTAAATTAAAAAACTTAAATAGTGAATGCAAAGCTGTTATTCCATGCACAAGACCAATGTTGCATTTGCACAGCCTATTGCAATGCACCAGTTATTCATGATTGATCGTGCCCCTCTTTTGTATTTGTTATTTTACATTTTGGAGTTAGCTTTTGACCACGGCTTGTAGCTACTGTAAATGTTTGGTTACATTCCATTTCGTAATTTTAATATTTCCTGACTATGAACATTTTTAATGGTACATCAACTGTTTACTAGGCTGTATTAGATGCCGTGAAATTTGTGTTTGGATTGGTACTATTTGATTCAGCGGATGATTACCACTGTAGAAGCATGAAACATACAAGGCTTCACGGCACATAAGAACATCGCATGCAGCCGCTAGCGACCTCTGTCGAACTCGCGTCGGCATAGTCCTAACATGGCCTGTCAGTGTACCAAGTACGGTTGGAGCGAGCTGCCATTTCTTGTCTTTGTGAAGTCAATGGATCTTGTATAAGCATCACTGTTTAATGTTGTTGTTGTTATGGGCTTTAGTCCAAAGACTGGTTTCATGCAGCTCCCCATAGTACTCTGAGTAACTACTGCAGTCTACATCCTTCTGAATCTGCTTAGTGAATTATCTCTTGATCTCCCTCTGCGATTTTAACCCCCTGCGCTTCCCTCTACTACTAAATCCCTTAATGCCTCAGATGTGTTCTACCAACCGATGCCTTCTTCTAGTCAAGTTGTGCCACAAATTCCTCTTCTCCCACATTCTATTCAGTACCTCCTCGTTACTTACGTGATCTACCCATTTAATTTTCACCATTCTTCTGTAGCTACACATTTCAAAAGCTTCTAAGCTCTTCTTGTGTAAACTATTTATCGTCCAAGGTTAACTTTTAAACATGGTTGCACACCATGCAAGTACTTTCAGAGGACTTTTTGACACTTAAATCTATACTCTATGTTAACAAATTTCCCTTCTTCAGAAACGCTTTTCTTGCCATTGCCAGTCTACGTATATCCTCCCTACTTCGACCATCATGAGTTATTTTGCTTCCCAAAGACCCATCTGCTACTTTAAATGTTTCATTTCCTAATCTAATTCCCTCAGCAACACCTGATTTAATTCAACATTATTTCACAAATATGAACATACCTGTTTAGGATGAAGGTATGTAATTTTACCATAATGAGCGTTGTTTGACTTTCTGGAATGCTTAAAAAATTAATAATTATTTTGAATTATATTAACAACTAAGTTTTGTTTGTAGGCTATTGTTTAAGAATGGACAATTTAGTCTGGAACTGGTCACACCAAGTAAAATTTTTGAATCCACCTATGACAGAAAGCGTAAAAAATAGAATTTAGTAATCCATGCCACTGGCCCGTGTTTCTAAATTATGTTTGAACTTCATGAAATATATATTATCATGGTACATTAATATTGTGTATTTCAGTTTTTCACATATGTTACTCCAAGTACGAACATAATATTCCACGAATATTAAAAAATAATTTTTGAAATTGAGAAACTGGTTAACATGGAATACAAATTTAAGGTTTTTTGGAGGTATATGCCTGGAGTGTTGCCTTATACTGAAGTGAAACGGGACGATAAACCGTTTAGGTAAGTAGGAAATAGAAGCATTTGAAATTATGTTCTACAGAAGGATGTTGCATATTAAATGGGTAGATCGAACAACTAATGAATAAATACTGAATCATATTTGATCGAAAGAAGGGTTCTGTTGATAGGGACTATCGAGGAATCTTCAAGCTCATAAGCCTCAGCTCATGGGGCAGGTTATCAAGGTCTGACATCGTTCTTGCACGATTTGCCAATGTTTGTAGCACAGTGTGCTTGTGTGCCGACTCATGATGGTTGAATGCGAGCAGGTACAGATTATTTTAAGTCGGTTTTTCTGTAGACGCTGTGGTCAAGGCATCCATTTCATTTGCAGCGGACGAGGACTTCCCGTTTTAGCTGAGCATGCTCCATAAAACGGTCACTGGGTTAACTCTGACGGAACGTCTGTCGTGGCTCGCACTAACGCTTGTGGGATTGTGTAATTAACTCTAGATTACTAAAACCTCGAAAATTTTAGGATTGCCGATTGTACCAAGTCGCGGTTCCCTCTAATACGGTATTATCAGTATAGGGTGTGAAACAGGATATTTTGTGCTTTTTTTGTGTGTGAAATGTTCGAGGACCTTATAATTGTGATTATCTAGCGCGCAGACTACAAGAGTAAATTATGATCTCCTTTGAATAAAATATGGAGTAGTAAAATATATGACGGTTTAGTAACAGCGTAACATTTCCCCCCCTTTAATGTTTAAATATATGACGGTTTAGTAACAGAGTAACATTTTCCCCCTTTAATGTTCTAGAGTGAAAGAAGTCATAGAAATCAAAATCATCTATAACAACCTTAACAGACAGCGGCCTGCAGATCAGGGTGGTGTGTTGAGCGATCATGAGGTTAAAGCGGTCACATCGAAAGCAGAGTCAAATTCATGTCAATAGGTGTCGACACCGTAACCACTAGTGACGTCACGTGTGCTGGACTGCTGCTGAAATTTCTCGTCAATTTTTATAAGGTTTTAGTCTTCAGATACTTTTTTAAGTTTATTTGTGTTAATATTTGCTGTGAAAGTAACTTATTAGTGGATTTTCATTAATCTTAGTCTTTCTTTCTGTATTATTGACTCGAATGGTCTGTTATTCCTCAGTGTGCTTACGTCGTTCATCCAAGTCGCACGCCTCAGTAGTGTGTTCACATTTAGCAGCGTGCGTTTGCAGCTGTAGCGGCTATAACGCAAAGTACTGACAAAATTATTTGTGCACGGTTGTACAGTTATTAAATATAATAGTTTTCAACGATGTTTCGTGCTGTTTCTGGCAAAATAATGATTTAATAAACTTTCGGAAATGTTTCCTCGCTGTGTTTTTTTGATTTTTCTGTGCGCTGCAGTCGATTAGTAATTTCGTGCTTTAGTTTTCAGCTGATGTTTCTTATCATTACTAGTGAAACATTTCAGTAAAATTTCCATACACAGTTTTAACTGCGTTGAGTGTTCCAGAGGCTGCTTGAATTTTTGGTTTTAGCTAATAGACTTTGTGAAGTTTTGATGGTAATGATATTAATCGTGGTTTAGTTATATTAATAAAGGTTATTGCCTTCTCGGTAGAGAGAGATTTTCGAAAGCGCTGTTGTTAGCTCTATAAATAATTATACTGGTGTAACTGAACTTAGGCAACGTAGACATTTAGTTTTTTCAGTGAATGTAAAATTTTATCATGTGTAAGAATTGGGAGCTCTGTGAGTAGTGGGTTACTGTGAGCGATTTGTTCAAAGTATTTTCACTGGGAGGAATGCAGTGGGGAAGCCAGTCGGCATTCTAGCGACATCCTCTCCTGGGAATGCAGTATCTGTAGTAGAAATAAGTTGGTAGAGGAGCAGGACCGTAAGATCTGTGAAGTTTACGTGCAGTTACAAAATGCAAATGGGAACTAGAGAGGTTGAGGAGGGTGAAGAGAGCTGGGGAATGGGGACTGGTAGTGGGCAAGAAGGTAGCTAGGAGTTGGAGGAGGAGGAGGTGGTATTCAGTTTTACTTTGCGTGTGCAATAGATTTGACCAACTGTCAGAGTTGATTGGAGAGGAGGCTCTTTTAAGTGCAGGTGTAGAAAACATGCCGAAGTCCTCAGCAGTTAGGAGGCCTAAGTCAGTTGTTAAGTAACAGAAAGAAGCTTCTGCTCCTACGTAGGTCACACGGTAGAGTGTGGGGCAGCAGCTGCAGGAAGTGTCGCGTAGTGAGTACTAAGTTCAAAATGGCTCTGCACACTATGGGACTTAACATCTGAGGTCATCAGTCCCCTAGAACTTAGAACTACTTAAACCTAACTAAGCTAAGGACATCACACACATCCATGCCCGAGGCAGGATTCGAACCTGCGACCTTAGCGGTCACGCGGTTCCAGAACGTAGCGCCTAGAACAGCTCGCTCACCCCGGCCGGCGAGTACTAAGTCACCAGCATTATCAAGTCTAGTGCACGGTTGGCTCAGGTGATGATTGACATAGGGGAGTTATGTAGGAATTTTACAGAGGAGGATCAGGTAGTGAGCAGGTGCTGACCTGGTAAAGATAGTTACTCAAACTAGTGGCACTAATGTGCATTTCATGCAACTGATCCAGAGTCATGATCAGCCCCATCTTAATGCGGCTCCTAGGCGTGTTAACATGGGGATGAAGAAGTCCATGATGACAGAGGGCATGGGTCAAATTGCAGTGGTGCCAGTTGAGTCTGATGGCCTGCACTCAATAGGTGTGGGAAGGCAGATTTTATAGGTGACAGTGTAGTGAGTGTTTGTGGTGTTAGAGCTGCACCATTTTTAAGTTGAAGTCAGCTGTTAGGTATATCTGCCTAAAGGAAGCCCCTCTGAGAGTCACCTTCAGAGGATGTCATGTTTCCAAGTGGAGAAGGAATCGCTTATTTCATCAAAATGCAAGAGGTACTAGAGATAAAGTTATTGAACTGCTTATAGATGTTGACTCTGAGATTATTGGTATATACTTAAATAACTGGACATTTCAGGGGCTTCCTTTACCAAGGTACAGATCAGCTGGCTGTTTTTCAAGGAGTTTCTTGTTGAATGGGGAAGTGGCCATGCACAAAAAAATAGTTTTCCATTTGAGTCCATAGATGTATCATGGCACTGCACTGAACAGATATTTGGATGTTGTGCAGGGGCAGTTGAATTTAGTGAAACTAAACTTCTAATTGTTGTTGTTTATAGGTACCCTAACTCTGACTTCAGAACATTTCTGCTCAAGCTAGAGAGGGTTCTTGATTCACTTTATAGGAAGTACCCGAAACTAGGTATATGTGGTGACTTCAATATTAATTTTGTATATGATGGTGCAAGGGAAAATGTTGGTAGATCTTCTACATTCATATGATCAAATGAAGACTATGTTTTTTCCAACTACGATGCAAGGGAACAGTAGCAAAGCCATAGACAATATTATTATTACTTCCTCATCACTAGAGCGACATTCTGTTCGTAAAAGCGGGAATGGGCTTTCACACCATATCGCACAAATTTTTAACACTAAAAGGCTTTTGTGCTCAAAAAAATGTCACATATAATTACAAACTATGTAGGAAAGTTAATCCAACAGCAATAGAGAGTTTTTTAAACCCAGTTAAGGAACAAGAGTGGCAGGATTTTTATAGTGCTGATAACATAGATGACAAATATGCTTTTCTTAACACATTGCTCGTGGTATTTGAGAGTTGTTTTCCATTGGGACGTTCTATACTGGGTACTAGCAGTAAAAGGCAGCCTGAGTGGCTGACTAGTGGGATCAGGATTTAATGTAGAACAAAGCAAGAATTATATCAAAATGTTAGAAGCAGTCACAATAAAGCTACTGTAACCAATTACAAACAGTATTGTAAGGTGTTTAAAAATGTTATTACGAAAGCAAGGAGTATGTCGTTTGCAAATGGAATAGCTAATTCTCAGGCTAAAATTAAAACCATATGTACAGTTGTGAAGGAAGTACCTGGTCAGCAGCACAAGGTTGACGACATAAAGCCAGTTCATAGTAAAAATATTTCTGTTACTGATAAGTCAGATAGGTGTACAGATTTTAACAATCATTTTGTGAGCATTGCTGGTGAATTAAAAATTTAGTTTCTACAGGGAATCATAGCTCTCAGCAAATGCCTTTCTGAATTTGATGTCTGAAATACTCCTGTGACACTGACAAGAGGGAGTTTGAGTCAATACTTAAATCACTGGAGACTAAGGACTCTCATGGATATGATGGAGTGCCTAGCAGAATATTAAAGTACTGCACTGCACATGTTAGCCCTGTGTCTTGCCATATTTGTAATTTTCCCTTTAGGAATGGTCGGTTTCCTGAACAATTAAAGTACTCAGTATTAAAGGCGCTTCATAAAAAAGGGAGAGAGGGATAATGTAGACACCTTTAGATCTATATCTGTGCCATCAGTGTTTGCCACAGTTCTTGAAAAGGCTGTATGTAAGAGTAATTGAAAATTTTATTTCAAATAATTTGCTATTAAATGCAGAGTTCGGTTTTAGAGGTGGCTTAACAACTGAAAATGCTGCATTCTCTTTTCTCTGTGAGGTACTGGACGGAATAAACAAAAGGTTTCGAATGCTAGGCATATTTTTTATTTAACTAAGGCGTTTGTTTGTTTTGATCACAAAATATTGCTCCAGAGGTTGGACTATTATGGATTACGGGAAGTAGTTCACATTTGGTTCAGCTCTTACTTTAACAACCGACAGCAAAAGGTAATTATCCACAGTGTTGAGAATGGCTAGGATGTGGGGTGTGAGTGGGGCATCGTAAAGTGGGAGATGCCCAAGTGATCAGTGCTGGGGCCAATCCTGTTCCTTTTTTACACAAATGATAGGCCCTTTAGTATTACATGTGAATTTAAAATATTTCTGTTTGCTGATGACACTAGGTTGGCAGTAAAGGATGTTGTGAGCAGCACTGTATCGGTTTCAAGTAGTTCAGTTCATGACCTAAGTTCTTGGCTTGTAGAAAACAAATTAACACTATATCACAGTAAGACTCAGTTTTTCCAGTTTCTAACACACAATTCCACAAAACTTTACTTTTTAATTCCACAGACAGAATGGACATATGATTAATGAAGCTGAACAGTTCAGATTTCTAGGTGTTCAAATAGACAGTAAACTGTCGTAGAAAGCCCATGTTCAGGATCTTGTTCAAAGACTTAATGCTGCCATTTTTGCTATTCGAACAGTATCTAAAGTAAGTGACCGTTCGACACAAAAATTAGTCTACTTTGCTCATTTTCAATTGCTTATGTCGTACGGTATTGTATTTTCGGATAACTCTTTCCATTGTAAAAAGATATTTTTGGCTCAGAAACGGGTGGTTCGAACAATAAGTGGTGTTTAAGTCCCCGAACCTCTTGTTGACACTTGTTCACTTGTCTGAGTATTTTGATATTGGCCTCTCAATATATATATATTATTTACTGTTGTTTCTTGTTAACAATATCATTTTATTCCCAAGAATAAGAAGCTTTCACTCAGTTAATATTCGGTATAAATCCAACCTGCATTGGGATCGGACTTTCTTAACCTTTGTACAGAAAGGTATGCAGTATACTGCTGCATCCATTTTTAATAAGCTGCCACAAGAATTCAAAAATCTTAGCAGTAATTCACGCGATTTCAAACCGAAGCTGAAGAGTTTCATCATGAGCTATAATCCTAGCCTGCCTGTCATACGCCACTCTTCCCAAACAACCTAACCTGCTATTCTTATCATGGGGGAAAGCCATCTATAACGCTAATTTGCCGCGGAACAACCTAATGTTACCCTCGGAGAGGATTTTGAATTTTGACCATGCTTGTGTCTAATGTATGAAGGTATCGGATTATAATGTAGAATATGGTGAAATTAACAGAAAACTAAACAGACTTTAACCTTGGGAGTTAATGAAAGTGGTAAAATTCATATGTGATTGAAAAAAAAAATTAATGGTCGCCAGCCGAACTAGGCACATTAATTTGGAAATATATGTTTAATAAAATTGAATATTGGTTGTTGAGGTTACTTTCATTAATATTTCCATTTGAATAGCACACATGATACAAACTGACATAGGGCACTCTGAGCTGTGTGTAGCAGCAGTTACCAATAATGTACACACCAGTAATCATAGAAAATAAATTTGCACCAAGCTAATACTAATAACAGCTACAATTAAGATCATTACTGAAACCAGTACTGAAATGTTACTGCAAGAAATGCAGAGCTAAATTTGGTAAGTAACTTCAACAACCAATATTGGACCAATTATCTTTCTGATATTTGAAGAATATGATGGGGATCCCTTAAACTAGTACACTGTCACTAGTCAAATTCTATGATTATTTCAGAAAAAAACCTCACATCAAACAAAACCAATCCTTCCTTTCACGTACAATGGTTCATAATTCGTTAAAAAATTTCAATACTAAGATTAATTAACTTAAAAAAGGACTCATTCATGATAGGTATCAAAACACCACTAATTTAAAATGAGTTTAACTAATTTGCCTTTCCTATCACCTGTGAATCAGGTATTTTAGACAATAACATTTACACATTCTGGCACTGTTATCTTGCCAAACTAAACTCTGCAATAATATGAGAGTACGTTAGCAAAATCCTATCTGAATTCACTTTTGTGGTTTTAGCCTTAACTTTTGCTTCTCCTTTCACATTTGACAAACAAAAAGAAACCACTTTGAATCACTTGAAAGCAACAATTGTTCGTTTAAAACTGGATACTCGGTTTTAGTAGCACTTAGGAGAGGACCCTGCATAGGTTCGTGATCAGGACAAAAGATACGGTTCCAGACACAGATTTGTAGCATGTGGATTATTATTAAACCACTCTCACATATCAACTGATCCATGCCCATATACACTCCTGGAAATGGAAATAAGAACACCGTGAATTAATTTTCCCAGGAAGGGGAAACTTTATTGACACATTCCTGGGGTCAGATACATCACATGATCACACTGACAGAACCACAGGCACATAGACACAGGCAACAGAGCATGCACAATGTCGGCACTAGTACAGTGTATATCCACCTTTCGCAGCAATGCAGGCTGCTATTCTCCCATGGAGACGATCGTAGAGATGCTGGATGTAGTCCTGTGGAACGGCTTGCCATGCCATTTCCACCTGGCGCCTCAGTTGGACCAGCGTTCGTGCTGGACGTGCAGACCACTTGAGACGACACTTCATCCAGTCCCAAACATGCTCAATGGAGGACAGATCCGGAGATCTTGCTGGCCAGGGTAGTTGACTTACACCTTCTAGAGCACGTTGGGTGGCACGGGATACATGCGGACGTGCATTGTCCTGTTGGAACAGCAAGTTCCCTTGCCGGTCTAGGAATGGTAGAACGATGGGTTCGATGACGGTTTGGATGTACCGTGCACTATTCAGTGTCCCCTCGACGACCACCAAAGGTGTACGGCCAGTGTAGGAGATCGCTCCCCACACCATGATGCCAGGTGTTGGATCTGTGTGCCTCGGTCATATGCAGTCCTGATTGTGGCGCTCACCTGCACGGCGCCAAACACGCATACGACCATCATTGGCACCAAGGCAGAAGCGACTCTCATCGCTGAAGACGACACGTCTCCATTCGTCCCTCCATTCACGCCTGTCGCGACACCACTGGAGGCGGGGTGCACGATGTTGGGGCGTGAGCGGAAGACGGCCTAACGGTGTGCGGGACGGTAGCCCAGCTTCATGGAGATGGTTGCGAATGGTCCTCGCCGATACCCCAGGAGCAACAGTGTCCCTAATTTGCTGGGAAGTGGCGGTGCGGTCCCCTACGGCATTGCGTAGGATCCTACGGTCTTGTCGTGCAGCCGTGCGTCGCTGCGGTCCGGTCCCAGGTCGACGGGCACGTGCACCTTCCGCCGACCACTGGCGACAACATCGATGTACTGTGGAAACCTCACGCCGCATGTGTTGAGCAATTCGGCGGTACGTCCACCCGCCCTCCCGCATGCCCACTATACGCCCTCGCTGAAAGTCCGTCAACTGCACATACGGTTCACGTCCACGCTGTCGCGGCATGCTACCAGTGTTAAAGACTGCGATGGAGCTCCTTATGCCACGGCAAACTGGCTGACACTGACGGCGGCGGTGCACAAATGCTGCGCAGCTAGCGCCATTCGACGGCCAACACCGCGGTTCTTGGTGTGTCCGCTGTGCCGTGCGTGTGATCATTGCTTGTACAGCCCTCTCGCAGTGTCCGGAGCAAGTATGGTGAGTCTGACACACCGGTGTCAATGTGTTCTTTTTCCCATTTCCAGGAGTGTACATATCTGAATGTATGAAGTTAGTGAAGCAATGGCGAAGTTTTGGTGGCAAGCGACGTGGCGGCTAACTGTACTCACGGCTCTTGAGGAACGAATACTCTAATATCTCTTCCTGGCGTCGAATTTTCGACAAATTTGAGCCATTCCTTTTAGCCGAAAGTACCAAACAATAGCCAGATCCACATCCAGGGCAAAAATCCCTTTCAAAGCAGCTTCCACTTGTCTCTTGGCACCGTTGAAGTGTACCGTGGTACGGCTAGCCACTTAATGCGTACCGTTCCCACCAAGGAGCCGCCCAGTTCGATCGCCAAAACCACCTTTTATATCGCGCCGTGTCACTTCCGTTGCGGAGGGACTTCACTACGTCTTTTACGTTTTACAATACAAGTGCCTTAAGCATGAACCAGCTTCCAATAAACATTGTCTTTCTCATAAACATACACATATTATAAAATTTCATTCTTTTAACAAATCATTTTGCCTTTTTTAGTTTATATATTACAAAACTCTAAATTTCCTGTCACAAATCAATGACTTTAACTAACAAAGAATACATACTCCATAATTAGAAATACACAATACACAGTTACATAATATAAACCCACTTCTAATCGATATCAGTGTTACAGGGACTCTCCTCTATTCTGCTGAGGAGTTCCTTGAAAAATTAAGCTGATTCTTATGTTATATTGTAGACTGCGTTTACTTAAACTTGTGGCTTTACTTTTTGTGGTTCCATACATATTTTATTTTCATGTGTTATTACTTTTGTGCTGTAATTTCATGTACTGACACGTTCCATGATCTTGGAGATTTGCTCCTGAATTTGGTGCCACGAAACTTGACGTGAAAATAAAATAAACAAAATAAAATCACAGTCGGCAAGTAGGGAGTAGGACAAAGCAGCAGCCCGCCGGCAGTCATACCACTTGACAAAGGCCAAGGAGTGCTTGATCGAAAGTTCATGGCGTTATGACTACTTGACGCGGGTGGACGGCGGATAACATTTTATCCAATGTCACCGCTGCAAGACTGTTCTTACTTGTATCAGACTAGTCTTCGGCCTGGAGGTCATCACAGTAACGTGGGGGAGGCATAAATCCCTCTCTTTTGAGGACCATTTCTTTTTATCGTATGACATTTATGGAATATTCTGTCGGTATCTGAAGGAACATAGTTATATTGGAAACTGTAAAGTACAGTATTAACTCTGAATTTCGTTGTGAACAGGCTTCCTATGCCATCATCAAACAACTTAAGGCTGAACAGGCAGTCTGCAAAACATCAGAGACAGCTTTTATCGCTACAAAGACTGTTTCCAAAAATATGTATTCGAAATTATGGTTTGTGTTTTTCGTATATGTAGTCGTAAATGGTATCATACTCCTGAAAAAGACGATCTCTGTACATGTTGAATTTGCCTATGATATTGTATTACTTCAGTTTTTACTCTTATCGTACGTATCATTCCTTTGGGTTTGATATTATTATTCTTTTTCTGGAAAGAAATTTTAGTCTTTTTGAGGTTTCGACCGCAGCTGGTAAAAGCAGAACCCTTTTGGGATCACTTTGTTTTCCTCCCGTCCGTCCAGTTGTCCATTCGATTATTAAAAACCCTTTTTCTCAGAAATAGGTAGACGTACAAGTTGAAATTTATGACATACTACAGTTCCTTGGCGATGTAAAAAATGGAAGCTTCTAAGTTATATTATCAAACGGTATGGCTATTTATATTGATAATCGAAAACTAACTGATCAAAACCTATAGAGTACTTCCCGTTGACGTAGAATCATTAAATTTGGCAAGAAGTAAGGTTTCGCAATTCAACCAAAAGAAAACACCTGAAAATTATTAATTTGTAATCACATCAGGCGCAATTTTTTTTCATTTGTTATTAATTCTGTCTGTCCGTCCATGTGATAAGACCCATTTTCTCAGCAAATGGGTTGACGTATCAAATAGAAGTTTATGTCTGATATTAAGGTCTATAGTACCTTGGCGGTGTAATGAATATAGACTACTGAGACCATGTAACAAAAAAATATGGCCATTTATGTAGTAGCAGTAGTAGTAGCTTTATTCATCCGTAGATGTCTTTTTACAAGGATATAGGATATGTCAAAGTATTTACAAATTTAAATCAATTTAAAATAAGCTAATTCGTTTACACGTATATTGACAGACTTTTAGTTAGAGACAGTCATTAGTTTTTATCCTGGTACACAATACTTCTTTTTACAAATAAATTCTTAAATAATGTAATGCCATATTGTTCGCTCATATCTCACTATCAGTCATTGCACACAATATACATACATCGTTTCATAACACCTCACTCACTACACACACAGATACAGACACACACACACACACACACACACACACACACACACACACACACACTGGTGATCTCTGGGCCATTTTCTGTATGGCAACTTCCCATTTGCTATCCTGAAAAACTGTCACAAAATTTGATACTCTAAGACTTACTCCTCAAAACATGTAGGGTTTCTCGTCTAGAACAATGGAATTTGTTGTGAAGTAAGGTTGACAGTACAAGTAAAGAAAAAACATTCGAAAATCGTTAATTTGTAACTACATCGTACGAAATGACACATTTTTGTCATTTGTTATTACACTGCTGTCCGCCAGACTGTTAAGTTCCCTTTTTTCTCAGGAACGTTTACACCTGTCAAGTTGAAATTTATGTCACGTACTGAGGTCTATAGTCCTCTGATGGTGTAAAAAAAGTTAAGCTTTGAAGTCAATGGAATCAAAAGAAACAGCGATTTCTCACATATTTTCATACTCCCAAACTCACTCAAGAAAGCTTATAGGCATACTTCATACTTTCTGCAGACATAGAATCTTGGAGTTTGGCATAGGGGTTACTCGGTGAAAAAAAAAAAGCGGCAAATTCTTATTGTAAGTAAATCACACAAAAATAAAATTTCTTTTGTCGTTTGTTATCTGACATCAAACTTGAAATTAAAACATTCTCGGAAGGCTTGGGGCCCCTGGGACCGATAACTTGCCAGTATTCAACGTCGACAAAGAAAAAATCGTCGCAATTTTCTATTCCCGGTATGGATGAAGTTTCTATTTACTTAGTTCGATTTTTAACATGCATATTATACAGTTACAAACGCTTAAAGAAGTTTATTTACTGGTGACCGGTTTCGACCACTATTCTGGTCATCAGACCACTTACTTTATGAAGAGAGTAACATGAACATTCGTAGAGGCATGCCAACTGGAAACTCAAAAGTAAACATAGCACATCAACAAATACGAGAAAGGACAGCTGCACCCACGGGTATCTGCTGCAACTGGCGAGCAACAGGCAACAGGCGCCACTCTGGGATGCATATAACCACTGCTGCCTGACATACAATTTCCATCGCTTGAATAGCTTATTTTCTTTCTATTCAATTTTAAGTTTTATGTCATGGTTTGATAAAGCTTATTTGCATTTTCGATCATCCTATCGTCCGGATCTAAATATTTTATACAAATAATTGCATTTATTTTTATTTAACGTGTTATACGGCCATTGGTTGACAATGATTTAATGCTGGAGACGGAGGGTGGAGCTCCCGCTACTTAAGCGATGTAAATGTTATGTCACGCAGCAGTGGTTATGTGCCTCCTAGAACGGGGGCTACTCGTCGCCAGATTCAGCAGATACCCAGGCCATAGTTGTCTTTCTTTTACGTATTTGTTGATGCGCTTTATTTACTTCTGTGCTTGGAGTTTACTTTCCTCTAGGTTCATTCGTGTTCTCCTCCTCAGAGTAAGCTATCTGGAGGTGACCAGAACAGTGGTCGAAGTTGGTCACCAGTATCTAAACATTCATGGTGGTGTCTGTTTGTTCTATATCGTGTCTTCCTACCACTTTTGCGCAACGACGCTCTGAGAGTGTTTTTTAGGGAATTAACTAGTTTGAACCTGGGACCTGTTGCTGGTAAGGAGACGCCAGACCACACATGACATGTAGAATTCAGAAGAGTTCAGTGAGACTAGCGATGATATAACCAAATACTAAATGATCTCAGCGTCAGCTCCACTGTACTCCCTGTAAAAGAATCTTAATACTAACTAAATTTAGTGGAAAGGGTTCAAGGCTTTCCTATTTTTAGTTAGCTGGTAAAATTACGTCGAAAAAGCAGTTAAGTTTACCATTGGAAATTTATTCTAATCACAAAACATCGTTTGTAAATTGCACTATTGATAAAAAGAAATGTTTTAATACAGGATGGTAAAAACCAACTGCGTTCAACAAAAATGTGAACGGACATTCCCTGAATGGGTTTCCAAGTTCTACAATCGATCGAAGGATGACCTATGCCATACCACATCTACAATCTATGTTTAAATTAAGTTTCACAAAAGAGAAAACTATCAAAATGGTCTACAGTGACCCTCAATTATCTTTAATTACTTATCTAACTTGTCGTAAATTACAGTGGCTGATGTGGCTTCTCAATAACTATATAAAAGAAAAATCATCGCGTTTCAGATCTGTTCTTCAAGTGGCAAATGTGAACACCATGAGTTTTAATTAACGGTCACCATTAGTATTACGGAAAAAAGGGGTGTAACAGATGAGACTTCTGCAGTTCTGAGTGAAGCCTTATGCGCTCAAAAATGCGGCATCGCGTGCGTTCTTTACCTTGTCGGTGTCTAAGCAGCGTCAGGGCGGCAGCGGCCGGCGCAGCAGCCATCCAGCCCGCCGTCTCGGAACTAACTCTCGAACTTCTCCTTACTACAATTTACCGAAGTTAGTTTAAAAAAGCTATCTGGCTGTGTTTTCATCTGACCAATCAGGGTCTCAATGTTAACCTTACGCTCCGCCTACAAAAATTCTGTCTATCCAATGGGAAACGTTATACTTTGCGTGGTGGGTCAATGTTTTTAAAGTTTGCAACGTAACAGAGACGCTAAAAAGTCTCACGCTAAAACCTGCAGCTAGTGTGGTCCTTTTAGCGTTATCGTGAGATCTATACTGCTCTTCTGGAGGGCTCTATCTTTTAACATGGGCTGGGGAGTGATCCTAATGTAACAGACACGCGAAAAAGTCTCACGCTAAAACTTGCGGGTGGTAGTGGCCCTTTTTGTGTTATCGTAAGATCTATACTGCTTTTCTGGAGGGCTCTAGCTTTTAACATGGGCTGGGGGTTGTCCTTGACATACCTGAGACGCGAAAAAGCCTGACGCTAAAAGGTGCGGGTTGTATAGTTGTACAGGTAGGCTCGTGGCGTGGGTGCCCAGCCCCTCCCCACGGTTCTGCTCTCGGCTTCTGTCCTCGTTTCTCCCCTCGGAACTGCGTCTGCCTCACGGTGGGAAGGTACGACATGCATTTAGGCATTCTAGTGTTGGTCTGTGGTATTCCATTTGCTCACTCGTTACTCGTATTACTTTGGTTAATTTAATGTCACGATTTATTCGGAGCTATGTGACATACTAGTAGATTTGCTTATTATGTCAGGGTTTTCATGTAAGGTGTTGGATTTGCCTGACACCTTACATATCACCACCCTTCGAACTTAGTTTTTGCACTGAATTTGGCAATGATTGAATCGTTGTCTAAGTCAGTCAAAAATTTTCTAATTTATCTAAATTTTGTTGCGTATTGTTCAGCCACGTTATTCTGTTCTATACTAGTTTGTATTACTAATTTGTATTTTTATATTCTTTCACATTATAATTAAAAATGACAAGAGAAGAATATTTTTATACTATTATTAGTTTTTAATTATTTTTCTTTCTTTATTTAAGTGTGAAGTTTGTTTTTTAAGAAGTTTGTTATCGAAAGTGAGGAGTCTTTCACATCGATTTTCTTAGATATATTGTTTTTATAAATGTAGTAATTAAGTAAAATCTGTTCCTAACGCATTTTCTAAATATCATCTGCAAGAAAAAATGTTTTTGTTTCTAGACACACATTTCAACATTGTTACACTAACAAGTAAGAATTATTTCCAAGAATTGCTTTGACAAAGAAATATACATACACAAGTATTGAGATATTATCCTAACAAATTTTACAAATGCTAAAAAAATTGCTTTGACAAAGAAATATACATACACACGTATTGAGGTATTATCCTAATAAATGGTACAAATGTTAAAGAAAGGGAAAACATCCAACAAGATAATTTTTTATTCCTTGTTTTTGTAACGAGAAAATAAGTAAAATATAGTTATTCTTTCATTTTTATGAGGAGAAAATAAGTGGCATATTGTTTCTTTATATACTGTCCATTTCAGAACTAATGACTTATTTTTATCGATTGTCTATTTTTTACTTAAGTCCATAGTCAATGACTGTTATTTTGTTGTTTATTAGCTGTCTGGTGTGCTTTACTTATTTAGTTTTTCAGACGTTTCTTTTGCACAATTCATACATCACATAATTTGATTTCACGCGTTCACACAATCCTATGAATGTTCAAGCATGAGGTTGGCGAATGTTTTTTCACGAAGGTGATGGACTTGATCGAGATGGATGTGGGCAAGCATTTGATGTACAGCTTCGTTCGTCGTTCCTTGTTGGCTTTGCAAGTGTGTGTTGCTGTTGTGGAGGTCCCATAATGGAATGGAGCTGTGAGTGCAGAATCTCGTGGTTTACTGGCTTTGTATGCGTGAAAGTCATCGTTATGTGTGGCTGAATGCGGTCGTTTTTCGTTGTAATACTTCGCAGACGACTAGTTTACAATAGGATAGGGAGTTGGGAAGGTATGTCGTCTATTCTTCACCCATCTTCTTTCTTGGTCTCAATCTTGCGAATCTTCAACTTCTGTTCTTCCTGCTTTTTCTCTGCTTCTTACTTGCTTCTTGGTTCTTCTCTGGGCAGGATATGGAAATATTTATTGATAACTAGTCGCTATGAAGTTCTCCTCCTAGTAACAGTTTGATAAATAGTTTGGGCTCGTCATTTTTAATTTGTGGAAGTTCTTCTTCAGTTTCGTGCATCAGCGTGCTGTTTAATAGCAGTAGTGTGACTTTTACGCATATTTTTTGCCAGCGGTGGCTTGACCAAGCGGTCTTCTCGTCCGGCCGTTTTTTGCTCGCTCCGTTCATTCGGGGCTCGGAGTCCCTTCCGGCGTTCGCCGTCCCAGCGACGTCCCGCCGCGTCTCAGCAGGGGTCTGTCACTGTGCGGCTCGGTGTTCCCTCCGAGCAGGGTTCCTCCTAGCGGGCACATTTATTGCCCACTTTCGCTACAAGGGCCGTCTGTTAGTTTCGCCTTTCCCTTCTCTCAACGCTCCTGCTATGTAGGAATCGAGTCTTGCTGATTACGTCCTTTTCTTTCTTGATACTTCTCGCGTTGCAACTTGTGGGTCGTTGCATCTCTTCCTTGTTGGAGTTTTTACAATGGTTGTTACAAAAGATTTTACTTATAATCATCTAACATATATCTAGAATCTACTTGTTTTACGCCTTCTTAAAAAGCTTTACAAATTTCGGCGCCCTTTCCATGTTACAATTCTAAGATATTCAGAGTCTTAACGTCTATTCAAGAATCCTCAAATTCTTTTTTTATTTTTGTGTAGTGACATGGTGTATACCATTTTAGTATATCATGCTGTTAGACTATCTACGCTTTATCCCTTCACCTTAATCTAGGGTACTATTGGTGTTATTATTGAAACTACTGTCCTTTTTCCCACCTTCCTCTCTCTTCATTCTTCTTTCACCTGACGATGTTATCTGCAACATAATCTTGAAATATTGTGCTGATTATTTACCAATAATAAAATTAATCTTCAAACTTGTACTGAAAGTGTGTAATACTGCCAGTCTTAGGTAAAAATACTTCTGCTTTATCTCGTAAAATACCTTCTAATTCTCTTTTACTGTGTTCCGAAATACCTTGAACTTCTTGCAATTTTTCGTCGATTTCTTTATGGACTTCTAACATGAGTTGAGGCGATTCCTCCTTTTGCGCATACCATTCTAATTCTTCATCCTCTTTATCTCGCATCATTCTTAATTGTTTGTTTATAACTGGTATCTCTTCTAATTTTAGCTTTTGCTCAAAGAGAAGTGTGATATTTCCGAATGTTACGCTACCTTTCCCCATATCTATTATCGCTCGTCTCTCATTTAAAAAATCTGCACCTATAATCAAATCTACAGTTAGTTTAGGTATAATCACGAAGTTGGCTTCGATCTTTTGACCTTGGCACGAAAGAGTTAACCTTGTTTGCCTCGTAACTTCCACAGCATTGTTTCTAATAGGACCTCTTACTTTAATCTTACGTGTTTTCAGAACTGGCATTTCCTCACTGGCATTACACTGCATGAATAAATTTTCTGAGATCGCAGTAAGTTCACTTCCGCTATCAACTACAATATTGACTGGGATATGCTTTACCATGGCCTTCACAATTGGTTGAATTTTAAAGGGTTGGTTCTGTTCTTCTTCCTCTTGCATCAACGAATCCTCCACTGAATCATACATGAGTCTTTTTAGGAATTTCCCTTGTGAATTCGAACTTTCTGTAGGATAAGCTTCGACTGCTACTTCTGTCTCTTTTATTTCCTCTTCTCTATTTCTTCCATTATTTACTCTTTCTTCAACATCTTCTACTTTTTCCTCATCCTCGTCTGTCTTCTTATTCTTCGTCGCTACTTCCACATAATCGCATCTAAATGCACTAATTATCGCTTCATAACTTCCTTCATTATATACGTTGGGTTGTGTGCCCACTTGTAACTTATTTTCAACTTCTGTCGACTGTGCATTATCCTCATTGAATTCGCTTTCCCTGGTTTCCCTCTCAAATAGCTCTGCAATACTCATTACTTCGTCCTTTCGTCCTACATTCGTTGTGCATGCCTTTGGTAATTCATCTTCCTCGTCAGTATTCTCCCAATTAATTTCGTTCCAACACGATATTGTGATTTTCTTGTCTTCGTTTTCATCTGGTGCCTGCGGATTTGTTTCTTCCTTCTTCTCTTCTCGTGATAAGATTTTTACTTCTCTGTTCAAGGTGCTGCAATTGTCCTGGGTCGGTGCGTCATTCTCTTTGGCATGGGCGCCTAGCTGTCAACTCGAACGTTTATTGGGGTTTGGTGGTTTTACCTCCACGTCTTCTATCTGTATTCGCTTTTCTTGTTCAGCTTGTTGATAGTGGTTTCTTTGTTGATAATTTGTCGGTCTATTGGTTCTCCAGTACCCGTTTCGGTTGTCGTTATTCCCTCTATAATAGTTGTTGCCGTTCCTGGGTGAATTAGAGTTATTGCCATATTCTCTTCTAAATCCATAACCGGTTCTTTGTTGAAATCTATTCTGGTTTCTTGGTGCGAAGTTATCACGTGGTTCGTAATTATTTTTTCTTCGTACTGTGTCTTGTAGATTCCACCGCTTTTTGCTTTCGTTTTCACGTGCGCTTCGTCTTTTTCTTGCGTCATCTTCCGAAAATATGAACTCTAGTTCCCTTAGAATACCTTTAAATGCTTCGACGTCATTGCCTCCGCGACCTACTAATGATTGCTGGTATTTCAATGGTAGCTTCATCGCGCATAATTTAATCAACTCTCCGCCACTGTATGGTACATCTAAGAATCGATTTTTGTTTGCCATTGCTTCGAAAAATTTCACGGGACTCTTCTCTCCTGAATTTTCAAAATATGGGTTCTGTAATAATCCGTACTTCACTCTGTTCTGTGCTTCGCTGGACCAATATCGTGAAAGAAACTTCTCTCTGAAATCTTCGTACGATCGGCATGTCACTGCAACATTCTGCATGGTTTCTGCGACTGTTCCTGACATGTGTGCACATATAAAGTCTAATTTGTGTGCTAGCTTCCAGTGTTCTGGTAATCCTACTCAGAATTGATCAATAAAAGTTCGTGGATGTAATGAGTTTCCTTCTCGAAAGTGTTGAAATTTTCTGACTGTGAGGAAATGATCGTTGTCGTACTTCGTCATAGTCCCATATGAAATTCGCGATTCTTCGCCACTTTTGTTTCTGATCATTTCTCTCGTCGTTCTTTCCGGTTGTGGTAAATCCATTGGATATTGTCCACTGTAACTTTCGCTTACCCGCGGTGCTGTCTGTCTGATTTCACGTATGTTACTTTCCGCCTGTGATTGGAATCGCAAATGCATAATATCTTCGTTAATTGCTTGTTTCTCCAGTGCTGTTACAGATACGGACGTGGTTGCAGACTCTGTGCTTGTTCGATCCTGTTCACTACGCTCTTCAATGGTTTGCAACAACTCTGTTCGCAATTTCTGAAATTGTCGCTTCGTTTGCCCTTCTATTTTAACTATGCGGTTATCATATCTTTTCAGCGCTGCTTTTGTGATACGTTTGTGTAACACACTTTTTTCAACAATTTCACGCGCTGTACCTGCTGCTTGTCTAGTAATTTCGTTTATCTGTTTCTTTAGTTTCTTGACTTTTCCCTGGGTGTTGTTACGTAATGTTTTGATCTAGTCCTCAGTGTCATTACGCAATGTTTGTACGTCCGCTTGTACCTTGTCAATGTCTGTTCTCAATTGATTGTGACCTATTATTAAGTTTCCTATCACTTCTCGAGATTCTTTTGCCTCGTCTTCAATATGACTTAGGTGTAACTGAATTTTTTTGTTTTGTTCTTTAATCTCACGCATTTGTCTCGTGGTTTCCGCATTCTGAATTTGAATTTGGTTCACTATGTCTTTATTTTGCCTTGTCATGGTTTCCGTAATTAATTGTAATAATTCTGCCAGATTGGTGGGTCCTATTGCCTTTTCTTCCGACGTCCTACGCTCTGTGTTTTCGCCCAAGTATTGGTTCGCAACCGATTGCATTGACCTGTGCTGTGACACGTTTCTGCTCGCATTCCTTGTACTCTGTGGTGAGGGAGCTCGGATTACATGTACCGTGGGTTCTACGTATTCAAGACGCAAGTTATAATCCTCATCGCCTGTCTCTCTACTTTCCTGCTCCTCTGTCGTATGCTGACCTAGGTTTTCTGTGCCTTGGCGTATATTATCCTCGTTACGGTTCGTTATCTGTCCTATTTCTCGCGATACTGCATCGTCTGTTGTACTGTCCTCTATTCTCTGTCCATTTTCATGCTGGGTCTCTACCTCAATTCGGTCAAAGTCTCGATCTGCCATTGCTAATCTTTCCGAATCCCTTATTTTCTGTTTTAAAAGCAATTCACGCGCCCTACTTCGCGTCAAAATGCGCTCATACGATCTCACACGTTTCATAAACCTTTTTGTTCACACGACTTGACACTACCAAGACTGACAATCCATTCACTTACTTGTTGGGTCAGAACCAACTTGTCAACGATGTATCCGCCACCTGCGCTTGCATTGAAGAGAAAACTTAATTATAACAATTTTTAAAATTCATAACTTAATTATGCTATTGCCTCTGCTAGAATTCTTGCTGTTTCTTGAATACTTTTACTATCTATCGCTGCAGCTACTGTTTTCGACTATGTATAACTTTAGAGAAAAAAAAATTTTTTTTACAAAAATTTTTCAACAAGATATTTTTCTGACCTAGTTAGGCATGTGGTCGACCTTCAATCATGGTATTTTACCATCATGGCAGGGTCGCCATTTTCTAAACATTCATGGTGGTGTCTGATTGTACTATATCGTGTCTCCCTACCACTTTCGCGCAACGACGCTCTGAGCGTGTTTTTTAGGGAACTAGTTTGAACCTGGGACCTGTTGCTGGTAAGGAGACGCCAGACCACACATGACATGTAGAATTCAGAAGAGTTCAGTGAGACTAGCGATGATATAACCAAATACTAAATGATCTCAGCGTCAGATCCACTGTACTCCCTGTAAAAGAATCTTAATACTAACTAAATTTAGTGGAAAGGGTTCAAGGCTTTCCTATTTTTAGTTAGCTGGTAAAATTACGTCGAAAAAGCAGTTAAGTTTACCATTGGAAATTTATTCTAATCACAAAACATCGTTTATAAATTGCACTATTGATAAAAAGAAATGTTTTAATACAGGATGGTAAAAACCAACTGCGTTCAACAAAAATGTGAACGGATATTCCCTGAATGGGTTTCCAAGTTCTACAATCGATCGAAGGATGACCTATGCCATACCACATCTACAATCTATGTTTAAATTAAGTTTCACAAAAGAGAAAACTATCAAAATGGTCTACAGTGACCCTCAATTATCTTTAATTACTTATCTAACTTGTCGTAAATTACAGTGGCTGATGTGGCTTCTCAATAACTATATAAAAGAAAAATCATCGCGTTTCAGATCTGTTCTTCAAGTGGCAAATGTGAACACCATGAGTTTTAATTAACGGTCACCATTAGTATTACGGAAAAAAGGGGTGTAACAGATGAGACTTCTGCAGTTCTGAGTGAAGCCTTATGCGCTCAAAAATGCGGCATCGCGTGCGTTCTTTACCTTGTCGGTGTCTAAGCAGCGTCAGGGCGGCAGCGGCCGGCGCAGCAGCCATCCAGCCCGCCGTCTCGGAACTAACTCTCGAACTTCTCCTTACTACAATTTACCGAAGTTAGTTTAAAAAAGCTATCTGGCTGTGTTTTCATCTGACCAATCAGGGTCTCAATGTTAACCTTACGCTCCGCCTACAAAAATTCTGTCTATCCAATGGGAAACGTTATACTTTGCGTGGTGGGTCAATGTTTTTAAAGTTTGCAACGTAACAGAGACGCTAAAAAGTCTCACGCTAAAACCTGCAGCTAGTGTGGTCCTTTTAGCGTTATCGTGAGATCTATACTGCTCTTCTGGAGGGCTCTATCTTTTAACATGGGCTGGGGAGTGATCCTAATGTAACAGACACGCGAAAAAGTCTCACGCTAAAACTTGCGGGTGGTAGTGGCCCTTTTTGTGTTATCGTAAGATCTATACTGCTTTTCTGGAGGGCTCTAGCTTTTAACATGGGCTGGGGGTTGTCCTTGACATACCTGAGACGCGAAAAAGCCTGACGCTAAAAGGTGCGGGTTGTATAGTTGTACAGGTAGGCTCGTGGCGTGGGTGCCCAGCCCCTCCCCACGGTTCTGCTCTCGGCTTCTGTCCTCGTTTCTCCCCTCGGAACTGCGTCTGCCTCACGGTGGGAAGGTACGACATGCATTTAGGCATTCTAGTGTTGGTCTGTGGTATTCCATTTGCTCACTCGTTACTCGTATTACTTTGGTTAATTTAATGTCACGATTTATTCGGAGCTATGTGACATACTAGTAGATTTGCTTATTATGTCAGGGTTTTCATGTAAGGTGTTGGATTTGCCTGACACCTTACAAGTAAATAAATAAACATTTTTATGCGATTGGGACTGTTTTCTTATAAAAAATTTTAACGTAACGGCTGACTTTCCAATAGAAACAAGATAAAATGTTTAAAAAAAATTAATTGTATTTATACTGAACCCACAGTGAGCCAGTCCTACTAGCACCTGGTCAATTTTTTTCGGTGTTGAGGATCTTCTAGGCAAAGGTATTTCTCAGAGAGATATATTTAGAAAAATCGGAGCCAGTTTTACTCTTGTATATGTCTGACAAAACGAAGGAGTACCAGACTTTGACAAGGAGATGGTAAATTCAGAGTAAAAAAGGGTATAGAGTCAAAATTTGGGCCTTATGTCAGTATAAAACTGTTGTATCGAGTAGTTATAAAACGCAAAAAAGTTTTGTGGTTAAGAGAAAGGTGATATATTTCTTTCCACGGGCAACTGAAAAGAAACATGACGAGATCAATGCATTAAGACTCGGAGATTTACCCCGACAACCTGCGCTCTTTCTTTTCTTTATCATCATTCTTCTGACGGTTTGATGCGGCCCGCTACCAATTCATCTCTGAGGACCAATTGTACACTTTGTCCTCAGTTATTTGCTCTATGTATTCCAATCTCTGTCTCCCTCTACAGTTTTTATACCTTCTACAGCTCCCTGTAGTACCGCGGAAGCAATGCCCCGATGCCTTAACAGAAGTCCTGTCGCCCTGTCCCTTGTTCTTGTCAGTGTTTTCCATTTATATCTTGCCTCGACGATATGGCTGAGAACTTCCTCATTCTATACCTTATCAGCCCGCATAATTTCCAGCATTCTTCTGTAGCACCAAATCTCAAGGGCTTCGATTCTCTTCTATTCCGATTTTTACACAGTCTGTGTGTTTCACTAGCATACAATGCTCTGTTCCAAACGTACGTCCACAGAAATTTCTTCCTCAAATTACGGCCCATGTCTGATTATCTTGGCCAGGAATACCCTTTTTGTCAGTCCAGTGCTTTTTATGTCCTCCTTGCTGTGTCCATCATAGTTATTTCGCCGCTTAGGAAGCAGAAATCCTTAACTTCATCTACTTCGTGACCCTCTTTTCATATATTAAGTTTCTCGCTGATCTCATTTCTACTACTTCTCATTACTTTCGTATTTATTCGATTCACTCTCAATCCAAATTCTATACTCATTAGATAGCCCATTCCATTCAACATATCCTGCAATTCTATTTCATTCACCCTAGCAAAGCATCAGCGGATCTTATTGAATTTTAATCCCACTATTGAACCTCTTATTTCCATCATTTCTTGTTTTATGTATAGATTGAACAATAGAGGTGAAAGACTACATCCCTGTCTTCACCCTTTTTAATCGTAGCATATCGTTTTTGGTCTTCCTCTCTTATTGTTTCCTCTTGGTTCTTGTACATGTTGTATATTACTCGTCTTTCCCTGTAGCTTAATACTATTTTTCTCAGAATTTCGAACGTCTTGCACCATTTGACAATGCTGAACACTTTCACAGGTCGACAAATCCTATGAATTTGTCTTGATTTGCCTTCAGTCTTGCTTGCATTATCAACCCCAACGTCAGAACTACCTTTCTGGTGCCTTTCCTACAGCCAAACGTATTGTCTTCTAACAGTCCTCAAATTTTATATCACACTTGTGAGCAATTTGGATGTATGGGCTGTTAAGCTGATTGTGCGATAATTCTCGCACATGTCGCATATGTTGATTAATGGAGCTAACGAAGTATCTCACAGTCGTCGATAGCACTCTAACAATTATTAATTAGTCGAAAATGTACTGACTGTCTACAAAGTTCCAGTATTTGTGACTAATATAAATAAAATGTGAGAAATAATAAATAACAACAAGCGTAAGTATATAGCCCCAACGACAGCACAGTGTACGAACTCTTAAGCGTTGACCTTCCGTTCATAATTAGCCACCCATATTCCCTTCTCACCACAGAATTGCAGTTTGCGCTCACAGCAAAGCAGAATCACAAAACGAAACCTTTCTATGAAACCCTTTTATATCAGCGACAAGACAAACATGCGTTTCATGCACAGCACTAACCATGCACTACTGTATCCAACAGCACAGCGTCAGTAATGCAGTTATCATAATCACAGAGATCAGCTTACATCAGGTAAGCTTCGGACGACATTTCGTAAAGTCGATTGTTTGAAGGCTGTTAGTCGTTGCGATTGGGACACGAGTGTCAAATACAAAAGTCGTTTGCAGTGCGTTGCCTCACTAAACAACACACCATAGGTATCCAGATATCGTACACTCGATCCCAAAACGTAATATTAGTCATGTGGCATAATTTCACCTAAAACAAATAACCTGTCAGACGAAGACAATGTTGAAAGAACTTGTGCAAGTTCATTTTGGATGGCCTATGTACTCAATATATACGACTTACTACTCTCAATCAGCAACAGTTCAGTTTTGTGACCTGTTTGAATTCACAACTACTGTTAGGACATCCTCTCTAAGGTTGATTTGTTCAGTGACTGGCTACGCTGATTGAACGATAAACTTGTTTTGGAGCCATATGAGATTTACAATTAATTTAATAACTGCACAGAATATTTGCTATTTATGTATGGTTTCCATCCTCTAATGAAAATGTGCTGAATATTTTGGTGTATCATTGTTTTTATTAAGGAAAGAGTGTTCAAGCGCATTTATTGTGACTTGTCTGCTACTGTTGTCACTGGCGAAGGAGCAATCCCGAGCTAGGTGGCGCAGTAGTTATCACACTAGACTCGCATTCGGGAGGACGACGACTCAAACCCGCGTTCCTGATTTAGGTTTTCCGTGATTTCCCTAAATCACTCCACGCAAATACCGGGATGGTGAAAGTGCACGGCCGACTTTCTTCTCCATTCTTCCCTAATCTGGTGAGATCAATGACCTCGCTGTTTGGTCCTCTCCCCCAAATTAACCACCCAACAGAAGAAGCAATGTAACACCGAAACCGGTCGCATTGAGTAAAGGAATTCTAGAAACACGCGGTTGAATGTAGCACAATCGCTCCTTACATACTGACTATCCGATGTCCCGTATTATACAGGGTGTTACAAAAGGGTACGGCCAAACTTTCGGGAAACATTCCTCACACACAAAGAAAGAAAATATGTTATGTGGACATGTGCCAGGAAACGCTTACTTTCCATGTTAGAGCTCATTTTATTACTCCTCTTCAAATCACATTAATCATGGAATGGAAACACACAGCAACAGAACGTACCAGCGTGACTTCAAACACTTTGTTACAGGAAATGTTCAAAATATCCTCCGTTAGCGAGGATACATGCATCCACCCTCCGTCGCATGGAATCCCTGATGCGCCGATGCAGCCCTGGAGTATGGCGTATTGTATCACAGCCGTCCACAATACGAGCACGAAGAGTCTCTACATTTCGTACCGCGGTTGCGTAGACAAGAGCTTTCAAATGCCCCCATAAATGAAAGTATAGAGGGTTGAGGTCAGGAGAGCGTGGAGGCCACGGAATTGGTCCGCCTCTACCAATCCATCGGTCACCGAATCTGTTGTTGAGAAGCGTACGAACACTTCGACTGAAATGTGCAGGAGCTCCATCGTGCATGAACCACATGTTGTGTCGTACTCGTAAAGGCACACGTTCTAGCAGCACAGGTAGAGTATCCCGTATGAAATCGTGATAACGTGCTCCACTGAGCGTAGGTGGAAGAACATGGGACCCAAACTAAAATGAGCTCTAACATGGAAAGTAAGCGTTTCCGGACACATGTCCACATTATATCTTTTCTTTATTTGTGTGTGAGGAATGTTTCCCGAAAGTTTGGCCGTACCTTTTTGTAACACCCTGTATAGTAGATGGACATACGGAAGTTAGAGCCGCTGTTCTTGCTCGGAAGGACAAACTCGAGAAAGAAAATAACTGTAGCATGCTACAGGAATCATCCCTGCTGGCATCTGATACAATAGAAAATGCAAACCTAGAAGAGCGGGGGACTGAACCCGAGTCCCAAACACTAACCATTGTCTAAATCACAGTGCCGCCAGTCTCGGTCGAACATATTTACTTGTCCGTAGTGAAAATTAAATACTGTTATAAAGCCAGTAGAAGCCTCCTGTCTGGTTGTGACGAGCTAGCTTCGCTTCTATGAGACTGCCTTACTGTAACCGGCTGCGTCAGCTATTTTATGCACGCTTCGCTCCTACCTGTGCACCTTCGAAGGCTTCCTGCTGGCCACTGGGAGCAAGGTGCAATTTATCGGAGAACATGCTCAGCAAAGTGCCGCGGTACGGCAGTTCCTTCTCATTGCGGTAATAGCGGTATATGGGCTCCTTCGCTAGACTTCGGCGCGAAAGGTTGCGGCGACTTGGGTTGATAAGAAGGGGTGACCCTTGCATCGTTTCTCACTTAGCTCGGTCGTTTATTTGACGGGTGGGCTCATAGTGACTTTGTGATATTTCGGTACCGAGTGCTCACTAGAGTACGTGAAGCACGGGCGCCGAAAACTCGAGAACAAATTGGAATTGGAAGACGTGTGAGGTAAGTGTGCATGTTCAGCAAACGAGTCGGACTGTAAAAGCTCTACAACTGCACTTTAGACGAAGATTTACCAAACAAGTATCTGAGTTGGATTTACGTAATAAAAAGTGCAATGCAATCCGCTTGAGAATGAACCAGTGCTCATGTGAAGAAAAAGAAAAAAAAATTATATGAAATATCGATAAACAAGTTATGGAGACCGAGTAGTTCAAATGACTCTGAGCACTATGGGACTTAACATCTATGGTCATCAGTCCCATAGAACTTACAACTACTTAAACCTAACTAACCTAATGACATCACACAACACCCAGTCATCATGAGGCAGAGAAAATCCCTGACCCAGCCGGGAACCGAACCCGGGAACCCGGGCATGGGAAGCGAGAACGCTACCTCACGAACAGACCGAGTAGTCGCTTAGACATGTCAAAAAGCGATTGGTGGTTTCGTGCTGGATATTTGCCTTGAACAGAAATCATGATGAAAGCATGTAGAACACTCGAAGCGAACCGTTTATAGTGCGATTAAAATTACTTGATAGAAGACGCTTCACGCGTTGTAGCTGGTTTCCTCAGATCAGAGCGCTCAGCGTCACGCCCGAACCGTTCGGCGCTGCCAGACTGCTACAACAATTACTTCACTTTCAGGTCCTTGTCCAGCTATCTTGCGTGACGTATTTTTATCTCGAATCCTGGGTTTGACTCTTTTATTTCATATTTCATCACACATGATAACCACACCAAAAACAACACACACCCAGCCACCCACTCACCCACACCCACCCACATACCCACCCACCCACGCACCCACCCACCCACCCACACACACACACACGCACACAAACACACGTGTGATGCTAACGAAATACGTTTCATGCACAGCACTAACTATACACTACTGGATCCTACCGCACAAGACGCGATTGGGCGTCAATTATACAGTTATTACAATCAGAGATCGGCTTACATTAGGTAAGCTTCGGACGACATTGCGTAAAACCGAGTGTTTGAAGGCTGTCAATCGTTGCGACTGGGACACCAGGGTCGTAAATACAAAAGTCGTTTACATTGTAATGACATCTTTGTTATTCAATTAACTGGTTTAAATGTATTTTTTTATTTCTGACACTTCGCCACTTCATTTTCATCATCGTATCGACTTCTTTATTTGCTCCTATTTTTTGTTTAGAGTCTGCTTGTGTCGCCTATAAACTGCAACCATGTGCCAAGCAGGACTGCTCATCGGTTGGTGCCGCGCGGGATTAGCCGAGCGGTCTTAGCGCTGCTGTCATGGACTGAGCGTCTGGTCCTGGCGGAGGTTCGAGTCCTCCCTCGGGCATGGTGTGTGTGTTTGTCCTTAGGATAATTTAGGTTAAATAGTGTGTAAGCTTAGGGACTGATGGCCTTAGCAGTTAAGTCCCGTAAGATTTCACACACACACACACACACACACACACACACAAACACACACACACATCGGTTGGTAAAGCGGCATCTCGTGTAGCCAGTGTGATGATAGTTTCAGGTAACTAACGATAGGGAGTAGTTACAGTTTGCTTTTACTGCTAAAACTGTTATTTTGCTGCGGGAGATGGCTATGCAAGCAAACATATTATGAAATTTTTCTGTCGCTGAGTTTGCTCGTAGAGCTTAGACTTAAACGCGGTGAACAAAGCCATCGTGGTTTTAGTTTGTGCCGCAGATTGTTGATCGCCGTTTTTGCATTGCAAATGACGAGGTTGTGGTTAGGACATGAGTTTAAATTCGGGGATACAAAATCCGTCTGACGCAGTTCACTCGTTGTTAACTTAAAATCAGTTTTCGATAGAGCATCTCCCATTTCCGTCACACCTCGCAGCGGCCGCTTCCTACATTCTCCGCGTTTCACATTACTTAATAGCGTTCGTGGAATCACCCGTTGTGTCTATGTGTAGCCTATAACCGAGCGGTAGCCGGCAGCGGATGTGGAAACACTGTGGCGGCTAGTGGCAGACGTCAACTATCAAGTAATTTTAATCGGAATGTAGTGATTTTACTCGGTGAAGAAGAATAATGCGATAATCGTAAATTTGGAGTGAACAAGCAGGGGGTTGGAATTGGGACGTTAACAGAGGCATTTACACAGTGTTTGTACTACTAAATATAGGATTGCTAAATTTATAAAAAGATTAAATGGTTGTTAATGAGTGAATGTGCCAACGTGGAACTCTGCAATATACTGTGAGTTTCATGTGCCACAAAATTTTTCTGGGTCGCCACTCAATTAATTGAAATTGGAAAAAATTAATATAAGAACTGAATCATTGATATGGTAAGTATAACTTACGTGTTAATATTAATAAAAGGATCCAACTGAATATAAGGAATGAGCATATGGGAACACTTTAAGCACAAACGTCAAATCAAATAATCCAGGGCAAGCAAGAGCTTATGCCTCAACAAAAAGAATAAGACAATCAGACAAAAGTCTACAAATATGTCTGCCTTTTGCGCTTCGGGACACCGGGTGGGTTGTATTAAAAATAACCTTCTATTAGGGGAGGTATTTTTTTCGAGAAACAGTCGTCACAATTTAACATAGTTCATTAAAATAAATCATGATATTAAACATTCACAAAGTAATTCTAATTAACCAACTTATCAAACTGAGTGCTGAGGTAATTGTCTGAGAAATGAGAAGGAAATCTTAGGCGCACATGGGAAAAGTTCACATAAACATACACGATTCACACATACAAGAACGGAGCTAAACAAAATTCTGGTCATCACAGTAAGTCAATGGTTCAGAGGTTCATCCCTATCGTTGTGACCCAATTATTGTGGATAAGAATACTATGTAACACTTTCCAACAAAGAAATTTATCTGCATCACCTTGCACGTGAGACTAAGATATGTTGACGTGAACAGCCGCAAAAGCTGTGAGTATTCATAGAAAAACGAAAATTACGAAGACCTGTGAAAACTTAAAGAACATCGATGTAAATCGTATAGACAAGTAATTACAATGAAATGATTACCCTTAGCTGCATACAGGCGTTGATATAAGTCAACGGGGACAGTTGAAAATGTGCGCCCCGACTGGGACTCGAAGCCGGGATCTCCTGATTACGTGGCTCTAGCTATCTGAGCCACCGAGGGCACAGAGTATAGTGCGACTGCAGGGACTTATCTCTGGCCCGCCTCCCGTGAGACCCACATTCGCAACTTATAGTCCTGCACTATATTCATAGCGCCCCTACTCATCATACTCATTACTCGCGGCTTTACTGCCGATTCCTGTAAGAGTTTGGGCACTGTCTGTCCATCCGCACAGAGGAAGATGGTCAAATGGCCGGTGGGAAATTACGCACGGGGAAATAATCAGCACGTGGCATGAAAAAGCTACACAATCTTATAATTGAAACGAAATGAAAAATAGAAGAAATGAAATGCATACACACGAGAGAAGTTAGCATATACATTCCAGTTAAAAGAGAAGTCAACAACTGAATTTTTAACCTGTTCTGGATTAAAGACCTTCCTACACCACGTGTTCTGCTTGCACAAAGCGAGGACCGGAAAAATTTACTAAATACAGAAAAATATGCTCTGGAAAATGTAAGAACTCGACTACCGAACTTGAAAATAAACTAGCAGGTTAAACGTGTACGTCAGTTGGAATGGGTACATACCTACACACATTAACACACTCACCAGCGCAAGTCGCTCTTAAGAGAACCGTCTTCACTCACAAAGGTTTCAGTACCGAGAGCACGTCCTCCCTGCAACTAACTTCCCCAGTTAAGCGGGAGAGACCAGATGGGGTCCTTTCTGCCAACAACGTATGTACTGTCGAATGACTACCGACAGGATACAAATCTCTTTGTCTTGAGTGAGAAAGCTGCGCTGGCTATATTGCTGCTACCACAGCAGCCAGCCAGCCAGATGCTTTACTGCTACCACATATAAGACAAATCCAACATTCACATTCACTCACTCATTTATACAGATAACAAAGAGAGGAAGGAAATTTCGGAGCACAAAATGTAGGTAACGTACATAGGATTAGGTGCTTATTGCAGAAATTGGTACTTTAATGTAATTGTGTAGCGCTGAATGGGAACAAACAAGAAGTACAAACTAAATTATGAGTAACTGAGTGTGAGAGTACGAAATACAAGTTAAGCAGTATGAAACGAATCTAAAAGAGACAGTTCAAGGTGGCAGTGTGAATGATAGAAAAATCTACTTAACATTTGCTTGGCAGAGCGTCACTAGAACAGAAATGTGGTAACACGCCAAGAAATAATCAATAACATTTATCGATAGTGGCGACACAAAACTTAAAATGAACCGTTGCGCCATAGATAGCTAGCGACACGTCCCCTGGATCGTTATCTTTGGCGTGAAGGGGGTGTGGCACGTTTGTTGCGAGTGACGTTGACAACGTTTGCTAGTACAGGCAGTGAGTGAAACAGCACGGACAGTGCAGTTCTGCTGGCTGGCTGTTTGTTCTACCACCCGTGTGTGTTCCAAGTTTTGGAGTTTTGGACTGCTTGGGGCTAGTTAAATTTTTTATATTCAATGTATCATTACTCGTTAAGTTCAATTTTTTTCCTTTTTTTGCCTGGTATGTTGTGCACTAAATCGTCAAGTCGAGTTATTCAGTAATCTGGAGTCGCCAAGCTTATGCGTCTTACGGGGCAAATCTTGTTGCGTGTATTTTGGTGGGTTAAACTTCCAAGCGGAGGTTGTGTTTAACGTAGGTGAGGTTCATCAGCCAGCCATTCGCGTCCTCCTCACACCTCTGTTTCCCATCCCGCGCGACCGTTAAGTATTTATCGTTTCTGCCTCGTGGCGTGATTTGAAGCTTAATCTCGGTCGGTCGCTGAACTTCTTCACAATCAGTCATAAGTGGGGCTAGTTGCCTTGGTCAGTTACCTTATCTTTTAGCGACTTATCACTTACTGTTTTGTCATTGCTGCTAGCGTGTAGTATGATGCAACGTGTTCGACCTGCCATGAGTAATTTCCGGGCAATTCGTCCGGACCGTATTGCCTGACGCGTGGTAGTTTCGTATCAAACTTAAATTGTTTTTCTTTCCTTTTAATGAGCTCCTTTTGTCACAGCAAATAAAAATTTCTTGAAAAAGAAAGGGTTACATTATCGGTTTTAACTAACTACGTCATTTTCAAATTTGAAAAATCAGTTGGAGAATATATGATGCGAATTATGACCACACATCTCACAAAAATTACGAGAAATAATGAGACCAGGCAGCCGAGGCAATGGTAGCACAATCAAGTCATTACAAGTTAGGCCCATGCTTGCCCAAACTTGAAGTGATTTGGTTGGGTTCCCCTGCCTCGTTTGCCTGGTCTCACTAATTCTCTTAATTTTTGTAAGACATATGATCATAATTCCCATTACATTTTCCCCAAGTGATGATCTACATTTGAAAACGACAACGTAGATCGTTGAAACCGGTAATGTCACCCCTTCTCTTTAAAGAAATTTTATGTACTGTGACTATGGCTTCACTATTGTAGTGTCAAAGATTTAAGTTATGTTTTGGTCACACTCCTTATGACAATTGTCAAAATATAAGCCTGTATTAATTATTGAGTTTTATTACAACGCATTCCTGAGTTTTGTACTTAACCGTTTAAGAGGTTGTTTACTAGATTGTTAACGATCGATCTTAAATTGTTTTATCAAATTGAATGGGTTATCATGTTATACTTGTTACAAAACACTGTTATTTGGGGCATTATTGAGTTTTCTACTGAATAGTTTGAGATTGTTTAATCGATTATCAGTAATTTCTCTTAAATTGTTTTACCAAATTGGATGATTTTTATCTTACTATGTCGAAGTCCTGTTGACCTAATTGATAAAGTTAATGTTCCTGAGGAGTGTTAATAAGAAAACTTGATACGAACAGTGTTCAATCGTTATTCTGCCGGTAATTCACTCCCAGGCAACCTTACGCCAATTGTGAGTTCATTGACTTTAGTATGGTACTTAATATCCCATATCTAATACAATGAGGTGACAAAAGTCAGATGATACTTCGTAATATCGTGTCCGATCTCCTTTTGCCCGGCGTCGTGCAGCGCTCGACGTGTCATGCACTTAACAAGTCGTTAAGTCCCCTGCAGAAATGTTGAAGCATGCTGTCTCTACAGCCGTCCATAATTGCGAAAGTGTCGCCGGTGCAGTATTTTTTACACGAACTGAGCTCTAGATTGTCCTGATAAATGTTCGATAGGATTCATATCGGTCAATCTGGGTGGTCAAATAATTCAATCGAATTGTCAAGAATGTTCTTCAAACCACTCACAAACAGTTGTGGCCTGGTGACATGACACGTCATTGTTTGGGAACATGAAGTCCATGAATGGTTGCAAATGGTCTCAAAGCAGTCGACCAGAGGATCCAGTTCATTACATGCAAACACAGCCCATCGCATTATAGAGCCACTACCAGCTTGCACGGTGCCTTGTTTACATGTTGGGTCCATGGTTTCGTGGGGTCAGCGCCACACTAGAATCCTACCATCTGCTCTTACCACCTGAAATCGGTATCCATCCGACCGGGCCACGGGTTTCCAGGCGTCTAGGGTCCAACCGATATGGGCAGAAGCCCAGGAGAGACGCTGTGGGCGACGTCATGCTGCCAGCAAAAGATCTCGTAACCATCGTCTGCTGCATAGCCCATCAACGCCAGATGACGCCACACTGTCCTAACGTATACGTTCGTTGTACGTCCCACATTAATTTCTGCGGTTATTTCACGCATTGTTAGCTGTCTGTTTGCAATGACTGAAGACGCTGCAGCTATAGGTCGTTAAGTGAAGGCCGTCGGTCACTGCGTTGTCCATGGAGAGAGGTAATGTCTGAAATTTAGTATTCTTTGCACACAGTTGATACTGTGGATCTCGGAATATTGAACACCTTAACGAGTTCCGAAATGGAATGTCCTATGTGTCTAGTTTCAACTACCAATACATGTTCAGAGTCTATTAATACCCGTCGTGCGGGTACAATCATGTGGGGTAGCTTTCACATGAGTCACCTGAGTACAAATGACAGCTCCGCCAATGATCTGCACTTTTTACACCTTTATATGTTGATATCGCTACTCCATGACTTTTTTGTCACCTCAGTGTACAATGAAATGTACGTAACTTTATTGTCTCTTGGCCATCTATTATTTAGTCACTAAGATTGAAATTATTGCAAAGTGTTATGGAAACACTCATGACTGACTGCCCTTATTGCATCGTAAAAAGCGACTACTAAGCGAGGTCCCCCCTGTGGGTCCAGGGGTTAGAATAGGTCTGAGGTATTCCTGCCTGTCGTATGAGGCGACTAAAACGAGTCTCACACATTTCGGCCTTTATGTGATGGTCCCCTGTAGGGTCTGACATCATTTTTTTCAAAATTTTCCCGAAAAGCGAGCTAACTGGGGACGGGCGCCTTACAGGGTGCATCTGTCCATCGTGCATTGAGACCTCTAGCCCATTATCTCGTCGTCGCATTTCAGTCCCGCTCATTCTCCATCTCTTGGGCGATGACACCTTCCTGGGAGCGTTTTCCACCATCCACTCTGCAGTGTAGCTATCTGCGTCGGTGATGACCATGGACTTCTTTGCACCTGATACCCAGCACGATAGCGAGTCCGTTGTGGTGGGGCCACCATGTACCCTGTTGGTTGTAGCCCCCTGACAACACAGGGATCTCTCTGCTGATGCCTGCGCCGATAATTCCCCACATATGCCAAGGGGTAGATGCCTGTCCCCCCTGGGGCATCGGGACTCCCAGCAATGGCCATCCTGCCAGGTGGCCTTTGCTGCAGCTGGATGGCGCCCGTTGGGAGGACCCCTGGTCGGAGTGGGTGGCATCAGGGTGGATGACACATGATGATGCGTAATCCATCATCTCTTGCTGGTGGTGAACCACCAGCAATCTCTAAGCGTCCACGAGCTCAATTCAACGCACAGAAGTACGACCCCAAAGCATTCCCCTCAAACACCAGGGGAGGAACATCAGGCTGACGGTGGCAGTGGATCTTATTCGCCCCAATACCTTCTATGTTCAAGAGCTGATGGGGAATCTTTCATATGATGAAGCCTCACTTTATTGTTGAATATTTAGAGGACAGGTTTGGGGAGGTGGAGGGATTGTCCAAAATGAGATATGGGTCAGTCTTAATCAAAACAGCACCCTCTTCCCAGGTACAGACGTTACTCGCTTGTGACGAGCTGGGGGATGTTTTTGTAACCATTACACCCCATACGAGATTAAATACGGTCCAGGGTATCATATGTCACAGAGACTTTCTTTTGCAGTTTGACGATGAGCTGTTCGCCAGTATAGAGCGACGAGGTGTACATTTGGTCCAGCTTGTCCACCAGGGTCCGAGGGATAATCAGGTTACCATCGGTGCCTTCATCTTGGCCTTCTAGGGTGATACATTGCCCAAGAAGGTCAAGGTGATGGTCTATCACTGTGATGTAAAGCCCTATATGCCTCTCCCAATGTGGTTCTTAGTTGCTGGAAGTTTGGCCTTACGTCTTCCAGCTGTACATCCAGTGTCATATGTCGAGATTGTGGACGCTCATCACATCCCAATACTCCATGTGCCCCGCCTCCCATATGTGTCAGCTGCAGAGAGCACCATTCGCCTTGCTCGCCAGACTGCAGGATTCTCCAGAAAGAAAGGAAAATCATGGAGTACAAGAACTGCTGGAGACTGGGTGCCCTCCATTGCAGATCAGACGTGCATAACTGCTCGCCAGTTACACAGCACACATTCGTAGTTCTCCTGAGCATCCGAATTACCGTCTTCTTTTCCCGCCCGCGGATGTCCATCTCCCGCATCGGCGACCCATGTCGGGGCTCACGATTGCGATTCGAGTGCGGTCCCTTCTTTCCGAACTGGAGTCCTTCCCTTTACCACCTCTACTTCGGTCCATTCATGTACGCTTCCATGGTGTACGCCTCGGCCGCAGCTTCGTCTGGATACTTCACGTGGCCCTAAGGACTCTGTTAACCCTGCGGGACTCCGCTGTCACTTCCTCTAGATTCTTGATGTGTTCCGGGGCTCTGAAGTGGTTTACACCGACGGCTCGATGGCTGATCGTCGCGCTGGCTTTGCCTACGCTCACGGCGGCCATATTGAACAGCATTCCTTACCCGATGGCTGCAGTGTATTCACTGCAGAGCTGGTCTCCATTTCTCGTGCAGTTCAGTATCTCCGTTTCGCCCTGGGGAGTCTTTTCTTTTATGCACTGATTCCTTGAGCAGCCCGAAAACTATCGACCAGTGCTACCCTCGACAACCTTTGGTAGCGTTCATCCAGGAGTATATCTATGTTCTGGAACGGTCCAGTCGTTCAGTGGTATTCGCCTGGACCCCTGGTCCAGATCGGCATCTCCGCAACTGACCTGCGTTTTTTATTACGCCGTAAGGTTTTTCAGCTTTGGGAGACGGAATGGCAAAACCTCAGTACGCACAACAAACTGCGAGCCATTAACGGAACCACGAATGTGTGGAAGTCCTCGATGAGGGCCTCTTGCAGGGATTCCGTGGTTCTCTGTCGGCTCTGCATTGGCCATGACTGGGCGACCCACGGCTACCTTCTGCGCCGTGTAGACTCACTTCAGTGTCGGTGCGGCACCCAGTTGACAGTGGCTCATATTCTTCTGCTCTGTCCTTCTTTGGCTGCCCTGCGACTTCATCTTCGGTTGGCGGACTCGTTATCATTGATTGTAGCAGATAATGCCTCATCCATTGATTTGGTTTTACGTTTCATCCGTAAGGATGGGTTTTATCATTCGATCTGAGTTTTAGCGCATGTCCTTTGTCCCTCTGTGATATCCACCCTAGAGCTTTTAGGGTGGAGGTTTTAATCTGTTGCAGGGGGGCTGGCTTTTCCTTTTTACTTTCGGCCAGCCACTGTAATCTGCTTCCTTGTTTTGCTCTCTTCTTACAGTGTCTTGCATCTCTCTGTTGTTCTCTTGTCCTCTTTTGTTCGTTTTAGTGTTAGTTGCCTTTCCTTCGGTTATATGGTCTTTCCTTTCTTTCCGTTTTGTGTTATATGTCTCGTCTGTTTTATTCTCACACTTGTGGCATTGTTTTGTTAGGAACAAGGGATCGATGACCTCGTAGTTTAATCCCTTCCCCCTCTTTTAAACCAACCAACCAACCAACTAAGCGACATGGTGCAGTGGTTACCACATTGGACTCGAATACGGGAGGACGCCAGTTCAAATCCGGGTCCGGTCATCTAGGTTTAGGTTTTCCGTTATTTCCCTAAATCGCTTCAAGCAAATGCAAGGATGGTTATTTTGAAAAAGGCACTGGCAATTTCCTTTCCCAGGCTTTCCAAATCAGATGTTGTACTCTAATGGTATCGTTGTCGACGGGACGTTCAACACTAATCCTTCTCCTCCTCCGAACTGTACTCTTCTGAAAGGAACTCGTAGAACTTTGCTGCCTAGCATAACTGCAGGAACCGGTACACTGCAAGAATGGAGATGAATTGCAGTAACTGAGTTACTCACGGGGAAAAACCGACCGATTAAACCCGATACCGGTATTTTAGTTCCCAGCAACCAGTATTTTTCGGTACTTGTTTGGTCTGTTATAACAGATGTTTTTTTACTTTGTACTAATAACCGAGTAAAAAGACCGAAATATCAGTTAGCCATAGCAGAATTACTAAGTGTTTTCGTTTTTAAATAAACTTTTTTTAAAAAAGGTGTAATTTTTACCCTTAAAATATACATTGGTTTGAAATATTACTTTATTGTAGAATATGGGAAAAGCTATCAGTGCTATGTCAATACAAATGCCGACAGAAAAGATCAATACACACGGCATTGCCGAGACAACGTTCCTGTTGCAGTGTGTCGTCGCTTAAGGTATGCGTGTGCGTGCAATGTGCAAGACTTGCCTCCACTTGGTCTATATGATAATTCCTCGCTGGCACTGCCGGACACATGTTTTCCAGAATGAGACCAAGCCTAGTCTGGAAACACTTTCACGAAATTAGAATTATATTAATACCATCAGCTGCTCAAGGCCGTTGATATATATCAACGGGGACAGATAAAAATGTGTGCCCCGGCCGGGACTCGAACCCGGGATCTCCTTGGGAGACGCTCTTTCCATTTTTTTCCCCATTTTGTTCGATATAGTTCGTTGCATTAGGTCTGGGCGGACGTCACAAGACATCCGTTCAAATTGATCGTTGAATCCTTGACTCACATTTTTTTTTTTATTACAGAGAGCACGCAGCCCTCTGACCGAACACGCTGAGCTACCGTGCCGGCATCCATTTGTGTCACCGAGGGCATAGAAGATAGTGCGGCTGCAGGGACTGTCTTGCCCACGACTCCCGCGAGACTCACATTCTCGCCTAGTGTGTCCACACACTACATTCGTAGTGTCCCTTGCTGACACGCTCATTACTTGTGGAAGACATTCTTATCAAGTCCCGTAAGAGTTCGGGGAATATGTATGCATCCGCACAGAAGAAGGAGGTCATCACCGGTGATCACTAAGTGACGTGACAATAAAGTACAACGCTTATTTGCTTTAGAAAACTAACGATTGGTCTGCAATTTCTATGCAATAGTAAAAGAGGAAGGAAACTGTTAACAGCAATAAATTAAAAACTTAACAATTCATTTACAATACACAACAAAAAATAGTAAGTAGATGATCTGCTGATGGTGCCTACATAAAGACTTTGTCTGCTTGTTGCCCTCGAAAACGCACAAATTAACACAAGAAATGGAGTCCTTCAACATCAGTTTCACCCTTTGGCACTGGTTATTCGTAACGCCCAAATAGTGGTATAGTCGCCAATTACAACATGACTTTTGAGTAAAGTTAAAAAAAATTAGAATCAATAGGAGAATAGTGGCGACTTTTGTAGTATTCATCCACTTAAGTCATTTCGAGAAAAGCAGCGAACGGTGGATGGATTAAGTTTTCTTTAATTTGTCTATTTAATTTAGTATTTTGATCGTACCAGGCGATCAAAAAGTCAGTATAAATTTGAAAACTTAATAAACCACGGAATAATGTAGATAGAGAGGTAAAAATTGACACATATGCTTGGAATGACATGGGGTTTTATTAGAATCACCCCATATTGCTAGACGCGTGAAAGATCTCTTGCCCGCGTCTTTGGTGATGATCGTGTGCTCAGCCGCAACTTTCGTCATGCTTGGCCTCCCAGGTCCCCAGACCTCAGTCCGTGCGATTGTTGGGTTTTAGGTTACCTGAAGTCGCAAGTGTATCGCGATCGACCGACATCTCTAGGGATGCTGAAAGACACCATCCGACGCCAATGCCTCACCATAACTCCGGACATGTTTTACAGTGCTGTTCACAACATTATTCCTCGACTACAGCTGTTGTTGAGGAATGATGGTGGACATATTGAGCATTTCCTGTATAGAACATCATCTTTGCTTTGTCTTACTTTGTTATGCTAATTATTGCTATTCTGATCAGATGAAGCGCCGTCTGTCGGACATTTTTTAAACTTTTGTATTTTTTTTGGTTCTAATAAAATCCTATGTCATTCCAAGCATGTGTGTCAATTTGTACCTCTCTATCTACATTATTTCGTGATTTATCCAGTTTTTTAATTCATACTGACTTTTTGACCACCCTGTATGTATCTTGAAACTGAGTCAATTTTTCAGTCTTCACTTTCTACGATTGTTACAGGCAATAAACGCAAAAAAACGAAAGTCGATTATTTCAAAGCCAGGTTTAACAGTTTTAAGTCAGATTAAACTGGCGTGGAAAAAGAGACAAACCCGAATACCGATTCGATTGTTTCAGCGGTAACCGTATTCTCGACTGCAGTGCACCGCCTTTAGCGCCTGTAGACGGAGGGACCACCATCCCTGCCAGTAATAGGTGCTCCCCATGGCGGCTGGCAACACTATTAGTGGACGAAGGATGGACGTGGCGAGGAAGCAGGCGGCTGCTCACAACTGAGGAGGCGTCTGGCGAGATGTGTCTGTGTGGTGGCGACCCGTCATAGTACTCCTGTGTGTCATGATACATGTACGCAAGGTCTCTCCCCTGGGAAGGTAGGCAAATGAAGATCGCTGGTTTCATTAACTTCCTGCTTGCTGGCTAGCTTGAGTGTTTGGTAACTGCAAACATGTTGGTCGCCCCGGCATTCGTCCGCGGCACAGTGGGACAATCACGCAAAACCATGGTGTGGGAGGGGCCCGTTAAGCGTTCGCCGTTTCGACGTCCCTGGACTGGTCTGAAGTGTGAGGCGTGATGTCCACTTCCATCAGTTCGTTGCTAACTGGCTTCGGTTGCGCCACACTGCTGGTGGCACTGGCGGAGTTGGCTGCTGCGTCGGTAGGTCCCTTAGATGGAAGGCTGCATACCGGTCTTATCATTCTGTTAACGAAAACAGCCTATGAGTTCTAGTTGTAGAGGGCGACTTAAACCTTTTGGGTCAAATTGAAACAGATGATAGTGGGTTGTTGTTGTTGTGGTCTTCAGTCCTGACATTGGTTTGATGCAGTTCTCCATGCTACTCAATCCTGTGCAAGCCTCTTCATCACATAGTACTTACGGCAACCTACATCCTTCTGAATCTGCTTAATGTACTCATCTCTTGGACTCCCTCTACGATTTTTACCCTACACGCTGCCCTCCAATGCTAAATTTGTCATCCCTTGATGCCTCAGAACATGCCCTACCAACCGGTCCCTTCTTCTTGTCAAGTTGTGCCACAAACTCCTCTTCTCCCCTATTCTGTTCAATACCTCCTCATTAGTTACGTGATCTACTCATCTAATCTTCAGCATTCTTCTGTAGCGCCACATTTCGAAACCTTTTATTCTCTTCTTGTCCAAACTAGTTATCGTCCATGTTTCACTTTCATACGTGGCTACACTCCATACAAATACACTCCTGGAAATGGAAAAAAGAACACATTGACACCGGTGTGTCAGACCCACCATACTTGCTCCGGACACTGCGAGAGGGCTGTACAAGCAATGATCACACGCACTGCACAGCGGACACACCAGGAACCGCGGTGTTGGCCGTCGAATGGCGCTAGCTGCGCAACATTTGTGCACCGCCGCCGTCAGTGTCAGCCAGTTTGCCGTGGCATACGGAGCTCCATCGCAGTCTTTAACACTGGTAGCATGCCGCGACAGCGTGGACGTGAACCGTATGTGCAGTTGACGGACTTTGAGCGAGGGCGTATAGTGGGCATGCGGGAGGGCGGGTGGACGTACCGCCGAATTGCTCAACACATGCGGCGTGAGGTTTCCACAGTACATCGATGTTGTCGCCAGTGGTCGGCGGAAGGTGCACGTGCCCGTCGACCTGGGACCGGACCGCAGCGACGCACGGCTGCACGACAAGACCGTAGGATCCTACGCAATGCCGTAGGGGACCGCACCGCCACTTCCCAGCAAATTAGGGACACTGTTGCTCCTGGGGTATCGGCGAGGACCATTCGCAACCGTCTCCATGAAGCTGGGCTACGGTCCCGCACACCGTTAGGCCGTCTTCCGCTCACGCCCCAACATCGTGCAGCCCGCCTCCAGTGGTGTCGCGACAGGCGTGAATGGAGGGACGAATGGAGACGTGTCGTCTTCAGCGATGAGAGTCGCTTCTGCCTTGGTGCCAATGATGGTCGTATGCGTGTTTGGTGCCGTGCAGGTGAGCGCCACAATCAGGACTGCATACGACCGAGGCACACAGGGCCAACACCCGGCATCATGGTGTGGGGAGCGATCTCCTACACTGGCCGTACACCTCTGGTGATCGTCGAGGGGACACAGAATAGTGCACCGTACATCCAAACCGTCATCGAACCCATCGTTTTACCATTCGTAGACCAGCAAGGGAACTTGCTGTTCCAACAGGACAATGCACGTCCGCATGTATCCCGTGCCACCCAACGTGCTCTAGAAGGTGTAAGTCAACTACCCTGGCCAGCAAGATCTCCGGATCTGTCCCCCATTGAGCATGTTTGGGACTGGATGAAGCGTCGTCTCACGCGGTCTGCACGTCCAGCACGAACGCTGGTCCAACTGAGGCGCCAGATGGAAATGGCATGTCAAGCCGTTCCACAGGACTACATCCAGCATCTCTACGATCGTCTCCACGGGAGAATAACAGCCTGCATTACTGCGAAAGGTGGATATACACTGTACTAGTGCCGACATTGTGCATGCTCTGTTGCCTGTGTCTATGTGCCTGTGGTTCTGTCAGTGTGATCATGTGATGTATCTGACCCCAGGAATGTGTCAATAAAGTTCCCCTTCCTGGGACAATGAATTCACGGTGTTCTTATTTCAATTTCCAGGAGTGTACTTTCAGAAATGACTTCCTGACACTTAAATCTATACTCGATGTTAACAAATTTCTCTTGTTCGGAAACTCTTTCCTTGCCATTGCCAGTCTACATTTTATATCCTCTCTACTTCGACCATAATCTCTTATTTTGCTCCCCAAATAGCAAAACTCCTTTACTACTTTAACTGTCTCATTTCCTAATCTAATTCCCTCAGCATCACCTGATTAATTCGACTACATTCCATTATCCTCGTTTTGCTTTTGTTGATGTTCATCTTATATCCTCCTTTCAAGACATTGTCCATTCCGTTCAACTGCCCTTCCAAGTCCTTTGCTGTCTCTGACAGAATTACAATGTCATCGGCGAACCGCAGATGTTTTATTTCTTCTCCGCGGATTTTAATACCTACTCCAAATTTTTCTTTTGTTTCCTTTACTGCTTGCTCAATATACAGATTGAATAACATCGGGGATAGACTACAACCCTTTCTCACTCCCTTCCCCACCACTGCTTCCCTTTCATGCTCCTGGACCCTTATAACTGCCATCTGGTTTCGGTACAAATTGTAAATAACCTTTCGCTCCCTGTGTTATTTTATCCCTGCCACCTTTAGAATTTGAAAGAGAGTATTCCAGTCAACATTGTCAAAAGCTTTCTCTAAGTCTACAAATGCAAGAAGCGTAGGTTTGCCTTTCCTTAATTTTTCTTCTAAGATAAGTCCTAAGGTCAGTATTGCCTCACGTGTTCCAATATTTCTACGGAATCCAAACTGAGCTTCCCCGAGGTCGGCTTCTACTAGTTTTTCCATTCGTCTGTAAAGAATTAGCGTTACTATTTTGCACTTGTGACTTATTCAACTGATAGTTCAGTAATTTTCACATCAGTCAGCACCTGCCTTCTTTGGGATTGGAATTATTATATTATTCTTGAAGTCTGAGGGTATTTCGCCTGTCTCATACATCTTGCTCACCAGATGGTAGAGTTTTCTGAGGACTGGCTCTCCCAAGGCTGTCAGTAGTTCTAATGGAATTTTGTCTACTCCCGAGGCCTTGTTTCGACTCAGGTCTTCCAGTGCTCTTTCAAACTCTCCACGCACTATCATATCTCCCATTTCATCTTCATCTACGTCCTCTTTCATTTCCATAATACTGTCCTCAAGTACATTGACCTTGTATGGACCCTCTATATACTCCTTCCACCTCTCTGCTTTCCCTTCTTTGGGTACACAACCGATTATATTCAGGTACGGAACCAACAGTCTGGAATCCACACTTATTATGTTAAGGACATATACAGTGTACACTGCATAACAATAACTGCTCAAAGCGACGACCATTCGACAGGTCCACTTTATCTAATGGTTCCTCCGATGTGTGCAGTACAGTTCTTGTAGACTGTACCCATTGTCCGCGAAAGGATGTGGTTTCAACCCGACGGTGAAGCAGATATCTTCAATGTTAATGTCCGAGGGCACTTGAACAGCTCGTACCCTCATCGTTGGACTGGAAGGGGAGGTCGTGACCCATGAGCAAGGCGATCGCCTGATTTCACACCTCTGGATTTTTCCTCTGGGTTTACGTCTAGACATTGGTGTACGAAACCCCCATTGAAACGGATGAAGTCTTGCTAGTGTCCAAGCTGCCTGTCCCCTGGTACAACAGACACCAGGGCTCTTTGAGAGAGTGTAACAGAACTTCATGAGCCGTTGGCAGGTATGCTTTGAGACTAGCAGTGGTTACTTTAAACAATTACGAGCTACGTTTTTGTTATGCAGTGTACGCAGTGTATACTCAAAACACAATAAATGTGTATTTACTAACATTTTTGTCCCTATCTCAGTATAATTAGCTCTGAATCCACTATAACGTGTTTCAATTTGACCCAAAAGATTTGAGACGCCGTGTATACAGGTGAGCACAGCGCGGGCCTGATTAAATTTTTATGGCGCTTTACTGTTCCATTTCAGGATTTAACTCTCCACATTACAATGCCAAGCTGCTCTGTGACGAAGTAGAGTACCCATGTCTCTTTCATTATAAAGGTCAGATCTTTTACTTCGAAAATTTTTTGTTTCTACTGTTGTCAGCGTTTAGCTTGATGGATGAGTTGCTTTAAAATTGACAAGCTGGCGGTAACAATATATGCTGTCGGCGAAGATCGGATTTCGGAATTTAGTGAGCAGCCCCTTCGGTTTAGCGCGCCGTCTGTCTGCAAGTGTGTCTCACTTCAAACTTTCAATGAGATTTGTAACGCTCTCGCGATGGCTAAATGTACCAGTCACGAATCTTGTCTCTCTTCTTTGGACCTTCTCCATCTCTTGAATCAGACCCAACTGGTAAGGGTCCCATCAATACTCTAAGACGGGACGAACAAACGTATTGTAAGCAGTTTCCTTTGTTGAAGGACTGCATAGCTTCAGTATTCTACCAATATACCGCAATCTAGAGTTCGCCTTGCCTGTTACTTGTGTGATCTGATCATTCCATTTGAGATCATTTCGAATAATCACACCCAGATACTTGACGGATGTTACAGCTTCCAAAGACTGTGCATTTATTTTCTACTCGTACAATAATGGGGATTTTAGCCCTGTTATACGCAGTAGGTTACACTTACTAATATTGAGAGATAACTGCCAGTCATTACACCAGGCATTTTTTTTCTGCAAATCCTCGTTGATTCGTTCACAACTTTTGTGTGATACTACTTTCCTGTAGACTACAGCATCATCGGCAAACAGTCTAATGCCGCTGTCAGTACCATCAACCAGATCGTTTATGTAAATCGTAAAAAGCAGCGGATCTTTTACGGTGCCTTCTGTTTATCATCATCAGTTACATTACCCATACTGTCAGCAAGAGAAGGCATTGAATTATTTGCAACGTTCATCGATTTTACGTACGACTAAAATTTTTGGGGGTTATTGTTTGAATCTGCAGATAAAATGTGGCTTACAAATCCGTTAAAAGAATCTCTCATTGACCTTTTTACAGCTGCTTTCATTTCGCATAATTTCTATTTGTCAGCGGGGCAGTGACTACGTTTAAAACGGCTGTGCAAAATTCCCTGCTTTCTCAGCAACTTCCTAATGTGTTTGTTGAACCAAGGTGGATCGTTTCCCTCCTCTATATTTTTGCTAGGCACATAATTCTCTAGCACATGGTGGAGAATACCTTTAAATTCCGACCAAAGATGCTAAATATCTTTGCGTCCCGCGGTGAATGCTTGGAGCTGACTACGAAAATATGCATTAATGACACTTTTATTTGCTTTCCCAAACACGAAAACTCTACGCTGTTTTTTTGTCTCTAATACCTTCTTCTAAATTAACTTGCTCAAAAGATCAGGTGTGTTTGTCGCTAAGATATCTAATATGATCCCATCTCGAGTTGGCTTTCTAACCAATTGCTCAAGGTTGTATGCTGAGAGCGCTCCTAGAATAGCTTCACACGAGTCTTTGTTTCTGTCCCCTGTGATAAACGTGCAATTTTCCCAGTCAGTGGATGCCAGATTAAAGTCTCCACCTATAACTAATGGATAATCTGTATATTTACTTCCTACGTACTTAGGACTTTCCCTGAAACGTTCTGCGACGTTTGTTGCGGGTGCTGGTGGTCTATAAAGAAATCCTAATACAATGGTCAATCCTTGTCAGATTGACAGCTTTATTCAGACTATTTCACAGCCCGACACAGTATCGATCTCAACTGCGTTCAAACAGCTTTTAACTGTAATGAACACACCACCTCCCATAGCATCAGTCCTATCCTTCCTAAACATTGTCCAATCAGACTTCAAAATTTCACTGCTATTTATCTCTGGTTTCAACCTAATACAACTTGGCGTTGCTACTGTTTATTTAGGAGAGTAACTCGGGGATCTTGCTACAGACACTTCGACAATTTACTAACATGAGATTTAGCCTAAGTAAATCCTTTGGAATGACCTGTTTAGGCGACCTAACAATTTTTACAGTTGGAACACCCACATCTGTGTTATGGGCTGGTAATTTTTCAGGAACCTAATCTAAAAGAACCCCATGTGCACGCCACAAGTACTGTGCTACCCATGTAGCTGCTTCCTGCGTGTAGTGCACCCCTGATCAGCGTCCTACAACCTTCCACCCCATAGCGTAGGTCGAGGAATCTGCAACCATTTTCGTCACAGAGTCGACGTAGCTTCTGGTTTACAGAGTCGACGTAGTCTCTGGTTTAGATTCTCCTCTCGACTCCAAACCTGACGACCCCGGTCCACTCTGGGTACGATGCGGCAGATCGTCAGCTTGGCTTCCATTCCTCAAGAGATGGAGGCCGCTTTCGCCAGTTTAGCCAGTCGTCGAAAGGACCCAAGGATTTCCTCGAAACCCCGACGACAGGCATCGTTGGTGCCGACATGTGCAAAAATCTGCAGCTGGCTGCATCCTGCATCCTCGATAGCCGCCGGAAGAGCCTCTTCCACATCCCGGACAAGGCCCCCCGGCCAGCACACCGAGTGAACGTTGGACTTCTTCCCCACCCTAGCCGCTATGTTCCTGAGGGACTCCATGACCCGCCTAACATTGGAGCTCCCAATAACTAACAACTACACATGTTCAACGTGATTTAGAGACTCAAACCAAGTTGTCATTATAGTAGACAAGATATAGCACTTCATGTACAAAGGTTTGTCAAATGTAAAACATTTGCAGCTAAACAGCATCTTGAGCATATGATCATGTTTGTATACGTAGGGCTCACTGATGACTGAGCGCTACGTATACGGGCATGGCCACGTGCACAAGGCGCTAAATCTTATCCACTATAATCACAACATGGTATGAGGCTCTAGTTCACGATGAACATGTTTAGTAACAAAAATTTTTTGAAGGCCGGAACATGACAGCTCTACCTATTGAAATCGGTTGTCAAAATAAAGACGAATTTATGCGATACTAGCTACTGAATGTTTTTACCAAGTAAAATCGGATGGCTACTTCTAATTTCTCAACATTTGATGTTTGATTTTAGACAAGACAGGATTATTGGGTAAATCTTCGCCAGTTAAATCTGAGTTACTCGGAAAATTTCAAGTGTTTCTTTTATACTGATATCCAATGAAAAACAAACACCTGCGAGATACGTTCGAGGAAGAAGGAACTGACCAGAATGCCCACATGAACCATTCCGGAAGACCATGATTGTCTAGAGGCTCTACAAAAGAAAGAGAAATCATAGAAAGCTTCCAGTAATATCATAGAAACTCTTTGCGGCAAGTGGCTGATGAGACAGGAGTTCCTAAAATGTTGTGTGTGTGTGTGTGTGTGTGTGTGTGTGTGTGTGTGTGTGTGTGTGTGTGTCTATTCCTAAGGGACCAAACTGCTGAGGTCCTCAGTATTTTGAGTGGTATCAAGCAAGACGCGCACACAGGACAAACAATTCCCATACAAGATTATTTGGAGTGGTGTGGTCACTTTTAAGTTAAATGCTGCAATAAATCGTCACAGTTTTGCCTACTGGGCAGCTGAGAATCTGCACAGGACACTGGAACACCATGTGAACCTACCAAGAGTTTGTCAACATTTGGTTTGATTGGATCTTTCTTTTTTGACGTTACAGTGACTGGTGAAAATAACCTAAATTGACAACAGGAATAAGCAACGTTACCCATCGAAGAGATATATCGGGCTGGAGGACGGTATTTCCAGCAGAACGAAGTACCTCCCAACTAACATCGGGACGTAATGGCTTACCCTGACGAGCACCTAACGGACAGAGGATAGGGCGAAGAGTGAGCAGAATGTACGTTCCATGCTAACCAGATTTGACACTTACAGATTTTTTTCTGTGGGGGTATGTGAAGTAGAATGTTTGTAGCAGAAGACCAGCTGCAAACAATGAGGTGAAAGTAGCCATTGAAAACAAAATGCCAAAATACCAGTTACAACGATCATGAACGTGTTAGAGTCCACTGCTCATTTTTATCAGCTGGACCACGATGATCAACAATTTGAACACTACTGATAAATGCTGGTTTCTGCATTTCTTCATACTTTGAATTTTGAAATTTTTGCGGATCTTAATAAATATTACTATTACACTCATAAAAATACATTTCTTCCGGTACACTGTATTTTAATGGAAGAAAACGATTATAACGAAATAACTGGCAAGCTGTTACATAAAATAAATTTTATTTCTTTACCACAAATAATGCTATAGGTATAATCGTCTGAAGAACGGTACTAAATGCCGAAAACCCATAATAATAACCAGTCGTAAGTAATAGTAGAAAATATTTACAATAATAGAAAATTATTGAATAGATGGAAATATTAGAATATTGTTCACCAAATGTAAAGAGAGCCTGGAAACTATTTCTGTGGTCAGCCAGAAAGCGATGGAGAACATACTGACCATAGTTCCCTATCGGCAAGTGCACATTCTTGTCCAGCCCACTGAAAGAAATGTCCTATTCTCCATTAGCTCAGCAGGATCATGACTATGATTATAAATGAGAATCTTGAGTTGTAATTGATACATTTGGTAAAGTTTCGCACACACAACATTTAATGTTCATTATGTTTCTACTGATAATAAACCTCTCTACCCTTAACACCACTAAGAGTAGTTCGGAGGTGACCTCTACAGTAAGTTCCGATTAATTTGTCTTTCGCCCAGACTTCTGATAATCAAAATAATTGCTCGCCACAAAAGTGGAAAATAATTGTCACCGCTTGCCACGCGGATTTGTTAACATTACAGGTGGCACACTAACAGTTACTTCTGCGAAATCTAAGCGGTCCAGGATGGCGTACAGTCCTCGCAGTTCACTTTCCGTTATTACTGATAATCTGCGTTTAAAGTCCGCGTCATGTTGGAAGGCGGCCCAATTTTCCGCCGTTCTACGCATCCACCTCCACTAGCCACTGGCAGCCAACTACATTCATTCTCTTTTCAAGCGGCTAGCAGCGAGTTACAGATAGACAGCGAGAATCTCGCTTCTACATGTTGCGCTGTTGCCATACTTCACGACAGCCGAATTATTCATTCAACTGTCACTGTAAATGCCTAAACGCGATTAAAAAAAAAAAAAATCCAGATGACGACAAGAATATGAAGCTCTTCATAAGCAGGCGAGAGGGATTATTTACCGCATTTATAACTTTTTCAAACGTGAATTTGGAAGCAGGTCTCCTACTGTTGACATTTGAAGACACAAGAATGGACTCCAGAACCATGTGGTGTCGGTAAGAGAACAGTAAAGAGAATTGTAAACGAAAGTGTCAGAGCTGTAGTAACTTTAGAAAAAGTTGGCTTCGTGACGCCTGGAAAGCATCGTAATCGCAAGGAACCTGTAACACAACGATGTTTTAAAGTACTTCATGTGAATGACGGATGCCCTACATCACAAAAACGTGTTGCAGTTATGCAGGAGAAAATTATCTTCCATGGTAAACGCTTCGTCAATGTAAAGAATTTTAAAAGACGTTGGTTAAGAAGAGCGTTTTTAGTTCAAAGAATTGACATAGGTGCTTATTGAACTACGTCACATTCACTATGCAAGAGGAGGTAGTTCACTATTGTATTACCTTGATGAAACATGGGTCATTCAGAATAATTCCTGAAAGATCTGCTGGAAAATGAGTGATGGTACTGGCAGTTTTAAAGTTCTCATAGGAATAGCTTAGCAGATAATTATTCTGCATGCTGACTTTTCTTCTCGTTTTGTTTCTGACAAGGGGAGGTCGCCAATCAGGACACACCGATTTCGCCCAAATTGCGTTTGTAGGAGGAGGTGGGTCTGCACATCAGGTACCTTAAATGTTTCACCTGAGTGGGCCTTAGGAAAGGAGAAAATGCTCTCGAAAGTTTTTCCGATAGCATTATATTACCTTATTCAGCGTGCCTGGTTCGTCGTCAACTGCGTAGCGTGATGGTAAAGCGCATTGCATACGAAATACGTGACCTGATATCATATCACAGGTGCTTCCTAATTTTTTTCTCATTGTTATTTTACTTCGTTTCTTCGGATTTTTCAACTATTTAGCGCAGAATTTAAATACATTCAAGCTTTCGAATCAAATATAAAAACAATCATATCGTAAATGACGTAAAAATGGTTATAAAATAAAATATTATTTTTATTATGTGTATGACGATAACAGACGTTACCCTAGTTGACCGCTGGAACTGCAAGCTTTGCGTCAACTTTCAGACGGTAATGGAGTGAGTGTCGCGACTGTGTGTATTAGACTGTGCTTCTATTTTCAGTTCGCAACGATTCGTGGAGCTGTGAGTATCATCGCGCCAAATTCAAACATGGCAACCGAACAAAAAGTGACTGAAAACCTCGAAACGTTTGATGAAGATTTCAAAGCAAACTTAACCAGTGCACTTTCCTAAACTTCTTCGATTTATAAAGAAAAAGGGATGATCACTGACAATCCTCCTATGTCCTTCAGTCCTACAGTAGTATCCATAGGTGAAGCAACTGCAGAGGCAGTTATCGACGTTATGAGTACGCATTTCATAGAGCACCGCGAAGATCTGATATTATGCACAGAGCCTGATGAAAATATTTATGCAGAGGTACGGGCAACATCTCATTTTCTCTCTCTCTCTCTCTCTCTCTCTCTCACACACACACACACACACACACACACACACTCTTTTATCATATAAAGTCTCTTTTTGTCTGTCACAGGTTACTTCTGCAAGTACAGATGAGGATTATAATCCTGAAGATTTCTCCAGGAGTTCATCACGTACATCAGGAACATTGGCTGACAAGAAGGAGGTCCTGGAATTTGCTGACGCTCATCCTAAATACAAATTTGCAGCATTGCATTCTAGATTCTCAACCCTGAAAAAAAGGGATTACCTTAAAATTTGGAGGAAAGAAGTACACCAAGGTGGCACCAGATTTGAAAAGTTGTCTTTAACTGACTCGGAAACATGGAAAAAATTTCAAGATGCACGACGCTGCTATGAACAGGTGACGACTAGAATCCTACAGTAATGGGCAGTGACCGCTGCATTCCGGTATTTGTAGGAGAGTTTTCACTTCCATGCTTTTAATACTTGGGCGAAATCATTCAAGAAAAAATATTCGATAAGGCAGAGAAAAATCACGAAATTCGTCAGCAAAAATGATGTCGCAACTTTGGACGAAAAAGTGGAAGCAGAAAAGAAGTTGTAAGCAGATGAAACATTTAATGTCACATTTCAACATCGACTATGTAATTAACACCTACCAGATCGGATGCCAGTATTAGTTAACGTACAACAGATCTCTGGATGTCAATGTTGCGAAGACTGTTATGGTGAAGAAACACTATCTATCGAAGACCACCCATTCTTACACAGCACATAACAGTACAGTTTAACCGCTTCAGGGAAACTTTTAACTCTTGTGTTTTTATGTTTCCAAGAGCCTGCGAATAAATTCGGTCCTCGGGTTGCCGCCACTGTCAAAAAATTAGAAGACTAGTTCGAAAATGTTGTCGTTACTTGTTCCATGTCAGGGAAACTAACAAAACAGCTTTATGCAACATTCTTGGAAACAATGTTAAAGCCATACATCGCATACAATAAATTTCTACTGTTGGTGGATTCTTGGAGAGGTCAAACACATTAAACATTGTATGGTGAGACATTTACGAATGAGCTAGGCGAGGCCTGAAGATCATTCCACCAAAATATACACCTCTGGTTCCACCGTGTGATGTATATTTCTACCGCGAAGTCAAAATTCTAATTAAAAGATTACAAAGTGCCCCTGAATTGCTCAGACAACAGCGAGAAGTATCATCAAGAGAAGACGCAATTAAAGTACATTCGATCCTGGAGCATCAATTCAGTGCTCCTGTGTTCACTCTTATGATCCAGTACGCTTGGTTTGCATCCAGACTGTTAGCGGACAAACCGTCGTTTCAAAACTTGAATGAATTATAGTATTTGAGGGTTGTAGCATCGCGCCTTAGTACCTGAATAGTGCAAATTCGCGTAGTCGTCTGTCTTCTGTTTTTGTTGTGAACAGCCAGTGTCGGTTGGTCACAGTCATTGTGCTCCCTGCCGCCGTTGGATAAGCAGCTGCAGCAGCAAGCCGTATAACCCTAGCTTACTTATTTGTTACATATTTTAATTAATTTCTTTGCGTGTTTTTGGGTACTTGCATTGTTTAATTCATATATTTCGGGCGTATTATAGTATTTGACAGTTGTAGCATCGCGCTTTAGTGTTTACTTCGTAGATTCTTATTTAAATTGCGTGTGAGTTTCGTATAGGAGGTGCAATTTCGAGTTTTAGTTACTGTAATCGTAAATTCAGCAGATTGTAGCGCAGTCGTTAGGCATTTGTACAGGTTAGTTGATACATTCTTTACGTGTTCCGCTTGCGTTATCTAGGCACCGACTCGTGTTTCAGTAACTGTTGTTAAACATCGATTAGAATGGACAGGGACTGCGATTGCTGTGTTCGGATGAGGGCTGACTTGGCATCCCTTCGCTCACAGCTGCAATCGGCGCTGACTTCGGTCGCGCAGCTTGAGGCTGTTGCCAATGGGCACCACTGTGGGGAGCCGGACTCGGGTATCACGGGGATGTCAACCTCATCCCGTCTGTCCCCAGATCGGTCTGCCGCTGTGGTTGCCCCGGTTGCTGCCCGCAGTGGGGCTGAGCCCTCGCCTGTGGTTGATTGGGAGGTCGTTCCAAGGCGTGGCAGGCAGCGAAAGGCGTCCCCGGAAGCTGACCAGAAAGCCTCCCCGGTGCGTCTGACAAACCGGTTTCAGGCACTGTCTCTGGCTGAGCCAGATGCAGCTGCCTGCCCTGTTTCAGAGGATCATTCTCAGCCTTCAAGGTCCGGGCAATCGCAGAGGTTGGGCTTACTGGTAGTTGGGAGCTCCAATGTTAGGCGCGTAATGGGGCCCCTTAGGGATATGGCGGCTAAGGAGGGGAAGAAATCCAGTGTGCACTCCGTGTGCATTCCGGGAGGAGTCATTCCTGATGTGGAAAGGGTCCTTCCGGATGCCATGAAGAGCACAGGGTGCAGCCAGCTGCAGGTGGTGGCACATGTCGGCACTAATGACGTGTGTCGCTTTGGATCTGAGGAAATTCTCTCTGGATTCCAGCGGCTATCTGATTTGGTGAAGGCTGCCGGTCTTGCTTACGAGATGAAGGCAGAGCTCACCATCTGCAGCATCGTTGACAGAACCGACTGCGGACCTTTGGTGCAGAGCCGGGTGGAGGGTCTGAATCAGAGGCTCAGACGGTTTTGCGACCGTATTGGCTGCAGATTCCTTGACTTGCGCCATAGGGTGGTGGGGTTTCGGATTCCGCTGAATAGGTCAGGAGTTCACTACACTCAGCTGGCGGCTACACGGGTAGCGGAGGCTGTGTGGCGTGGACTGGGCGGTTTTTTAGGTTAGAAGGCCTCGGGAAAGTGCGGGATGGGCTGCAATGTCAAAGGGTGCTTGGCAATTACAGGACGTGCTTGGATCAAGGAACAGTCGGAATTATAGTTGTAAACTGTTGTAGTTGCGCTGGAAAAGTCCCTGAGCTTCAAGCGCTAATAGAAAGCACAGAAGCGGATATCGTTATAGGTACAGAAAGCTGGCTAAAGCCTGAAATAAGTTCTGCAGAAATTTTTACGAAGTCTCAGACGGTGTTCAGGAAAGATAGATTAGGCAGAATTGGTGGTGGAGTGTTGGTGTCTGTCAGTAGTGGTTTATCTTGTAGTGAAGTCGAAGTAGATACTCTGTGCGAATTGGTGTGGGTGGAGGTTATACTTAACAGCCGAATTAAGTTAATAATTGGCTCCTTCTACCGACCCCCAGACTCCGATGATACAGTTGCGGAACAGTTCAGAGAAAGTTTGAGTCTCGTAACAAATAAATACCCCACTCATACGGTTATAGTTGGTGGGGACTTCAACCTACCCTCGGTATGTTGGCAAAAATACTTGTTCAAAACCGGTGGTAGGCACAAAACGTCTTCCGAGATTGTCCTAAATGCATTCTCCGAAAATTATTTCGAGCAGTTAGTCCACGAACCCACGCGAATTGTAAATGGTTGCGAAAACACACTTGACCTCTTGGCCACAAACAATCCAGAGCTGATAGAGAGCATCATGACTGATACAGGGATTAGTGATCACAAGGTCATTGTAGCTAGGCTCAATACCATTTCTTCCAAATCCATCAGAAACAAACGCAAAATAATTTTATTTAAAAAAAGCGGATAAAGTACCACTAGAAGCCTTCCTAAAAGACAATTTCCATTCCTTCCGAACTGACTATGCGAATGTAGACGAGATGTGGCTCAAATTCAAAGATATAGTAGCAACAGCAATTGAGATATTCATACCTCATAAATTGGTAAGAGATGGAACGGATCCCCCGTGGTACACAAAAAAGGTCCGAACGCTGTTGCAGAGGCAACGGAAAAAGCATGCGAAGTTCAGAAGAACGCGAAATCCTGAAGATGGGCTAAAATTTACAGACGCGCGAAATTTGGCACGTACTTCGATGCGAGATGCCTTTAATAGGTTCCACAACGAAACATTGTCTCGAAATTTGGTAGAAAATCCGAAGAAATTCTGGTCGTATGTAAAGTACACAAGCGGCAAGACGCAGTCAATACCTTCGCTGCGCAGTGCCGATGGTACTGTTATCGACGACTGCGCCGCTAAAGCGGAGTTATTGAACGCAGTTTTCCGAAATTCCTTCACCAGGGAAGACGAATGGAATATTCCAGAATTTGAAACACGAACATCTGCTAGCATGAGTTTCTTAGAAGTAGATACCTTAGGGGTTGCGAAGCAACTCAAATCGCTTGATACGGGCAAGTCTTCAGGTCCAGATTGTATACCGATTAGGTTCCTTTCAGATTACGCTGATACTATAGCTCCCTACTTAGCACTCATATACAACCGCTCGCTCACCGATAGATCTGTACCTACAGATTGGAAAATTGCGCAGGTCGCACCAGTGTTCAAGAAGGGTAGTAGGAGTAATCCATTTAACTACAGACCTATATCATTGACGTCGGTTTGCAGTAGGGTTTTGGAGCATATACTGTATTCAAACATTATGAATCACCTCGAAGGGAACGATCTATTGACACGTAATCAGCATGGCTTCAGAAAACATCGCTCTTGTGCAACGCAGCTAGCTCTTTATTCGCACGAAGTAATGGCCGCTATCGACAGGGGATCTCAAGTTGATTCCGTATTTCTAGATTTCCGGAAAGCTTTTGACACCGTTCCTCACAAGCGACTTCTAATCAAGCTGCGGAGCTATGGGGTATCGTCTCAGTTGTGCGACTGGATTCGTGATTTCCTGTCAGGAAGGTCGCAGTTCGTAGTAATAGACGGCAAATCATCGAGTAAAACTGAAGTGATATCAGGTGTTCCCCAGGGAAGCGTCCTGGGACCTCTACTGTTCCTGATCTATATAAATGACCTGGGTGACAATCTGAGCAGTTCTCTTAGGTTGTTCGCAGATGATGCTGTAATTTACCGTCTAGTAAGGTCATCCGAAGACCAGTATCAGCTGCAAAGCGATTTAGAAAAGATTGCTGTATGGTGTGTCAGGTGGCAGTTGACGCTAAATAACGAAAAGTGTGAGATGATCCACATGAGTTCCAAAAGAAATCCGTTGGAATTCGATTACTCGATAAATAGTACAATTCTCAAGGCTGTCAATTCAATTAAGTACCTGGGTGTTAAAATTACAAACAACTTCAGTTGGAAGGACCACATAGATAATATTGTGGGGAAGGCGAGCCAAAGGTTGCGTTTCATTGGCAGGACACTTAGAAGATGCAACAAGTCCACTAAAGAGACAGCTTACACTACACTCGTTCGTCCTCTGTTAGAATATTGCTGCGCGGTGTGGGATCCTTACCAGGTGGGATTGACGGAGGACATCGAGAGGGTGCAAAGAAGGGCAGCTCGTTTTGTATTATCGCGTTATAGGGGAGAGAGTGTGGCAGATATGATACACGAGTTGGGATGGAAGTCATTACAGCATAGACGTTTTTCGTCGCGGCGAGACCTTTTTACGAAATTTCACTCACCAACTTTCTCTTCCGAATGCGAAAATATTTTGTTGAGCCCAACCTACATAGGTAGGAATGATCATCAAAATAAAATAAGAGAAATCAGAGCTCGAACAGAAAGGTTTAGGTGTTCGTTTTTCCCGCTCGCTGTTCGGGAGTGGAATAGTAGAGAGACAGTATGATTGTGGTTCGATGAACCCTCTGCCAAGCACTTAAATGTGAATTGCAGAGTAGTCATGTAGATGTAGATGTAGAAGAGTCCTTTCCAATGACGTCTGTTTCGGCAAAATGTAACTGCTCAAACAATGCCTTCATAAAATGTACCTGGAGCGAAACACACATATGTTTCACATGTTTCTATGATAGATGTCACCGTAAAAATTGTAAACCTTCTACTGTGTTAATGAATAAAAAGTAGGGCACATAATCAAAAGAATCTTTGGAAACTTTATTTTCTTTAAAACTTTCGCCTAATTATATAAATATACTGCTTGAATGTGTTTAATTTCTACGGTAAATAGTTGAACAATCGGAAGAAACTAAGTAAAGTAAACATGGGGAAAAACAGAAAAAAATCAAGAAATCACCTGGGATTTTTTGGTAACGTATATAAACTTTTATTTACAGATTTTAACAATTACAGATTTTTAATTGAATTGGTCTGCTTGATTATTAAACGGCGATGGACATTTTCTCTTTTTTTTTCTCTGAGTGTTCTTTGAGTAGTCTTTTGGTTAAGTAGCAACACTTTTATTCTCTGAACGTCCTTCAGATAATTTTTGCTTTGTGTGTTTACGAATTTTTTTTCATTACAAACTTGCGTTACTTTGATTTCTCGTATTTTGAGCTTAAATATTTTTATGCTGTATGGTATTAGAAAATGCACATATTTTGACGTGTTCGCTATATGTTTTGGAAAGGCGAAAGGGGAATAAAGACCAGAAGCATCTATGTGAATAAATTAATGCATAAAGGAGGTTACTGATGTACTGTCTTTCGGTGGACGGAACAGTTTGCGCACATATGTTGACGCAAAGAATGTCTAAAGTGAAAAATATCATAAGTCACAAAGAGGCATGCTACATTTAGGCACATGAGCAGAAGTTTATAAATATACCCATACATCACAGGAACAGAAGGAAAAAAAAAAACCGTGCGTTGAATGGAGAGTGCGAGAGAGATAGGGAATGTGAGTGAGAGAGCACATTGACTATATGAAACACACTATTTTAAATTTCGTTGTTACATTGGAGCACTTATTTGGTACCTTTGCACTACATTAATGGCTGACCATTTCCTTTTTGCGTGCTTTATTTGGCTATTGGGCACTGGACACTGTATGGCTATAATTGGCACACGTCACTCTCACTTTGGCACTGATACACGTACACACTTTCACTTTGCACACATTTTAGCAAACGCTTTACGCGCTACACTTCTCTTGACGTTGGGGCTTTGGAGGGCTGGATGGGCGACCTCCTCATCGACTGGGGTGTGTGTGTTGTGGGAGGGCGTGGGTCACGATGTGTCGACGGCGTCTCGGAAGGCGGTGTCCAGAGGGACCTGCAGAAAGTTCTGGAAGGTCTCGCGGTACTTGGAGCGTTGTTTGGCTGGCCCTCTTGGTTTCCTCCCACAGGTCCGTGAGGAACTGCGCCTTGTCGGTCTGCCGTTTGCTGACGATGGAGTGTGCTGTCATGGCGATGATCCACATTGTGGCCGGGCGTTTTGAGTTGGGGAAAGGCTTCGCTTCCGGGACAGCGACAGCTGTGACGTGTATCGCCCTTTCGTCAGTTCTGTTGATGTGGGCGATCATTCTTCTCGCTGTCGTCCATATTTCCCCGCTCTCTCTGCAACCAAAGCGGTGCTCGATGGTGTCGGTCCGTTGCAGAGTTCGCGGTTTGGCGATTACCGCATGTTTATGCGTGCCAGTTTTTCGTTGGTCGGCTCTGTCTGGTGGATGATTCTGTACCAGGTGTCCCTGGCGTGCTCGGGAAGTATCCGTTCCGAGACGTTCTTCCAGACCTGTGGCTAGTCGTGGTCTGGAAGTCTCATCTCAATTTTGGTCTTGCCTGCCTTCCCCCTCAGAGCGGCGTAAATCTTCCTCGCCGTTCTTTGTTGTGGGTTGGCACCAACCGCGGTGATGTAGCTCTTGTCGATCGTCATCTGTTTAATGTGCCGCAACTTGAATGGAATGTTGGCCATGTCTACAGGAGCCTCTTCAGATTGATCGCAGGTCGCCTGGTTCGTAAGCAATGCGCTTTGCCATTACGCTACGCCGTTGACGACGAACTGTGTGCTGAATAATGCATATAGTGCTATTGGAAAAACTTTCGAGAGCATTTTCTCCTTTCCTAAGGCCCACTCAGCCGATATATTTAAGACACGTGATGTGGAGACGCACCTCCTTCTACACACGCAATTTGGGCGAAATCGGCGTGTCCCGATTGGCGACCTACCCTTCTGAGAGTAAACTTGTATTTAAGAGTAAGAAAAACAGCAGTGACTACTGTTAGGAAATGAATACTGTCAATTCCGTGACGTGATTCACAGTTCTTGTCATATCTTGCTTCGAAGTCGGTCGCTGCCAGTTGTAATTCAACTGTTTCAGAAAAACACCAATTATAAACACCAGAAAGGCGGATATTTTTCCGGGCTTAAAAATAACGACATTAAGCACAGCATAAGTCACACTCGTGCCAATCTCCTGCAGCTCGTTAATTTATACAAGTCACGTTACAGAACGTACGAACTGGACTTCAATACACGTGAATGGGGTCACACAGTTTTGCGTTTACCCACGTGCCACTGTCAGTGTACCGCTATGGAATTAATTTGGGCAAAGGATAAGGCTGTATCGTAGGGGGAAAAATTTAAGATAACATTCACTGAATAGCTTGTGCATGAGGCAATAGACAACATCCCACCTGTAGCATGGGCAAAATCTGTACAGCATGCTGAAAAGCTTCAGTAAGAACAATTTGACAGGGAAGCCTTGAAACTATCGTCGTCAGTTTACAATCAGATTGTTCAGAAGCAGTCAAATAGAAGTGACACCCGTGGTATTACAATGTAGACTTTGGAACAAACTAGTAATATTTGTTTGTTTTAAAGCCCCGTGGTTTAAAAAATGTTTTTCAACATCTCAGTTGCGCACATAGTAACGATAATTTCCTAGCCTTTCTGATACGGACTTTGTATCCTTTGAATTATGAAGAGTATAATATTCAACATATTGCCACTGTCTTGTATGCTCTAATAACATGCGAGAACGCAGCTGGATAAATTCGTGAAAAGTCCGATATTTCCACATGAAAACCTCTGATACGTAAAACTGTTACTGGTCGAGGTATCGGTGGTTTTCGTTGTTATCGGTCATCGTTCCCTGTAGTTATTCGCAGATGATGGTTAACTGTTTGCTAGTTCAATGTATTTCAAATGCGGTCTCTCACTGTAATGTCGAACAAGTTAGTTTACCCTCATAATGCCAATTAACAGCGAAAAATATGACAACTTTCTGACCATCTTGACAACAGTCTTTTCATTTGTCTTTTCTACCACTGATTCTTTCTTATATGCAGAAATTACACTTAACTACAGTCAAAAACACGAGCGCGCACACACACACACACACACACACACACACACACACACACACACACACTTTACACACAATTTTAAAAGTCCTATTGAGTATAATAATTTTTGTGCTTGAAGTTAATTTCGTTGTGTATTAAATTTTTACTTACAAAACAGTTCAAATCATAATAAATGACAGTTATTGCAAGCAGTTTCAATGATCCTGTCGTTAGACAATTATTTTGAGAAAAATTGAACTTCAGGTCTTCACAAAGCTGTGTGAGCTGTTCTCGCCTCCCGATGTCACGCAGAGTAACTATGTGGAGCTGTGGGCACAACATCGTCAAGAAGTGAATTAATATTTCTCTTATGACGACTGATCGAAATTGGTTTCAACATTTAGTGTTCCTTTCATAGATTTGAACGTATAATACGATGTACCGCAGGCAAATGAGCGTGACAGTCGCCTGCAGCAGCGCAGTTCAGCAACGTGGACTTTCGTTTGCCCGCTCTCTGCTGCAGCGCATCTGCAGTTCTCATCCCTCCACTGTTCCGCCTCTATGCGCGGAAGTTCCGTCTTACGTGACGCGACCTATAGTAACAAAATGGCTCTGAGCACTATGGGACTCAACTGCTGTGGTCATCAGTCCCCTAGAACTTAGAACTACTTAAACCTAACTAAAATAAGGACATCACACACGTCCATGCCCGAGGCAGGATTCGAACCTGCGACCGTAGCAGTCACACGGTTCCGGACTACGCGCCTAGAACCGCGAGACCACCGCGGCCGGCCTATAGTACAGCCTGAAGTGCATCTTCATATACGGATCCATAAAATTTCGGGCGTGCAGCCGCATAAATTTGACCTCTTCTAATACACTCCTGGAAATTGAAATAAGAACACCGTGAATTCATTGTCCCAGGAAGGGGAAACTTTATTGACACATTCCTGGGGTCAGATCATCACATGATCACACTGACAGAACTACAGGCACAGACACAGGCAACAGAACATGCACAATGTCGGCACTAGTACAGTGTATATCCACCTTTCGCAGTAATGCAGGCTGCTATTCTCCCATGGAGACGATCGTAGAGATGCTGGATGTAGTCCTGTGGAACGGCTTGCCATGCCATTTCCACCTGGCGCCTCAGTTGGACCAGCGTTCGTGCTGGACGTGCAGACCGCGTGAGACGACGCTTCATCCAGTCCCAAACATGCTCAATGGGGGACAGATCCGGAGATCTTGCTGGCCAGGGTAGTTGACTTACACCTTCTAGAGCACGTTGGGTGGCACGGGATACATGCGGACGTGCATTGTCCTGTTGGAACAGCAAGGTCCCTTGCCGGTCTAGGAATGGTAGAACGATGGGTTCGATGACGGTTTGGATGTACCGTTCACTATTCAGTGTCCCTTCGACGATCACCAGAGGTGTACGGCCAATGTAGGAGATCGCTCCCCACATCATGATGCCGGGTGTTGGCCCTTTGTGCCTCGGTGTTGAGCAATTCGGCGGTACGTCCACCCGGCCTCCCGCATGCCCACTATACGCCCTCGCTCAAAGTCCGTCAACTGCACATACGGTTCACGTCCACGCTGTCGCGTCATGCTACCAGTGTTAAAGACTGCGATGGAGCTCCGTATGCCACGGCAAACTGGCTGACACTGACGGCGGCGGTGCACAAATGCTGCGCAGCTAGCGCCATTCGACGGCCAACACCGCGGTTCCTGGTGTGTCCGCTGTGCAGTGCGTGTGATCATTGCTTGTACAGCCCTCTCGCAGTGTCCGGAGCAAGTATGGTGGGTCTGACACACCGGTGTCAATGTGTTCTTTTTTCCATTTCCAGGAGTGTATTTCGGCTGAATACCGTCCAGCCATCTTCAGCGTGAGCCGAGGTGACTGACGCTCCAGCACTTGCTCCGTCCTCTTAAAGCCGTGGACCGACTGAACATGCGGCCACAGATACACAAGGCGCCCGAGACGTTAATCGTCGGCAAAGACGTATGGCATATGCATGAAAATAAATCTATGGCTGCGCAGTCGATCCACTCGGTGATATTAATGTATCACTGCGAGCAGCACCGTCGCTACGTCTTTATGATTTTATTATAGAAATTGCCGGATTCCAAGATTTGTCCTAGCTGAAGCCGCTATCTCTATTAATTACTTTCGTCACAAAGCGAATTTCAATTGCTTGCTTCAGTACAGAGTCCCAGAAGGATGAAGTCGAGGCTAAAATTTCGACGTTATCGTACACCATAGAGTGCCCAGTGTCAATACAGTGCTCAGCCACCGCAGATTTATTAGGTTGCATGAGCCGGGTGTACCTGCGGTGTTCTGTGCAACTCTTCTGGATAGTACGCGTCGTCTGTCCGATTTATGAACGGCCGCACTCACGGGGAATCTTGTAAACCTCAGGCTTCCGTAGCACCAAATCATCTTTAACGAACCCATGAGTGCTGCTGTCTTTGGTGGAGTGTGAAAAGTCACTTTCACTTCATGCTTACTGACGATCCGTCCTATTTTTGATGATAGACTTCCCACGTACAGCAGAAAATCCATCGATTTAAAACTTTCCTTGTCTTCTGATTTTCTTATACCCACAGTTGGTTTCATTTGTAGCACCTTATGTATCTGCTGCTGTGAGTACCCGTTGGCTTCAAAAACCTTCTCAGGAGTAAAAGCACGTCCTCCAGACTGCTCTCGTCAGCAATGACATTTGCTCTGTATACTAGAGTTCTGAGTACACTCATCGTCTGAGAAGGATGGTGGCCGCTATTTACGCGCAAATATAAATCCGTATGCGTCGGTTTTCAATAAACCGCGTGTCCCAAAGTGCCATCATCTTTACGCCGTAACTGAACATCCAAAAATGGAAGCCATCCATCTTTTTCGATTTCCATCGTGAACTGAGTTTGTCTGTGGATGGAGTTCAGATCTAAAAAGCGGGCCGGGGTGGCTGAGCGGTTCTAGGCGCTACAGTCTGGAATCGCGCTACCACTACTGTCGCACGTTCGAATCCCGCCTCGGGCATGGATGTGTGTGATGTCCTTAGGTTAGTTAGGTTTAAGTAGTTCTAAGTTCTAGGGGACTGATGGCCTTAGAAGTAAAGCCCCATAGTGCTTAGAGCCATTTGAACCATTTGATCTAATTTTTTTTTAACTTGTCTTCGCCATGGGGCCACAAACGTGTCGTCAACATACCTCCAAAACACTATGGGCTTCAAGCTTGCAGATTTCAGCGCCTTCTCATCGAAGTCCTCCATAGAAAAGTTGGCCATCAAAGGCGACAGAGGACTTCCCATGGCGACACCGTCAGTCTATTCATAAAACTCGTAATTGAATAAAAAGTATGTTTATGTTAAAACATGTACAAACAAAGATGAAATCTCTTTATCGAAACTTTTTCCAATGAGAAACAATGATTACGAAAGAGGAACCTTTGTGAACAACGACACTACATCGAAACTGACTAACATATCAGTATTGCTCAGTTTGAGTGAATTCAGTTTGCCAATGAAGTCCACAGAGATACGTATATGATGAGCGCGTTTTCCCACCGGAGGCTTTAATAAAGATGTTAAGTGTTTGGCACAATCATAGGTTGGAGAAGCGATGTTACTATCGGAGGCATAGGAACACCATTCTTGTGGATCTTTGGAAGTCGATAAAGCCTTGGAGGCACCGCACCACTTCGTTTCAATCTTCGCACAACTTCTGGTGGAATGGGGGAGGCGTTCAGAAGCGAAGCAGTCTTCCTAACCACCTGCTTGGTGGGGTCTTTGCTGATCTTCCGGTATGTGGTGTCACTTAGTAAACTGTTCGATTTATGATGGTAAGCGTCACGAAACATTAAAACAGTGGCATTACCCCTATCAGCTGGAAGAAACACCGTCTCGGTATACTGGCGAAGTTTACGCAGTGCAGCTCTCTCGGCCACCAGATATGTGTGGCGAGCCTTCATAACTGCTCGACAAGTTTAAAGTCTTATTTCTTCTGCTGATGTATCATCAGCAGTCGCATTTATCATTTAACTGTCAGTTGCAACAGTTTTCGATGGAAATGAACAAAGAGTATGGAGATTTGAGACTTTATACACTACTGGCCATTAAAATTGCTGCTACAGACGCGAAATTTAACCGACAGGAAGAAGGTGCTGTGATATGCAAATGATTAGCTTTTCAGAGCATTCACACAAGGTTGGCGCCGGTGGTGACACCTACAACGTGCTGACATGAGGAAAGTTTCCAACCGATTTCTCATACACAAACGGTAGTGGATCGGCGTTGCTTGGTGAAACGTTGTTGTGTTGCCTCGTGTAAGGAGGAGAAATGCGTACCATCACGTTTCCGACTTTGATAAAGGTCGGATTGTAGCCTATCGCGATTGCGGTTTATCGTATCACGACCTTGCTGCTCGCGTTGGTAAAGATCCAATGACTCTTAGCAGAATGTGGAATCGGTGGGTTCAGGAGGGTAAAACGGAACCCCGTGCTGGATCCCAACGGCCTCATATCACTAGCAGTCGAGATGACAGGTATCTTATCCACATGGCTGTGACGGATCGTGCAGCAATGTCTCGGTCCTTGAGTCAGCAGATGGGGACGTTTGCAAGACAACAACCATCTGCACGAACAGTTCGACGACGTTTGCAGCAGTATGGACTATCAGCTCGGAGACCATGGCTGCGGTTACCCTTGACGCAGCATCACAGACAGGAGCGTCTACGATGGTGTACTCAAAGACGAACCTGGGTGCACGAATGGCAAAACGTCATTTTTTCGGATGATTACAGGTTCTGTTTAGAGCATCATGATGGTCGCATCCGTGTTTGGTGACATCGCGGTGAACACACATTGGTAGCGTGTATTCGTCATCGTATCAGATGCCCCCCCCCCCCCCCCCCATGAACCATGGACCTTGCCGCTGGTGGGGAGGCTTGTGTGCCTCAGCGATACAGATAGCCGTACCGTAGGTGCAACCACCACAACGGAGGGGTATCTGTTGAGAGGCCAGACAAACGTGTAGTTCCTGAAGAGGGGCAGCAGCCTTTTCAGTAGTTGCAGGGGCAACAGTCTGGATGATTGACTGATCTGGCCTTGTAACAATAACCAAAACAGCTTTGCTGTGCTGGTACTGCGAACGGCTGAAAGCAAGGGGACACTACAGCCGTAATTTTTCCCTAGGGCATGCAGCTTTACTGTATGATTAAATGATGATGGCATCCTCTTGGGTAAAATATTCCGGAGGTAAAATAGTCCCCCATTCGGATCTCCGGGCGGGGACTACTCAAGAGGATGTCGTTATCAGGAGAAAGAAAACTGGCGTTCTACGGGTCGGAGCGTGGAATGTCAGATCCCTTAATCGGGCAGGTAGGTTAGAAAATTTAAAAAGGGAAATGGATAGTTTAAAGTTAGATATAGTGGGAATTAGTGAAGTTCGGTGGCAAGAGGAACAAGACTTCTGGTCAGGTGACTACAGGGTTATAAACACAAAATCAAATAGGGGTAATGCAGGAGCAGGTTTAATAATGAATAGGAAAATAGGAATGCGGGTAAGCTACTGCAAACAGCATAGTGAACGCATTATTGTGGCCAAGATAGATACGAAGCCCACACCTACTACAGTAGTACAAGTTTATATGCAAACTAGCTCTGCAGATGACGAAGAAATTGAAGAAATGTATGATCAAATAAAAGAAATTATTCAGATAGTGAAGGGTGACGAAAATTTAATAGTCATGGGTGACTGGAATTCGGTAGTAGGAAAAGGGAGAGAAGGAAACGTAGTAGGTCAATATGGACTGGGGCAAAGATATGAAAGAGGAAGCCGCCTGGTAGAATTTTGCACAGAGCACAACTTAATCATAGGTAACACTTGGTTCAAGAATCATAAAAGAAGGCTGTATACATGGAAGAAGCCTGGAGATACCGACAGGTTTCAGACACATTATATAATGGTACGACAGAGATTTAGGAACCAGGTTTTAAATTGTAAGACATTTCCAGGGGCAGATGTGGACTCTGACCACAATCTATTGGTTATGACCTGTAGATTAAAACTGAAGAAACTGCAAGAAGGTGGGAATTTAAGGAGATGGGACCTGGATAAACTAAAAGAACCAGAGGTTGTACGGAGTTTCAAGGAGAGCATAAGGGAGCAATTGACAGGTATGGGGGAAAGAAATACAATAGAAGAAGAATGGGTAGCTTTGAGGGATGAAGTAGTGAAGGCAGCAGAGGATCAAGTAGGTAAAAAGACTAGGGCTAGTAGAAATCCTTGGGTAACAGAAGAAATATTGAATTTAATTGATGAAAGGAGAAAATATAAAAATGCAGTAAATGAAGCAGGCAAAAAGGAATACAAACGTCTCAAAAATGAGATCGACAGGAAGTGCAAAATGGCTAAGCAGGGATGGTTAGAGGACAAATGTAAGGATGTAGAGGCTTATCTCACTAGAGGTAAGATAGATACTACCTACAGGAAAATTCAAGAGACCTTTGGAGAGAAGAGGACCACTTGTTTGAATATTAAGAGCTCAGATGGAAACCCAGTTCTAACCAAAGAAGGGAAAGCAGAAAGGTGGAAGGAGTATATAGAGGGTCTATACAATGGCGATGTACTTGAGGACAATATTATGGAAATGAAAGAGGATGTAGATGAAGATGAAATGGGAGATACGATACTGCGTGAAGAGTTTGACAGAGCACTGAAAGACCTGAGTCGAAACAAGGCCCCCGGAGTCGACAACATTCCATTGGAACTACTGACGGCCTTGGGAGAGCCAGTCCTGACAAAACTCTACCATCTGGTGAGCAAGATGTATGAGACAGGCGAAATACCCTCAGACTTCAGGAAGAATGTAATAATTCCAATCCCAAAGAAAGGAGGTGTTGACAGATGTGAAAATTACCGAACTATCAGTTTAATAAGTCACAGCTGTAAAATACTAACGCGAGTTCTTTACAGACGAATGGAAGAACTGGTAGAAGCCGACCTCGGGGAAGATCAGTTTGGATTCCGTAGAAATGTTGGAACACGTGAGGCAATACTGACCCTACGGCTTATCTTAGAATGTGTACAGAAACCAGATGGCAGTTATAATAGTCGAGGGACATGAAAGGGAAGCAGTGGTGGGGAAGGGAGTAAGACAGGGTTGTAGCCTATCCCTGATGTTATTCAATCTGTATATTGAGCAAGCAGTAAAGGAAACAAAAGAAAAATTCGGAGTAGGTATTAAAATCCATGGAGTAGAAATAAAAACTTTGAGGTTCACCGATGACATCGTAATTCTGTTAGAGACAGCAAAGGACTTGGAAGAGCAGTTGAACGGAATGGATAGTGTCTTGAAAGGAGGATATAAGATGACCATCAACAAAAGAAAAACGAGGATAATGGAATGTAGTCGAATTAAGTCGGGTGATGCCGAGGGAGTTAGATTACGAAGTGAGACACTTAAAGTAGTAAAGGAGTTTTGCTATTTGGGGAGCAAAATAACTGATGATGGTCGAAGTAGAGAGGATATAAAATGTAGACTGGCAATGGCAAGGAAAGCGTTTCTGAAGAAGAGAATTTTGTTAACATCGAGTATAGATTTAAGTGTCAGGAAGTCGTTTCTGAAAGTATTTGTATGGAGGGTAGCCATGTATGGAAGTGAATCATGGACGATAAATAGTTTGGACAAGAAGAGAATAGAAGCTTTGGCACTGTGGTGCTACAGAAGAATGCTGAAGATCAGATGGGTAGATCACATAATTAATGAGGAAGTATTGAATCGGATTGGGGAGAAGAAAAGTTTGTGGCACAACTTGACCAGAAGAAGGGATCGGTTGGTAGGACATGTTCTGAGGCATCAAGGGATCACCAATTTAGTATTGGAGGGCAGCGTGGAGGGTAAAAATCGTGGAGGGAGACCAAGAGATGACTACACTAAGCAGATTCGGAAGGACGTAGGTTGCAGTAGGTACTGGGAGATGAAGAAGCTTGCACAGGATAGAGTAGCATGGAGAGCTGCATCAAACCAGTTTCAGGACTGAACACCACAACAACAACAACATCAGATGGCGTGATAGTATGGGGTGCCATTGGTCACACGTCTCGGTCTCCTCTTGTTCGCAATGACGGCACTTTGAACAGTGGACTCTACATTTCAGATATGTTACGACCCGTGGCTCTACCCTCCATTCGATCCATGCGAAGCCCTACATTTTAGCAGGATAATGTACGACCGCAATTTCTCTGGATCTATGCACCCAAATTGCGTGAAAATGTAATCACATGTCAGTTCTAGTATAAAATATTTGTCCAATGAATACCTGTTTATCATCTGCATTTCTTCTTGGTGTAGCAATTTTAATGGCCAGTAATGTATATTACTGCAAAGAACGATGGTTGAGTCAAGGGGCAGGCCTGAAACGAATTTTCGATTTAAAACACGTTTTTGTTGAATTTATGAAGGAAAAGGTAGCTTAGGAACGAAAATTAGTCCATCCGGAATGGTGTATATGTGCAAACTGAAGAGACGAAAGCAAATTAGTACTAAGGCCAGGATTCGAAATCGAGTCCCCTGCTCATTGGCAGATGCACTTGAAACGTCCCCTTAGAAAAATTAATGAATTACTGTGCTGATAAACATCTTAAGTTATTTGATTTTCAAATAGCTAAGCAGAACTGAACGTTCTCAGACATTTCGCTCGTTACTTATTCTGATCAACATTAAACTGACACACAATGTTTTTAGCGCAACGTAATCTGACTTTCACTAATCTCTACAAAAGAATGGCCCTGACTAACAGTAACGTATACCTTTCGTGACTCACTTACCTTACAAAAATCTTTGTTACTCGAACTACTGCGATACAGCGAGCGCCACTACTGCCAGCTAAATAAATGATTGTAACTACTGAAGGCATTAACTGCTGATAGGCATAGTTAGCAAATGAAAGATTTTGATAGAGAACAAACAATGTACACTCCTGGAAATTGAAATAAGAACACCGTGAATTCATTGTCCTAGGAAGGGGAAACTTTATTGACACATTCCTGGGGTCAGATACATCACATGATCACACTGACAGAACCACAGGCACATAGACACAGGCAACAGAGCATGCACAATGTCGGCACTAGTGCAGTGTATATCCACCTTTCGCAGCAATGCAGGCTGCTATTCTCAGATGGAGACGATCGTAGAAATGCAGGATGTAGTCCTGTGGAACGGCTTGCCATGCCATTTCCACCTGGCGCCTCAGTTGGACCAGCATTCGTGCTGGACGTGCAGACCGCGTGAGACGACGCTTCATCCAGTCCCAAACATGCTCAATGGGGGACAGATCCGGAGATCTTGCTGGCCAGGGTAGTTGACTTACACCTTCTAGAGCACGTTGGGTGGCACGGGATACATGAGGACGTGCATTGTCCTGTTGGAACAGCAAGTTCCCTTGCCGGTCTAGGAATGGTAGAACAATGGGTCGATGACGGTTTGGATGTACCGTGCACTATACAGTGTCCCTTCGACGATCACCAGAGGTGTACGGCCAGTGTAGGAGATCGCTCCCCACACCATGATGCCGGGTGTTGGCCCTGTGTGCCTCGGTCGTATGCAGTCCTGATTGTGGCGCTCACCTGCACGGCGCCAAACACGCATACGACCATCATTGGCACCAAGGCAGAAGCGACTCTCATCGCTGAAGACGACACGTCTCCATTCGTCCCTCCATACACGCCTGTCGCGACACCACTGGAGGCGGGCTGCACGATGTTGGGGCGTGAGTGGAAGACGGCCTAACGGTGTGCGGGACCGTAGCCCAGCTTCATGGAGACGGTTGCGAATGGTCCTCGCCGATACCCCAGGAGCAACAATGTCCCTAATTTGCTAGGAAGTGGCGGTGCGGTCCCCTACGACACTGCGTAGGATCCTACGGTCTTGGCGTGCATCCGTGCGTCGCTGCGGTCCGGTCCCAGGTCGACGGGCACGTGCACCTTCCGCCGACCACTGGTGACAACATCGATGTACTGTGGAGACCTCACGCCCCACGTGTTGAGCAATTCGGCGGTACGTGCACCCGGCCTCCCGCATACCCACTATACGCCCTCGCCCAAAGTCCGTCAACTGCACATACGGTTGACGTCCACGCTGTCGCGGCATGCTAGCAGTGTTAAAGACTGCGATGGAGCTCCGTATGCCACGGCAAACTGGCTGACACTGACGGCGGCGGTGCACAAATGCTGCGCAGCTAGCGCCATTCGACGGCCAACAACGCGGTTCCTGGTGTGTCCGCTGTGCCGTGCGTGTGATCATTGCTTGTACAGCCATCTCGCAGTGTCCGGAACAAGTATGGTGGGTCTGACACACCGGTGTCAATGTGTTCTTTTTTCCATTTCCAGGTGTGTATTTACGTTAATGGTGCTCAAAAGTCACAATATATATAGCAGTTCATGACATCCAGCCTCACAAATTAACTGTCTCTTATGGAACACGTCCAGATCATCTGCTCTCAAAACTCCGCCATTTCTCTCCCCACATCCACCACACTGGCGGCTCACCTCCAACTACGCAGCGCTACGTGCTGTTAACAGCCAACTGCCAACACTACAATGGCAAATATTGCAACAATGCCGACCAGCCTCAGACTGCACACAGCACAGTCAGTGATTTTCATACAGAGCCCTACGCAGCGTTATCAACATAAAAACCTAAACAGCCTACTTTCATAGCCCCCATGCTCCCCAAAAAAATGTGACAAATTGTTTTTGGCCATAGCCAATACAGATTTGAAATTTTTTTTCATAATTACAATAACAAAGATATCTAATGCACCCACTTATTGATACAATGTTCGTCAAAACCAAAATTTTTTCACAGTCTATAAAGAGAGTCCTGATCATTCATCACAGTAAAATTGCAGTGATTTTTTTCTCAAAGTCTGAGCAGTAAAAGAAAATGCACACAGAAGTAGTGGATTTCCATGCAGTCTTGAAGAAGTAGTGTTGTCCTTCCAACGGAAAAACAGTGCTGACTCTTGAAATGCAGACAGGTAATGGGCCACAACAGAGCAAAACCATAGCAGGGTCAGTCGAAGTTTTGAAGAATGTTGGTAGGTAGCAGACCCACTGTAGTCCTGGTAGAGAGTACAGTATCGGTTGGCCACCAGAGGTGCAGACCCACTGTAGTCCTTGTAGAAATTATGGTATTGGAGGGTCATCAAAGGTGCTGACCCACAGTAGTCATTGTAGAGATGGCTAGCAGCCATCTGTTGTGACTGTGCAGGTGCACAATCACCATTGAAGAGTCTTGCAGATAATATAGCAAGTCCATAAACCACCACTTGTGCACTCACAAAGTTTTTGGAATTGTCCTTAGAACTAGCAATGCTGTTAACCAGTCCCTTGCTGAATTATCAACACACGTGCAAACACAAACAGTCCCAACTTCTCACATATTGTGGATATACTATGACCAACAGAAACATGTGCAGTGCAATGTAACTTAATTTGAAGAACTGGTGTCTATGCAATTATAAATTTACAACATAAGAATACAATTGCAAAGGTACAAAATCATCATTGAAGAACATAATAGTACAGATAACCTTTTGAAGTAATACATGCTTTACAAAAGAATAGAAATAATCATATAAATCAGTGTTACACGAATTATGACATACATAAATATATAAAATAATGAGAATAGTTTTGAAACATTAATTTCACACGAGCATTAAAACAAAACAGAATAAATAATGTCTAAACATCTTTACAAAGTAAATAACATTTTATAAATGCAAATTATATTTGAGGATAACAGTATTCCTCATCATAGTGAATGTAGCTGAGTATTAGGAAAATTCTACAACATAAATCTTATTAGCTAAACACATAAAGACAGGAAAAACACAAATACACATTGGTACACAAACACATAGCAGAATAACACAAAAGGAAAGGGTTTGTTTTACTGCAGTATTTTGCAAACAAACCTTTCTTTACTTCTTGGAAAACTCCCTTCATTCATCATTATTCCCCAAAAGTCCTATCCATACCTCTTGTCCCTAAACCCTACTGTTTTGTTCATATCTTCTTTAAAAATAATTATTCTTCATTGTACACTACTCATTTTGGTCCATATCTTTTTCATATAACTTCTCAATGCATTTCTTCCAATCCATCGCAAATCATTCTCTTATATAGTCTACCCCCTCTTAAGCTAACTTAAATCTGCTGAGCTCAGATGCATAAACTAAGGGACGATTCAATGCAGCAGTACAAAACAATTAACACAAACAGCAATCGCAAAAAACGCAAATTGGCAAAGCAAGCAGCAGTATATCTAAATTACCAAAGCAATTGCAATATTACAACTAATATAAGGCACTGTGCAGCAAACAAGAAAAATAAATCAGTAGTAAAACTGGCTTAACAGAGTAATACAAAGTGACATTCAGTACCACTTTCCCTTTCAAACAGCAGCAGCAAATGCAATAACTTATACTTAAGTATGACATAGCTCAAGCAGAAAAAATATTACAGTAAAAAATGGCCATGTTTAATACTTATGTCACATCTTAACACTAGAGTGATGCATCACGACAACTAACTCCAGCAGACAAGTTACCAAATCATAAAAAAAAAATTATTTGTACAATTCCTGTGAAGGGAAATGTCTATTTGTGTATCCTTTTTTTTTAAGAAAGTAGATCTTGACGTTCTTGTTTAATGGATCTGTAGACATAAAACATCTACATTAGTACATCTATTGCATTTTATATTAACCAATGCTGCAGTGCAGCTAGAAACTAGATATTAAATAACATAGGCAAAAAAGGAAGGCATGAAACATCATTCACTACCCATATGGCATTTCATAAGGCAGTAAAAAAATCTCTCAACTAGAAAGACAGTAGTCATAATCAGGTGTATACACATAAAATATTTCTCGTCATTTCATTAGGCATTTCAGTAAATATCATAAATTAAGAGCTCCACAGTGTAATCATATGTTTTCAAGTTTGAGCGTGTCGTATTTGCTATGCTTTCTACAAAGAAATGTCAATAGCGAGGATAATGGCCTCTTTTTTTCTCCACCTAACAGCTTTATTTTTTCAAGCGACTATCGCTCAGCTGGGCACCCACAACGCATTATGTTAAGGTCACTTACCTTTCTTACCGAAATTTACAACAGAAGTTTCCGCTACAGTGACAGTTTGATACAAGGAAAATTTCACAAGTCGAGAAATCACAGTAGAAACGTGTAGAAACAAAATCCTATAAATAGAACAGTGTCCAAAGAGTTTTCTCTGGCGTTGTGATACATTCACGCATTTACACACATTTCATAACTGTTAAAGTACGATTCTTGGTTTCCAACATCCTTTTTTTCAAATCAGAGTCCCTAACCACTACTCATTACTCCTTACCTTATTATGCATATACATATTCGTCGACACTTCTTCAATATTTCATCATAATAAATACGTAGCATAATCAAATTCCTCATATAGCATCAGCTTATTGATCATAAACATACCTCAACAGCGTAATACACACCGTCGTCGCAATAATAACATCATAACACCTCAGTCAAATCACAAAATCGTCGTAGCTTCCCCCAATAATTTCAAAACCTTAAAAAATTCTCTGCTAATTTCAATAGTGTCATGTACCTCAAACGTACTTTAAAAAAAAAAAGATCCCATACCAAATACATCATTGAAAGCTGTCATAGTATCACAATGGTTCCAAAAAAAAATACGAAGAGTTCACAAAATACAGGCAAAATACAATTAAATAAGTGTGAAGTTATCCAAGTGTGTATTTGTGTAAACATGTGTCACTGACGTAGTAAAAAAAATGTTTGTCTCTCTCAGTTACATGATCAGATAACTGTGTAATACTGTGTTAGAGAAATATGATACATATTAGCTAGGGCTCCTTGTGCTTGCCAAACACATGGTACACAAAGTAAACGTGTACCCCCCTGAGGATTAATGTAATTATACCCTCAGGTGTTACAGACTACAGCAATCGAATGAAATGTATAACGGAAAACCTTTGTATCATTGTAATTCAAAAATCTTTAAAAATAAATGTTTTAAGTACAAAATTAATCACTCAAATGCGTGTACTGTAGCGCTAAACTGTGCTTCTTGCTGTAAGATAATTCTGTGGAAGTGTCGTAGTTATCGTCCTTCGAAAGCTAAGTTCTGCAGAAGTCAATGTACTTACCTCATCATAAAAAAAGTGAAATGCTATGCGTATAGATATCGTAGTTATTACGCTTATTGCCTTGATGAAGAAAGTACTGTACTGTAACGTATTGTTGTTCTACGGAAAAGGCTGTCTCATTGTAGCTATACCACAAAAGTTACTACTAAAACATGTTTTACTTTCCAGAATAATACAGAAAAACTGTGTAGATATAAAACAGATACAGTGCAAAAGCAATAATATAAATTGTGTCACTCATTAGAAGCGTCGTGATATAATCGTGTAGCTGTCAAATAAACTAACCACTGTGTCATCTGGTACTCTCAGAAAGTACTTTAAATCCAGAATGTATTTTCAGGTAAACCAAAATGTTGCATTAAAATCTCATTAGCAGTACCGGTATATGTTCTAAGTACGTGAGCCTTATAGTCGTTACGTAATCGTGCAAATAACAAGCAAGAATGTACACACACAATAACACTGTGTCGTCTGTTCACTACAACAATGCATTTGTAATTACTCTCTAAATATGTTTCCTACGTTCTAGACTGGATAGTTAACTTCAAAACATTGTTGCATGTTAACAGTTTCTAGGTGTGACAAAGCGTACTAGTAGCATGAAGTGAAAACTTTTATGGCAAAAACTGAGTTAAATAGCAGATTATCTTTCAATAAACGGTTTTACATGTGAAATGTGGTGTAATCCTTTCTTTACCCTTTCTAGTGCGCACAGTTTCAACTTCAAAGCAATTATCATGTTGTATATGTCGGTAAGGAATGCTAAAATTTTTCTCAAGGTTAACGTCTATGTTATTTTTCTCTAAGCCAGCCGGCGCATGTGGCTGCGTGCAGTGAGAGTCATTGTCTGTCTCTTTGTTGGCGCTCGTCGTTATTGGGATTTGGAGACCTAACTTCTACACATTCACCATGCCGAGAGTGCCCTGCTCTGTTTGAGTCCCTCCAGTTCTGATGACATTCAGGTCTGTCGTTACGATTATATCGTCTGTCGTCATGTCGGTAGTTGCTGTAATTTTTTTCTTGTCGGTCACTTGGTGGAGATTTCTCCATGAGTCGCAACTGCACGGTGGACCGTTGCGTCTGAAGTTATTCTGTCTTCCTTGATAATAATTATTTTGGTTCCCATATTGTCTATTTCTATGGTTATCTCTGTCATATTCATTACTACGGGAATGCGATCTTTCTCTGAACTATTATTCTGCCAACGGTTGTCATACGGGTGGTGTCTGTTTTGGTCACGATTTACGTTGTAAGAATAGCCTTGTCGTGTCCAGTTATTATGTTTGTCATCGCGGAATTGTGACGGATGTGACCTGTAATTGTTGTGTTCCTGTTTTCGCGTCCCGCGATTGTCAGTGGCTATTTCTAATTCTTGTAAGAGTCCCTGAAAAGCTGCAATGTCGTCTTTGCAACGTCCTGCCAAAATAATATGTCTTAAATGTTCAGGCAATTTGATTAAGCAAATGCGGATGAGTTCTGAGGGGCTGTATGGGCTTAACAGGTACTGATTCTTGTGCAACATGTCTTCACAATATTTCACAAGACTGGAAAATTCAGATCGTTCGAAATGTTTAATCATTATGATGCTATGTTTTACTCGGTCTTGTGTAGCTTGAGACCAATATGCTGAGAGGAAGGCATGATAAAATTCTCCTTCACTGTGACAATCGTGAAAGACCGATCACATTCTTACAGCTGGTTCATTCTCTAAGTAGCCACACATAAATTCTAATCTGTGCTCTAATGACCAGTTGGGAGGACAACAATGCGAGAATTGATGAAGCCACACTTCTGGATGAGTGTTGTTGCCGGAATTCTTAAATGTTTTGAATTTACGTGTAGTAATAAACAGCTTATAGTCAAAATCATCACGTCGGCGAGTCGCATGTCGCTCATTGTTGCGTCGTTTCGGCGGTTCCATCTCAAAATTCGGTGTACCTTGACAATTTCTTTCATGATTTCCGAAGTGCCCTGTGTTATTATTTTGTGGCTGTTCCATATTTCTATGTCCCTCTTCCTGTATTGGAGCGCGAGTGTCCTCTGAAATATGTAATTCTTGTATTACCTGTGTCAACTGATCTTGTACTTCCCGGATTTCTCTTTTGTGTTGCATATTAATTTGATTCTGCTTTTGTTTGAATTTCCTAATTTTTTCGTACTCTACTGTGTCATTAAAGACTACCGGTTTTGTGTCATTCAGATTATCATCTACCTTCGTAGATAAATTATTTAGCTGATCCGAAAGTTCGACTACTTTCTCTGATAATGAACTAATTTCCTCTATGTGTCTTACTGAACCAATTTTCAGAGTATCTACTGTGTCCTTAAAGTTTTCCTGAGTTTTTGCAAGTGGCGTAACCGAATCGGTAGATGCAACTGAGTCAATTTTAGCCCGCAAGGTCTCGTGATTTTCATGAACAATAGTTTGCAGTTCTTTTATGGCTGCTTCATGATTCTGTAATGCATTTTCTTGCCGCGAAAAAATAGGTTGAAAATGCTCAAAAATTTGTGTTTTTACGTCATTACAGACTTTTTGACATTTCGATTCAATGTTATGTAACACAGTAGTTAAATCTTCACGTGTTCAAGGGTGGTGTCTAACTTCCGAAGATTTTGTTCCACAACGTCTAACTTTTGATGCTTGTGCTGTGTTTGTCTCTGATTTTGTTCCATTGTGTCTAACTTTTGAAGATTTTGTCCGATTTGTTTATGATTTTGTTCAAGCGTTGTGTCTAACTTTTGTAGCCTTTGTCCCATTTGTAGGATTAACTGTAATAACAATGCACTGTTGTCCGAAGCGTGTTCCTCAGGGCTATTCGGCAGTGCATTTGAACCGGCAATATTTGCATTTTGAAAAACATGAAATGTGTCTTGACTTATTTGAGAAAACGATGAGGACCCAAATCCTGAATCTGCAGCATTTGCGAAATTATGTCCTGTCATTTCGGATTCCTGAGGCTAGCTGTTGTCGACCGATCGATCGATAATGCTTCTCTGTTCACTAATTGTTCCACTGTCTACACCATTATTTTGCAGCCCGCTCCATTTCCCTATGCACAATTACCAAATTACTAGGTTGAACATTAGTTAATTCATTACACGGTGGCGATAAGACACTGCTTTCGGCTACACTGTCATTTCTCACAACTAGCTCTGCAGATGGCGAAGAAATTGAAGAAATGTATGATGAAATAAAAGAAATTATTCAGATAGTGAAGGAAGACGAAAATTTAATAGTCATGGGTGACTGGAATTCGGTAGTAGTAAAAGGGAGAGAAGGAAATGTAGTAGGTGAATATGGATTGGGGGTAAGAAATGAAAGAGGAAGCCGCCTGGTGGAATTTTGCACAGAGCACAACTTATTCATAGCTAACTCTTGGTTCGAGAATCATAAAAGAAGGTTGTATACAGGGAATAAGCCTGTAGATACTGACAGGTTTCAGATAGATTATATAATGGTAAGAAAGAGATTTAGGAACCAGGTTTTAAATTGTAAGACATTTCCAAGGCCAGATGTGAACTCTGACCACAATATATTGGTTATGAAGTGTAGATTAAAACGGAAGAAACTGCAAAAAGGTGGGAATTTAAGTAGATGGGACCTGGATAAACTAACTAAACCAGAGGTTGTACAGAGTTTGAGGTAGAACATAAGGGAACAATTGACAAGAATGGGGGAAAGAAATACAGTAGAAGAAGAACGGTAGGTTTGAGGGATGAAGTTGTGAAGGCATCAGAGGGCCATTAGAACTACTGACAGCCTCGGGAGAGCCAGTCCTGACAAAACTCTACCATCTGGTGACCAAAATGTATGAGACAGGCGAAATACCCTCAGACTTCAAGAATAATATAATAATTCCAATCCCAAAGAAAGCAGGCGTTGATAGATGTGAAAATTACTGAACTATCAGTTTAGTAAACCATGGCTGCAAAATACTAACGCGAATTCTTTACAGACGAATGGAAAAACTGGTAGAAGCCGACCACGGGGAAGATCAGTTTGGATGCCGTAGAAATATGGGAACACGTGAGGCATTACTGACCCTACGACTTATTTTAGAACCTAGATGAAGAAAAGACAAACCTACGTTTCTAGCATTTGTAGACTTAGAGAAACCTTTTGACAATGTTGAGTGGAATACTCTCTTTCAAATTCTGAAGGTGGAAGGGTAAAATACAGAGAGCGAAAGGCTATGTACAATTTGAACAGAAACCAGATGGCAGTTATAAGAGCCGAGGGGCATTAAAGGGAAGCAGCGGTTGGGAAGGGAGTGAGACAGGGTTGTAGCCTCTCACCGATGTTGTTCAATCTGTATATTGAGCAAGCAGTAAAGGAAGCAAAAGAAAAATTCGGAGTAGGTATTAAAATCCACGGAGAAGAAATAAAAACTTTGAGGTTCGTCGATGACATTGTAATTCTGTCAGAGACAGCAAAGGACTTAGAAGAGCAGTGTCTTGAAAGGAGGATATAAGATGAACATCAACAAAAGCAAAACAAGGGTAATGGAATGTAGGCGAATTAAGTCGGGTGATGCTGAGGGAATTAGATTAGGAAATGAGACACTTAAAGTAGTAAAGGACGTTTGCTATTTGGGGAGCAAAATAACTGATGATGGTCGAAGTAGAGAGGATATAATGTAGACTGGCAATGGCAAGGAAAGAGTTTCTGAAGAAGAAAAAATTGTTAACATCCAGTATAGATTTAAGTGTCAGGAAGTCGTTTCTGAAAGTATATGTACGGAGTGTAGCCATGTATAGATGTGAAACATGGACGATAACTAGTTTGGACAAGAAGAGAATAGAAGCTTTCGAAATGTCTGCTACAGAAGAATGCTGAAGATTAGATGGGTAGATCACATAACTAATGAGGAGATACTGAATAGGATTGGGGGGAAGAGGCGTTTGTGGCACAACTTGACTAGAAGAAGGGATCGGTTGGTAGGACATGTTCTGAGGCATCAAGGGATCACCAATTTAGTATTGGAGGGCAGCGTGGAGAGTAAAAATCGTAGAGGGAGACCAAGAGATGAATACACTAAGCGGATTCAGTGGGATGTAGGATGCAGTAGGTACTGGGAGATTAAGAAGCTTGCACAGGATAGAGTAGCGTGCAGAGCTGCATCAAACCAGTGTCAGGACTGAAGACCACAACAACGACAAATTGGAAGGCGAATCAAAGACTGCACTTTACTACCAGAGCATAAGAACGTGCACGAAATTTATTAAAATTTCTGGTTTCCCTATGCTTGGTTGGCCCCTTCTGGAATATTGCTGTGTTGTGTGGGATCCTTATTAGCTAGGACTGGGGGAACACATAAAGAAATTCAAAGAAAGACTGCTTGTTTATTTATTATTGCGAGATAAGTGAGAGAGAACTATTAATATTGTTGTGACCAGGCGAAACTCCTCTCGTCTGCCCACAACTTTATATTCTTTGATTGCTTGAGGAGAAGGCTCATCAAACTAGAAGACATGAAAGATTAGCTCACTTTGTTATACAAATGAGTAAAAGATTAACTTAATTCTGACACACTTCTTTGCCACAGGAGTACTGGATAATTTAAAATTGTCGTGGTCTAACAAAGCACCTCTCGACACGCTAAAAACGGTTTTGTCAAAAACTTTCACTGTCACTGTCAGTGTCCTAATCGATGATGCTGACTGCAGTATCTGAGTTCACAGACTGGTGCTGGGCTCTTGCTAGCGCGACGTTAAATTACTTCAGTGTGTGGGTGCTGCAGTGCTGAGGAAGAAACGCGGTCTTCAGGAGGACCTCCCATACGTCATCGCGGGTAGCAGGGAGCCCACGCTAATGCCTGTGGCACCGGCCAATTTTGGTGTGCCACCGCGATCTCTGTGCGATACCACACACGTTACGCGAGTTGGGGTGTCAAGTGTCAAAAATGCGAAGGCGCCTTTAGTTGTGCTCAGATCTTTTCACGAACTTTCAAAATACTTTGTTCACCCCATCCTCATAGAAATAACAATCGTCATAAAATTAGAGGAGTCAGAAATGACACAAAATGATTTAGGTTTCCAATATTCCCCACTTGTAATTCGAGTGTAAAACGATCGATAAAGGTCTTAAAGTAGTTCTGTGAACCCCCTGCTGAACACTGAAGTGTGTATTACAGAACAGTCAGGTAGATGTCGACGATTGCATTGACTTCAGATAGTTACAGCATGTAAAATAATAGCCACTACCTGTCTTCAACCATTACGTATAAAGTTCGCTTAATAATTACAGTTAAAGGGTCATTTGGGTTGTGTGCAATGACGGTGAAACGGGGCTGTCAGTACTGGAGTAGCTATACATAAGGAGTCTGTTTTCAGACGTCAACTGCGGATGGAAAAGAAACGAGTGGAGATAAGCCTCTTCCTTTGCCCGCGCTTGCTGTTGGGTGTAATACGCCGGAACGAGTGTGGTCGATTGTAGCATAAGACGGAGAAAAATTGCAATGGAATGACGCCTGTCGTTTAGACTTTTCATGTGCTTTTGTACACGTAAGAGAAGGAAGTACGAGATCCTGATTGGTCGTCATATGTTGATGAAAGCTACATACAGAGAGCACCCCCATCTGTGCGGCTCGGCACGTAGCTTTTTAATTTGGCGCGGGTGTCTACGGCCAGAAAGTGCAGTGGGCTGTCCATTTCGCGAGCGGAACGAGCGCCTATCTGGGAGGGGAGGGCTGTCGCACGGCCTGATTAGTCTGGGGGAGCCGTTGGCAGGCGGCGCACGTAGCGGACGAGCGCAAAGTAGCCGCGCGGGACAGAGCGACAGGAGAAAGGCCCATCTGCATGCAGGCCGCTTCGGCCGGCGTCCGCGGCTGTGGCGGCGCCAAGGAGACCCTCCCGGACACCTGTACCACTCACTTCCTGCATCCATACCTCACCATCTGTCATCAATGTTAACGAATGGAGAAACTTGATTTCCTTCCAGAAAACGAGCGAGAATTGCCTCTCCGGTTCCTTTACCGTTCCTAAAGCCAAACTGATCATCTAGCACATCCTCAGGTTTCTTTTCCATTCTTCTGTATATTATTCTTGTCAGCAACTTGGATGCATGAGGTACGAGCATATGGGATTGGTTTCAAAGTAGGTGAGTGGCTCGAAGACTTCTTAAGTAACAGAACCCAGTAATTTGTCCTCGATCGTGTGTTCATCGGAGGTGAGGGTATCATCTAGAGTGCCCCAGGGAAGTGTGGTAGGACCGTTGTTGTTTTCTATTCACATAAATCATCTTCTGGATAGGGTGGATAGCAATGTGCGGCTGTTTGATGATGATGCTGTGGTGTACGGGAAGGTGTCGTCGTTGAGTGACTGTAGGAGGATACAAGATGACTTGGACAGGATTTGTGATTAGTGTAAAGAATGACAGCTAACTCTAAATATAGATAAATGTAAATTAATGCAGATGAATAGGAAAAGCTGAGCACCCAGTATTGCCTGGATGTGTATTTTTTTTCAATATTCAGTTAATCCATCTTCTTCTCACCCTCTCTATGTCACTATGCTCTTCTCCCTTCTCATCATCTCTCCTCTCCCCTGCAATTGAATCGTCTCCTCCCTCCTCTCTTTGTCCATCTCCACCTTCCCCCTTTGTCTGTCCATCTCTTACTCCCTCTAGAAACACCCCTGTTTTGTCCTTTATTGGGTTTTGAGTGTGATTTACCGAAGCCGCCAAACAGTTAATTGTTATGATTATATGACCGTGTGCTTAATGGATGAAAGGCTATCGGTTTTTTCTGCTGTGATTTCGGGGGTATTTCAACCGAAAGCGGCTGTTCTGAGACGGAATAGTTAATGATTGAAAGTTTGTCAATTATTAAAAAAAAATGGTTCAAATGGCTCTGAGCACTATGGGACTCAACTGCTGTGGTCATCAGTCTCCTAGAACTTAGAACTACTTAAATCTAACTAACATAAGGACATCACACACATCAATGCCCGAGACAGGATTCGAACCTGCGACCGTAGCAGTCGCAAGGTTCCGGACTGCGCGCCTAGAACCGCGAGACCACCGCGGCCGGCTGTCAATTATTAAAGACCATAGTACAAATTTATATGTATTTTCTACTAAAACACAAATTCTGAGGCAGTTGCTATCTTCGCCTTACACCTCTAATTACGGTTATATCTTTTATTGGTTGCCGATTTTAAGTACTTCGTCACACGCAGTGATGATGATTAACATGCACAACAATCCTCACTGCAATCCATTGTTGTTGCTGGCTGACGTGAAAAACATAATACGGCCCTTGTCACTTTTGGTTTCATATCACTCACGAATCGGGACTGATAAGGGTCCACCCCACGACGATCAGGGGGACGCGCTCGTTTGTCATACTCCGGTGAATTTACCGTTTACTATTCACTCGACCGCCATTCTTGCCCGTCTCTCCAGTACCAATTCTCACTCGATACTCATCTGACTGCCTCCTGCAGCGCTCGACAATCGACTCCTGTCTGCTATAGACCTGGGTGTCAGATACTAATATCTATGTTCATGGGATCACGGATCCCCTACACTCTCTCTGGCTATCTCTTCCTCTCCCTGCCTCTGCCTACCTCCTCCTTTTTCCTTTCTCTGTCCATCTCCTCCCCCCCCCCCCTGTATCTGTCCATTTCCCCCTCGCCTCTCTCTGTGCCTCTCGTCCTCCCTACCTTTGCCCATTTTCTCCTTCCACCTTAGTGTCTGTCCATCTCTTCCTCTCCCCTTCTTTCTCCATGTTATCTCTCTCACCCAAATAGGAGGCTGGTAGATCTTATCCTCCACCCCCCCTCCCAATCCCCATAATTACAGTCTTTCTTTGCAGATTGTAACTAATATGTGTACCAAATTTGGTTGAAATCGTTCCAAGGCTTCAGGATAAGCTTTTTCCCCATGGATTTTGGTTTTGATTTTATTTTGCTTTAGGGCGCAAAGAACAACTGGGGTCATATGCGTCCAATTCAAAACTATAGAACACGACGACAGAGAGGAGTTGAAAAGGACTATACGTTAGTTCTAATTGACATAATAGGAGACAGCTAAAAGCAGGCACGTGGAAAAAGGGCTAAAAGAGAAACCATACAGAAACTGAGGCCCAAAACTAAAGATTGAAGGCCTTCGCCATATTGCCTTGGCTGATAACAAGTAAAACGTGGTCAACAGCCCGCGCTTCATTTGCTAAAACGGCCAGTAAATCAGCCGGCAATCCGAAGCGGGAACGTTAACGATTAAAAAATGGACATTCCATCAGGAAGTGGCGGACAGTTAAAACTTGGGCGCAATGTAGTGGTGGGGTAGTGCTACTTAGCAAATGACAATGGCTAAAAAGGAAGTGCCCAATACGCAGCCTAGTTAAAATGACCTCTTCCCTGCGGGAGGGCACAGAGGAGATCGTCCAAGCCGCTGGGAGAGGCTTAATAAGCCAGAGATTATTCCCGTGATGGGAGGACCATTGGCGATGCCAAAGGGACACCACCTCCTGACAGACGGCAACACAGAGATCATCGGAGGGAATGTAGGAACTCGCTGGCTGAGGTATGATGACTGCAGCCGTGGCAGCAGCGTCAGCAGCCTCGTTTCCTGGCAGACTGATATGACCAGGAATCCACAGAAACACCGCACTGGCTCCACCAAGAGTAAAAAGTGACGGTCTTCCTGGACCCGGTGCACTAAGGGGTGGGCGGTGTACAGCGCACGTAGACTCTGAAGGGCGCTGAAGGAGTCTGGGCAAAGGACACAACTGGAGACTCTGTGTCGCTGGATGTACTCCGTGGCCTGATACAGCGAGAAGAGGTCTGCTGTAAATACTGAGCAGTGCGCTGGAAGCCGATATCGAAAGACACAGGCGCCAATGACAAAGGTACACCCGACACCATGGTCAGTCCGACAGCCATCAGTGTACACAAAGGTACTATGCGAAGGTCGTGAAATGGAGGCAATAGACTGAGGCTGAAGTAGTGTCCTTAGGAAGCGAATGAAGGCCAAGGTAACATGGGCCGCTTCACAAAGTGTGAAGTTAAGCAGCCTTAGCAAGTGCCGGAAGCAGACTCCAGAAGGTAACAGAGAAGAGGGACGCGCCCCATACTGACGATCAAAGGAATCATCAAAGAAGGTGGGATAGGATGAGGGGCCACACATGGCAAACGGTATGCATACCTGCTGAGGAGAAAGTCACGACGGCAGGACAGTGGCAGTTCAGCAGCTTCAGCAAGCAAACTCTCAATTGGGCTAGTGTAAAAGGCATGTGTGGCCAAACGGATGCCACGATGGTGGATAGTGTTGAGACGGCGTAAGAGGGATGGGCGTGCAGACGCGTAAACAAAACACCCATAGTCGAGTTTCGGACGCACAAGGGACCGGTAAAAACGGAGGAGGGTGGTTAGATCGGCACCGCAGAAAGTACCATTGAGGACACACAGGAACCGCGTGCAGTGAGTTGCCAGGTAAGACACATAGAAACACCAAGAGAGTTTCCTATCGAGCATTAGCCCCAGGAATTTGGTAGTTTCAACGAATGGAAAGGCAACAGGCTTAAGAGGTAAAGATAGTGGGACAAACTACTTGCATCGCCAGAAATTCATACAAATGGTTTTGTCAGCGGAAAAGCGAAAGCCATTTTCAGTGCTCCAGGAGTAAAGACGATCAAGACATAGCTGAAGACCCCGCTTAGTGAGACAGGTCCGTGGAGAACTGGAATAGGTGACAAAATTGTCAACAAAAAGGGAGCAGGAGATGCACAGCGGGAGAGAGGCCATGATAGGGTTAATGCCAATGTTAAAGAGGACGATACTCGGGACGGGACCTTGAGGCACACCGTTTTCTTGGATAAAGGTGTCCGACAAGACAGAACCCACGAGCACCTCAAAAACTCGATCTTTTAAAAATGACTGAAGGAAACAGGGTAGGTGCCCCAGTTCTCCAGCAGGTGCCGTAGGCCTTCTCCAAATCAAAAAACACGGCTACAGTCGAGGATTTCCGCAGAAAACCATTCATGACATGGGTGGACAAAGTAACGAGAATGCTGCACTCGAAATCCACATTGTGCGTTCGTCAGTAAATTGCGATACTCCAGCCACCGTACCAGCCGGGCATGAATCATATGTTCCATCACCTTGCAAACGCAGCTGGTAAGAGAGATAGGGCGGTAGCTAGAGGGAAGGGTTTTGTTCTTACCAGGCGTAGGCGTCCGGGAAATGTGCCCTCTGCCCAGATACGGTTGTACGTGTTTAGCAGAAAGTGCTTGCCCACAAGAGAAAGATGCTGCAACATCTGAATGTGGATGGCGTCTGGCCCTGGGGTGGAGGATTGGGATGAACTGAGAGCATGATCTAGCTCTCTCATAGTAAAAGCGGTATTGTAGCATTCACGATCTGGAGAAGGGAAAGGTGTTGCCCTAGCTTCCTCCGCTCGCTTCTGATGGAGGAAGGCAGCATGATAGTGGGAAGAGCTCGAAACTTCCGCAAAATGATGGCCCAAGGTGTTGGCGATGGCTATAGGGTTCACAATAACATCGTCTGCTACTGTCAGACCGGAAATTGGGGAATGGATCTTGGTCCTAGAGAGCCGTCGGAGGTTGGCAGGCACGACAGAGGAAGGGGTGGAACTGTTAAAAGAATTAGTGAATAAAATCCAGCTAGTCTCCATGTGCGAATTGTTTCACAACATGCCTCAATCCACCAAGGGACTGGGACACGACATGGTAAAGTGGAAGTGCGAGGAATGGAACGTTTTGCAGCAGTAAGAATAATGTTTGTGAGATATTTCACCTTGTCATCACAACTTAGGAAATCTTGTTCTTCAAAGGTCGCCAGGTAGGAGTACAGCTGACAGTCAGCCTTAGTAAGCTGCCATTTGGGCTTGCACATGGATGGGGTAGGAGTCAGCAAACGGATAGCAACTGGGAAATGGTCGCTCGAGTAGGTGTCAGAAAGAATGGACCACTCAAAACGATGGGCAAGCTGCACAGTGCAAAAGGATAAATCCAAATGGGAATAGGTGTGCGAGGAGTAGGAAAGGAAAGTAGGTCCTCCAGTGTTAAGGCAGAAGAAGTTAAGGTTAAGAAGGTCAGCCAAGATGACACCTCTCTGACAGGTCCTGGGAGAACCCCAATGGGGATGACGCACTTTACAGTTGCCGAGTATCAAAAATGGGGGAGGTAGCTGGTCAGTAAGATGAAGGAAGTCTGTCCTGGTGACATCGAATGATGGAGGGACATAAATGGTACAGAAGGAATAAGCCAGGTGGGCAAGGGAAAGGAAAACTACAACAGCTTGAAGATGGATACTCAGGAAGCTGGGTTCACTATGAATGTCATCCCTTATGGGCAGAATGACGCCCCCATGAGATGGAATGCTGACTTCAAGGGGAAGGTCAAAACGAATCGGTAAGTAATGTGAAAGCTCAAAGGGGTCGTGAGGGCGCAATTTCGTTTCCTGAAGGCAGAGTACAAGAGGATTTTGCGATGCTAAAAGCAGCCATAAATCCTCTTTGTGGGACCGAAGGCCGCGAATTCCATTGGAGGACAGTCATGGTGCCGAGTGACAGCCGGTCTAGAGTCGCTACTACAGGGCAAGAAGCACGAGGATCCTGTTCAGTGGAGTCCACAGAAGCATCGGCTTGCTTTTGTGATCAGTCCGTGGAGTCCAACGCTGAAAAGCGGCTGGTGATGCGCACCGGCGATACAGGGGCTGGCGGGGCTAAGGTACCATGTGGCGACACTGTCGAAGAGGATCTTCGAGTTGGCAAAGGAGAAGACTGTGCTTTTGGTGGAGTTCTTCGAGTGTTTCCGGTTAGAGGAAGACTCAGGTGTTGTTTGGCTGGAGGGTCAGAGGAGTACTCCTGTCCTTTCTGGCCTTCCGGATCTGTAGCTGATGGCTTCGCCCCTTGGGGCGAGAGTTTGATTGATAGTTGCACAGCTGGATAGGAGGATGGCGATGCTACCTTGACAATGGGCGATTTAACAACCTCAGAGCTGAATTTGAGGTCACCTGTCTGCGTGGCTATGTCCTTCATGGAGCGAGAGGTAACAAGAACAGAACTGTAGGTGCCAGACGGGAGAACACTGGGTTTGTGACTACCCAGTAACTTGTGAACAATTGGGAAAGGCACTCTTTCCTTTACCTGGATCTATCGGACAGCCTACTCATCAAGATACATGGGACAATCCCGAGAGGAGGTGGAATGGCCGCCATTGCAGTTGATACAATGGGGAGAAGGACGTGGACAATCGCCCTCATGTGCATCTGTGTGTGTGTGAAATCTTATGGGACTTAACTACTAAGGTGATCAGTCCCTAAGCTTACACACTATTTTAGCTAAATTATCCTAAGGGCAAACACACACACACACACACACACACACACACACACACACACACACACACACACACACGCCCGAGGGTGTAAATTTCAGCATGGGAAGAATTCGAAGTTCCAGGATCCTCGACACAAACAGGGTAGCCATGGAGAAGCGAGGCAGAAAGCAGTTGTTGCGCTCGAAAATCAGAAGTAGTCTCGAAAAGCGAAGTGCCATTCCGTAAAAGAGAGCAGGATTTCACAGGGCCAGCGATTGCATCAACACATTTCTAAATAATAAACGGGTTTACCTTGGCGAAGGAGTGACCATCTTCAGTACGTAAGACCACTAGGAACTGTGGTGCAGTTGGAAGGGTCTTTGAATCATTAGCATCATTACGTTTACATTTCGTAGACATTGACTGGGAAGACGATTGACTCACTGCGAGAAAATCCCCCATGATTGCCTGTGTCTCCGATGAATCGCTCCTTCCAACTGAGGGCTCCGTTCACCACCAGACTTAGGTGATCGTTCACACCTCAGGTCACACCTCCTGAACACCTGACAGAGGGACCAATCGGCAATTTGAGAAGGTTTCAGCTCAGGCAGCTCAGGCAATCACCCCTCCCTGGGCGTGGCCTGTACCAGGGGGTACGTGCGAACCCTATCTGTCGACCCAGGACCGGGAATTACACGTTACCCAGTCACCTGTTACGAGTCAGACGCTTGGGCTGACCTTCAAGGGCGCACAGTGAGGAAGAAACATCTTAACGGTATGTTTCAAAAACATGAGGAATCAATACAGAGTTTTGTTGACAGTGTTCGCAAAATTAGTGTCTACACATACGATCTGTGGGAAGCTGATACTGCTGACAAAGCTATCTTGCACAAATCTGAGCAGAGAGCACTTGGCACGTTCTTGTGGGAGTTACAGCCAGAAACATCTTCAGAAGTTCGTGATCTCAAAGACTCCTAATGAACCAGGAGAAAAAGGTAATATTTAATAGGATATTAAATGTATATGTATGGTCGTACATAGAATATGAACTGTAACTGCAGAGAACAGCAGTGCCAGATATACAAACGTGTTGGACATTATGAGGGAAATTGTAATGACAGAAATGCACAGAGGCATGGAAGGTGGTCACGGGGAGGACCTTGGACCCTACGGTTAAATGGGGCAGGGGGCGATGTGTCAACCCTATAACACTTCCAATAAGGCGGACAACCACTGGCGGACGTTTTCCTGACTGGTTACGTGAAAGGAAGTTTGTGTAAGTTTTTATTAGATACTGGATCTTGGATATCTCTGTCAAGTAGCAGTGGAGTTAATAAATTTTTATGATATCTGCCGTACTGGTCATTAAGCAGCCTAGGCGGTATTCGTATAGATTCTCTCAGTGTGAAAGGTGGCAGGCCTTCTGCCTTCTCCACAAGTTGTGGGTAAGCCTTATAGGCCGATCCATCCTCCATATTTTTTTTTATCGAGAATCAAGCCTGTTTGCATATCGAACTATAATTTGCATAACGTAATCGGGTCAATCTGAGCGGTTAATAGCAGTGAATGGAGGCTCCGACTTTGCATTTGAAGAGTTTCTATCTGCATGAGTAGGAAAATCCATCTCTTGTCCAAAAAAATATTTCTACTGGCTTTGCGGCAAAGCTGCAGAGATGACGCTGGCGGACTCAGAGCAGATAGCGGCGGGCCGCATTTCGAACGTGCAGCCGCCCCCTGGCTGGGCTATGGACACCGGAACCTAAGTGTCGGCAGCATGCCGAGTTGACTGTGAACTCCACCATGCACCGGTGGTTTTTTTAACACTACGACAGCAGCAGTCCTGGCACCTAGCAAAATAGCTTTCTATTCACAGTGAGACGCTTTGAAACCGCGGCTTGTATTAAAGAAGTGGGTCGGGAAGCGGTGTCTGAGTCAGCGAGGCACAGTGGTACGAGTTCTAGGAAGTCGGTCTCATGCCCCCCAAGCTGGCTCCTTTAGTCGTGCCACCGTGTCACTCAACGTTTCAGAGAAGTATTCCGCTTCTATCTCAGGTCATGATTGGCTCCTTTGGCTTGCACGTCAGCATTAGAATCGAGCCGCCGGCGCGAAAGGAGGGAACATTTTCGACTGGTTGAAAATTTGCTGCAGAGCAGCTATTGGCTCCTCTCTTGAAAAAACAGAGAAGTTGGTCCTTGTGCTGTGGAGAGACGTTTTGAGGAGCGATCTGCCGTGGTCGTCGGAGGAGACGGCCGCTTCCTGTACACTTGGCGTGAGAGTTTGAGTTCTCAGTTTGCTTGTCCACATCCGGGTACAATTATGGGTAAAGTCGGGATCGGCCACGAGCAGGCGTCATCTATGGAAGCGGCAGCAACGCAGCAACCCATGTCGCCAGCCACACCACAGACCGCACCTCCGTCCGACAACGGTAATATGCGCTACATCGGCTTGTAGGCATTTCGATCACGATTCAAACCCGTCGTCGCGTAGCTCACGCAGAGCAGCACAACTTCATAGGAGCAACTTGTAGTGAGAACAGACCATACAGAAGCGTTCGGTCACTGCAGTATACAGCTGCTAACTGTCAGTTCAGATTGATAGTATAAGTATGTAGTGCCATACCGACCACTCGTAAATTTCATGCTTTTAGGAGTATATATTGCCAGTGTATTTGCTGGCTCAACGTGTCACTGAATGAATTGCCTTTCTAGAAAATATTCGAATCACAACCAACTTTATGTACAGTTTATGACAAAGTGTCATTTAGACACTAAATCATTGTTTGTAAATGAATTATGGGATTTTTCCAACCTGCATACGCTGTTCCCTTATACTTCCCGCCTGCCACCTTCTTTTTGGAGGGGAGAAGCAGTTAGATAGATAGGCACTAGATAAATTGAATTAACCTTTGAATATTCAGGCGAAAAGTAGTTTCAAGAAAGATCGGTCTGGATATGTGGGACCCAATAAATAAAACACTTTCAACAAGTGAAAAACAGTATATTTACATCAACTGTCGAATTTTTATTTTTTCAGCTGCTTCTGAATACTATATTAATATTATTTTAACTTTCTCAATTATACGATAGTTGAAAAAAATAATTGAAAAACATACTTTTTTGTAGTTCTAAATGTAAGTAAACAGGAAATACAAGTAAATATGATTGAAATACGACTATAAATGACAATAAGCTGTAGAACAAAAAATTAAAAGTGTTGAATTTTCATTATATACATAGAAATAATAATGTAATTAATAGTTTGTGTGATATCCGCCTCTAAAATGATCGTTTTTCAAAACAATTGCCGCAAACCATTTCAGCATGCCCCATGCATAACCACACTTTGCAAACTTTTCAAAGATATTTAGTTTTACTGTCCTTCCATTTATAATATCTTCCCCTTTTCCCTGGTTGTAGGTCTTCAACTATTCTTTGTTCTTTGGTGCCGTAGAGGTTAGAGGAAAGCCTGCGAATTTTGGGCGAGAGATTTGGCAGGGTTGCGTGCCATGTCAAATACGGTGTTATGAGAGACTTTTCTAGGGTTCTGAGTTTTTCTCTTGTAACTGAAATGTTTTTGTTTGCTTTGAAAACAACGTAGACTTTGAGAGCTGCAACGTTCAACAACTGAAAAAAAAAGAGACAGAGGCACCAGTATATCCATCACACATAGCATTAACGACATCTATTCAGCCCCTTGTTTTGTTGTTGTTCGTTATTATACTTGGTTTTTTCTTTTCGCCGCCGTCACTCTTAAGTTTATAATCATGATACACTGACGAAATAAGCAGTAGTGATTTGTTTCGTTTTGGTACATATGAGAGTAATGTGACGTTTTCCTGAAATCCAAATACACTTAAGTACTGTTGTTTACATTTTTTAGGTGAAAACTCAATCAGAATTTTAGGATTATTTTTACTAACTTACCAGAAACAGTAATTTTCTTTTCTTGTTGTGTTTTTTTCACGGTTGGGTAAGAAGTAACACAACTGTCTATCGTAAGACTCCTTCCAGACAAGATGGTCTTTGCCATCGGCCATCGGCATAGACTTGCAAATATTTTAGATAGTACGTATTAGAACAAGGCAAGATGAAAACCTTGATCGAATACTTTGCAGATTTATTTGGAATGTACATCCTGAACATGCATATGCCACTGTATGGAAAGAGCATTTCATCCAAAAAAACGTTTTTTGACGGGGAAAAAGATGCATTGCATTGGAGACAAACGTATCAAGAATGGACCTTATGGCAGTAAGATTATCTTGTGCTTTTCTTGCTCCCTTCCTATGGATGTTGTCGAACCTGATACAAAGAGTAAAAAATCTAAACCTTTTCAATGACATACTTGCTTGAAAGATTTCTATAGCGGTCCCCTCTGTTTTCTTTGTCTTTCATATTCATTTTACCGCCATCCAATGCTCCAGCTAAGTAAAGTAGGTCCAAATACGCCTTCACGTCATCAGAACTGGTAGGCCAAGCCATATTTGAGTCACTTCTATATTTATTTCGAAATGAATCAATGTAGATATTGGCTGATTCAAACACTAAATCAATCAGTGGATTGCTAAAAAAATAACTGCCATGATTCTAATGATTCGCAACTCGAATGCTTCCAGGCAAATGCATGGTAACTATGTTTTGACGTCTTGTTCGAACACTTTGTGGAAGCAAGTTTTTCTCCATTTAGTTGTCCCGTTCCTTCCTTCACTGAGTCAGTTAATCGTCTCCTTCACTCTCATCATCATAAAAAATTCCGTAAATGTTTCTGTATGAAAGGTTTTCGCTTGCCATTTTAAATTGTAAACTATTGACAATGATAATTCGGTTTTAGGACATCACAAACAGTTCGCAAAGTAGCTCGATGATAGACCTACACCAAAATAAAAATGGGATCGCATTGGCCGAAATTAGTAACGAAACCGGTCGGGCTGGTTCTGAAAGGCCCGCGTGCTTTTTGGAAGACTGCCAAACAATGACTGAACAAAGCAAAACATCATTCACTGCGTGAGCGCTTTTTCTCTGATGTTACAGGAAGCTAGCAGAGTGCTCGAGTCAAATCCGCTACTATAAGAATATAAATTCAGTGAAAAAAAAAAAAAAAACTTGTGGGTCTCACAGACCCAGACCGACCGTTCTAGGGTTAATCATACCTGTTGTGTGAAGTTAGCTAGCTCATCCAGAACTGTACTGGGGTTTAGTTGGCAGTCCAGATCACCTTGCGCAAGAGAGGTGCATTCTGAGTGAGTGTGGAAGGTGGCCCACAACGACTAGCTTACATAGGCAAGTGCCACCAGACCTCACCATAGAAAAACTTAAAAGTGTAACGGTAATAAGTCTCCGAAAGGGGGTGGGGGGTTAGTGGGAGGTAGCTTCTGGGCTGAAGTTCTTCTCAAAGTGAGGAGTGACTATGCATTATTTTGAGGTTCGATTTCCTGGTTGCACATCACGACAAGGCTGACTGAATTATGTACAGTAGAACTGGATGGAGCACAGTTTTACCTTGGCTTTACAGATGGCAAAGCGTTAATGTTATACGTCCCTTAAAGTCAACTCACGGGATATCATACCAAGGTATTGGAAAGGTAATCTGGGTTGGTGTAGGAGCTGATCTGCCAATAAATCCTTACTGTGTTGTTGAACCAATGTCTGAAAATGAAAAAAAAATGGATAAAGTAAAATGTTTTATATGAGAAATTAGAGAAAGCAAATTAGAGCCTGTCAGTATTAATAACTTTAGTCCCTGTCAGTACTGATAACTTTGGCTCTGAGGAAGTACATCTACATATGGTACCCAGATAGCTAATTTAGAAATACTAGATGAAGGCGAAATGGATATCGATATGACGTTAAATTACACAACACCAGGACAGTCTGACACCTTCTGTGCACTAAGAAATGAAGTAGCACATCTAGAGAGACCTAAAAAACTTTTAGAAGAAAACATAGGGTTGTTCGTTACTTCTGGCTCATTGCCTGCCATGCCACTATCTCGACATCCTATCCATGCTGTAAATGAAGTTCCTGTTATAAGAAAACAAATAGAGTTCCTCAAAATCTGCAGCCTATTCTGGAATATTTTATAAGTCAACAGCTTCAGATTGGGATCATAGAATCAATCAATAGCCCTGCTCAGCACCTGTTGTCATCACACTCAAAAAATTGCCAGATGTCAGCAAAGCATATCGATTCTGTTGTGACTACCCCTACTTAGATAAGACAACAATATAAAACGCCTACCTCCAAATATAATAGAAACCTTGGAGAATGTGGGGCAGTATTGGTATTTCAGAAATATGGACTTTCCAAGTGGATACCATTGTTTAGAGGTAGCACCTGAAGATCGTCCAAAGACAGACTTCTCATTCCCACTTGGTCATTATCAATATCGTCTCACTCCTTTTGAACTGAAGATCACACCAGCTACTTTCCAGCGATTACTAGATAGTTCACTGTGTGGATTTAACCAAAACAATGCATGGTCTATTTAAATAACGCAGTTATATTATCCAAAGATATCCGGATACATATATTGCTTTTACTCGAAGTTTTCAATAGTCTATGTGCAGCACAGTTAACCTTTAGACTGGAAAAGTGCCATTTCGTTCCTTTGTCTTTGCTGTGTTATTGGCAGTTTTAAAATCCGTGCTAGTCTCTGACTTGTTGATGCTGTCAAAAATTTTCTGACGTACATTACAATAAAGGGATTGCAGTCTCATTTAGGTCTCCCAAATTTTTATCGAAAATTCATTCCAAAATTCGCTGAATTTGCAGGACTCCGCACATAGTTACTACGGTATGGGATAAAGTTTCATTGATCTTCAGACTGTGAAGTAGCATTTCCAAAAGCAAAAGATTTATCAAGGTCTAACCCAGTTTTTATCCTATCAGATTACCAGAAACAGTTTATACTGTCATGTGACTGGAGGAATTTCGCTTTGGGTTGTGTCTCGAGTCATGAAGTAGAAAGACAGCTTGAGGGTTGAATAACACCTGGGAGTTTCTTTGTTCTACTGGTTTTTATTTATATGAACTAGTTTTCGGCTTATTAGGCCATCTTCAGATAATTGCTGGCTATTGTTCACAAGGAGCTTGTGTTCTTACGAACCAAACATTCTGGTCTAAGACCCAACACACTTACATACGATGTTTAGTTGTTGGTTTCGTCTATGGAATTGTCACACGAGTCTTGGCTCTTTGTTCTGTAAAACCGTTCTTTCACATAATAAACCGCATTTCATGTTTTGTCAGTAACATGTATGACAACAATTAGAATTATTTAGAATACACATTATTACAAAATTGCAATTTTTGTTATATGTTGTGAACAGTTGTACTGGACATTAATTGTTGGTTGTACCATGGCGATGTTTTCTTTGGGGGTTACGTTTTCATATTAGAAAATCGTGCATTAATGTATACAAAATATTACATTATTACGGATGAGTTACAGTTAGAAATGTAAACACATAAGGGATATTGGATTATATTGGGGTGTGAATTTGTTTACTATTGAGACACTTAGTGGTTAGTAGCAGGTTTACTTTATTGTGTAAAGTTTAAGAGTGGTGGTGTGCTCAGTTGCAATTGGTCATTCAGAACCAGTTGGGGATTTAGGGCTCAGTGTTTGTTAATTTCAAGTGCTCCTAGTAGGCTGGGTTTTCTGCCTTTGTTGGCTACATGTAACACTCCTGTGTTGTTGGATATTTGTGTCCTTCTTTGAGCACATTTTTAGCAAAGGTGGAGTCTGATTTATTTAATCTCCAGCTGCATTCATGTTCATTCAGTCTTGTTGATATGGCGCGGCCCGTTTGACCAATGTACAGTTTATTGTAGTCAGTGCAGGTTATTTTGTAGACCCCACTGTTGCTTAGTTTATCTATTTTGTCCCTGCTGTTGAATAGGAGATTAGCTGTAGTACCTCTTACATAAAATGATGTTTTATAGTTTTGAGATTTCAGAGTTTTGGCTAGTTTGTCTGACAGCTTACCTAGATACGGAAAAGTAAACCAGTTGGTTTTTGGTGTGGTTGTTATTGCAGAGGAGGCACAAATGTAGGGCAAAATTTTCCTTCTTTGTTTCCTGTGCAGGATTTTGTCAACTAATTCAGGGTGTAGCCATTGTTATATGCAATATATTTAATGGTGTCGAGGCAGGTCCACTACTTGATTTTAGAAGGACCATTCGGGCAAACACCAGCAGGAAACTGATACGTGTAATCAATCATTTTTCACGTTTAGTTTCTGTGGTAGCCCCACTGAAGCAGCAGACCGAAACAGTAGCACATGCAATTGTGAACAAATGGATATTAAAATTCAGATCACCTGAAACAGTAATAATTAACTAAGGGACAAAGGTTATGTTCCATCTGCTGAAGAAGTTATGCCGCTTGCTACAGATTAAGATACTCTGGACAAGTGCTTTACACCCGCAGGCAAACAATCAAACAGAGATTCCACTAAGTTACGCACAATATAATAACTGGGATGCTCTTCTTCCACATGCCACAGGGGTATACAATTCAAACATACAAGAGAGCACAGGGTTGTCACTAAAAGGGATTGTTTTTGGCGAGACGATGCCTGCCCCATTTGAGTTTTGAAAGCCTCCCCCAGAAAGTGATATTTCATCAATGAACACTTTCTCTAAAAGGTTACCAAAAGGGAAAAGTAAGAAGTTTGTGGCATTTTATCATGGGCCCTTCCAGCTGATACAAATACGTTGCCTATCCACACTAAGCTATAACTCCCAACTCGCCCCATGGTAGTCAACATCAGTTCCAATTTGTCTTTTTAATGGCACCATAGAGATGTTGAGTCAGTTTTGGAAATGTCTTCGAAAGGGGAGAAGGAATAACCCCGGAGAAAGGGAAAGAAGGGAAAACTTGGGCACGAAGAGAGAGATAGCTTTGTAGTTACACTGACAGCTAACTACGCGCTCAGGTCAAGAGTAATAAGCTAATAACGGGATTTCCTCTTTCTATAGGGAATATGATTCTATCCCAGGATGAGGAGAATCAGTTCTATCACCGACCATCGGTATCAGGACGAAAATAAAAAGAAACACTACAATCCTCATCATGAGAAACCTACTATGTTGTTTGTGTTGTCTCTAACAGGTCATGGTTTCTTTAAGCGACAAATGGAAGTGATAATGTTAAATCATCAGTAGACCCTAAGATTAGATTACAATTTTGGGCACTAGAGAACTGAATTCGGAGGTTGGAAGACACATTTAGCAATTAAAAGCTCATGATAAACAACCAAACAAGACTCGGTGGTTTGCATGGGTACTATCAGTTACTGTGGTCAGCTTTTGCACGACTGCAGGCACAGTTATAGTACGGAGTTAGTCCAGCTAGTGCCACGAAAGAGATGTTGGTTGGATGCGAGGGGCTGAATTTTGAAACCGACTTCTGGAACAGCTGACGCTGAGGACTTAGAAAATATTAATAAATCTTTACAACACGTACAAGGAGATGTAAACGGCAACCAGGAAACAGTGGAGTTACACACTTCCCAAATGGTTCAAATGGCTCTGAGCACTATGGGACTCAACTGATGTGGTCATTAGTCCCCTAGAACTTAGAACTACTCAAGCCTAACTAACCTAAGGACATCACACACATCCATGCCCGAGGCAGGATTCGAACCTGCTACCGTAGCAGTCGCACGGTTTCGGACTGCGCACCTAGAACCGCGAGATCACCGCGGCCTGCAAAAAAGGAGTAACAAATAATACTTAGGGACCATCTGGATATCATAGACAAACAGTTAATGATTGCAAAATAGCTCCGCAGCGTAGGCGATAGTATCAGTGCTGCCAGTATTAAGACCATGGTACTAAATGAAGCCTGTTCGCGGGCATTTAACATCAATATTGCTACCACCGAATCAATTCCTGGAAGGACTGCGGAAAATACAAACGGATTGACGCGCACCATTACGCTGACTGACAGCAGTAAGGGAAGAATTTGTATCACTATACCACAGTACGACCACCCTTACGAGTAATCAAGTGTGCACCCATTTGTAAATCTACATTAAAATGCCGTTAATGTGTAAGGACTGTAGATTTCAGTGTTACACTCCTCTTGCGTATCCCGTGTCGCGGGAAACCCAAAGGAGATAGAACAACTGAGAAACAACGTTGTGTATATTGCATTGTATATTTGGGGACAGGGGACTATGTGAGGTACTAAACAGACTATCTAAAAAGATCTCGCAACGTGTACTGGAACTGTATTTGGCAAGACAAGATCCAGCTACAGGAAGATACCAGGCGCCACAGGCATCACAAGTGAGATGGCATCAAGACGCCCTCGAGAAGGAAGGAGAACATAAATCGAACTTAGGAATGTTCTAGATACCGTTTAAGAAGAGAAGCAAGAATCAGATATCTAAATTCACAGATGTTGGTATAAGCTTAAATGTGATGTTCAAGGGCGTTAAAGCACATAGTCGCTGAGTTTCGTCAACCTTAATCCAGTATACTGTATAAATTGTAATTAACAAGGAGTACATTGTATGTAAATGTTTCTCTGTCATTAACTCAAGGTAGTATATAAGTTTTGTGCAAAAGGTGGTAGAATATTCACAGTGTATGTAGATAGTGATAAAGATACCATAGTAGAACACTCCAGGTCATCTCTTCCTTCACGTTTTGCGTATAAGTGGGAAACACGAGGGCCGTCACGTTCTGGAAGCAACCTGCGAGAGTTGCAGGAAGCAGATAGCCTGTGAGGGCGCCTCTTGGTGGACGCAACACGCTAGCTGATACAAAGACTTGACGGTCCACTTAATATGCAGGACAACCAATATAGCTAAATACAAGAAAGTAATTACTACAAAGAAAAGGAGATGGCGTATAAAGGCAGGCAGCGGAACTGGGAACAAGCAGCTTGCGTCACGAAAAACCAGTGGGTGATACTATGCTTTAAACATATATAGTGCGGATTCATACCAAGATAGTTTTCATTGTGAATTAGACTAATTCCAGACTTTTGTAAATACTCAGTTTTATTGCTAGAATTTATGTTGTTATGTAATTAATGTATGTAATTTTTTCTCTTATTTTTATAATTGCAGAAACAGAAGTAATAGTAGTAGTAGCAATCATACAGTTTGCTGTTGTTTGTTGGTAGCAAGCCGGAGATGTGAGAGAAAATAAATATAAATACCTTTAGGCTCTCTTCCTCACTGGACCAAGGCCATTATCATGATGAAAGGAATGTTACACATCATTAACCTGGTGCCATCTGAGGGCGACTAGTGTTTTGTTTGGCTTCGTTAACGATCTGCTGAGTAGAAGTTGGATTCTGTTTCCATAAACCGAAAAAAGTGATTGTATATATATATGAAGCAGAGAGTATATGTGTGTGTCCAGGATCTCCTTCAAAACCCCTGGGTCGATGAAACAGAAACATCAAGTATCATGAGTATCAACACTGTGGTGTTTATGACCTGCTAGGTTCAGTAGGAGTGGAGATATATGTAAAAATGTTTTTTCCCAGCCCCTGGCGTATGGGTTGCCTTGCACGGCAGGAGTATTGTGTAGAAACACTATGTCTGCCAAATCAACCTATTTTGCCGAGTAGCTTACGTGTCAGGGGCAAGAAACGGTTTTCTGGGCTTCAAACATGTACACTGTAGTGCATGATAGGTGTGTTGTGTGGGAGTAGTATCAACCCACTGTCTAACTGCTTTTCATGGGGGCCCATACATCAGGGGAACATAAATGATTTTCAGGGCTCTGATCGTGCAACCTGCCCCGTATGTCAGGCATGTTGCGAGATTAGTATCAGTCCGCTTTAGTGATATGTATTACAGGAGCAGGGGATGGGGGAAATCAACAGAGAGAGAGAGAGAGAGAGAGAGAGGAGGAAGGGGATGTGCATGGTGCAGGTGCAAGGTGTAGTGGGATAGTGGGCAAGTGAAAAAGGAAAAGCGGGAAAGTGGAGATGGAAAGTGAGTTGGGGAGGAAGATATGGCCTCAAAGAGGGGTTGGAGAAGATGAAAAAAGAGAGGGGAGGAAGAGATGGAGAGAGAAAGAGAGAGAGAGAGAGAGAGAGAGAGAGAGAGAGAGAGTGAGAGAGAGAATGCAGCAGACAGAGGTGGGAGGACGAAGTGAACTCGTTGAGGGAGGGAGGAAAGAATGGGGTGAGGACATTTGTTCAATTTAAGTGTGCATGAGTGCAGGTGTGTGTATGTGTGTGTGTGTGTGTGTGTGTGTGTGTGTGTGTGTGTGTGAATGTGTGTGAGTGAGATCACTGGCTGTGCTGTGTGCAGTCAGTGGCTGGTTGGCATTGTTGTAATACTCGCCATTGTAGTGTTGGGCAGTTGGATGTTAACAGCACGTAGCGTTGCGCAGTTGGAGGTGAGCCGCCAGCAGTGGTGGATGTGGGGAGGGAGGTGGGGGAGTTTTGAAATTTGTAAGACTGGATGTCGTGAACTGCTATATACATTATGACTTTTGAACACTATTGAGGTAAATACATTGTTTGTTCTCTAACAAAATCTGTCATTTGCTAACTATGCCTATCAGTAGTTAGTGCCTTCAGTAGTTTGAATCTTTGATTTAGCTGGCAGTGGTGGAGCTCGCTGTATTGCAGTAGTTCGAATAACGAAGATTTTTGGTAAGGTAAGTGATTTGTGAAAGGTATAGTTTAATGTTAGTCAGGGCCATTCTTTTGTAGGGATTATTGAAAGTCAGATTGCGTTGCGCTAAAAAATATTGTGTGTCAGTTTAAGCCCAGTCCTGTATAATTTTTGTAAGGGGACGTTTCAGAGTGAGGGACGGCTTCTAAATGCATTGCCTCTCTCCTGTTTCTATACTCGCGATTTCCTACTGTTGCTCACACAACACACTGTATAGAGAATGTACCTCACTCTCGCAACTTGTGAGTCCTCAGAGTTTCGTAGTTGCATCTACAAAAAAACAGAGAAAAGTTAAGATGCTGATTTTATTACTTAAGTGTCGTACATAGTCTTCCTCCACTTGAATACAAAGCACTGAAAGTTCATAGCACCATGTGAAACTGTTACAAAAGTTCTTCTTTGAGATGTTGTTTTACTCTCGCGTCATATTCGCACATTCCAAAGAGAAATAATGGAGACCCGTTCTGCATTTTATCGTTTTCCGATAGATTCGTATTCATAACATCAACTCTTGTCACCGTTGATGATTTTTCCAGAAGAGCACTGTCTGCGTTTTGTATTTCAATCAAGGCGTGGCATGTGTCCATAGGTAGTTTTCTTCGAGTCAAGATGTATGGGACAAACTTTGGACCCACTCTTCTCTTCCTCAAAACATCTGAAGGGTTTTAACAAAAAGCAGGTCAGATTTCAATAAATTATTACTTTTAATTCTTGTAACCGGTCTTGCTCTATACAGTCATCTTCAAACCAGTAGCTCCAGATGATGTGAGAAATGGGTTTATGGAGCTGCTGTAAGCACCAACTGTACCTGTCACGAGCTATGATCTAGACTGCTGTTTTATTGAAACACTATGTATGATCGTTATGGCACATCAAGACGTCAAAACATACTTTGGAAAACGTCATTTACATTTGATTTAGATATGTTTAGTTTCGTTGCTCGTTTGTGATTGGTGACTCAATAACGTTGAGACACTAAGGTTACACTTGATTTTCTTAACACTGTTTGCTCATAACTGACATTTATTATTTACAGTTGTCGACTCACGCTGAAACTACATTTACTGCGCTGACATCTTTTGTACACCAGGAATAAACTTAGTCTGTGAACTTTTTGAAGGGACAGCGTATGCTACAGGCATAAATATCCCTTAGTGGACGCAATGTTTTATGAAATGTTTATTTCACTTCGAGTGATGAATGATATTTAATCAAACAGAAAATAATACGTTTCCACCGGGTAAGGGACTTCCGTGATTTTTAAAAGTGTATGTATCTCAGGCTCATGTAGCCTCTTTACACTGCTAATCAATTTCTTGTTTCCATGAGTAAAAAAATGATCTCTGTGAATTTTATTACACTGTGTAACTTTGGGAAGAAATGTCTATGACAGTGTTTGTGAATAAAGAATGCTTTAGCTGACATATATAATCTATTTCTTGATTTCAATACCACTGCATGCTAACTATATGTGGATTGGTCACTGTTTTTTTTTTTTAGTTCATTTTGTGGAGCAAACGATGAGTTTCTGTGAGCAGAATGAACTGGCTTGGTGCGATTTGTACAGCCGCCATTATGGCCATCTTATTGAGATAATTATCGTTTATATCTATTTCGTAGAACCTAACTGTTTCATCTTAACGACGTCCCATGTAACAGCGCGAACCGAAATTGATCTCCTTATGATGTTGAAAATTTACGCTCGTAAAATTTTTAACCAATCCAGTTAATTGTTAAAGAATATTTTGAGCTTAAATTTTGTGGGATATTCAAGACCAGTAGTAGTATTGTGAAGAGCTCAGTACAGTTTTCTCTTTCGCCGATGTAGCGGCCTGGTAGAATTTTGCACAGAACGTAACTTAATCATAGCTAACACTTGGTTTAAGAAATATGAAAGAAGGTTGTATACGTGGAAGAGGCCTGGAGACACTGGAAGGTTGCAGATAGATTATATAATGGTAAGCCAGAGATTTAGGAATCAGGTTTTAAATTGTAAGACATTTCCAGGAGCATATGTGGATTCTGACCTTAATCTGTTGGTTATGAAATGTAGATAAAAAAATGAAGAAACTGCGAGAAGGTGGGAATTTAAGTAGATGGGACCTTGATAAACTGAAAGTACCAGAGGTTGTAGAGAGTTTCAGGGAGAGCATAAGGGAACGATTGACAGGAATGGGGGAAAGAAATACAGTACAAGAAGACTGGGTAGCTTTGAGGGATGCAATAGTAAAGGCAGCAGAGGATCAAATATGTAAAAAGACGAAGACAAGTAGAAACCCTTGGGTAACAGAAGAAATATTAAATTTAATTGACGAAAGGAGAAAATATAAAAATGCAATAAATGGAGCAGGCAAAAAGGAATACAAGTATCTCAAAAATGAGATTGACAGGAAGTGCAAATGGCTAAGCAGGGATGGTTAGAGGACAAATGTAAGGATGTCGAGGTAGATATTACCTACAGGAAAATTTAAGAGACATTTGAAGAAAAGAGAACCACTTGTATGAATATCAAGAGTTCAGATGGAAAACTAGTTCTAGGCAAAGAAGGGAAAGCAGAAAGGTGGAAGGAGTACAAATAGGTTCTATACAAGGGCGATGTACTTGAGGGCAATATTATGGAAATGGAAGAGTATGTAGGTGAAGAGGAAACGGAGATATGATACTGCGTGAAAAATTTGACAGAGTACAGAAACATCTAAGTCGAAACAAGGCCCCAGGAGTAGACAACATTCCATTGGAACTACTGATAGCCTTGGAAGAGCCAGCCCTGACAAAATTCTACCATCTGGTGAGGAAGTGCATGAGACAGGCGAAATACAGTCAGACTTCAAGAAGAATATAATAATTCCAATCCCAAAGAAAGCAGGTGTTGACAGGTGTGAAACTTACCAAACTATCAGCTTAATAAGTCACAGCTGCAAAATACCGACACTAATTCTTCACAGAACAATGGGAAAACCGGCCGAAGGCAACCTTGTCGAAGATCAGTTAGGATTCTGTGGAAATGTTGAAACACTTGAGGCAATATTAACCCTACGACTTATCTTAGAAGATAGATAAGGAAAGGCAAACCTACGTTTCTAGCATTTGTAGACTTAGAGAAAGCTTTTGACAATGTTGACTGGACTACTACATTTCAAATTCGTAAGGTGGCAGGGTCAAATAGAGGAACCGAAAAGCTATTTACAATTTTTACAGAAGCCAGATGGCAGTTATAAGAGTCGAGGGGCATAAAAGGGAAGCAGTGGTTGGGAACGGTATGAGACAGGCTTGTCGCCTATCGCCTATGTTATTCAATCTATATATTGAGCACGCAGTAAAGGAAACAAAAGAAAAATTCGGAGTAGGTATTAAAATCCATGGAGAAGACATAAAAATTTTCAGGTTTTGCTGATGACATTGTAATTCTGTCAGCGACAGCAAAGGACCTGGAAGAGCAGATGAATGGAATGGACAGTGTCTTGAAAGGAGACTATAAGATGAACATTAACAAAGCAAAACGAGATTAATGGAGTATAGTCTAAGTAAATCAGGTGTTACTGAGGGAATTAGATTAGGAAATGAGACACTTATAGTAGTAGATTAGTTTTGCTATTTGGGGAGCAAAATAACTGATGATGGTCGAAGAAGGGATATAATATGTAGACTGGCAATAGCTTGAAAGACAAATTTGTTAACATCCAGTATTGATTTAAGTGTCAGGAAGTCTTTTCTCAGAGTATTTGTATGTAGCGTAGCCATGTATGGATGTGAAACATGGTCGATAAGTAGTTTAGACAAGAAGAGAATAGAATCTTTGGAAATGTGGTGCTACAGAAGAATGTTAAAGATTAGATGGGTAGATCATGTAATTAATGAGGAGATACTGAATAGAATTGGGGAGAAGCGGAATTTGTGGCACAACTTACCAGAGGAAAGTATCGGTTGGTGGGACATGTTCTGAGGGATCAAGGGATCATTAATTTAGTATTGGAGGGTAGCACGGAGGGTAAAAATCTTAGAGGGAGACCAAGAAATGCATACACTAAGCAGATTCAGAAGGATGCAGGGTGCAGTAGTTTCTTGGAAATGAAGAAGCTTGCCAGGTTAGAGTAGCGTGAAAAGCTGCATCAAAACAGTCTCTGGACTGAAGACCACAACATCAACAACAACCACGATTTGCTATGGAATCAGTCCGACAATTGCCAGTGTCTAGCAGTAGATCTTTTCGTAATTATTTCCTTTACAAACTGCACATAAAAGACATTATAGTGGCGACCGAGAGCACGACTGCAATTAACGAATGATTCATTGTGTTGTGTATATAATCTTACAATTGTATGTTACATGATGTTTCGTTTTCTTTTCTTGTGAAATGCGACAAACATGTTAACTGAAAATACATGCAAATGGATGGAGAAAGATTGTAACAATGAGAAGGATTACATTGAGAAAAAATAAAATGAAAAAATCTAAAGTTTGTAAAAACTAGAAATCAAGATAATCATAAAATTAGGTTATATTTAGAACAGCACATAAGGTAATGCACTGTTACAATCTTTCAGTGGTAAATTGTAGTGTGGCATATCGTAGTGGTTGTGTTTCTTTGCTTCAGTACCACATTGTGTAAAAAATCTATTATTTAGAAAACCTCATAGTTATTTTTATAGTTAGTATAATTTTGTAAATGAGTCACTAATGGTGGATATTCTTCTGCTGTGAACGAAGCTGTTGCGCTATCTCTGTAGTTATGACACCAGATCCTATTACGCAGTAGCTCCAAAAAGTAGAAACTGTGAAAGGCAGTATGAAGAATAGAATAGGTAGTTTGACGTTTGAACAACAAAAACGTCAAAATAGATAGACACTGTGGATCAAAAACAAGATAGTTTGGAGAGAAAATAAGACAGTTTGGCTAGTCAGGTTGCATGTGTTACCGAACAGGTATAAATCAAACCGAGCAGGCAAAAACTGGTTACCAATCACGTAACCGAATTGGAATGAGGTGATCTTGAAAGTATAAGAAACGAAATTTCAGAGTTACTAAAAGCTGATAATGGTATCCCTGAATCGGTAAAAGGGTTAATTGAGGACCTAAGTGAATTACAAGTAGAACAAAACACAAATAGAAGATCTTTCCATTGAACACGAAAAGAAGGCAGAAGACTTTTTAAAAGAGGATGGTTACAGTCAGAGTTAAAAAGGACGATGCAGAAAACCATTCTGAAGTGCATACAAAGCAAAGCACTTCATTACAGACAATCTAGAACGAATTAGGACAAACACCTAAGACTGACATAAGCATTCCTACAGTGCCAAGATAATGTGAAATCTGAGGTTAATACTTAGGTAATATATAAATGGAATGGAATGTTGTTAAGAAAGAAGTAAGAAATGGGGCAGTCCTTGCATTTCGGACAATTGATATCTGTCACAGTGCAGGAGCTCCCGCTGACATGTATCCTGATGAATCGGATAGTAGTAATCGATTACTGCAAAACCTTATGACTAGGATTATTGGGGCAGCGCACACTGTTTCTTCTGCTTTTCTAGAAGAGAGTCTATTAAAACACACACATTTCCAAGAGTTTATCGCAGAAAAGAAAAGTGTACACTCGGTGATCTTTATTAAATCTTTCCAAGGTGTGATATCCAAACCATAGTGTGACTGCCAAAAAATACAGTTCATCACAGGCTTTGTACAAAGCGAGACTACTATTTTGGCAACCGAAACCGCACAATGTTGTCAACTGTATGAAAAATTATAGAATGCCTTTCTAGCGAAATATTGGCCTACGTGTATATAGAAAATTTTATGTACGGACTATTTAAATCTTGAAGCTTACAGTGTTAAAGAAAGGTGTCTGAGAAAATATTTTGAGCGGTATTTAAACAAAACTCCATACTGGGATGAATTCGCATCACACAGAGAAGTATTACATATTCTTTAAGGGAAACTACCGATAGATATCAGAGAAAAACTGGCACAAGTGTGAGTCGAATTTGGAAAAGTTTCTATGAAGCCTAAATTAAATTGATTTGATAAAGGAGAGCTTAAGAGCTAATGGTAGTAGCAATAACTGCCACTGAAATGACCATGGTGTGAGCCAGTGACGACGCCGCACCAACAATACAACATTCACTAGCAGTCACTGTTGCTCGCGCTGGCTTTCTTACTCTGCTGCTGGCTCCTGAGATGTCAGGCAGTGAACCGTCAAATGATAATTCTCTGAACAATAAAAGAAATTGGAGAACCAATAAGAGGCACGATTCCCGTTATCAAAATAACTGAACACGTTCATGAAGTAACCACAATATTAATAACCACTGGTATGCTGATGCAAGGAATCAGCCCCAGTTCAATGAAAATAATAATAATTCTAGTAATCAGTGACATAATCAAAGGAATCAGCCACACTTCAATGTGAATAATACTTACCAACAATTAGACTCGGAGCTGACTCATAATGTTGGAGACATGTTGAAAAAAACAAAAATCCCATGGTCAATGTTTTCAGGTCACAGAGGAGGCACCATCTGTGACCATAAGTTCATCAGATGGCCATGGAATTGATTTGGTCAGTTTAAATTCAACAGGCCTTAACCTCACTTACAGAGAATCCAAATCTGAGAAAATCTTCCCATGCGATAACGTTAGGAAGAACACAGATTTACTCCATTGGGAAAACGGTGTTACTCAAGCTTACTATAATCCGTAATTACCGTTAACGAAAAACAGGAAAAGGTAGTCAATGCATACAGGTTCTTTCCAACTAGTATGAATTACCTCTGAAGGAAGCTAGCTTTTCGTATATCAACCAAGTAAGGCAATAGGACTGTATTATCATAGGGATAAAAAATCAAGTTACCCTCCATTCAGAAGACTGTTGCACTTGTAAATAATAGATTTCAGCTGTCAGTCGCCCTTTTGAATTTTTTTTATTGGCAGATCTAGATTTCAGCTAGAAACTAGCCATTCTCAATGCACTATCATTTTTGATCAATGTATGCAATGCTTGTTGGTCAGGCTTCATCCACAGTTCATTGAATGCTACTGAACTGTTGATGAAGCCCAAACAACACACATTACATGCACTGATCAAAGACGATAGTGCATTGAGAATGGCTAGTTTGTAGCTGAGATCTAAATCAGCCAACAAAAAAAATTTAAAAAGGACGACTGATAGCTGAAATCTATTATTTACAAGGATTAAACAATATCTTCACTGGCATATATGAGAAATTAATGGAGATTTAAGAAGGACACAACGCTTAGTAGCAATAATTCTTTGAGTGATAGTCATTTGTTTACCTGTACAAATAGGTGCTACTGAGTACCTTAAGATAGTGAATGCAGAATATACAGTAAAAGCAAATAAATATCACTATGCTTATGTAGATTAAATGATATCCTGTCCTACATCTGAAATATTAGAGTTCAGTCTTTCTTTCTGGATGTAATTATTTACAGGTAACTAAGATCCATTGGTAACTAAGATCCATTGGTAACTAAGATCCAGTGACAACTAAGATCCATTGGTAACTAGTTGCTTAGCGTCAAAAGAAACATATTAGTGATATAGGTGAAGAGATTTATTATGGCCACTGTAGTATGAAGATAAATTTATTAAAGGAGGTTGGAGACAGTTGGCACGACCCTAACAAGTAATTAACTACAGTCTGGTCGCGACGATAGGAGCGAGGAAGGAACGTGTAAGTCGACCTTTTGTAGGATGTGTAAGATGTAGTACTTTAATGATGGATAGACAAATAGGTTTGTGAGATTTGTAATGCATGTAATCGCTAAGACAGATGTTATCGCGTGTGAAACCAAATGAGTTACCCATCATAATTGGAATCCTCAGAAATCTGATTAGTTGAATAACGATAATATTAATGGAAGTGGAAGCTTAAACGTACTAAGTACTGAATTAAATATATGTCCTTTGGTCTATAGCGTTGAATGTAGACTCTTAAGATACTATTCATTTATAACCATAATAAAAAAGTAATCCTCTAGTGGGATGTGAAGTAACGTAACCTTCCCAACTCAGAAACTTAAAATGATAAACTCCTCTAATGAAAATGACTTGACTACTAAATTGTAACCTGCTAAATAATTGGGAAATTCTTTTGGTATAGATGTGACCATCTCAGATTAAGGAAAAAAAACTGTGAAGGTACTTTATGTAAGCATAAATCCTTATTCTATTTCTGTGACTTAACTGGTAACACTGCGATCAAGTGAACTGGTACGACATGAATCTTAATGGAAAAAGTAGTATAATGAGAAATGTGGCATGAAGCTGTTCGAAGTAAATCATCCTCTGCTCAGTGGAGCTGAATTGTGGAATAGTGACAGAAAGATGAAGTGATGGATATTAATGGAAATGTTAATACAATAAACATTTGGTAAAACAGTGACATAACTGACTGGCTAATCTAATAGGTAGGGTTGTAAATAGTGCCTGGTAAGAATTTTAGATTTATGTTTAATTAGTAAAATCATAACTATCTTAAATGTCCAGAGACATGCCACTGGCTGGAATGATCTGCAACTTGCATGACCAACAAGGTCTTAGCGTTACAGGTCTGAAAGTTCAAGCAAGTGAAGCAGCTGGTATTCCATTTTCTCTTCCACACACACACCCACACACATCCACACACACAACACACACACACACACACACACACACACACACACACACACACACACAAACTGCCGTGCCATGATGATAACACTAGTTCCCGTCAAGTCACCGGAGCTCAGAGTATGCAGATCGTGGTCTAGTTGCTGGCGTTGCTGCCTCTGCATCAAGGGGTCGCGGGTTCGATCCCCGGCCGGGTTGGGGATTTTCTCTGCTTGGGGACTGGGTGTTTGTGTCATTATCATCATCATCATCATCATTCGTAACAGTGGCTGTATTGGACTGTGAAAAAACTGGACTGTGTAAAAATTGGCACTTTTTACAGGCGCTGATGACCGCGCAGTTGCATCATCATCATCATCATCATCATCATCGAAGTTCAGTGTTGTCAGTCTTGGCTAACACTTGTATGGGTTACCGTTTAGGTCTAGCCGAGTGCTGTCGGCAAGCGGTGTACACTCAACCCTTGTAAGAGCAATTAAGGAGGTACTTGATTGAGAAGTAGAGGCATTGGTCACGGAGACTGACAATGGCCAGGAGAGTGTTGTGCTGACCATATAACCCTCTGTGTACACGTACGGTGCCATCTAAGGCCTGAGGGTGACACGGTAGTGTGTGTGTGTTTGTGTGTGAGTAGCTAAATGATCATTACTTTAGGTGAATAGTACTAACATGTTGTAATGGTTTAGATTTATCACTTGTAAAGCTAATAAATAAAAAATGTGAACCTTAAGTGCCTGCAGGTAGTTGCGAGTTGAAAAAATGTTGCCAACTAGTGTTTCCTACTTATGTTCGATAGATGAATACTCAGGCAAGAGATACTGCAAAGTTACAAGAGTGCGCCTAAAATCAATAGATGTCGTGATGAAGTTTTTCATGTATCGACTTTGTGTGAGACTAAATTTTCAGGAATTGGTGCTATTATTATGTTGTTAAGGGTATTGAAAGCAATTAAACAAAACATCAGCCAATGAATGAGTGGCGTTGCCATCCTGTACATGTCCAACGAGAGACCAAATATTCTGAGAAATGCTTAGATGTCGGTATCCTAGAACACGAAATATTACTTTTCAATCAATCTTTCGTTCCCGCCGGACAGGGAAAAGAAAGTGTGAATATGTAAATGTCAGCTGATATAAAAATGCTGTGTGAATTTCTGATTGACTAGTAATTAAAAAACTAATGAGTGATGCCTGACCCTGTATAAAACACAGTATAGTTAAGACAGAGGAAAGCATAAACGTATCTGATGCAATTATGTTTATGCATAATGATAATTAACTGTGTTGTGTGCATTCAAATCCTTTAGTTAAAATGAATATATTGTGAAACAGTGTAGACTGTGATACGAGAAATCTTTTCCACGTTCTAAAAAAAAAAAAAAAAAACTACTAGACAGTGAAAGTATGCCCACACACACGCACACAGAACAATACGAAAATGAACTCTGGTTTTCTCTTATGTGCATAGTGGCAGAATGACGCAACCAAGACTGTGTGCTGTGATTAACTATTTTCAGAATGATCCTAAACTAATAAAAATAATTAAAAACTTGCCTTGGATCCCCCACAAATAATTTATGTGAAAAATAAAATTATCATGTTTATGGGCTGAAATTACCACCTCACGTTAGACACATGTGAATTCCTGATGGATGTCAATGATAAAAACATTGATTAGTATCAATCAGAAAAAACAGATCAGTCTTGTTCCGACATGAACTTTTCTCTCAGGCACTGCCTTTTCATGTAACCCGTGAAACGTGGACGTCTCCACAACCTCCTCGTGTCCTGCCCTGACGGCCTCGAGGTACCGCGTCCACGATCCCGAAAACTTTTCCTTGGTGTTGCTACACTCCTACGACGGTTCCCAGTTGGTCTCGCAATCTTGTCTGCAGTCCTTCGCTACCTCTACATCGTCGGCAACGTGAACATCGCCAGTTCATCCTAGTCAAAATTTCCATCGAAAATACAAGAAGTAACTCATTTAAAAAATCTAAAACTCTTTCAAAAAGACTATAGTAATAAAATAATTGACACACTTGCGATAAGTTATCGAGTGAGCACAAACAATGAATCACTAACGAAGTATTTACTCAAGAAGTTTGAGTCGTGGCGAGCTGGCGCCAGTCTCGTTTTGTTCAAGTTTCGTTGAGGTCGATTGTGGCAGAGGTAAGCTATCTTTGCTTTTCGCGCGTCTTAACTTCGCGGCTTGGCAGGCGAAGCGACTTGGTTGTTAGCCTTCGACGGGTAACCCTTGAGATCTTGTGACATTCGCAGGGAGACGAGCGTCAACGGCTGCCGAACGAGCGTGATGACCGTTACACGTTGTGATGTGAAATTCGTTGGGCGTTTTGCCGACATAGGCAGCTTGGAGATACAAGTTTTGTGACTTCGCTGGGAACAAAATCTGAAGGGAAGCGGTGAAGCTGTGAAATCCGCTCCTTCGTATTGTGTACCTGATATAGACTAGCTCGTCGTAATTGTGTTTGTTCATCGACGCACTCAGAGATTTTAAACTTTGTTATTATCATGGTGAGACTTTCATTGTCGAACCTTAAGGCGGTGAGGAAGAGTCCAGTTGGCCTTGTTTAATGGTGACCGTTATTTGAAAATTTTCTCTGAAGTTTTACTAGTGCTTTGTGTCTCTTGCAATCAAATGATTTTATGTTGCCATTTTTAAAGCCTACACTCTATTAATACAGTTGTCCATGTGTAATTGATTCAAAGGTTCTGCCGAGTGTTTCTATGTTTTAGAGTAATTGGAATGTCTTGGTGATTCGGACAGAAATGTTTGATTGTGCCAGTCCTTGGCGGGGAGTGAAACTTCATCCGAGGTCTAGGCCTGGCAGTTTAAAAGAACCTGGCCATTACCGGAGTTGTTCACATATCGCCTTCCAAAGATTAGTATTTATCTTCCTTCGGTCGAGGCGGGTTAAGCTGGTAGTTACATATATTGTATGTAACCTGTTTTTATATGAGCTTGTTTTCTTAAATATTAGGGACTGGCAACTGGCTAAACCTTAAACTGCATTGCATCTGCTGAGTTCCGTGTGAAGCTTTTTCCAGTAATTTTTTATTAACACGTCTGAGTACTTGAATAATTATTTCTAAAGATCAGTCTCTCTGTTTTTTTATTGAAGTGGTTCTATCATGTTTTGTAATGGCATCTTAGCTAGGCTCTGGTGTTCAAGTGTTATTAAGTCATCGTTTACCTGTAATTGTTTTCATTATATCTATTTTGAGGGAAGTCCTGTACGGGATTTTAAAGTTCTCAAGGTTGTTAGTAACCCTGTTTTTTTAATTTGGAATTATTTGTTAGAGTACTGAGCACGTTGGGTTTCTAACTGTATTATATCTATGTATTATATTCTAACTGTATTATATCTAGTGGCTCGTCCACAATTTGTAACTGTCAATTTTTAAAAAAGGGGTAAACGTCCTCTTAAAACATTTATAAATTACTGTGCTGGTAAATGTTTTATGTTATTTGATTTTCAAACAGCTGAGAAAAACTGAATGTGCTCAGACATTTCTCTCTTTACTTATTCTGATCATCAATAAACTGACACACAATATATTTTTTAGCGCAATGCAATCTGACTTTCAATAATCTCTACAAAGGAATGGCCCTGACTAACAATAACCTATACCTTTCATGAATCACAAAAATCTTCGGTAGTCGAACTACTGCAATACAGCAAGAGCCAATACTGCCAGCTAAATAAAAGATTCTAACTACTGAAGGCACTAACTATTGATAGGCATAATTAGCAAATGAAAGATTTTGATAGAGAACAAACAATGTATTTACCTTAGCAAGGTTCAAAAGTCATAATATATACATATGTATATTAGTTCATGACAACCAGTCTTAAAAATTTCCTGTTTCTGGCGGACACACGCCCAGATCGTCCACTCTCAAAATTCAGCCATCTCTATCCCCACATCCACAACTGCTGGCGGCTCAGCTCCAACTGCGCAACGCTACACGCTGTTCACATCCAACTGCCCAACACTACAATATTCCAGCACTGCCAACCAGCCACAGACTGCAAACAGCACAGTCAGTGATTTTCATGCAGAGTGCTACGTGGTGTTAGCAACATAATAACCTAAACAGTCTTCTCCCCACAAAAATTTTTACAAATTGTTTTGGGCATTGGCCAATAGAGATATGAAAAAATTGCATAATTACAATAACAAAGATATCAAGTGCACACACTCATTGATACACTGTTAAAGCAAAAATTGTTCTCATAAAGACAGTCCTGATCATTCATCACAGTAGTAATTACATTGCACAAAGTCTGATCAGTAAAAGAAAATGCACACAGAAGTAGTGGATTTCCATGCAGTCTTGAAGTACTAGTGTTGTCCTTCCAACGGAAAGACAATGCTTATTCTTGACATTCAAACATATAATGGGCCACAACAGAGCAAACCTACAGTAGAGTCAGACGAAGTTTTCAAGAATATTGGTAGCTAGGTCACCACACAGCAGAACCACTGTAGTCCTGGTAGAGAATATGGAATTAGTGCGCCATCAAAAGTGCAGACCCACTGGAGTCCTTGTAGAGATGGCCAGCAGCCATCTGCTGCGACTGTGCGGTTGCACAATCACCATCAAAGGGTCTTGCAGACAATATAGCAACTCCATTAACCACCCCTAGCGCACCCAAAAAAAATTTTTTTTTTTGGAAATGTCCTTACAACCAGCAATGCTGTTAATCAGACCCTTGCTGAATTATCAACACATGTGCAAGTGCTAACAGCTTCCTTTTTTTTAACTTCTCACATATTATGCATATACTATGACCAACAGAAACGTGTGCAGTGAAATGAAACTTAATTTTAAGAACTGTTTCCTATACAATTACAAATTTACAGCATAAGAATACAATTACAAGGTACAAAATACTTCATTAAAGTACATAATAATACAAATAACATTTATAGTAATATATACTTTACAAAAGAATAGAAATAAACATGTACATCAGTATTACAGGAATTATGACATAAGTAAATAAATAAAAGATCATAATAACTTTCGAAACATCAACTACACACATGAGCATTAAAACAAAACAGAATAAATAACGTCTAACCATCTTTACAAAGTAAATAACATATTATTAGAAAAATTCTACAATGTAACTATCAGATAAATACATGAAGACAGGAAGAACACAAACACACAAGGGTACACAAACACATAGGGGAATAACACAGAAGGAAAGGACAGGGTTTGTTTTATGGGAGAATTTATAGTATTTGATTTTCAAACAAAACTCTCTTTACTTCTTGGAGATCTCCCTTAGTGCATCATTATTCCCAAAAGGTACTATCTACACCTGTTGTCCCTACTTTGTTTGTTCATATCCTCTTTCAAAATAATTATTTCTCATTATACAATACTCATTTTGGCCCAAATCTTTTTCATATAACTTCTCAATGCATTATTTCCCTGCTCTTCATAGTTAGTTTCTTATATAGTAACCTCCCCCCCCCCCTCTTAAGCGAACTTAAATGTACTGAGCCCAGATATATGTACTAAGAGGCGAGGCAGTGCAGCAGCACATAACAAATTAACACAAACAGCAACGACAAAAAAATGCAAATTGGCAAAGCAAGCAGCAGTATATCTAAATTAGCAAAGCAAATACAACATTACAACTAATTTGAGCCAATGTGTAGCAACCATAAAAATAAATCAGTAGTAAAACTGGCTTAATACAATGTAAAATTCAGTAGAACTATGCCTGGCAAACAGCAGCAACAAATGCAACAACTTATATCTAAATATGATAAAGCTCAAGGAGAATGAATATTACAGTAAAGATAGGAAATGTCTAAAACCTATGTCAGATCTTAACGCTAGAGTGATGCATCACCTTAACTTACTCTACTAAAAAAGTTACCAAATCGTTGAAAAATTACTTATGCAATTCCTGTGACGGGAAATGTCTATTTGTTCTCCCCTTTTTTAAGAAAATAGATCATAAAATTATTATTTAATGGATCTGTAGGCATAACATAGTGATATTAGTACATCTATTAGATTTTATTTTAACAAATGCTGCAGTGCAGCTAGAAACTAGGTATTAAACAAAATGAGCAAACATGTACATAAAGCAAGGAATGAAACGTTATTCACTAGCCAGATGGCATTTCCTAAGGCAGTACAATAACTTTGAACTAGAAAGACATTAGTCATAAAATGTTTCTCATAATTTCATTAGGCATTTCAGTAAATATCAGAAAGTACAAGCTCCAAACTGTAATCATACGTTTTCAAGTATGAGCATGTCGTATTTGCGACGATTTCTACAAAGGAATGTCAATAGCGAGGATAATGGCTTCTTTTTTCTCCACCTAATGGCTTTTTCTCCAGGTGACTGGTGCAGCTGGGTGCCCACACTGCATTACGTCAAGTTCACTTTTTTCCTTACCGAAACGTTTATGACAGTGGTCTCCGCTACAGTGACTGTTTGATACCAATAAAATTTCACAGGTCGAAAAATTACATTAGGAATGTGTAGAAACGAAATCTCATGTATAGCAGTGTTGTGATACATTCAAGCATGTACACACGTTTCATAACTCTTTAAGTACGATTCTTGGTTTCCAACATCCTTTTTTACCAGTCAGAGTCCCTAACCACTACTCATTATTCCTTACCCTATTACACATTTACATATTCGTCGACACTTTTTCAATATTTCATCATAATAAATACAAAGCATAATAAAATTCCTCATATAGCATCAGCTTATTGATCATAAACATACCTCAACAGCATAATACACATCATCGTCTTAATATTAACATCATAACACCTCAGTCAAATCTCAAAAACGCTGTAGCTTTCTGCAATAATTTTAAAATCAAAAAATAAATTCTGTGCTCATTTCAATACAGTCATCTACCTCGAACTTACTCCAAAAATCATGATCCCATACCAAATATCTGAGTTAAAGCTCTCATAATATCACAATGGTTGCAAAAATAAAGTTATGAACCGTTTACAGAGTACAGAAAAATACAATTTCATAAGTGTGAAGTTATCCAACTGTGTAACTGTGTAAGCATGTGTCACTGACGTAAAAAAAAAAAAAAAAAAAAAAAAAATTGGCTCTCTCAGGTAAATGATCAGCTAGCTGTGTAATTCTGTGTTAGAGAAATATGGTACCGATGTATACAGTTGTATAAGCAAATACCATATTAGCTAGCGCTCCTAGCGCTTGCCACGCCCTTAGTACACAAATTGGGCGTGTAGCCCCTGAGGATAAATGTAATTATACCCTCAGGTATTACAGATTACAGCAATGGAATGAAATGTATCACCGAAAACCTTCTTTGTATCATTATAATTCAAAAATCTTTAAAAAATGTTTTAAGTACAAAAATTAATCACTCAAATGCGTGTCCTGTAGCGCTAAGCTGTGCGTCTTGCTGTAAGATAATCTGTGTCATTACTTGACAGTAGAAATGTGCCAAGTGTCGTAGTTATCGTTCTCCGTAAGCAAAATTCCGCATTTGTCAATGTACTTACCTTGTCATTTACAAAAGTGAAATGCTTTGCGTATAGGTATCGTAGTTACTATGCTTATTGCCATGATGAAGAAAGTACTGTACTGTAATGTATTGTTGTGCTACGGAAAAGGCTGTCTCATTGTAGCTATACCACAAAGTTACTAGTAAAACATGTTTTACTTTCCAGAATAATACAGAAAAACTGCGTAGATATAAAACAGATACACTGCAAAAGCAAAAAATGTAAATTGTGTCGCACATTAGTAGCGTCTTGATATAATCGCGTAGCTGTCAAAGAAACCAAATACTAAGTCATCTTTAATCTCACAGAAAGTTCTTAAAATAGAATGTCTTTTCAAGTAAACCAAAATGTTGCATTAAAATCTCATTAGCAGTAAATGTTCTAAATATGTAAGCCTTATAGTCGTTACGTAATCGTACAAATAACAAGCAAGAATGTACACACACAATAACACTGTTTTGTCTGTTCACTATAACAATGCATTCGTAATTACTGTCTAAATAAGTTCTCTAGTTTCTTGAGTGGATAGCTGACTTCAAAACATTGTTGCATGTTAACAGTTTCTAAGTGCAACAAAGCGTACTAGTAACGTGAAGTGAAAAATTTTGTGTCAGAGACTAAGTTAAAAAGCACATTATCTTTTAATAAACGGCTTTACATATGAAATGTGGAGTATACCTTTTCTCTTCCTAGTACGCAGAGTTTCAACTTCAACACAACTATCATGTGGTATACGTCGTATTCTGTAAGGTCCATTGTAAATCAGAAAGAATTTGTGACCCAAGTGTTTCTTCTTATGTGACAATGAATGAGCTTTAATGAGAACTTCCTGACCAATATACAGTTTCTTTGCATTTGATTTACTGTGTAGTTTTCTTCTTCTGTCTGCAGCAGAAGTTATATTTTTAATTGCCAAATAAATTATGTCTTTGTGTCGAAGTTTACGTGTATTCGGAAAAGGTACAAGCTCTCCGATTGTGTTTGGTGGTTCTTCATTCTTCAGTACAAGAATAGGCGGTAAAGCAGTGGAGTCATGAGGCATTTAATTAAGCACATTTTGAAATAAGTGTAAATATCTGTCCCAATACTGATGCTTTCTGCAAAGCTTATTGATTTCTTTCATAATCCGTTCATATGGGTTACAGTGTGGTGAGTACAATGAAATAAAAACAGGTTTGATTTTATGATTACGAAGCATGTATGAGCAAACAGCAGAGCGGAATTGCGGTCCGTTATCTAAAATGACTTTACTAACGTGTCCAACTTCACATAAGAATTTTTTAACAAAGGCGTTGGATGCAGATCGTCCAGTGACTTTACGTTACGGTTTGAAAGAAACAAATGTTGAAGTAAGTTAAACAGTCATTAGAACGTACGAAAATCCATTCTATGTTCTGACAAGGGGTCCGAAGAGATCAACAGCAGCAAATTCTTTTAATTTAGAAGGAATGATAGGAAACAATGGAACAGGATGTGAGAAGGTGGATGGTTTAGCTTTTTGATCAAGTTTACAAATAGACAAGACTCTTCGAATTCTCTTCCGAAGAATATGATAACATTTTCTTGTACCAAAATGTGTGTAGCTGAAATGAATGTACCAGATGAGCTTATTAACAAAACCATCAGGAATGCAAAGTACCCATAGCTTGTCATCAACAATGCAGCGTTTGAAGAGTATGTTGTTTCTAACCAGATAATAATGCCGAATCTCTGTGTGAGTCTTTTCGTGCCATTTACTTTGATGTCTTTCCAAATCGGATCTTTGTCTTGTTCATGAGCAATCCCAGCCGGTGCCCGTGACAGTGTGTCTGCAACAATGTTCTCCTCGCCCAGAATGTAGACTATTGCGAAGTGGAATTCTTGCAGAAACAGTGCCCAACGTTTTAACCTGTCATGATTTAATTTTGGAGACATAAGAAATTGTAATGCACTATGATCACTGTGTACTCTCACGTGCTTACCAGAAAGAAGGAAACGGAATTTGTTAAATGCCCAAACGATAGCTAAAGCTTCTTATTCAGAAACGAAATAATTTTTTTCAGATTCTGTTAGCACTCGGCTAGCAAAAGCAATGGTTTTCCGAGCAGTAGTGTCATGTTGTATGGATTCTTGAAATAAATGGGCACCAAGACCGATTTAAGAAGAATCCGTGCTAAGGCGGAAATCTTGTGACGGATCTGGATGAGCTAGTATTGGCGTGTTAAGTAGCGCTTCTTTTAAAAAATTGAATCCCAACTGTGCCTGTTCGTCCCAGTTCCAAATAGTATTTTTTCCAGTGAAAGAACAAAGTTTTCGCGTAACCAAAATTTGCATATTCAGAAAACGACGGGAAAAATTTACGAGACCTAGAAAAATGCTGATTTGTCTTTTTGTGGATGGAACTGGAATGACTCTGATTGCTTCTAACTTTTCAGGCTCCGGCTGAATGCCTTCAGAAGAAATAAAGTGTCCCAGAAACTTCACCTTTGTCCTACCGAATTCAGAGTTTTCCAAGTTAACTGTAATTCCAGAGTATGTAAAAATAGGTGACACACTGTGGAGGATGCGATTATGTTGTTCCCATGAGGCTTCTGTTATTAGAATATCGTCCACATATAAGGTGATGTAATGTTTTAAGAACTCAGGAAATATGGAATTTAGCCCACGAATGAATGCTGCGGAAGAAATGTTCAAACCAAAAGGAAGTTTCTGAAATTGATAACAAACGCCGAAACAAAGAAAAGCTGTGTATTTTCTTCATTCTGGATGAAGTTCGATCTGATAAAATCTGGATCTGCGATCAATAGAAGACAACACTTTTACACCATTAAAATTTTGGAGAAGTTCTTCCAACGTTTGCGGTCTGTCTGCGTCAAGAACAATGACAGTATTGATTTGTCTCGAATCTAAGTCAAGCCTGATCGATCCATTTTTCTTCTCAAGAAAATGTAATGGATTGTTGTATGAGCTTACTGTAGGCTCAATAATGCCCTCGTCAAGCATAGATTGTATTTCTGTTCTAACACAGACCCTATAATGTGCCGGAATTATGTATGGACTAACACAAAATTGGTATTGAAATCCCTTGATTGTTCCTTTTTTGTGAGTAAAAACTGTGGAATGTGCCTGTAAAAACTTAGAAAGGTCCTGCCTATCCAGTGTCATTATAATTCTGAATTGTTTGAATTTTATTCTGAATTAACTCATTAGTATCAAATACGCCGTCGATACTATCCCTCTCAATACTGGCAGAGTGTTTGTTAGCGTCAAGTTCCGTCGAAAAGTCCGCACTGTTGTCTAACAGGAGGTAAACCCGATTAATTTCCTCGTCATGGTTTGAGAGCCAATCTTCAAATTTCAAAGCTATTGACTTACCTTCTTTCTCTAAACTTATTCCAGCATCGTGAAAGTTCAAGATTGTTTTGTATTTATTCAAAAAGTCTACTCCCAGTATAATTTCTGTTGACAATAAAGGAACGATAATGAAGTTCATATAGTAACTGTGGCTTTGACAAAAGAATTCTAAGTTTGTTGGCGTACATCTACATTTTTTCCAAAGATTGCACCATGTAATTTAATCTTACGTAATGGAAGTGTGGGGCAATCGTTCGATTTGTTGCATTTGCTAAAAGCTGTTTCACTAATTACTGAAATGGGACTGCCAGAATCAGGTACTGCCGTGAATTTTAAGCCATTTACTGTAATGTGAATTACAGGATATGCAATGTTGTTATGTTTTACCTCGTGTTCCTGGAGTAAGACGTCCCTAATGTCTTCTATTTTTATGTAATTACTAGCCACAGCAGCTACGTCGTCAGCTACATAAGTACGTTTTGTGGCTACCAGCGGTGTGAGTCATTGCCTACTGCCTCTTTGTTGACGCGCATCGTTATTGGGATCAGGAGACCTATAAATTCACCTTGCCGAGAGGACCCTACCCTGTCTGAATCCCGCCATTTCTTACGAAATTCAGGTCTGTCATTATGATTATATCGTCTGTCGTCATCTCGGTAGTTTCCACAGTTTCTTTCTTGTCGGTCATTGCCTCTGAAGTTATTCTGTCTCCCTTGATAATAATAGTTCTGGTTCCCATATTGTCTGTTTTTATGATTGCCTCTGTCATAGTCATTACCGCAGATAGGTAATCTTTCCGTGTAATTATTATTACTCTGCCAGCGGTTGCCATACAAGTGGTGTCTGTCACGATTTGCGTTGTAAGAATAGTCTTGTCGTTCCACTTATTATGTTTGTCATCGCGGAATTGTGACGGATGTGACCTGTAATTCTTGTGTTCCTGTTTACGCGTCTCACGATTGTCAGTGTCAATTTCCAATTCGTGTAACAGTCCCTGAAAAGCTTCGATGACGTCTTTGCAACGTCCTTCCAAAATAATATGTCGTAAATGTTCAAGCAATTTGATTAAGCAAATACGAATAAGTTCTGAGGGGCTGTATGGGTTTGACAGAACTGATTCTTGTGCAACATATCTTCAAAATATTTGACGAGACTGGAAAATTCAGATTGTTCAAAATGTTTCATCATTATGATGCTATGTTCTACGCGATCTTGAGTAGCTTGAGACCAATATGCTGAGAGGAAGGCATGATAAAATTCTCCTTCACTGTGACAATCGTGAATGACCGATCGCATTCTTACAGCTGGTTCATTCTCTAAGTAGCCACACATAAATTCTTATCTGTGCTCTAATGAAGCCATGCTTGTTGGTGAATGTCGTTGCCGGAATTCTTAAATGTTTTGAATTTACGTGTAGTAATAAACAACTTATAGTCAAAATTATCATGTCGGCGAGTCGCATATCGGTCATCGTTACGTCGTATCGGCGGTTCCATCTCAATATTCGGTGTACCTTGCCAATTTCTTTCATAATTTCCGAAATGCCCTGTGTTATTATTTTGCGGCTTTTCCGCATTTCTATGTCCCTCTTCCCATTTTGGAGTGAGAGTCTCCTCTGAAATACTTGTATTACTTGTGCCAACTGATCTTGTACTTCCCTGATTTCTCTTTTGTCTTGTGTATTAATTTGATTCTGATTTTGTTTGTATTTCCCGATTTGTTTGTACTCTGTGTCATTAAAGACTACCTGTCTTGTGTCATTCAGATTATCATCTGCCTTCGTAGATATATTATTTAGTTGATCCGAAAGTTCGACTACGTTCTCTGATAAGGAACTAATTTTCTCCATGCGTCTTTCTGAAACAGTTTTCAGAGTATATGCTGTGTCCTTTACGTTTTCCTGAATTTTTGCAAGTTGGGTAACTGAATCTGTAGATGCAACTCAATCAATTTCAGCTCGTATGGTGTCGTGATTTTCATGAACAACAGTTTGCAGTTCTTTTATGGCTGCGTCGTGATTCTGTAATGTATTTTCATGATGCGAAAAAATAGGCTGAAAATACTCACAAATTTGTGTTTTCACGTCATTAGAGACTTTTTGACATTTCTATTCGATGTTATGTAACTCAGTAGTTAAATTTTCACGCGTTTGTTGAAGTGTTTCTTCAATTTGTTTCTGATTTTGTTCCATTTGTGTTCGATTTTGTTTCATTTGTTGCATTAATTGCAATAATAATGTGTTAGTGACTAGAATCTGTTCCACTATGCTTTTCGGCAGTGCATTTGCACCGGCAACATTCGCATTTTGAAAAGCAGAAAATGTTCTTGACTTAACTGAGAAGAAGGTAAGGCCGAAAAACCTGAATCTACGGTATTTGCAAGATTTCGAGTTCCTCATGTGAGCTGTTGCCGACCAATTGATCGACAATACTACCTTGTTCACTAGCTGTTTTACTGTCTACACGACTATTTATTGCCTGGTTCATTCCCCTATGCACAATTACCAAATAACTATGTTGAACATTAGTTAATTCATTACATGGTGGCGTTAACACACTACTCTCGTCTTCACTGTCATTTCTCAGTTTACTTTGGAGCCTAGTATTACGTTTTTCACACGCCATAATTGACAGTATTTTACACGATAACACAGAAAAGCACAATTTGAAGAGTAAAATAAGAAAACACATTAACATATCGCTGAAAATAATATCTAGTTAATTGCAGGCGCAGCCACGTAATGCTTGATGCAAATGTACAAACATCCCACAACTGTTTTACACTACCACAATGTAAAACTACAACTATGAAGAAGATTCTCTCTATAATTACGAGCTATCAATAACCAATAACTACACTAATTACACAAACTACAAGAAAAAATCAGAAGATTCCAGTGAGGTATCCTCGGCTACAGTGTGACATATGAAACGTCCCCTTAAAAAAAATGTATCAGTTACTGTGCTGGTAAATCTCTTACGTTATTTGATTTTCAAACAAAAAACTGGACGTGCTCAGACATTTCTCTCTTTACTTATTCTGATCATCAATAAACTGACACAGTATTTTTTTTTTTTGGCGCAACGCAATCTGACTTGCAATAATCCCTTCAGAAGAATAGCCCTGACTAAGAATAACCTATACCTTTCATGAATCACTTACCTCACAAAAATCTTCGTTGCTCGAACTACTGCAATACAGCGAGCGCCACTACTGCCAGCTAAATAAAAGATTCAAACTACTGAAGGGACTAACTAGTGATAGGCATAATTAGCAAATGAAAGATTTTGATAGAGAACAAACAATGTACTTACCTTAATAATGCTCAAAAGTCATTATATATATATATATATATATATATATATATATATATATATATAATGACTTTTGAGCCACAGTTTCTATATGAACTTCATTATCGTTCCTTTATTGTCAACAGAAATTATACGCTGTACATATATCTGGGCTCAGTAGATTTAAGTTAGCTTAAGAGGGGGGGGGGGTTACTATATAAGAAACTAACTATGAAGAGCAGGGAAATAATGCATTGAGAAGTTATATGAAAAAGATTTGGGCCAAAATGAGTATTGTACAATGAGAAATAATTATTTTGAAAGAGGATATGAACAAAAAAAGTAGGGACAACAGGTGTAGATAGTACCTTTTGGGAATAATGATGCACTAAGGGAGATCTCCAAGAAGTAAAGAGAGTTTTGTTTGAAAATCAAATACTATAAATTCTGCCATAAAACAAACCCTGTCCTTTCCTTCTGTGTTATTCCCCTATGTGTTTGTGTACCCTTGTGTGTTTGTGTTCTTCCTGTCTTCATGTATTTATCTGATAGTTATATTGTAGAATTTTTCTAATAATATGTTATTTACTTTGTAAAGATGGTTAGACGTTATTTATTCTGTTTTGTTTTAATGCTCATGTGTGTAGTTGATGTTTCGAAAGTTATTATGATCTTTTATTTATTTACTTATGTCATAATTCCTGTAATACTGATGTACATGTTTATTTCTATTCTTTTGTAAAGTATATATTACTATAAATGTTATTTGTATTATTATGTACTTTAATGAAGTATTTTGTACCTTGTAATTGTATTCTTATGCTGTAAATTTGTAATTGTATAGGAAACAGTTCTTAAAATTAAGTTTCATTTCACTGCACACGTTTCTGTTGGTCATAGTATATGCATAATATGTGAGAAGTTAAAAAAAAGGAAGCCTTTAGCACTTGCACATGTGTTGATAATTCAGCAAGGGTCTGATTAACAGCATTGCTGGTTGTAAGGACATTTCCAAAAAAAAATTTTTTTTGGGTGCGCTAGGGGTGGTTAATGGAGTTGCTATATTGTCTGCAAGACCCTTTGATGGTGATTGTGCAACCGCACAGTCGCAGCAGATGGCTGCTGGCCATCTCTACAAGGACTCCAGTGGGTCTGCACTTTTGATGGCGCACTAATTCCATATTCTCTACCAGGACTACAGTGGTTCTGCTATGTGATGACCTAGCTACCAATATTCTTGAAAACTTCGTCTGACTCTACTGTAGGTTTGCTCTGTTGTGGCCCATTATATGTTTGCATGTCAAGAATAAGCATTGTCTTTCCGTTGGAAGGACAACACTAGTACTTCAAGACTGCATGGAAATCCACTACTTCTGTGTGCATTTTCTTTTACTGATCAGACTTTGTGCAATGTAATTACTACTGTGATGAATGATCAGGACTGTCTTTATGAGAACAATTTTTGCTTTAACAGTGTATCAATGAGTGTGTGCACTTGATATCTTTGTTATTGTAATTATGCAATTTTTTCATATCTCTATTGGCCAATGCCCAAAACAATTTGTAAAAATTTTTGTGGGGAGAAGACTGTTTAGGTTATTATGTTGCTAACACCACGTAGCACTCTGCATGAAAATCACTGACTGTGCTGTTTGCAGTCTGTGGCTGGTTGGCAGTGCTGGAATATTGTAGTGTTGGGCAGTTGGATGTGAACAGCGTGTAGCGTTGCGCAGTTGGAGCTGAGCCGCCAGCAGTTGTGGATGTGGGGATAGAGATGGCTGAATTTTGAGAGTGGACGATCTGGGCGTGTGTCCGCCAGAAACAGGAAATTTTTAAGACTGGTTGTCATGAACTAGTATATATATATGTATATATTATGACTTTTGAACCTTGCTAAGGTAAATACATTGTTTGTTCTCTATCAAAATCTTTCATTTGCTAATTATGCCTATCAATAGTTAGCGCCTTCAGTAGTTAGAATCTTTTATTTACCTGGCAGTATTGGCTCTTGCTGTATTGCAGTTGTTCGACTACCGAAGATTTTTGTGAGGTAAGTGATTCATGAAAGGTATAGGTTATTGTTAGTCAGGGCCATTCCTTTGTAGGGATTATATATATATAAGACCAATGCGTTTGGTTACCTGCCGTCATTGTTCAATGGCTCTGGGCTTTCAAAGTGCAGTAAAATTCTCAGACTGAAGAAATTTGAAAATTAATGTTCATGACAGCCAGTCTTATAAATTCACGTTACGCCCAAAACGTGATTATTCTGATAATCAAACTTTCCATTTTCAAAATATTCCATGTAACTACGCTTATTTCCTTTCAAACCCTTTCGTACAACTGCCAATACTTTTCGGAATTTTCGGCTTTTGCTTCTCATGTTTGTTTAGGACCAACTCGTATACGGACGTCTGTGCCAAATGGAATGAATTTTGTATATCTATTGTTTTTTATGAATATCTCTGTTTGACGAACATTCACTACTAATGGAATTATCATATTTCTTGGAAAACTGAAGGAAAGGTTTGTTAAATATAATGCTGTTGATGAGATAAGGATAAGATAGTGCATTACCGACTACGATGGGCAAGAGGCCAGGGAATAAAACGAACGTGATTTTGACGTGTACTGCGCCGCAATGGGTACCTAATAAGTGTCCTAGCCCTAGAGAAATTTCTTCAAGTGAAAAATGCTCCAGCTAAGTGACATTAACGAATGTGAATGATTTAAGAGTTCGGCGTGTATATAATGTCGAGTCAGGAAGACACCTTCGAATGACGATGGAATTATCCTTTAAGTTTATGTATTTCATAAATGTCTTTTGTAGGAAATCTTTAGTGATCTGAAAAGACAAAAAAATCAGTTTCCATTATTCCCATCGCCATAAAAATTATGCTATTTAAGACCAATGCGTTTGGTTACCTGCCGTCATTGTTCAATGGCTCTGGGCTTTCAAAGTGCAGTAAAATTCTCAGACTGAAGAAATTTGAAAATTAATGTAATCGGATTTCTATATTGACGATATACGTTCTTTCTTTATTAAGCGAATGATTGACAAAAGACCGAAAATGGCGCTCAATTCTTTTGGTCATTGAACAATCCGGCTCCATCCCTTCGAAGACGGCCTTTAAAAATCGTAAATAACACGTACAATCCAAAGATGTCATTCAAATAATGGCAGTAAGATATTTCACCTTGTACTACGAAATTAAATATAGTTAGACAATGTTGTGTTAGTATTCCGTAAGCAGGCTGTATACGTAACTTACATGTTGCCTCCACAACACAAGTAAATAAGGAAATGGCAAGTGAAAATGAAACCTTATCTTGTTAAAATAAGATAATGCAGCATATAGCTAGCCTTTCAGGTTAGTGATTTTAGTAATATGGATGGTATTCAGATACTGAGAATTAAATTCCTTGTTTTACATAGTATGTATGCTAAAAGTTATTCTGCCACGTATTTTATTGGGTTGGTACGTAAATTTTTCAATAACTTTAACAAGCACAGTAGAAACACACTACAGAGGCTTTAGTAGTCAATAACACACTCTCGTTTACTATTTTCAACAGTCGGCTAACACTGGGGTAACTTTTCGATTCCGCGACTGTAAAAATCACGTGGTTTTTAGGCGAAGAACTGGTAAAGCCATTTTCATCCAGAAAGGAAGTTCCTTGAAGGCTGTTCGATGGAGAACGAAAAAGAGGAAAACCTGCGTTCTTAAGATCAGATGAATAAAGAGGTTGCGTATGAGGTTCCAAACCAGCTCTTGTATAATGTTTTTTGTCAGTCTTGCATTGGACGAGGAAGGGGGGGAGGGTCGTTATCATGTAGTAACATCACTCCACACAGTCGTGTTCTAGGATTGCGTCTGAAAGACGTCTCAGTTGTTGACAATAAACATCAGGAATGATGATTATATATCGGGGAAACAATTCTTAGTACGTCACACCGCTACTGTTCCATCAGATGTAACATTATCTTTTGTGGATGCGCGCAGGTCTTTGTATGGGGAGTTGCTGCTTTGTTTAGGTTCAATCGTGTCTTTCTTTTCCTGCATAAAGACACAGTTTCTCGTCGCCAGTGATGATACAGGATACATCAGCCAATTGAGAACGAGCATGCAATGATGCGCATAATTCTAGCTGCAGATTTTTATGGTTGTGGCTTAAAGGATGCAGTACCCATATACCCGATTTTTGTACCTTCCCCTCTGGATGTCAGTGTTGCACTATGGTGGAATGATCACAGTTCAAATGTTCAAATGTGTGTGAAATCTTATGGGACTTAACTGCTAAGGTCATCACTCCCTAAGCTTACACACTACTTAACCTAAATTATCCTAAGGACAAACACACACGCACACACACCCATGCCCGAGGGAGAACTCGAACCTCCACCGGGACCAGCCGTACAGTCCATGAATGCAGCGCCAAAACCCGCTCGGCTAATCCAGCGTGGAGGTCACAGTTCATCACATTTGTTAGTCCTGGAGTACACTGATGGAATCGCTGTGGATTATGCGCTCAAACGATGTTTATTAAAGCCTGAAGGTCTTCCTGAACATGGAGAGTCATTAATGTCAAAACGATCCTCCTTAAAGCGAGAAAAACATTTTCTTGCTGTGCTCTGCCCAATGGCATTACACCATACACGGCACAACTGTTTCTGGATGCGTCCGCTGTTATCGCACATCTACTGAACAAACAGAAGTATGTGTCAGAAATGTTCTGCTTTCTTCACTTGGAACGCCATTTTCTAACGCCAACAGCCCCATTAACTGTCTCCAAATGACAAAATTACAGTATGTTAACTCAAATAGCAACGGCGAACTACAAATAAAAAATGACAATCGGTAACTGAACCAATAGCAACCGGAGTACCAACATGTAAAAACAAAAAGCTATGAACTATTGTAGTAGTCTAACAGCTAGTGATCAAAAATAATTGCTATAAGCTAGTAAATATTTTATTCATACCTCTCATTTAAAGAGCTATTTTTTAAATAATGCTTCTGCAAAATGTAATTATGCCACATATCTTAGTCAGCGATCAGAAAGAAACGCTATAAACTAGTAAATGTTTCTTACCGTTTGATTCATGAGCGTCTTATTAATTAATGCAGCAAAGAAGTGACTTACGCTCTATAGCAAGAATTCAGTAGCCGACGGAGTTTCCTCTGTAAACGGCGGAAAGTGCCGTTTCCCCAGGCAGTGGCGTCGGCCATTCGTAACTGGGAGGCAGGGCGGGGATAAATCAGCCTAAAGGCGCTACTTCTTGCCGCGACGCAGCCGCCGTTGCCACAGCGCTGCCGCCATCTGTTATCGGCCAGTCGCCCCAGCGGTCGGCCGTCGCTCGTCACGCCCTCGAGGGCGGCGGCCTTGTCCAGGCTGTGCGGCCGTCGACGTCAGGCCAGCGGGTAACCCACGGCGCCCAAAAGTGCTCTCCCCCACCTACTCCACCCCCCGCCCCTCCCACCTCCCCCTGCTCTTAGCTATGGTTCACCTCCCAGGCAAGAAACGCTTAGAGCAAAGATTTTATACACTGGATGACTTGGTTGAACTTATAAAACATGCCTCAAAACGCGATAACAGATTTTCTGTTGTTCAAATGAAGGTCAACTCTCTTATCGTCAACAGTTCCTGGCTGGCAAAATTCTACACAAATAAAAAAAAAATGTTTTGCTTCACCTCGGTTCCAGCCGGCCGCAGTGGCTGAGCGCTTCTAGGCGCTTCAGTTCGGAACCGCGCTGCTGCTACGGTCGCAGGTTCAAATCCTGCCTTGGGCAGGTTACTTGGGTTTAAGCAGTTCTAAGTCTATGTGACTAATGACCTCAGATGTTAAATGCCATAGTGCTTAGAGCCCTTTGTACCATCTTGAAAACTCGAGTAGAGATCAACATACATCGCTTGGGGTGTCGAACCTCTAGAAATGCTGCCGCCCTATCTCCATGGCATGTTCTCTTGTAATATTGGTTAGATACCATTATCCGTTCAATCATCGCAGTGTGGATGTATCAAAATCATTACAGGCCATGAGTGATGCAGCTGCAGAACAGATCGTAGAAGATGCTCCACAAGACTTTCGAAAAGTGTTGGCTGTTTTTAGCATTCATTACTGGAGAACAATGATAATGTTTAAATAGTTTCAAAAATTCGTGAGACCTTTCACAGCATCTCCAAACAAATAATGCATCACGTGGCTTCAGATTCACGTGACGTCGTTATGTTTCGTCCTCAGGTAATAAACATCGTTTGGATAGAAGAGAGAGCGTAACTCGACAGAAGCGGGTGACACTTGTAAAAAGAGAGTCAAAATGCCAATTTCTTTCGTCGGACTATAATGTAGCAGTGATTTACTGTGTCTTGAACGTTGTAGTTCACGTAGAAAGGCTATTTTGTAAGATGGATCCTATGGAGTCTCTCTCGAATAATAGAATCTTTGTTTACTGTGACGTGCTAGATCGATCCTACGTCTGAATATAGCACTGCTGCATTGTCAGTGCGCCATATTACCCTCCAATGCACAATAGAAGACGTTAGTCCGATTAAATTGGGCTGCCAGCAGCGAAGCAGAGTATGATAATTTTCACTGCGGTTGGCAAGCGAAAGGCAGGAAGAACGTCCCGTACATAGCTACACTACAAATAAAAACCCCAAAAATAGGAAAACGGCTCCGATATCTCGATAAGCGCAACCGAAGAGTCAAGGAAGACGGTGCCATATCATCCAGCAGTAAGCCTGTGAGACTGGTCAGGCATCGAACGTTGAAAAATTCAAATCCGCCTTGTTCTTTAGGAAGAGTGAGGGAGTCGTATCGAACCTTAAATATCATTCCAGTGTTGACAAATGAACAGAATGTTGCCATGAGGCTCCGGGGTGTGTATTTCGGCATAGGTAGCGTCTGTCTTACATGCGGAGACGGTGATCTCCAATTCCAGCACGGATCTGTTGCAAGAGGCTCCGATAATCAAGCGTCGTTATGCGTGAGATGTCGATCACGAAGTCGACACCAAGAAGGTGTCGGTCGGATGACTTAGGTTACTAGAGGTGGCCCAAGTGATATTTTTCCCGCCATTTTCTTAGGTTAGTTAAGGTAACCACGGTGTGTTGAATTGTCCTGCTGGAATTTGAATTTTCCACTATTTTGTGGGGGAGGGGTGGTGAGGAGGGAGTGGATGGGAGGGGTGATGTTAGTGGAGGTAACTCGATTGACCTATTTTCCCACCAAAATATGAACTTCCCACCATGACATCATTGCGATGTTGCAATAGCTATCGCCGCCATCTTGCGTCCGCCATCATGGAGAAATTTGGCAAGAATGCAGAGTAGGGTGGCACTCACTATAGCCAGGCCTCGGAATTCGACCCCTGTGCATTCTGCCCCCGAACACCCACCTGTCCATTCTGAAGAAAACAGGTTGTTAACGTACAATCTTGTGCTGTGGCGCTCGATCTGGGAAAACTCGGTTCAATTCCTGGTAGCGGAAAACATTTTCACTGTCGATATTTGGTCGGCAAAGTGAGGAGAGGTGGTGGCGTAAAGGTTTTGATCACCAGACTTTGTGCCAATGTCCTGGTTTATAAACGAATCGTCTTTGCAGTGTCTCATGAAGTAACAGGGTATCACACTGCTGATGGTGATCTGCCCTTGAGATAGGGATATTATGCTTGGTGGCCCCCTTGGTGCTATTCACCCTCCCATATTTCATCATAATTATCATACAACACAAACATTACACTACACTACATGCAGACACATACATACACACACACACACACACACACACACACACACACACACACACACACACACACACACGTAGTACTACAAAAAGTTGTAATGGATTGTGCTGCAAATAAACAAAATGTGACTAACCAATCCATGAATCTACAGGCATCAAATTAGTCGCAAAGTGTTAACATTAGATCATCTGCGTTCGCAGTGCACCTTAAACGATGCCATCGAGAGACAATCCCGTGAGGCGGTGTCGCAGACCGCGTTACAGCGGTTCCAGTGCTAAGGCGTATCGTCGATATGGAGCTTCTTGTCTAACACAGCGGCAAATCTGCAAGGCGTTCGACAGTATACTGTTGACAAGCACTTTGTTTTGCGCCACAAGAACACAGAACACCACCTCGACGAAAGTGCCTGGTTAGTGCGTATCCTGAAGGACAGCAGTTAAGTACGTATGACTGACGCAATCAAATGCTTGCCTAAAGTCTATGAGCATCAGCGATCCCTGCACGCGACACTCCGTTGCGAGGGTGGTCAGGTCCCTCTAGCGAAACACGAGGGCGCTGATATTATGCGTCCCATCCATCCATGATTGTTCCACTGATAGCGCACTAGACGTTTAAGCCGAATTCGAGCCGTCAGTAGGCGTGTGAAAATTTTCATATCACAGTTCAACAAAGTTAGTGGTCGGTAGTTCGTAATATGTGATCCTCTGTGAGGTTTCCAAATCGGGATGATGACATCTTTCACAAGAGGTACCAGAAGTTGCATCTCTGGCCCCATGACCTTCTGACACATAATATTCCAGTAGGGTAAAAATAGCCTGGGGAATGTCCTATAATTCCCGGGATAGCCCATCCAGTTCCAGCGGCTTACTGAGTGCTCCTTTTCCTATGGCATCAAATACTTATTCTTCAGCTACCAGTTCTAGCAGTTTATGTTGGAGTTTCGGAGTAGCTGAAGCGTGTGTCAAACCAGTGAACGTACTGATAACACATGCAGTTGAGTTCCTTTAATCTACAAACCAACCAACCATCAAACCAGTGACAGCAGCAGTAGCTCTGGATCAGATTTCTTCTCCACATACAAGTGAGAATAGTGGGTAAAGGATGCAATGAACGAGGTGGTGTACGCCACTTCCTGTTTTCACCTCACGGATCGCAGTCCTGTGCCTGCAGTTTCGTTCCATGTTACACGCAGAGCAGTTCGTTGGCGATTCCGACCACTTGACGTGTACGAATGATTGTCCGTCCCAAGTGTTTACGCCGCAATGTCACAATTTTCCCTTCGCTCGGTTGACTACCATCTGGCAGTACTGTTATGGGGGCATATCGGTAGACTCCCTGAGGCTGGCGTAGCAGAGCTCCAGTACTGTGTCTCCACATTCCAGCTTCCCTACAAAACGTCTTCAGCGTGCTTAGAAGGCTCGGTTTGGCACATTCAACTATCACTATACATGACGTATAGGCTCCTGGTCGTCTTAGGCACATCTTCACATGTCGCCCACCGCCACCTGACATCCCGGTGGGGCCAAGCGATTGGTGTTAATTTTCCATGGGCTGCGGCAAACCCGTTGGCATCAAGCTTGGTGGTACAGATGTAAGAAGTGTGGTCAGTAAATGTTGCCTGCCACAAATCGGCTGTTGTGAACGCAACCCTGAGGGAGTGGGAGGTTTGTATCCTAGAGTCGAGAACGGTGGGATGAGCGTTGAGCGGGCGAGTTCCAAGGTGGGGGGAGCGGTGAACGGCCACCAGTCACCCGCTAAAAGACTGTTCTCTTGCGAGCAGATTGTTGCAAGTAGTTCTTATGTTCTCCGCTAGGAGGCTCTCTGCCCTGTTGCTCGCATCAACTGCCCAGAGGGCAGGACATGCGACTGAAACGATCGCCGACAGAGTGCGATGCTAAGTTAAGGTGCGCCAGAGTCCAGACACTGCATACGGCAGAGGAAGCACAGAGACGGCACGGCATATGTGAAACACAAAATCCAATGGGGCACTGCACAATGCAGGCAGCCAAGGTAGAAGCAGGGCAGAGGCTGTGTTGTGTGGCGTGCAGTGTGCTCTGACCAGCAGAGGCCCCGCTGATATGCTCCGTCCCTGCCGGCCGCGGTGGCCTAGCGGTTCTAGGCGCGCAGTCCGGAACCGCGCGACTGCTACGGTCGCGGGTTCGAATTCTGCCTCGGGCATGGATGTGTGTGATGTCCTTAGGTTAGTAAGGTTTAAGTAGTTCTAAGTTCTAGGGGACTGATGACCACAGATGTTAAGTCCCATAGTGCTCAGAGCCAGCCAGCTCCGCCTCTCTCTCTCTCTCTCTCTCTCTCTCTCTCTCTCTCTGCTGTGGGAAACATTTGGAGCTACCGTTCTTTTTTCCTGAATCACTGATTGTTCCCACTCCTTTGAAAGATTCAATTCTATGAATCAGTTCAGGAGCGGATCCCCCATCTCTACCGCCGACCGAGCCTCTGTCACTGTACCCGACCGAGTATCACCTCGCGAGCCGCGGCCGTCCTAAATAGAGGGCGCTAGCCAACCAGGACGCCGTAAAGCGCGTAACCTCGACAGAGAAACTATCCTGCCAAGAGCATCGCAGGAAGTCACGCCTCACGTACATATCGATTGTAATAACAAAAATAAGGTAATTCCTTTTCACAAATATTAGCTTGAAATGTAACTTATTGTTTATAAAGTTTTATGAATTTTTTTAGAAAAAAGCTGAGATAATACTGACCAGTCCAAAATTTGAAAAATATTTCTGGTATCGACTACTACTGTCATGGAAAAATAATGCCAGAGAAGGATGCCCCTTTGCAAGTGGCAGGATGTTTATAGTGCTGATAACAAAGATGACAAAAATAATTGTTTCCTTAACACATTTCTTATGCTTTCTGAAAGCTGCTCTCCATGAGAACGTTCAAAACTGGTTATTAGCAGTAAAAGGCAGCTCATGGAGAACAAAGTGGGAATTGTATCAAAATGTTAGAAATAGTCACAACTGAACTATAGTGGTCCATCACAGACAATATTGTAACTTGCTTAAAAAAAGTTATTGGGAAGGCTAAGAGTATGTGGTATAGGAACAGAGTAGCTAATTCGCCGTATAAAATAAAAACCACATGCTCAGTCTTGAAGGAAGTGTCTGGTCAGCAGCACAAGGTCGAGAATATAAGGACAGTATGTAGTAAACACTTTTCTGTTACTGGTAGGTCAGATAAATGTACAGTATTTAACAAACACTTTCTGATCATAGCTGGTGAATGAAATAAAAACTTAGTTTCTACAAGGAATCATATAGCTCTCGTGGAAAAGGGCTTTTCAAGACTGATATCTGAAATACTCCTCCGTGACACAGACAATGGGGAGACTGAGTCAGTGATTAAACAACTGAAGAGGAAGGACTCTCATGGATATGGAGGAGTATCTAGCAGAATACTGAAGTTCTCTGCTGCACATGTTAGTCTTGTACTTAGCCATATTTGTAATTTCTCTATAAGGAATGGTCAGTTTCCTGAGCGATTAAAGACTGGATAGTAAAGTCTATAATACTAGCTAAACGTTTGCTATGACACAGACTAGTGTTATCCTCTGGGAGGATTTTGAATGTTGCCTATGTGTTTGTCTAATGGATAAAAAGGTATCGGACAGTAATTTTGAATATATTGTAATTAACTGCAATACTAAACAGGCTTTACTTTGTGGACAATGACAGTAGAAAAGTCCATACGAATGAAACAATAAATGGTCGCCAGCATAATTAAGCATATTAATTTGAAACATTATGTTTATAAAATTGAATATTAGTTGTCATAGTGACTTTCATTGAAGATTCCCTTTGCATAGCACACAGGATACACACGAACACAAGGCGATCTAAGTTGTGGGTAGCAGTAGTTACCATTAGTGCACCAACCAGAATCATTGTAAGCAAGATAGTACCCCACTCATAATAATAACAGTTACAATTACTATCATCACTTGATTCAGTACTGAGATGTTACTGCAGTAAACACAAAACTAAAGTTGGGCATGGAAATATTTCTGATTTAATTGACATACAAATACCACAAATAAAATTAAATAATGCTACAACTCCACTGTTTATATTCTCATTTATGGAAATGCATCAGACTTCTGTAGTAGCGGCAATATTCCATTTATCTTACTAATAAGAGAAAAATATAGTGGGGACCCATAAACGGACAGTTTCTCATTAATCAAAAGTTCAATCCAACCAAATTTAATGTTTAACCCCATTGGAATTATTTATGTTTTCATTCTTTAAAGTACATTACTCAACACTGAGCTGACTTAACTTCAAAAAAATGTTCATGATAGCAATCAAGACTAAATTACTTCTCAAATAAGTTTAATTTATGTGCCTTTTTCGTCACCTGGGAAGCAGGTATTTTAGACAGTAACATTTACATAGCCTAGCACTAAATTTTTACACATTTAATACACAGAAACAAATCACTATTTTGATAGAAACAGGATACTCGGTATTCTGCACACTTAGGAGGGGATCCTCCATCGGTTCATGATTAGGATAACATTAGGGTTCAAACACAGTTTTACAGCACTTGGATTATTATTGAAAACACTCACACAAATTATCTGATCCCTGCTATAATACATATCAGTATGCCTGAAGTTGGAGGAGCAGTGGCGAAATAGTGGTGGCAAACAACGTGGCGGCTAACTGTATTCACTGCTCTTGATATTGAATGCTCCTTAGAGTTTCTTCTCGGTGGTAGATTTTTATCGTATTAGAGCCATTCCTTAATGCCAAGAGCACCATGCAACAGCCAGTTCCACATCCGAGGCAAAATTCCATGCAAAACGGCTTCCAAATGCCTCCATTGGCACCCTCTACATGTATCGTGCAAAGACTAGCCACTGACTGCCTACCGTTCCCACCAAGGAACCGCCCAGATTGACCTTCCATTGCGGAGGGGGTTCCCTACAGCTTTTACGTTTCACAATACAAGTTCCCTAAGCATGAAACAGCTTCCATTATACAAATTCTGCTTTATGCACATAAATATATTATAAAATTTCATTATTTTTAAGCATCATTTACTTTTTTCATATATTTCAAACTTTAAATTTCTTGTCAGAAATCAATAACAAAGAACAAACACTTCATAATCACAGATACACATTTACATATTATACATCTACTTCTAATCGATATTGATGTTACAAGCCGCTTTATAAAAAGAGAGAAGGGAATAATGTTGACAATTTTAGACCTATTTCTGTGCCAACAGCATTTGCTATAGTTACTGAAAAGGTATTTGATCATTTCATTTAACATAATTTGCTGCCAATAATTTGGTTTTAGAAGTGGTTCAACAGCTGAAAATGCTATATTTTCTTTTCTCGGTGAGGTACTGGATGAATTAAACAAGAGGTTTCGAGCGACACGCATCACTTCAATTTGACTACTGCGTTTGATTCTGTTGATTACAAAATATTGCTCCAGAAGCTGGACTATTATGGAATACGGGGAGCAGCTCACAATTGGTTCACCTATTGTCATATGAACAGATAGAAAAAGGTCATTCTCCATAATATTGAGAATAGCTAATATGTGGGGTCCGATTGGGTCATGGTTAAATAGGGGTGGGGGAGGGGGGGGGAGGTGCCCCAGGGATCAGTGCTGGGCGACTCCTGTTCTTTATTTATATAAATGATATGCCCACTAGTATTACAAATGATTCTAAAATATTTCTGTTTGCTGATGACACTGGCTTGGTAGTAAAGGATGTTGCATGCAATGTTGGCACTGTTTCAAATAGTGCAGTTCAAGACATAAGTGCATGGCTTGGAGAAAAACTAGCGATAAATCACAGTAAGACTGTTTTTACAGCTTTTAACACATAGTTAAATAGAACCTTAAGATATAATTACACTGAATGGGCGTATGGTTATTGAGTGTGAACAATTAAATTTCCAGGTGTTCGGACAAGTAGTAAATTTTCGTGGAAAGCACAAATTCAGGATCTTACTTAAGAACTTAATGCTGCCATTTTTACTATTAGAACAGTATCTGAAGTAAGTGATATAAGAAAAATAGTTTGCTTTGCTTGTTTTCATTCAAACATGACTTATGGTATTATATTTTGGGGTAACTCTTCCCATTCTGAAAGGGTATTTTTGGTGCACACTCAGAAACAGGCAGTTCTGGTGATAGTTCATTAGTCTGGGGATTCTTAGTTAGAGTTCTAAATACACACACACACACACACACACACACACACACACATATATATATATATATATATATATATATATATATATATATATATATATATATATGGTGAAGCGAAATTCCCGCACTCGGGCTTCGCAACGTGACTCCTCACATGCCAGAGACAAAAAAAGTCTCTCACGAAATTTCATCTGGCAACAACATCCAGCAGAAAAGGGCAATTGAAGAGTGGCAATCTGGCAATACTGTGATGACATGTATATTAACTACCTCTGCAAACACGTGTTAGTTGAGGTGTACAGTTGGTGCAGTCCCTAGAGTTTTGGGTTAGCATGCAGGAGGTTGAGGGTTCGATTCTGGGTTCAAGCAAATGTTTTTTATTTGGTAAATGGATCCCAGGTGGTGCGGTATCGATCATCTAAATTGTCAACAGCATTAGGAAATATGTTTAAATTTATTACTTCCTTGCTACTAAATCTATTCGCAACACTCTTCACTGACAGGACCCAATTCTGCCGCTAAATGTACATAGAAAATATATAATTGTACGACACATAGTTCCAGAGATATGACGTCAAATACTGAGATACGTGAAAAACTACTGCATCTTACAGGACGCTTAAATTTGTTACTTGGATGCTATTAACTCTATTCAAACACTTTTCGCAAAAGGTATCCACATCTGGCACTGAATGTATGTTGTTGTTGTTGTTGTTGTGGTCTTCAGTCCTGAGACTGGTTTGATGCAGCTCTCCATGCTACTCTATCCTGTGCAAGCTTCTTCATCTCCCAGTACCTACTGCAACCTACATCCTTCTGAATCTGCTTAGTGTAGTCATCTCTTGGTCTTCCTTTACGATTTTTACCCTCCACACTGCCCTCCAATACTAAATTGGTGATCCCTTGATGCCTCAGAACATGTCCTAATAACCGATCCCTTCTTCTGGTCAACTTGTGCCACAAACCTCTCTTCTCCCCAATCCTATTCAATACTTCCTCATTAGTTATGTGATCTACATATCTAATCTTCAGCATTCTTCTGTAGCACCACATTTCGAAAGCTTCTGTTCTCTTCTTGTCCAAACTATTTATCGTCCATGTTTCACTTCCATACATTGCTACACTCCATACAAATACTTTCAGAAATGACTTCCTGACACTACTGAATGTATACATATAAAAAATATCACTATCCTACTCACAGTTTATGAGGTAAGACATCAAGTATTGAGATGCCTGAAAAAACTGCCACATCCATTTTAAGTCATTACTTCTATAATACCATCTCTCTTCGCAACACAATTTGCAGACAGTAGGCACATGTATGAATGGATGTAGCTGCTAAATTATATCATTATACAGCAAATACTTCAGGAAATACGACCTCATAAACATTGAGCTGCTGAGAAAAATTCTTTAGACATAGAGGAAGAAATATGTGTACAAATACACCTGAAATTTGGTAAATATATGTCAATGTATTTATCATGTGTTGACGCAGGCAAAATCCAGTGGAAAAAGCTCATTGTAAACCCCAGGTACGATTTCAATAAAATTTGGCACACATATGTGTCAGTGACCACCAGTCAGAGGAGGAGATGGGCAGAGACAGCAGGAGGAAGAGATACTAGAAGACATGGAGGAGATGGAGATGAATAGAAGGCGAGCAGGAAATGGACAGAGAAAGGGGACAGAAGGAGATGGAAATCAGGAAGGGAAGAGGACGAGATGAACAGGGAGGGAGTGGGGGAGGGGGAGATGGACAGAGGGGTCAGGAGGAGATGGACAAGGAAAGAGGGAGGAGATTCACAAAGAGAGGGGTAGGAGAAGAAAGGGGGAGGAGGAGAAGTTGGACAGAGTGGGAAGTAGTAGATGGACAGATGAGTGCAGAGCAGAGGGAGAGGAAGGAGGAGGTGGACAGATGGTGTTGAGTATAGGTGGTGGAAACAGAGAGGGGGTGGTGGAACTGGACAGAGAAACGGGGAAAGAGAAGATGAACTTATAGAAAATTGGAATAAATACATATCTGGGCTACTCATCTAGTACTGTAATTTCCTTTTTTTGGTCATAAGTCTTCTGACTGGTTTCATACGGCCCTCCATGAATTCCTATTCTATACAGAATCCATCTCAGACTCAGAGCAGTACAGGCAACCTATGTCGTCAATTATTTGCTAGATGCATTCCAATCCTTATCTTCTTCTACAGTGTTTAGCCTCTATAGCTCCCTCTACCACCACGGAAGGTAGTCCCTGATGTCTCCTGCCGTGCTGTCCCTTCCTCTGGTGAGTGTTTTCCATGTATTACGACGTTCGTAGCTGATACTCTGGAGAACCTCCAGATTCCTTACCTTGTCAGTCCTGCTTATTTTCAACATTCTTCTGTAGAACCACATCTCAAGTGATTCGATTTTCTTCTTTTCTGGTTTTTCCACAGTCCGTATTTGACTACCATACAATGATGTGCACAAAACGTACACTATGTGATCAGAAGTATCCGGACACCTGGCTGAAAATGATTTACAAGTTCGTGGCGCCCTTCATCGATAATGCTGGAATTCAGTATGGTGTTGGCCCACTCTTAACCTTGACGACAGCTTCCACTCTCGTAGGCATACGTTCAATCAGATGGTGGAAGGTTTCTTGGGGAATGGCAGCCCATTCTTTACGGAGCGGTGCACTGAGGAGAGGTATCGATGTCGGTCGGTGAGGCATGGCACAAAGTCGGTGTTCCAAAACATCCCAAATGTATTCTACAGGATTCAGGTCAGGACTCTGTGCAGGCCAGTGCCTTACAAGGATGTTATTGTCGTGTAACCACTCGGCCACAGACCGTTCATTATGAACAAGTTCTCGCTCGTGTTGAAAGATGCAATCGCCATCACCGAATTGCTCGTCAACAGAGGGAAGCAAGAAGGTGCTTGAAACATAAATGTAGGACTATGCTGTGATAGTGCCACGCAAGTCAACAAGGGGAGCAATCCCCCTCAATGAAAACCACGACCACACCATAATACCACCGCCTCCAAATTTTACTGCTGGCACTGACTCGCTGGCAGATGACGTTCACCGGACATTCGCCATACCCACACCCTGTCATCGCATCGGCACACTGTGTACCGTGATTCGTCGCGACACACAACGTTTTTCCACTGTTAAATCGTCCAGTGTTTACGCTTCTTAGACCAAGCGAGGCGTCGTTTGGTATTTACCGGCGTGATGTGTGGCTTTTGTGCAGCCGCTCGACCATGAAATCCAAGTTTTTTGACCTCCTGCCTAACTGTCATAGTACTTGCAGTGGATCCTGATGCTGTTTGGAATTCCTATGTGATGGTCTGCCTTTTACACAGTACGACCCTCTTCAACTGTCGGTGGTCTTTGTCAGTCAACTCTTTTGTGCTGTACGTATCCCTTCACGTTTCCACTTCACTAGCACATGGGAAACAGGAGTGTGGAAATCTCGCGTACAGACGTATGACACAAGTGACACTGAATCATCGCGGAGCGGCGCATTCTGCTCTCTCACGATGTCTGATGGCTACTGAGGTCACTGGTATTGAGTACCTGGCAGTCGGTGGCAGCACAATACAACTAAAATGAAAAAACGTGTGCTTTTGGGGGTGTCCGGATACTTTTGATCACATAATGTAAATACTCGGCAATTTCTTCCTCAAATTAAGGCCTATGTTTGATACTAGTAGGCTTCTCTTGGCCAAGAGTACCCTTCTTTGCCAGAGCTAGTCTGCTTCTTATTCACACCTAGGTTCGTCCGTCATTTCTTATTTTGCTGCGAAGGTAAAAAAAATTCTTCACTTCATCTACTTAGTGATCACCAATCCTGATGTTATGTTACTCGCTGTTCTCATTTCCGCTACTTCTTATTACTTCTGTCTTTCTTCGATTTATTCTAAATCCACATCTCTCCTGTACTTATTAGATCGTTTATTCCATTCAGCAGATCCTGTAATTCTTCTTCAGTTTCACTGAGAATAGCGACGTCATCATCGAATGTTATCATTGATAAACTTAAAAAAAATGGCTCTGAGCACTATGGGACTTAACGTATGAGGCATCAGTCACCTAGAACTTAGAACTACTTAAACCTAACTAACCTAAGGACATCACACACATCCATGCCCGAGGCAGGATTCAAACCTGCGACCGTAGCGGTCACGCTGTTGCAGACTGTAGCGCCTAGAACCGCTCTGCCACCCCGGCCGCCTAATACTAACACTTAGTTCTTTGTCTTCGAATCTTATTGTTTCTCTTGGCTCGTGTACGTGTTGTATACTACCCATCTTTCCCGGTAACTTACCCTTGATTTTCTTAGGATTTCGAACATCTTGGTAAATTTGACATTTTCAAACACTGAACACTCTTTCCATGTTTAGAAATCCTGACAACGTGGACTAATTTTTCTTTTTTCTTGTTCCATTATCAACGCAGCTTAAGAGCTGCCTCTCTGGTGCCTGTACCCAAAACCAAACTGACCGTCATCGAATGCACTCTTTATTTCTTTCCCATTTTTGTGTATATTATTCTTGTCGCCAAATTGGATGCATGAGGTTGTGGGGCGGCGAAGAAGTTGTCGAATGAGTTGTTTGAATGTTCATTTCACGTAACAGACTATTGCCGATGCAACATATGTGGGACGGCGAAGAAGTCGTTGTTTAATGTTGAATGAAAGTTGAACATTGCCACCTTAAATCACGCGAGCCTGGCAACTAATTTGGTGGCCAGTCAGAAAGCGAAGGGAAACTTACTGACCTTAGTTCCCAGTCTGCACGGCCACATTCCTGTACAGCCCAGCTAAACGAAAAATATCCATAGTTCTTCACGGGATTAGGGCTGCTTCAATAAAATTTAAAGTTCCAAACAAGATTTTATTATCTTAAAGGCTCACACAAATTACTCGAAACTTCTGAAAATGCTAAAGACATTAAATATTGTTAATTCAGCCAATCGTTTAATAGTTCAGAGGCGACTTCTACAGCAAGTTCCTCCCGAATAGTTCATTACTCTAACTAACGGTGCTCTATTAATAGTTCGCAATAATGTTAAAAAAAAAAGATTAATGCTCGCCTTAAAAGTGGAGTTAGTAACCACTTGCCACGCGGAATTATACTTCACACGGACGGCACAATAACAGTTTGTTACCGAAGTCTAAACGATCCAGGACGGTGTACAGTCCTCGCGATTTTCAATGTCCGTTTACATTGCTAAGTACGCACATGTCACAGCCCGCTATGACGTCACCCGAGGCGAGGCGCGATCGGACGTTAAGCTCGCGTGGACTAGGCGTTGGTCTAATGCGGAGTGAGCTTACTACTGCCTCTGCCGCTCTTTTTATATAGCTCCGGCGCGTACCGCCAAGAGAGCATCTGTTCTTTCCGTTCATATGCAGATGCCTGCGGCCTCCAAATGACCGCTATCTCAGGCACTTAATCTTAAATATCACATTTAATAATAGCTTTACAAACTTCTCAATTTTTGTATACATACATCTGAGCAGTACAGAAGCACGTAGAAAATCTCAGCCCGCTAAAATTAAAACTTTACTCTCTAGAATTTTTACAATGGAACTAACGGTAGATTGTTACCTCTGAACCATAGCTTTATCAAGACTTGTATCAGCTGTTAATTATGCTACAAGACTAAAACTTGGTGTAGCTTTGTTAATTGTCCTATCTGATCATTGGTCTTAAAGAATTTGTTTTATCATTAAAATTTAAAGTACTTAATCTATAATGCTTATGTACATTTTACTCACAAAAGTAGTTTTTACTAAATTACTAAAAAACTAGAAGAGGTAACTGATTGTGGTATTTCCATTATTATTATTAGGGTGAACTGAAGCATCCTACCAATTTTCAATATTGTAGCTCTATTATTTCGCGCCTCTGATTTTTCCGAAAAACGCGGATTCTGGAGTCAATTTTAGTTTTATGGTTTTGGAAACCAGCACCACTCATTAATGACTTCTTACTGCACCTTCTCACCAAATTTTGGCTTCCTAGCGTCATTATTTAGCGCCTCCTATTTTTCTTTCAAAACGTGAATTTTACGTAAACTACTAATTTTATAACATTAAGATTTGTTACCTGAAACATTATTACATAGAACTATACTTTAACAAAGTTTTACACACAAATCTTAATTTTTACTTTTATGTTAAATGTGGTGCAATACTATATGCAGGCGCGTTACGATGACGTGACGCTACTAGCAGTGAACTAGGGTAAGTCCCGTGCACTCGCTCGCCTCTGTATCTTATACATGATACAGCGCTTGCTTTGCTTCATCACCCCCTTTTTAATTTTCGTGAAAATCTATTTTTGAACAAAATTAAATTTCTAAAAGAACAAACAAGCGATGGATTACTTTAGTATACCTCTTTCAACTTAAGTTGCTTCTTCTTAGGAAATTCCTTATTACTACATACACAAAATAACCATACTCATATACACATAGAAAACCTAGTACAGAAGACATTCACAAATTATTTACATACATTTACATGGAAATATAAATTTTTCAATGGTTACAAAATAGTTATTTTTTTTTTCTTTAAAATCAGTCTCTTCCTGAAAAAGAAAATACACACGACTTTTATCACTGCAACGCACTCACATTTTTCTTTTACTATAATACTCGGCACTGTGGTGGGTGTCCTATTGTAACACTCATTTAATTTCACTGATTGACAAAATTGTGGGAGGAAATTGTATTCACTGTGGTTTGCGTCTCTACTTCCAATCTCCCTACCGCTTGTTGTCAGTCATTCATGCAGCCTGCATGTCCCTGAGAAACAGACAATACAGTCAAAGTTTCTGTTTTCAACTTATATCTAAGGTAGGACAAAGTACATTTTATAGTTTATATTCTGGCACTATTTTACTAATTGTGAAGTTGTCAGAAAGACATTTAGCACTAAGTCGTATCTGATACAATAGCTCCTACTTTCTTCTTTCATAAATAATCTTTTAGGTTCCTAAATAGTGAAAATTCTTTTAGCAAATTAATATATTAAGATCTTGCTTCAACTTAGAAAATTGAGTAACCTTTTAGTTTTAATGTACTCTGGCTTAATTATCGTATGGATTAGTTCATCAAAGAAGTCATTTGCTGACCAGCACTTTGCTTTATTGTATGAATTACTAAAGAAATTAGTTATTTTCAGTATACCGATTCCAAATTTCTGCATTTTCCAATATTTGTGTGTTTCTGTTGTCTGTTTAACTATTTATTTGCCTCAAGCAAGATTTAGCGTTTTTCACCATTTCACGAGACGTGAGGGAATTATTCTTTAATCCTACATCATTTACTTCAATTTACTTACTTCACTTCTTCACCTCATTCATTTTCTCCCTTTTCTTCCAGATTCAAAATACTTCATTTCTCCCTTTTTTCTCCCTTTTCCTTTTGTCAGCCTATTGACGTCCTGTTTCTATATATTTAGTGCGATCCTCACACCACTTCCACACATCTCCATTTATTTAATTCTAAAACGCCATTGCTTGCCTCTATGAGCATTACCTTCTTACGCTGTTTTCCTTCAGACAACCTTATTTCTAGCAACATACTACCTTCTGCATAATCTCATGGATTATTCATATTCATACCGTACTTCGTATACTGCAAAGTGTCTCTCTTAGTTGTAGTTTCTAACCCTTTACAATTACATGAAATATTTTAATTTATTTATTTTAGCCATGTTTGCCTCTTATTGGTACTCAGACTTTTGTTTTGCCATTCACTAGGTAGATCCTTACTAAGAATACTTAAAACCTAATAGCATATATACAACATGAAGACATATGTGATTCTTACCTGTTATGATAGACCAGAAGAAGGGAATGAAACTTGAAAAGGAAATAAAGTATCACCCAGCTGGGACTGCACGGTACGCCAAACCGTGTATCCGCCAAAGAGTGGCAGACTCCCTACAGTAATTAATTACTGTTAATTTTAAATTCCTTTAGATCCACAATATTTCTTAGACCTAGTTCTCTCTTACTCTTTGGATATTCCTCATTCTCACTGAAAACCAAATTTTCCTGCAAGTATCCTTTATTCTTTATTACTCTAATAGGCAGTTCCCAAGTTTCATTACTACCGCCTATATGACTTCCTATAAAAGACTCTCTTATCACTTTAGAGTCAGGTAAAGTTTAAATTAAGTTGTTCTGATCAAAATTGATCTTTCCCTGGTACTTTGATAAGAAATCAGTACCAATCAACATATCAACACTTAAGCCTAGCACAATCAAACAAGGATGATCTATTACTACGTCATTTATACCAATGGGTATCAAAGCTTCGTGTTGAACTGGTCTAGAGACTTTTCCAGTAGCACCTATAATCTTTAAGCCACTTACTTTCATAACTGTTAACTTCTCTTTATTGGGTATGGTGTCAAAAAATGTTTGTGATAAAGCACTTGCTTCACTGCCACTGTCAAGCAGACAACGCACAGTGACTCCTGATATGTTTACTTTGATAACAGGGTGAGTTATTTTACATTGAACAGGTTGCTCACACACCTCGTCTAATAAATCTCGTTCTATGTTCTTCCAGCTAAAGTAATTCTGATCAGTTGCAATTACATTTACATTTACATCCTGGGGCTCATCATGCTCTATAATCCTAGCTGCTTTCTCTAATCTGTCCACTAACTTTAAATCGAAGCATCTGACGACTTTTTCTACTTTTGTTTGCTGCACATCAGCCAAACTATCCTCTACCTCTGAGCAACTGCGTCCCTGCGCAATATTGCTGTTCATAAGAATGTCGTCACCTTCAACCATTTGTGGCACGTTTACACAGCTACTAGATTCTTTCACCTCGTTACTATTTCTACCCCCTTCATTCATCATTTCCTCCTCTCTAAAGTTTTGCAGTACTGATTCTACTTCTGCTACTTCTACTTCAGCTTTTAGATTTCCATTTTCATCGAAGATGTAAGCTTTTACTTCATCATTATTCCCATCAGACTCAAACCCATTATCTATTTCTTCCCCATTATCTACCTTGAGTTCCTGTTCTTCCTTGACCCATTTTTCTAGTGTATCCAAAATACTATCCACTATTTTGTGAGAGTGGCTTAACACATCACTGGTATTATGTGTATTTATTTCGTCATCCATGTTGTCTGTCTGTGTATGTTGGCTGATTGTCTGTGTTTCCGTTACTGGCTGTGTTACTGTTACCGCCTGGTGAGCGCCAGTTTCCTCATAGACGGGATTTAGTTTCCCACACGCGGCCTGTTGTGTTCATCTGTGACACCACTAGATATAGTCGCATCATGACTCCCTTCTTGTCTTAATGGCATAGGATTTACTTCTCCACTTTCGTCATAGTAGTTGTTACGAAAGCGTGGTGAGTATCTACCCCCTCTTCCTCTGCCACGGCTTTGGTTTCGATAGTTTGTTTTGGTGTGCCTAACTTCCATATTTCTAACGTTCACGTTTCCATTATTTTGTACGTGATTGTTAGAAGATTTGTTATTCTGCTGCACCTGCTCCTCAGCAGCAGCTACTCTTTCCACTCTTTCCAGATATTCAATAAATTTGTCTATATTATCTCTAGGGGCGGAAATGATCCTCTTCTGCCAGTACCACGGCAGCTTACCTTCTAAACCCATAATGATCATATCTGGCTTCATCTTTTCTGTCAAATGTGACAGTCTTGAAACCCACTTCCTAGCGAAATCCTTTACTGATTCACGCCCTGGGAAAAACTTCTTACCACTCCAGAATTCCCTTAACACATCATTTTGTTTGTTATGTGACCAGTATTCGTTGAGAAATGCAGACTTAAATTCAGATAAAGTTTTACATTTGATCATTACATCCGCTGACCATCGCAAAGCATCACCTGACAAATGACTTCTTATAAATGAAATTTTTTCTCTTTCTGACCAAGTGTTGGGGAGAACATCCTCAAAGTCATTCTAAAATTCAAGAGGGTGAATGTACTTATCAGGATCAAAGCGCAAAAACTGTCGACACCCTATAAAAGCGGCGTCAACTGAAGTCACATGCTGTACAGTAGAATGACTAGAATTAACAGAGGTTACTCTATTTTCTAGGTTAGCAATGTTAGTATTTAATTCCTCTACTTGTGACTCTACTGCTTCTATCCTGGCAGAACATCTTTGTTCCACTGCACCACGAATTTCGGTACAGGTTTCTTTTACTTTCTCAATGTTTTTCTGACAAGTATCTACTTTAATTTGTACCTCTTTAACTTTGTCAGAGCAAAGTTTGGACTCGTTGCTCAATCTTTCGGACAACCTCACTTCCAAAAGTTCATCTGCCTCTTGATAATTTTTTTGAATTTGATCTATTTCACATTTGAAAGTACTATGCATTTTAGTTAACTGTTGCCCTACTTTTACTTGAATGTCATGATGAATAGCATCTATCTTATAATTCAAACTATTCCATTTTGATTGCAGTTCTTCTTTTAGTTCTTTATTACTATCCTCAATTTTATTTTCCAACTCTTTATTACTAACCTCAATTTTATTCTCCAACTCTTTATTACTATTTTCAATTTTAGCCTCAATTTTATTTTGGTTTGATTCGAGTTTGGCAAACAGTATTTGCATCCAATCCGGAGCTTCTACCTTGATACTTTGTATCTCTTGACTTGATTGAGCTGGAGATATATTGAGCTCAGTTTCACTACCTGACAAAGTTAGCAACTCTACTGGCTCCCTTTTGACTTCTATTTCACTTATTGATTGCATCCCTGTACTCTCATTTAAATTAAAGTCATAATTTACTGGTGACAAATTACGTTCTAGTTCAATATTTGAGGGATTAATGGAACCATCCTCATTAAACTCAATTCCTGATCCTGAGGATTCTTGGTCAGAGACCGGCTCCCTTCTGAAATGTACACTACTTTCCATATCTTTTAGTTTGTTAGCAGCAGTTAATAAATATTTTAAAAGTCTTTGACTTAACTTAAATGCTTGATTTCGACGAATGATGTCGTCGCGGTGTACCAGCAATCGTGATGCGACGCGTCGCGACGTATTGAAGGCAGCAGCAGCAGCCGTAGCGTCGAGTACCGCCACAGGAATCGCCTACTGCAATAGCTCCAGGGGGGGGGGGGGGGGGGGGGGCAGCAAGGCACCGTTGACCGCTCGGCGCAGCCGGCAGCTGTCTCGCACCGTCTTCCTTTAGTCTCAGCGCCGTCGGCAGCCGCGATCCAGCATCGTCGCCTTCCTCACCATCGTCACTAACCAACGTACAGCGGTAGACACTTATTGTTTATACACTACACCCGCCTTTACTGGTAACACTGTTCCCACACTAGTTCAATTCAGTGTCCTGTTATTGCCTACCGAGTTCGTTAATTTATACCAATCGCTTTCACACATCGAGCACTTTTATTTGCTTTTAATTCAGTTTTCCCGGCCGATAAGCACCATATGTGGGGCGGCGAAGAAGTTGTCGAATGAGTTGTTTGAATGTTCATTTCACGTAACAGACTATTGCCGATGCAACATATGTGGGACGGCGAAGAAGTCGTTGTTTAATGTTGAATGAAAGTTGAACATTGCCACCTTAAATCACGCGAGCCTGGCAACTAATTTGGTGGCCAGTCAGAAAGCGAAGGGAAACTTACTGACCTTAGTTCCCAGTCTGCACGGCCACATTCCTGTACAGCCCAGCTAAACGAAAAATATCCATAGTTCTTCACGGGATTAGGGCTGCTTCAATAAAATTTAAAGTTCCAAACAAGATTTTATTATCTTAAAGGCTCACACAAATTACTCGAAACTTCTGAAAATGCTAAAGACATTAAATATTGTTAATTCAGCCAATCGTTTAATAGTTCAGAGGCGACTTCTACAGCAAGTTCCTCCCGAATAGTTCATTACTCTAACTAACGGTGCTCTATTAATAGTTCGCAATAATGTTAAAAAAAAAAGATTAATGCTCGCCTTAAAAGTGGAGTTAGTAACCACTTGCCACGCGGAATTATACTTCACACGGACGGCACAATAACAGTTTGTTACCGAAGTCTAAACGATCCAGGACGGTGTACAGTCCTCGCGATTTTCAATGTCCGTTTACATTGCTAAGTACGCACATGTCACAGCCCGCTATGACGTCACCCGAGGCGAGGCGCGATCGGACGTTAAGCTCGCGTGGACTAGGCGTTGGTCTAATGCGGAGTGAGCTTACTACTGCCTCTGCCGCTCTTTTTATATAGCTCCGGCGCGTACCGCCAAGAGAGCATCTGTTCTTTCCGTTCATATGCAGATGCCTGCGGCCTCCAAATGACCGCTATCTCAGGCACTTAATCTTAAATATCACATTTAATAATAGCTTTACAAACTTCTCAATTTTTGTATACATACATCTGAGCAGTACAGAAGCACGTAGAAAATCTCAGCCCGCTAAAATTAAAACTTTACTCTCTAGAATTTTTACAATGGAACTAACGGTAGATTGTTACCTCTGAACCATAGCTTTATCAAGACTTGTATCAGCTGTTAATTATGCTACAAGACTAAAACTTGGTGTAGCTTTGTTAATTGTCCTATCTGATCATTGGTCTTAAAGAATTTGTTTTATCATTAAAATTTAAAGTACTTAATCTATAATGCTTATGTACATTTTACTCACAAAAGTAGTTTTTACTAAATTACTAAAAAACTAGAAGAGGTAACTGATTGTGGTATTTCCATTATTATTATTAGGGTGAACTGAAGCATCCTACCAATTTTCAATATTGTAGCTCTATTATTTCGCGCCTCTGATTTTTCCGAAAAACGCGGATTCTGGAGTCAATTTTAGTTTTATGGTTTTGGAAACCAGCACCACTCATTAATGACTTCTTACTGCACCTTCTCACCAAATTTTGGCTTCCTAGCGTCATTATTTAGCGCCTCCTATTTTTCTTTCAAAACGTGAATTTTACGTAAACTACTAATTTTATAACATTAAGATTTGTTACCTGAAACATTATTACATAGAACTATACTTTAACAAAGTTTTACACACAAATCTTAATTTTTACTTTTATGTTAAATGTGGTGCAATACTATATGCAGGCGCGTTACGATGACGTGACGCTACTAGCAGTGAACTAGGGTAAGTCCCGTGCACTCGCTCGCCTCTGTATCTTATACATGATACAGCGCTTGCTTTGCTTCAAGGTGTTAAGCTGATAGGGCGTATTAGTCGCTCTTGTTGAGTTTTACTATCTTTGGAATTGTGTAGATGAAGATTTTCCGAAAGTCAAATGGTATCTCGACAGACTCATACTTTCTACACACCAAGGAGAATAGTCCTTTTGCTGTTGCCTTCTCAATGATTTTAGAAATTCTGATGTAATGATATCTATTCCTTCTGCCTTTTTCGATCTTAAGTCTTTCAAAGCTCTTGTAAATTCCGTTTCTAATACTGGATACATTATCTCTTTTCCATAGACTTCTATTTCTTTTCTGTCACATTATAACACAAGTTTTCCAGCACCCCCTCCCTCCCCTCCAGAGGCCCTCAATACACTCTTTCGCCTTATCCGCTCTATCCTCAATATTTGACAGTGGAATACCATTGCACTCTTAATGTTACCTCCCTTGCTTTTAATTTCACCTACATGACTACTCTGCAATTCACATTTAAGTGCTTGGCAGAGGGTTCATCGAACCACAATCATACTATCTCTCTACTATTCCACTCCCGAACAGCGAGCGGGAAAAACGAACACCTAAACCTTTCTGTTCGAGCTCTGATTTCTCTTATTTTATTTTGATGATCATTCCTACCTATGTAGGTTGGGCTCAACAAAATATTTTCGCATTCGGAAGAGAAAGTTGGTGACTGAAATTTCGTAAAAAGGTCTCGCCGCGACGAAAAACGTCTATGCTGTAATGACTTCCATCCCAACTCGTGTATCATATCTGCCACACTCTCTCACCTATAACGCGATAATACAAAACGAGCTGCCCTTTTTTGCACCCTTTCTATGTCCTCCGTCAATCCCACCTGGTAAGGATCCCACAGCGCACAGCAATATTCTAACAGAGGACGAACAAGTGTAGTGTAAGCTGTTTCTTTAGTGGACTTGTTGCATCTTCTAAGTGTCCTGCCAATGAAACGCAACCTTTGGCTCGCCTTCCCCACAATATTATCTATGTGGTCCTTCCAACTGAAGTTGTTCGTAATTTTAACACCCAGGTACTTAGTTGAATTGACAGCCTTGAGAATTGTACTATTTATCGAGTAATCGAATTCCAACGGATTTCTTTTGGAACTCATGAGGATCATCTCACACTTTTCGTTATTTAGCGTCAACTGCCACCTGACACACCATACAGCAATCTTTTCTAAATCGCTTTGCAGCTGATACTGGTCTTCGGATGTCCTTACTAGACGGTAAATTACAGCATCATCTGCGAACAGTCTAAGAGAACTGCTCAGATTGTCACCCAGGTCATTTATATAGATCAGGAACAGTAGAGGTCCTAGGACGCTTCCCTGGAGAACACCTGATATCACTTCAGTTTTACTCGATGATTTGCCGTCTATTACTACGAACTGCGACCTTCCTGACAGGAAATCACGAATCCAGTCGCACAACTGAGACGATACCCCATAGCTCCGCAGCTTGATTAGAAGTCGCTTGTGAGGAACGGTGTCAAAAGCTTTCCGGAAATCTAGAAATACGGAATCAACTTGAGATCCCCTGTCGATAGCGGTTAACCAACGGTAATATTGACTTTTCAGTATGGTAAGTCAGTCCTTCAGACAATCATTTCTGTTTCTTTTCCTTCACATTTTTCATGCAGCCATTTCGCCGTAGTTTCCCAGTTCTTCCTACTTATTTCATTCCTAAACCACTTGCATTTCTGTATTCCTCAGTTTCACTAAACATTTTTGTACTTCCTTCTTTCATCGATCATCTGAAGTATTTGTTCTGTTATCCATGGTTTCTTTTCAATTACCTTCTTTGTACTTATGTTTTCCTTTCCAACTTCTGTGAATGTTCTTTTTCTATATGTCCATTGCTCTTTAATTGACCTATCTATTGAGCTACTCCTTATCGCTGTATCTATAGCCTTAGAGAAATTAAAGCGTATCTCTTGATTCGTCAGTATTTCCGTATCCCAATTCTTTCCACATTGATTCTTCCTGAGCAGTCTCTTAAACTTCTTCGCACTCTTAATCACAACGGAATTGTGATATGAGTCTCTACCTGCTTGTGGGTACGCCTGAGAATCTAGTATGTGATTTCGAAATCCCTGCCTGATCCTACGTAATCAAATTGAAATCTCCTCGAATCTCCTGGCCTTTCCCTAGTATACCTCCTCCTCTTGTGATTTTTGAACAGAGTATTCGCTATTACTAGCTGAAATTTATTTTTAGAACCCAATTATTCTCTTTCTTCTCTCGTTCTTAGTACCAAGCCGATGATCTCCTCTGTAACTGGATTCTAAACCCACATAACTTTTAGATTTTCTTATTCCTTTGCGTAATAAATTATCCACTCACTGTCCTCATTTACTTTCTCTGTCTCTTGATCTTCTGCTTGTGACGTTGGCATGTATACCTGAACTGTCGTTGTCGGTGTTGATTTGCTGTCGATTCTGATGAAAACAACCCTATCAGTGAACTGTTCACAGTATCTCACTCTCAGCCCTAACTTCCCATCGATAATAAATCCTACTCCAGTTACGTCATTTTCTGCTGTTGATATGACCCTGTACTCATCTGACCAGAAATCCGTGTTCTCTTTCCATTTTACTTCACTGATCCCCTATATCTAGACTAAATCTCAGCATTTCCGTTTTCAGATTTCACAGCTTCTCAACCATGTTTAAGCTTCTGACATTCCACGTCCCGACTAATAGAACGTTATCATTTCGTTGGTTATTCAATTTGTTTCTCATGGTCACCTCATACTTGGCAGTACCCTCGCGTAGATCCGAATGGGGAACTATTTCGGAACCTTTTGCCACTGGGTGGAACATCATGACACTTCTTCAGTTACAGGCCACACTTCCGGTTGATACACATTATGTGTCCTTAATGCGGTGGTTTACATTGCCTTCTGCATCATCATGCCCTTGATCATTGCTGATTCTTCCGCCTTTAGGGGCAGTTTGCCACCCCAAAGGTACGAGAGTGTCAAGAATTTCTCTCCGCTCCTACGCCCTCTTTGACAAGGCCATTAGCTGAATGGGGATCATTTATTATGCCAGAAGTCTTCGCCCACCATTGCTGATAATTCATATTTTAAGCGACGGCAGTGTTCGAAATAATGAACGAGGGTGCTTTGATTACTTATAAAGACGCGACTGCTTTTTCCGTATTGTATACATAAATGAAAAACCAATGAAAAATTGTAAATATTGTTTAAGAACTGGTGAAAACTCTATTAAATTGATAAAAGAACCAGTCACCAAGTATTAATTCAACAGGAAACGTAGTATTTAAGTTCTTCCGTCTACTAACTTTTGGCGCATGAAATCACCTAATATTTCAGAAATAGTTCGTGATTAAAACCATAAAAAGATTTAAAACTTACTAACAAACAGGAAAAAATTATTGTAAAAATTGTATTACAAAAATATTGTTATTAATAATTCATAAGTTAATTTTTATATAATTGTTAGTATTTGCAGAGTACATTTGAACAGTAGGAAAAATTATTGTTAATAATAATTTGTTCATAACAAAACTGATATTCTCCCTATGGTACACTGACATGAAATAAGGGGGCCCACACGTGTGTTCCAGTCATAAACGATGAGGAGGAGTTTTCCAGCATTTTAATGTGTATCCACTGGTCGAGAGATGTAGGTGGATGGGAGAAGATAACTTCCCCTTTTCTGCTAATATTTTTTCCCTAGATGTAGGGGCACAGAATCAGTTTATGGCATGAGCTTGAATGTACCACACACAACTGTCTCAGGGGCTTGGGCTGGATGATGGTTCCTTACGGGAGGGGTAAGGGTGATCTTGATTATAAGTTGCACTATTGCTTCAGGTGTAACCTGATAACAGAGGTATAGCCTGTCGCTTGATGTTTTCCTGACCCAAAATAAGCACTTGTATCGCACAGCTGTAGGGGTGCACTCTTTCTCTCCATCTGTAGCCGGCTCCGCAAGACCTTTGGCTCTTTACAGGCATCGGCCAAAATGACGAGTGACTCTGCATGTCCCTAGTGCTTCTGGTCAACCACGTTCCTCTCCTTTTACTTATCCTACTCTGTAGATAGGGATGTTCTTGGTCTCGACGCCAGCAAACACCATAGCTAGTAACAACAGTAACAGCTGAAAGCTGAACGTTACTCTTTGTCCTCTTACGGCTACAATAACAGTGTTTTATTTCACTCTACTCCGCCCTAAGTTTGGAGCTTACTCTCCCGGGATTGCTGCTCTAAGAATTTTATTCATTTCCCTTCTCACTCTAATCTGTGTGAATTCATTGACGTTGCTGTTCTCAGGAGCAAGGAATGCGCTTGCTGTTTCTCCTAAAATGTCTACTATGGCACCTTACAACAGAGCCTAGAAAGTGTATTAGGTTACCTGTTAATTCTCTGAACTGAATTTCCTGCCCTGGATACCTGACCCGTTTGTTTGCAGTTCGCATGATATATCTGTTACTGTTACCCCGCGTAAACTAAGCGCTACCGTCTACAGCAAGCAGACACCTGCCTTGTGTCTATTGTTTCCTGTCTTGGAGTGCTCCAGCTGGCTTCTTAACAATACAATGGTCAATTAGTCGTCAATATATGAAAATACACTCCTGGAAATTGAAATAAGAACACCGTGAATTCATTGTCCCAGGAAGGGGAAACTTTATTGACACATTCCTGGGGTCAGATACATCACATGATCACACTGACAGAACCACAGGCACATAGACACAGGCAACAGAGCATGCACAATGTCGGCACTAGTACAGTGTATATCCACCTTCCGCAGCAATGCAGGCTGCTATTCTCCCATGGAGACGATCGTAGAAATGCTGGATGTAGTCCTGTGGAACGGCTTGCCATGCCACTTCCACCTGGCGCCTCAGTTGGACCAGCGTTCGTGCTGGACGTGCAGATCGCGTGAGACGACGCTTCATCCAGTCCCAAACATGCTCAATGGGGGACAGATCCGGAGATCTTGCTGGCCAGGGTAGTTGACTTACACCTTCTAGAGCACGTTGGGTGGCACGGGATACATGCGGACGTGCATTGTCCTGTTGGAACAGCAAGTTCCCTTGCTGGTCTAGGAATGGTAGAACGATGGGTTCGATGACGGCTTGGATGTACCGTGCACTATTCAGTGTCCCTTCGACGATCACCAGAGGTGTATGGCCAGTGTAGGAGATCGCTCCCCACACCATGATGCCGGGTGTTGGCCCTGTGTGCCTCGGTCGTATGCAGTCCTGATTGTGGCGCTCACCTGAACGGCGCCAAACACGCATACGACCATCATTGGCACCAAGGCAGAAGCGACTCTCATCGCTGAAGACGACACGTCTCCATTCGTCCCTCCATTCACACCTGTCGCGACACCACTGGAGGCGGGCTGCACGATGTTGGGGTGTGAGCGGAAGACGGCCTAACGGTGTGCGGGACCGTAGCCCAGCTTCATGGAGACGGTTGCGAATGGTCCTCGCCGATACCCCAGGAGCAACAGTGTCCCTAATTTGCTGGGAAGTGGCGGTGCGGTCCCCTACGGCACTGTGTAGGATCCTACGGTCTTGGTGTGCATCCGTGCGTCGCTTCGGTCCGGTCCCAGGTCGACGGGCACGTGCACCTTCCGCCGACCACTGGCGACAACGTCGATGTACTGTGGAGACCTCACGCCCCACGTGTTGAGCAATTCGGCGGTACGTCCACCCGGCCTCCCGCATGCCCACTATACGCCCTCGCTCAAAGTCCGTCAACTGCACATACGGTTCACGTCCACGCTGTCGCGGCATGCTACCTGTGTTAAAAGACTGCGATGGAGCTCCGTATGCCACGGCAAACTGACTGACACTGACGGCGGCGGTGCACAAATGCTGCGCAGCTAGCGCCATTCGACGGCCAACACCGCGGTTCCTGGTGTGTCCGCTGTGCCGTGCGTGTGATCATTGCTTGTACAGCCCTCTCGCAGTGTCCGGAGCAAGTATGGTGGGTCTGACACACCGGTGTCAATGTGTTCTTTTTTCCATTTCCAGGAGTGTATTTTATACGTCACTTGAATGTGTGGAATGCGAAATATTTACAAATGCTGAGCCACATACTATCTCATGACTGCCAGTATTAAAAGCTTTAGAAAATGGTGGAAATTGGTCATGGCGGTCTGTAGTGTGCATTCCGACATACGATTCTGAAATCAGTCACTGGACTGATGTACCGACCAAGAAACATCGACAAGTAGTACTATCCTCTAGGCACAATACTTTGTCCTGTCAGTTTCATGCGGACTTCCGTCGGGTACATTTGTTGCTTTTATATCCAAAATATGTGTCCATCATGTTTCGGCTTTCGAAGAAACTGCTGTAGTTATTTCTCAGAGGAGATCGTTAGAAATATTTGCCAGAATGTTTTGTCACACCCACCACATATAAAACTGTAATTTACACGATTTGTTGTTAGACGGTTAAAGTCTTCATCTGTGAGGACGATTGATGAATTATACATTAGTAAACGTACGTTTTCTCTAAATTTTTTGGTTACATTTAGGGGTGAGTCTGGTGGCCGATAAAACTATCCGATTATAAGTTTATGCTGACCCTTGCTACTGAAACTTATCCCGATAGTCTGGCTTTCAGTTTCATTTTCTGTCTTGATGGGATTGAGTTTCTTGTTTACTGCGAGATATACTCCTTTTACCATTAAGCTGTCCTTTAGACATGCAATTAAATTTCTCTCCGAAATCTCGCTGCCATCAGTTTCGCGTGGTAACCAGCTTCCTGTACCTAGTATCATGTGAGCCCTTCAAATTCTGGCATTTGTTGCGAATATTTCGGCAGTTAATCACTACAATTGCATTTTTGAAATATCAAACTCTAATCTCTTTTTGGAAGCTTGTTCCATCATTGTGGATGTGTTGTGTTGCATGAAGCTCTCCTTGTGTATCACGAAAATATGTAATTTAAATGAAGTAAAAAATTAACAGTCTCATCAAAATGCATCATTTTAGTACAGTTTTGTTGCTCTAATGTGTCGTAAAATGTGGTATTGGTGTACAGGACACCAGCGGAGCACAGCTGAGGGCATGTTCTGGGCAAAAATTTCTATTTTACTCAGGTAATAATTCAAATTATATTTTTAGTGTAAAACGTGATGCAGTGTCTTGCTCACTAATGAAGAGGTGCTTGGTGTGATGACGTGTTACTGAAAAAGTTCTAAAAACATCAGGTAATGTAAGTTTTTTCGATGTACCGCCACCGACCATAGTCCATGATAAAATGTCAATATCGTTACGTATTTTGACAAATAGTGCAGACACTTTAAAGACTTGGTACTAATAGTTCTCATTATTTAGAGACTTGGTTCCAATAGTTCTCATTGTTTAGAGACTTGGTACTAAAAGTTCTCATTGGTAAGTGTCACAGCCTTAGTCGAAAGAACGTTTGTGTATCACCAGTGGAAGATGATCTCTAGTGGACCTAGATCAGACGTAGAAAAAAGCAGTATTAGCCAGTCATTAACGTCGATTATAGCTTTTTAGTGTAGAAATGATACATTATATTCTTTCTCCTAAACTGGTGCTTGATGAGGATATGAATTAGTAAATAACTTGTAAAAGTCAGGTGCTCATTATTCGATCTTCGTACCTCTCATAAGTCAGCCTCAAGTAAGCATACGATTGAAATGCCATCACTTTCTACCTATTTTAACAGACAATTTAGACGTGGTACAAGTTTGTGCTCTGTTTGTGGAACCTTGACAAAGTTTTATGTTTTCATCTCGTATTTCGAGCATTAAAATTAGATTCTGGTACGGAAAAAATTAGTCTGCAAACTATAGTTCCAATTGGTAAATGTTTCATCCTTCCTCAAAAGGTCGCTTTGTTTATAGCCTCATTTAGTCCTAAAATCGGGTGTAAACTGCTTGTTTAGCACGCTGTTTTTAGTAAAATGTGTTTTGTGCTGTTGTAGGAAATAGCCATTTACAGGCAGAGATGAAATGTATTGTTGAGGCAGTATGGTATTTGACGTAGTTATTTCTTATGAGGTGCATACAACACAGAGAGATGAAATGTACTGATGAGGCAGTACGTTATAGGACAAATCGCTTCATCAGTGATACACAAAACAGATAGACATAAAATTTACTGATGAGTAGAATTTCAGCTGCTTACGTATTTTTGATAAATGATACAATGTGGAAATACTATAAGTTACACCTATTAAGCATTTTTTGATGCTGTGTGTACACATATGAGATGATACGTACAGTATTTTATATAAAAAAGTTTTAATGTTTTTAATAGATAAAATAAGACGTTCGGATATTTCTGAACAAGGCGAGAGAGTAAGGTGTGTGTGTGTGTGTGTTGCTAACAAAGCTTACCTATTTTGACAGACAATTTAAATGTTTCCACATTTATTGTGCCTTACTTCATATGTTTTAACGATCGAAATATGGAGATAGAAATGATATTATAATAAATTTCAACCTTTATATATGTTTTGATGAATAATCACGGTTCTTTGGATAGTTTTGGACATGGAGGAAAATTCAGATAATAACCATAATTTTGAACTAGACACCAATTTACTTAAAATTCAAGTCATTCAGATACTTTTGAACACAACCAAATTTCATATCGTTCGCATATTTTGAACACTACACAAAAGTTCAGATAGTCTGGGTAGTTTTGAGGATGAATAAAACTTCACATCATTCAGATACTTTTAAACAATGTATTAATAGAAGATGATCCGAGTAATTTTCAACAAGCTGCCTATTTTGCCGAAGGTTATCTATTTTGATATATAATATAGGTATTTCAGATACTTGAACATGGTACCTTATGAGATTATAGCATCAGTTGGCTTGCAAACCGTAACAGCACTAGTTCTGACACAATGGACCTTTTGATATTTTTTAATTTCTCTCTAGCATAATTCGGTTACTTCCACTCGTTTCCATTATGTATTCCGTGAAGGAGGACTATTTATAATTATATGAGGTGTTGCTCATTGATCTTGCTTTGTTTTTAAATTCATGCCGTTGCGATCTTACATTTTTTAATTTCGAAGCAACACCATCTCGGATTTTCGAATTTCACACTAGCGCCGTTCAGTATTCCACAGCTGCAGTTTGGCGACTGCAACATAGACTAGCTGTGGACGATTTAGCTGTGTGCTGGAAGATACATATCCCTTATGCTTCCTTGGAGACTACATAATTTTTTCCTAGAACGCAAGTATAATCATGACGTCACTTCTACACATATCAAAAAAAGTTTTACAACCTTCGGTTCCGAGAGTTCCGGAACCTGTACAGAAAATTGGAACAGAGATTAACATAAACATCACTTCCCCCCTCTTTATTGCTCTTGAAAACCACATATTCCATGTTGTACCACCATACAGCGAGACCTTCAGAGGTGGTGGTCCAGATTACTGTACACACCGGTACCTCTAATACCCAGTAGCACGTCCTCTTGCATTGATGCATGCATACTATCCAGAAGTTCATAAAGGCACTGTTGGTCCAGACTGTCCCACTCCTCAAAGACGATTCAGCGTAGATCCCTCAGAGTAGTTGGTGGGCCACATCATCCATAAACAGCCCTTTTCAATCCATCCCAGGCATGTTCAATTATATTTTTTTATTTACACGTAAAGTTCCGTAGGACCAAATTGAGGAGCAAACCTCCAAGGTCATGGAACGTGTCAATACACGAAATTACAGCATCAAAGTAATAACAGATGAAAATAAAACGTTTATGAATGCGATAAAAGTCAGTCCATAAGTTTAAGTAAACGCCACAATAATCACCTTAATTTTTCAACCAACTCCTCGACACAACAGAAGGAGTGACCCACGAGGAAACTCTTCAGTTTCGATTTGAAAGTGCCTCGATTACTGCTAAGATTTTTGAACTCGAGAGGTAACTTATTGAAAATGGATGCAGCAGTATACTGGACACCTTTCTGTACAAGAGTTAAGGAAGTCCGATCCAAATGCCGGTTTGATTTCTGCCGAGTATTAACTGAGTGAAAGCTGCTTATTCTTGGGCATAAGCTAATATTATTAACAAGAAATGACAGTAAGGAATATAAATATAGAGAGGCCATTACCAAAATACCCAGACTCGTGAACAGGGGTCGACAAGAGGTTCGTGAACTTACACCGCTTATTGCCCGTACCGCCCGTTTCTGAGCCAAAAATATTCTTTTGGAATGGGAAGAGTTACCCCAAAATATGATACCATAAGAAATAAGTGACTGAAAATAAGCAAAGTAGACTAATTTTCGTGTCGAACGATCACTCACTTCAGAAACCGATCGAATACTAAAAGTGGCAACATTAAGTCTTTCAACAAGATCCTGAACTTGGGCTTTCCGCGACAGTTTACTTTCTATCTGAACACCTAGAAATCTGATCTGTTCAGTTTCATTAATCATATGCCCATTTGAAATTAAAACATCAGGTTTCTTGATTTGTATGTTAGAAACTGTGAAATCTGTGTCTTACTGTGATCTAGCGTTAGTTTATTTTCTACAAGCCATGAACTTAGGTCATGAAACCGAGCCAATGTTGCACACAACATACTTTACTACAAGCTAGTGTCATCAGCAAACAGAAAAATTTTAGAGTTACCCATAAAACTAGAGGGTATAAGAAGCAGGAGTGGCCCCAACACTGATACCTAGGGCAACCAGCCCCCCCCCCCCCCCACCACCACTTGACTGTACTCCACTCAGACCCCACATTACAGCCATTCTCAACATTGTGAAAAATGACCTTTTTCTGTCTGTTGCTAAAGTAAGAGGTGAACGAGTTGTGAGCTATTCCCCGTAATCTGTAATAGTCCAACTTCTGGAGCAATATTTTGTGACCAACACAATCAAACGCCTTAGTTAAATCAAAAATATGCCTAGCGTTCGAAACCTTTTATTTAACCCATCCAGTACCTCACAGAGAAAAGAGAGTATAGTATTTTCAGTTGTTAAACGACTTCTAAAGCCGAACCGTACATTTGATAGCAAACTGTGCAAATCGTGTGATATAAAATGATCAACTATCTTTACATATACAGTCTTATCAATAACCTTAGCAAACACTAATGGCATAGAAATAGATCTAAAATTGTCTTTATTATCCCTTTCTCCCTTCTGCGGCTTTACTGCTGAGTACTTTAATCGTTCAGGAAACTCACTATTCCTAAAGGAAAAATTACAAATAAGGGTAAATACAGGACTAACATGTGGGGCACAGGACTTTAATATTTTGCTAGGCACTCCATCATATCCACGAGAGTCCATAGTCTTCAGTGCTTTAATTATTTACTCAATCTCTCTCTGTATCACAAAGGAGCATTTCAGGCATCAATCTCGGATAGGCATTTGCCAAGACAGTTATATGATTCCCTGTAGAAACTAAATTTTTATTTAATTCACTAGCAATGCTCAGAAAATGATTGTTAAATACTGTACATATATCTCATTTATCCGTAACAGAAATATTTTTACTACGAACTGACTTTATATCGTCGACCTTGTGCTGTTGACCAGACACAACCTTCATGGCTTTCATTTTATTCTGTGAATTAGCTGTTCTACCTGCATACCACATAATCTTTGCCTTCCTAATAACATCTGTAAGCACGTTACAATGCTGTTTGTAATGCGCTACTGTAGCTTGATTGTGACTACTACATGATATCCTTATCCCACTAATCAGCCACCTGGGCCGCCTATTACTGCTAGAGCCCCGTTTAGAACGTTCTAGTGGAAAGCAACTCCCAAAGAGCATGAGAAATGTGTTAAGGAAAGGATTCTATTTACCATCTATGTTATCGGCACTATAAACATCTTGCCACTCTTGTTCCTTGACAATTTTTAAAATACTCTCTATTGCTGTTGTATTAACTTTCCTACATAGTTTATAATTAAATATGACATTGGTTTGGGTTTTAGTGTTAAAATTTGTGCATCATGGTCTGAAAGGCTATTCACCCTTATACTAACAGAATGTCCATTTAGTAACGAAGAATGAGTAAAAATATTGTCTATGGCTGTGCTACTGTTCCCCTGCACCCTGGTTAAAAAAACACAGTCTGCATCAGATCATATGAGACCTACCAACAACCTTTTTCTTACACCATCTTATAAAAATTTATATTGAAGTCACCACATATAACTAATTTCTGGTATTTACTAGAAAGTGAATCAAGAACCCACTCTAGCCCGAGCAGAAATGCTCCGAAGTCAGAGTTAGGTGACCTATAATCAACAACAATTCAACTGCCCCGGCACAACATTCAAATATTGTTCAGTGCAGTGCCGTGATACGTCTACGGAGTCAAATGAAATACTGTTTTTTACTTACACAGCAACTCCCCCACTCCGAAAGGAACTCCTTAAAAATCAGTCAGCTAATCTGGGTTCATATCTGGAGAACATGCTGGCTCTCTAGTCGAGCGATGTAGTTATTCGGAAGGAAGTCATTCACAAGATGTGCTCGATGGGGGCGCGAATGGTCCTCCATGAAGACGAACGCTGTCCGTTATGTTGCCAATATAGTTGCACTATCGATCGGAGGATGGCATTCGGGTATCGTACAGCCTTTACCGTGCCTTCCATGATCACCAGCGGCGTACGTTGGCCCCACATAATGCCTCCCCAAAACATCAGGGAACCTCCACCTTGCTGCATTCGCTGGATAGGGTGTCTAAGGCGTTCAGCCTGACCGGATTGCATCCAAACACGTCTCCGACCATTGTCTGGTTGAAGTCATATACGACACTCATCGGTGAAGAGAATGTGTTGCCAATCCTCAGCGGTCCATTCGGCATGTTGTTGGGACCATCTGTACCTCACTACATGGTGTCGTGATTGCAAAGATGGACCTCACCGTGGACGTCGGGAGTGAAGCTGCGCACCATGCAGCCTATTGCGCAAAGTTCCTGTTTATGTATGTCCTCCATGTCTGAACAACTTCGCTTTGATTCACTCCGAGACGCCTGGACACTTCCCTTGTGGAGAGCCCTTCCTTGCACAAGGTGACAATGCGGACACAATCGAACCTCGGTATTGACCTTCTAGGCATGGTTGAACGACAGACAACACGAGCCGTGTAGGTTCTTTCTGGTAAACTGACTGGAACTGATCGACTGTCGGACCCCCTCCGTCTAAAAGGCGTTACATCTTTGGGTGGGTTTAGCTACATCTCCGAACAAGCAAAGGGACTGTGTCTGTGATACAATATCCAGAGTCAACATCTATTTTCAGGAGTTCTAGGAACCAGGCTGATGCAAAACATTTTTTTTGACGTGTGTTGTTAAGCTTCCTATATTTAGAACAAGTCGCCATTTATTTGACCACTTTGTGACTAAAAGTGTGTGCGATCTTTAGTGCAGTAGTCTCTCACGCATGTGGGGGGGGGGGGGGGCAGGGGGGCAGGGGAGGGGGCTAGGGAGGAGGATGAGTGGAAAGTTGCGAATATGTGTATGTTGTCAATGGTTCTGTGCTAAGAGGCGTCCACACACTTAGCCAGCGAGCTCTCCGACGACTTGAGGCTTATTATAAATTAGAGTGGAATAATCGGAAGTGATTCCATGAATAGACTTGCTAGACGTCTTCGCATGCACAATTAAGGGGTTGTTGACGCAGTCTCCAAGCACGTCGTTTTTCACCAAGTAGACATAACATTTTCAGATGAAGATGGGAATAATAAAGAGTGGAATAATCGGAAGTGATTCCGTGAATAGACTTGCTAGACGTCTTCGCATGCACAATCAAGGGGTTGTTGACGCAGTCTCCAAGCACGTCATTTTTCACCAAGTAGACATAACATTTTCAGATGAAGATGGGAATAATAAAGAGTGGAATAATCGGAAGTGATTCCGTGAATAGACTTGCTAGACGTCTTCGCATGCACAATCAAGGGGTTGTTGACGCAGTCTCCAAGCACGTCATTTTTCACCAAGTAGACATAACATTTTCAGATGAAGATGGGAAACGTTTTGTAGTGCAAGATGAAGTTAATACTCTAGTATGTGAACACCATAATGTTTGTCTGACTTTGAAAAGTAATTCATAGTGGATAGTTGCAAGCTGCAGTTTTCCAGGCACAGAGACGTGCAATAAGAGTTATATGTGGTGTGAACTGAAGAACATCCTGCAGAAGCCTGTTTGGGGAACTAGAGATACTAATTATTGCTTCCCAATATACTTATTCTTTAAGGGAATTTGTTGTTAAAAATATATCACTTTTTCAAACCAACAGCTCAATTCATTGAATCAGTATTAGAAACAAGAATAATATTCACCAGGATTTAAAGTCACTTACTCTTGTACAAAAAGGTGTGCACTATTCAGGAACACAAATTTTCAATAACTTACCAGCAGCCATAAAAAGCTTAACAGTCAATGAAAATTGTAATTGTACTGCAGTAGTTTTATTATATGCATATTACCTTATATGAAAATACATTATCTTAAATTTTAAATTCAGTGCATTAATGCAAACTTAGTAAATGAGTGTTTGTAAAATGATTCTTTTATATAGTCTTCATTAAAAAATGACGATCATTCCACTTGAGACCCGTGGAATGTACATTAGCTTATCTGTTTCAGTTGTAAATATTTGTCACGTATTATTGTTTTTCTTACATGGTCTGCATCCTGGAAGACCTCCTCACTACGGATCAATTGGAATGAAAGTTAATTTAATCTAATACGAATCCTCCTTTCTTTCTCTATTTTCTTGTATTAAATTCAGAAGTTTACAGTGCTCTCCAGTAAGCAGTTTCATGAGTCATGTACCCTGGTGTAGAGAAGGATCATGTTCGACAGTGTTCCTGGGCGCATTACGTGTTCCCATCTCTCGCCATATGAGGATACGTCCAGGATCGTCGACTATGATGGTTTGGTGGTCCAGGCTTTACGGTGAGGGACGGCATAACGTTGCATGGGCATACTTACCACTAAATCGTTGAACACAGTACACTCACTGGTCAGCATAATTGTGACACTGTACTCCTTCCCTGTGTGCTCCTTTTCAGGGGTGCGTACAGCCCTAGCTTCATTTTTATGGATGAAAATACGCGTCTGCATCGAACTGCTCAGGTATAACGGGAGAAAATTTGGCGAATGTGTAAGTAGGCTGTTTAGGTTTTCTTACTGGTAACGCCACATAGCGCTCGGTATGAGAAAATCACTGGCTGTGCCGTGTGCAGTCTGTGGCTGGTTGGCATTGTTGTAATACTCGCCATTGTAGTGTTGGGCAGCGGCAGCTGGATGCTAACAGCGCGTAGCGTTGCACAGTTGGAGGTGAGCCGCCAGCAGTGGTGGACGTGGGGAGAGAGATGGCGGAGTTTTGAAATTTGTAAGAATTGGTGTCACGAACTGATATATATATATATATATATATATATATATATATATATATATATATATATATATATATATATATATATAATGACTATTAAGGTAAATACATTGTTTGTTCTGTATTAAAATCTTTCATTTGCTAACTATGCCTATCAGTAGTTAGTGCCTTCAGTAGTTTGAATCTTTTATTTAGCTGGCAGTAGTGGCGCTCGCTGTATTGTAGTAGCTTGAGTAACGAAGATTTTTGTGAGGTAAGTGACTGGTGAAACGTATAGGTTAATGTTAGTCAGGGCCATTCTTTGTAGCGATTACTGAAAGTCAGATTGCGTTGCGCTAAAAGCTATTGTGTTTCAGTTTAAGCACAGTGTTGTAAAAATTTTTCTAAGGGGACGTTTCATGCTGGTGGAGGATTGGAGGCCCTAAAGGAAAACTCCTTTAACAATCTCGTAGCCTGCATGGGAGCATGTTGCAGAGAATGCATTACTGTCTGTGGTGATCTTATATTCTATTAAGAACCATGTTCCGAGTCTGCAATGTCCAGAGAACCATAATGTGCAGAGGACCATCGTAAATGGCGGTAACTCCAGTGTGATTGCTGTCTCTGAATCAAAGTGTCGTTAATGTTCGCTTCATTGCTTATTGTTTTCAGTTGCTTTCTGTTCTCTACTGGAGCAAGCAAGTGTTTCTATACATTATCCAAGGTTAGCGAAGCTGTGTCATTTGCCAGTGACACATAATCCAAGTGTTACTTTCGTCCTTATATTTTGTACAGTATAATTTCCTCTATGTGGCTGCATAAGTTAGCGCTGTCAGCAGAAGATGACAAATATTTTGTACTATGAAGTAAAGTTAATACTATATTACTACATTACCATAATGTTTGGTTCACTCTGAAAAGTATATTCATTAAATTAAGATGTTAAAACTACTGTTCAGTGTGTCATGTTGCATGTGGTTTCCATTTTGCAACAGAATATGTTAGTCAGTCATTGCCGAATGTAGCTTAGCTTGTCATATAGATCATTAGTGCTAATAAATGACCCAGAAATCTTTAAGTATTTTGGTAAGTGATAGAGTCAGCTTTCGGTTTCTTTAAAATGATGTATTACATGGGTACAAAGATCAAACTATTGTCTTTGCTATGTTCTTCTTAACCTGTAAGTTGCATCAGTATTGCCAAGAAGTGGGCCACTTGTGTTTTGTACTTACAGAAGAAATTTTAAGGTCTTTCGACAGATAACACAGGCAGTTTCGGCTTTCTTTAAATTGGGGTGCAAAGATAAAACTATTGTTGTCAAGATGTGTACCTTGACCTGTAAATCAGACCAGTAGTGCCAAGTGCTTTTTGTATTCGTATTATAGTATTTACATATTCTGGTAAATAATACAGACAATTTAAAGTGCTGGCCGCTGTGGTCTAGCGGTTCTAGGCGCTCAGTCCGGAACCGCGCTACCGCTACGGTCGCAGGTTCGAATCCTGCCCCGGGCATGGATGTGTGTGATGTCCTTAGGTTAGTTAGGTTTAAGTAGTTCTAAGTTCTAGGGGACTGATGATCAAGATGTTAAGTCTCATAGTGCTCAGAGCCATTTGAACAATTTTAAGTAATATTTTATTTGGGAGCAAAGATTAAATTTTCTTTTGTGATCAGAGACCAATTCCCCTTTGTCTTTGACAGAAGCCAATCGAGTTACCACAGTGTTGATTTAAGGCATTATGAAACTAACATATCATATTTGGTGATTTTCGAAGTTATACTTGAGTAATGTGAAAATTTGTAGTTTAAGTGATACACTTCATTCCAAAATTGTTCATTTTTAACTTGCTTTCTTGTGTTAATATGTCTTAAAATGGGCCTTTGGAGGCATAACGTGCTTTGATATTAGCATTATTTAGTAGTTGTGTATGGAAAGGAAAAGAGTTATAGTTTATAAAATTTTACATAGTTCTGATCAGTAAATGTCGCAGCCTTCGTTATATCCCGTTTTTATACCACCGGTGGAACATAATCTCAGGTATGTCCAAGATCAAAAGTAATGAAAAAGCTGTATTAGTCAGTGAATACCGCAAATTATATTTCCAGTCTAGAACATGATGCATTATCTTCTCTCTCCTGAGATGGTGCTTGGTCAAGTTGTGAAAGTTCGTTGTGGTACCGCCTGTAGCACGACCTCATGAGGAACTGACAGTTATTACTGTCTTACCTGTTAGTACATTATTTTAGACACATATGTTTTGTTACCGTTATAGAACAGTAATACAGACAATTTAGAACCATTAATATCTTTGTGGCACTTAACGTGAGAGCCTGCAGTCATGTTTTAAGCACCAAGCGTGTCTTAATGTGTAAGTTGCTCGTAGAATAACCGGTGTAATCAGAGATACATGTCGTTGTGAGCTCTCCTTCAGATGACGAAGAGTCCCGGTACATCCCTGATAGACACGATCTTTCAGATATCGTGATAACCAGAAGTCCAAGGATTTCGGTCGGCGGATCTGGAAGAAAGCACGTCTTGTAATTGTCTAGAGATAATGCGGTCATTACCGAAGGTTTGTCGAAGCAAATCTTTCACCTGGCAATGGACTTATGGTGTCACCCCATCTCGCATGAAAATGGTGATGTGGAAACAGATGCGTTTTTGCAAAGCTGGAATCATGTGGGGCACAAGGAGGTCCATATAACGTGCAGATGTCATTGTAAAAATAACAGGCCAAGGAGGTGTCATCTCATCGAAGAAAAACGGACGGAGAATGAGGCATTTGTGAAACCACACTGCCTAGTTACATAAGCTGAGAGCAGTAGATGTTGTTGCAGAACATGTGTCAGAGTAGAAACCCATATGCGACAGTTCTGCGCTTTCACGGCACCTTGCAGAGTAACAAGTGTGCCTCGTCCGTCCAAAGAATATTCGATGGTCACGTGTTATCAATTTCCGTGCGTGCCAATAAACGAAGGGCAGAGTCATTGCGTTGTAACCAATCTTGGGGCATCAGTAGCCAATCTTGGGCCTTCTTTTGGTGAACATTCTGAATCATGTAGGGATACCAGTGCAAAATGCGTCGCAGAATCTTTTGAACTGTTGATCAGGGAAGAGAGAATTCCTGTGACACAACTCAGGCACTGTCTGTAGAATTATATGCATGTGCTGCACAGTCAGCTATAACTACAGCAACTTCATGAACAGCTTCCAAGCGCCGCCTCCTCCTCCCTGCTGCACCATCTAATTCACCTGTTTCTTCAAATTTCTTGAGCATATCCTTAATCCCATTTATTGCCATGGGTCTTCTTTGCAGCTGTTTCTGTCAGCGATACTTTCGCAAGGCAGCGCTGCTATTGCTGCAGTCCAGATAAAAGTAGTGCAGTGCACAGTCACCCCTCTCAATGGCCATTGCGTCAGCACGTAAAACTAAGCTCTTACACCAGAGTCAGTTCGCATAAGAGATCAACACTCGTCACAAGCGCTAAACGGCTGTACTGATGTTGAATGAGGAAACATTTCGCATTCTGACTGCTTACAGCACGATATTTTGACCTTTTGGCAGAAAGTGGAGCTACTATTTTTCCAGCATACTCTTCGAGTGCACCGATTAATGAATATACGTACGATGTTTCAACATCTTTTCCTCATACAATCCACACCGTAACAGCGTCAGTTTACTTATAACCACCCGGTATTTGAATACTTAATTACACTACCTGCAACCCACTGTCAGGCTACGGCACATACGTTGTCAGCTTCTTGTTAGAATTCTATTTGAGTTCTGAGTGCCACTAGCTGATACCAGTTTTCTGCTCACGGCACACACGTTGTCAGCTTCTAGCAGACTATTACTATTTGAGTTCTGAATTACGATAGGAGACAGTCACTGACAGGTTGTGGCACATACACTGTCAGCCTCTGGTGCTATAGTACTACAGTATTTGAGTTCTGTCCGTCTGGTTACTTGTTTGGAACGAACAGTTCTCACTGCCTTGTTTGCTGAGCATATTATTTTAGCCACACTTGTTTAGTGCTGTTGTAGAACAAAGTTGCTGTTGTGGTCTTCAGTCTGGAGATTCGTCGGTGTAACTCTCCGTTCTACTCTATACTGTGCGAGCCTCTTTATCTCTGAGTAACTACTGCAAGCTGCAACCTTGTGAACCTGCTTACAGTATTCATATCTTGATATCCATCCACAACTCCCTCCCCCCCCCCCCCCCGCCAAACCTTCCCCCACAACTGCGCTTCTCTCCAGTACTAAATATGTGATCCCTTGATGCCTCAGAATGTCCTATCAACAGATTTTTTATTTCTGTCAAATTATGCCTCAAATTTTTGTTTCCAATTCTATTCATTGATTACATGATCGATCCATCTAATCTTCATACTTCTTCTATGGCACCTGTAGGGTAACGTGATGTTCATTAGAACATCGTGTTCCACTGTGGTTTCATACAGCAGTCAGAAGTGCTCGTGTTCTGTGCCAACTTGGTGCAGCGTAAATGAGTGGAAAAACCAATTTCTAATTTCTTATCGGAGCTGTTCGTTTCACGTTTCACATCCATACAAGGCTGCACGCTGTACAACTAATTTCCTCAGGAAAAGTCTTCGAATACTTGTATCTACATAGTCCAGTTACATTAATATAACCACCGCCTATGTTCGACGTCGTAGTGTAATAATCGATCACAGGTGGCAGCACTAGCAGTAGAAGGTATATAAAGGATGCCGTGGTACCCGGAAACAGAGTAGTCGTTGTCGTAATGCTGAAACGGAACGATCTATGTGACATACAAAAGATCATGATCATTGGCTTTCGGGCCAAGGGTGCAAGAATTTGCGAAACGGCCCTCTCTAAACTGTTCGCGTGCTGCCTGCCGTGGTTAAAGCCTACCACGCTGAGCATGCACTATCCAAAGCGGGAGCCGAGGAAACTGTGCAGCACCAGGGGCCACAAAGGTTGCAGAAGTGTGTAAAGGCGAACAGACGTGCAACTGTTGGGCAACTGACTACCCAGATGAACCAAGGCGCTATCAGCTATGTCTCCCTGATGACCGTTAAGCAAACGTTGAGCGTATGTGCAGCAGGTGCCTAGTCCATGCTTACTGCTATTCATTGGCGACGTCCACCCCGGTAGCTGAGTGGTCAGCGTGACGGATTGCGGTCCTTCGGGCCCGGGTTCTATTCCAACCTGGGTCGGGAATTTTCTACGCTCAGGGACTGGGTGTTGTGCTGTCTTCATCCGCATCCGGCGAGTAGGTCACCCAGTGTGGCGTCGAATGTAATAAGACCTGCACCACGGCGGTCGGACCAGCCCCGAAAGGGACCCCCCGGCCAATGACACCAAACGCTCATTTCCATTTTCCATTGGCGACGAAGGCTGGAGTTTGCATGAAACTGGACTTCTCCACTGAGTGGCAGCATGTGGCCTTTTCAAATGATCGACGTTTTATGTTTCATTGGACTGACGCCGCTGCCGTGTACAGTGTGATATGTCTGGAAGTAAACACCCTGAAACCGGCAGGTTAACGTTATGGTCTGGGGAAAGTTTTCAGGGTATTTCCTCAGTGATCTTGTAATTATGAAAGGTGCAATGGGTCGACAGCCTCGATAGGGCTGTTCGCGCAACGGAGCCTCATCCGAGAAACCTAGTGCAGCTGTCCACAGCATTGCAGTCGGTATGGCCTGACATCCCTTTCGGTACCTTTTAGAACCTCCTTGACTCTATTCCCGCACGTGTCGCGCTGAGAAATATGGTTATTCAGGCTTTTGACAGGTCGTCACTTTAATTGACTGGACAGTATACATACATTGTTAAAAAAATTCTCCTCTTCAGAAAGGCTTTTCTTGCCATTGCCAATCTACATTTTACTTCCTCTCTACGTCCGCCATCATCAGTTATTTTACTACCCAAATAGCAAAACACATCTACAACTACTTTTAGTATCTCGTTTCGTAATCTAATTCCCTCAGCGTCGCCTGATTTACGAGTGTGGTCTGAATATAAAGCCTAAGAAATTTTTGTGTGAAAGTTCTTTTAAGCTTTTTAAATAAAACAAGCTTATTAACATTGTACGTCCTTATTCTTCATGTCTACACATTTCTGCAGCCCTTTGGCGTTAGAGGGATCAGAACTGTAGCGTGTAACATGGTGATGTGTAACCTAACTGTTTCAGTGCATGAAAATAAGTAAATAAATAAAAAAACGCAAGCTGTAATCGAATTTAGAATAAACTGTAATCGAATTTAGAATAACCTCAAAGCTGGAGGAAGTTCGTATAAATGAAATTATTTTTATTGAAGCAGTGTTACCCTCTGAAAGGAATTTTGTTTTGTTGACCGCGATGTACCCAACGGAGGTGGCTTATCGGAAGTGAAAGTCAGAATTACGTAAATATTTAAACAGTAACAAACAATAATTTGCTTATCCTTACTGTTCAAATGATAATAAAAACTGTCGCCAGCCTGATCATGCATAAAAATAAGTAACATTCTTGTTCAAGAAATTGAAAATAAGTAACTTCAATGCGCAAACATAGCCTATACTTTGTTACATGAGAGTGCAATGAACTCTGTCACTAGCAGATGTTGACGTTAAAGGAAATCCTAACAGTTATAGGAGAACAAGACTATTTGCATAATGGTAAAAGAAAATGACATACACTTTTGCCTTCGAGGTTTGGTCAAACTGAATGGTCTCGATAATATTACTATCAATATTCACTGTAGAATCATAAAATGGACATAGGTTCAGTATTTATTTTAACTAATTTTCTATGTGACATGGAAAAAAATATTTCACTAGAAAACTATTTCTCACTGACCTTTGAATAAAAGAAGCTACTGTTATCATAGATGGTGGTCTTTCTGCTACTTGTTAACTAGCATAAGGACAATAGACAAACTGTGTATCCTGTTACATTATTAATATGTACTTTTAAAACACAAGAGATAAGCACTTAGCAAACATGAGTATATAACTTACCACAAACACAGTTCACGACTTTTCCTACAATGAGACACAATATTAACATATTTGTAAGAAACTGACTCACCTTTCACAATTTAGAACAGGCAACACCATGATCATTAACAAAGCAGAACTTTATAAGCCTCAGTTTTAAAAACTTTTAAATTTTAAAAGTAACAGAAAATTGTTTATTAAGAAGAACATACCAAGCCAAACTTTAGTAATATTTACTTTTGGAACTAACCTCAAGATGGTTTATTGCCTGTCTTTATTACCGAAGTCTTCTACTTTCAAGTCAATGATTAAACAGGTAACTTTGAAAGTCCACAAACCTTTAAATTGGACTGTTTCAATCACTGGGAGGCTTTCACAAAGCTACATTTACTACCTCCCACAATTTTACCAAATCTACAATAAATCGGAATACTCCTTTCTTACCAAAGATCAAACAACATTATTTAACTGTTTCGCTTTTAGGCTTTCATTTTTTCCACAACAAGGACACTCGGTAATCATAGTTCAAACGGAGAGGAACCTGATAAGTGTTGTGATAAGGAAAAAAACAAGGTAGGTACATAAATTCAGTTATAAGTTCCCTTATATTTGAGCACACTAAAACACCCAATGAGCTGATCCTTCACTTTACATATTTACAATTCCTTGGTTGCGCAACGTGGTGGCGAGTGCATGTCGGTAGGTGGACTTGTAGGTAGAAATGCTGGACTCTGTCATTTCTTGGTGGCGATGATAGGTACCAATTCCAGAATAGTTCCAGATGTTTATCCGTCCATCCGAGGCATTACAGAGCGTCACGAAAAGCCTGTGTCGGCACAAGTACGATGCACAACTTTTACATGAGCAGTTGACAGTTTGGTAGCTCGTCCCCGACTGACTCTTAATCCACCTCTTCTACCTATGCCAACCACAATTTACGTTCGCTACTCAGTTTCGTTCCCGAGGGGAACCACACCACCTTCTACATACAAAATAACTATGAACCCTAAGTGACGGTCAGCAGTTTACATAACAGGAAACAATCACTTAAAAAAATATATACCAGCTACACATATTGCTATTTCTACAAAAAATATTCACACAGAAGTTATAATTATATACAGTAAGTTTTGTTTCCTCCAAGTGAGGCAAGGAATTCAAATGATAGATACACTACATTGCGTAGAATCAAACCACGACATCACAGTTTTTACACAGAGAAGAATAAACACTCTCATGGTATAGATTCCAACCAACATCATTTACAGAAACTCAACGATATAACATTAAATAAAATAAAAGGCAAAATAAATCAGTAAAGCATTAGAGCTATGGTGCTACAGGCTGTGCGCTCAATGCCAAGATCTTGGTCATTTGGCAAGATATTGCGATAAACAAGTAGTGGGCATTGTGGGAAGAACGCTATATCAGAAAATACTGTAATAAAATAAAACAAGCGGCACTGTGTGTGCCACGTAAATGTAGGGGTAAAATATGCACAAGGAACAGAAACGAATGTGTCACGTATCAAAGCCTCTTAACAAGACAGCTGCCTATTCCCGTTATGCAGTTTTTTGCTGCTGTTGATGTTATCCTATACTGATCTGACCAGAAATCCTTGTATTCTTTCCATTTCACTTCACTGGTCCCCACTATAACTAGATTGAGCCTTTGCATTTCCCTTTTCAGATTTTGTAGCTTCCCTACCCTGTTGAAGCCTCATGACATACCACGCCCCGAATCGTAGAACGTTATCATTTCGTTGGTTATCAATCTTTATCTCGTGGTCATCTCCCCCTTGGCAGTCCGCTCGTGGAGGTCGGGATGGGGGACTATTCAGGAATCTTTTGCCACTGGAGTGATCATCATAACACTTTCTCAGTTACAGGCCACATGTTCTGTGGCTATACGTTACGTGTCTTTAATGCAGTGGTTTCCTTTGCCTTCTGCATCCTCGTGCCTTTGATAATTGCTGATTCTTCCGCCTTTAGGGGAAGTTCCCCATCCCAAAGACAAGAGAGAACCCTGAAACTCTGTCTAATCCTCCGCCCTTTTTGACAACATCGTTGACACAATGAGGGTACTTACATATGCCGGAAATCTTCGGCCGCCAATGCTGATTATTAATCAATGTTCAAGCGGTTGCGGGTTTCCAACCGGGGAGCGAGAATGTTACTAATCAAAGACGCTACCCTAGGTCACGACACGGTTGCCCAAATCCTCACCGAATCGAAGCCGTGTTTCACTGTTGGCAGCAGTATGTATCGTAGGCTTGGGACGGCGTATGCCAGGCTGGAACTCGGCCAAAAGTTGAAAACAGAGCGAAACAATACTCACGTGACAAAATAGAATTCTTCCATTGCTCCACAGTTCAAGTTTTATGGCTTGGGCACAGCCGGCCGAAGTGGCCGAGCTGTTCTAGGCGCTACAGCCTGGAACCGCGCGACAGCTACGGTCGCAGGTTCAAATCCTGCCTCGGGCATGAATGTGTGTGATGTTCTTAGGTTAGTTAGATTTAAGTAGTTCTAAGTTCTAGGGGACTGATGACCTCAGATGCTTAGTCCCATAGTGCTCAGAGCCATTTGAACCATTTTATGCTTGGGCACTACGTTTCCCTGTTATGGGCATTTGCATCACTGATGTGTGGTTTTGGAATTCCAGCACGCCGTGCAATTCACAGGTTATAGAGTTCCCTTAGTGTCATTTTGGTTCTGACATGGTTCGCGAGTGCAACATTCAGTTCGGCAGTGACTTTTACAGCTATTGGCCCCTTATTTTTCGTCACAAAAGTCTACAACGACCGTCTGTATACTCACTTTCGACTGCCTGTGACTTAGCATGTGATGTCTTAGAACTTTCCCTGCATGCGATATAAATTTTCGATATGGTGGCTGTTGAAACACGAAACGCTTCTGCTCCCTGCTTTACGGAATAAGAGCACAAACAAGCCACTCAATTGAATTCACTTAGTTCCGACATATGCAGTCACAAATTCACAGAGCTCTGTTCTGACCAAGACTGACACTTGTGACGTATTGATGGGCATTGCACACGTATCGTTAATGGTCAAGTATAACAGCGCAATCTGCAGGCGAAGCTAGCATCTGCATTCACGTTCAAGTATGCATTTCTCGCGTTGTGTCCATATTTTTATCCAGAGACTTATGTTGATTTGATTTTCTTGATTCTGTTTTTGCGACCTTGAATAAGGTACAGGAAGAGTATATGAGAACCGCTTTACTGATTTTCAGTTGGACAGTGAATTTAATTTTTTAGTTTTATCTAACAATTCCATCTTCAGAACTAATCGCACTTGAGTGAGACAGACTTCCGCAGCAGCGCCTAGACAGCGTGCCAAGCAGAATCTAAGCAAGTGACAACGCTCGAGGCAGAGCAACCAGTTAATGAATGTTATTCAGCACCAGAATTTTCTTTCGCAGAGGGGCACACTTTCGTACAGACGGCATTTATTTTTCCTTGTTATTATTTCACAGTAAAGCTACTTGTTTCCTAGATTCATAAAGCTTATTGTTTCATTCCCTAACTACATTAAATCTAATCCCACACAAATTCACACACATTCACATTCATCCAGGCGGTGCAAATCTTATTTTGAACAATCTGTTATATTTTACGCTCTACACATAAATATGTCTAGCCGGCCGCGGTGGCCGTGCGGTTCTAGGCGCTTCAGTCCGGAACCGCGGGACTGCTACGGTCGCAGGTTCGAATCCTGCCTCGGGCATGGATGTGTGTGGTGTCCTTAGGTTAGTTAGGTTTAAGTAGTTATAAGTTACAGGGGACTGATGACCTAACATTTTAAGTCCCATAGTACTCAGAGCCATTAGAACCATTTGAACCATAAATATGTCTAGTTAACAACCGTTTCCCACTCTCTTGGCCTTTTAGGATCCTAAAATTCTACTGTGCTCAGTCACTACCCAAAACACTATACCTTTGACGTCTCACACGTCTCGCGATGTATGCGGCAATGGGAAACTTAAAGACGAAGGTAAGTAAGAGCACCATCCTGTTACTGTAATTGGAATATTTAGTTTTTAAGATACAAATACCAACAAGAAAACTTCTTTAAAAATGAAAGAAAAGGAGAACATCAAAGAAGGCTTGAGTGTGAAGTGTATGCAGTTAAAGGAGGCTTCAGAGAAAACAGACTTGCTCAGCGCAAAAACGTAAAGCACGTTCGATAGCGCAATGGCCACCTGAAGAGCAGGGCATTACGGGGTGTGGGCAGGACACGGGGAGCTGGCATCGAGCCAGTGCGCCGAGACTGGACTGCCATGAGAGAGCTGACTAGCCCTACAATCCGTTACGAAGCTGGCGATAGCCCAGCCAACGGCCGGGATGTCTCTGGTACGAGATGTGCGGCTCTTGCGGTGCACCACTCACCCCTGAAATCGCAAGGTTGATATACTCCTTTTTACAAGAGGAAGCGACGACTGGGCTAGCCAGGGAAGGGGGCAAGCAGCGGCGGAAGCCGTACACTAGGGATGCGCAGTGGATAAAGCCGTAAGAGAGTCGTATCCCAGGGACACGTTCTAGCACAGGTCGCTGGGGGTGGTTGGGGGTGGTCTGAGGGGTTAGTGGCCACTGGACGGAGGCTGTTGCCATGCAGAGACGCCGTAGGAAGACGGGCGATTTTAAAGAAACGGAGGTAGCACCTTGCTTAGAGAAAAGCCTGACAAAAACGTTTTATGAATGTGGAGTGAAAACTCGCCTATCTGGAACGCACCTTTTGCGAGGTGGCGAAAGCTGGCAGTTTCCCAGGAAAAGCACACAAAAATAAAGGTAACCATTTCAGTGACAGATAGGAGACACTCAGTCGTGCGTCTATGAAATTGTGAGAGACCGATGAACGGTTTGAATTGGCAGAAGAACATTGTTTATTTGATGTAAAACCCGCCACTATTGGCTAATGTAAGCAAACTCTGAGTTAGAAACTGACATCAGACGGTGATGAGCCAGAGCACCTCATTGACTGAAGGAAGAGACAGAGAGAGTAACACGAGAGTTTTCTTTTTTTTTGTGGGATATGGTAGGATACAAACCGTTGATCAACCAGTTAGGGGAAGGCGACGAGTGTTTTACAACAACAAGTTTCATCGGTAAGCTCTCAAAAGATTCAGGGCTGAGCCAGTCAGATTGTCTGAGAGAAGGAAAATGCGGAAATGCGAGGTTTCCTCTTGCTTCACATTCAATTGGAAATCAGACTGGAAATCATACTTCTTCAACTCAAATCAAGATCAAGATCTGAAGCCTCTGCGAGCCGCTGCCGAGCGTCCTGAGCTGAAGCACTGATGACTTAAAAACATTTTGGCTTAATTTGACTTGACTGCTGGCGATGGTCGTTGGATCCACCACTGATCGATTCTACAGACACTTTAACCATCCCCTCCAATACTATGGTGAGATCATCCTACATGTATCAGAAGAGGCATAGGGAAATTAGTCACTTCTTCATAATCTAATCATTTCAAGCTTCACTCAGATGACTTGAATTTTGTCAATAATGAGCAGTTTGCTTTCAACTTTGCCCACAGGTGTGACGCCTTTCCTCTTCGTAATGTGAGCTACTTCCATTAACCTTACGACGATCACTAGGAATGCCAGCATCTCGTGGTCGTGCGGTAGCGTTCTCGCTTCCCACGCATGGGTTCCCGGGTTCGATTCCCGGCGGGGTCAGGGATTTTCTCTGCCTCGTGATGGCTGGGTGTTGTGTGATGTCCTTAGGTTAGTTAGGTTTAAGTAGTTCTAAGTTCTAGGGGACTGATGACCATAGATGTTAAGTCCCATAGTGTTCAGAGCCATTTGAACCATCACTAGGAATTCCGTGATTACAAGTAAATTTCTTGCCAGATCATTAGCTCCTCCCCCCCCCCCCCCCCCTCACCACCACCACCGACCGCTTTGTCAGATATGGCAAGGATATTAAAGTACGGCAGGTGGTAATTCAGTTGCTTAATTGTTATGATTTTGTTTTATTAATGTTGGCTAAAGTTGCTACTGTTTAATATACATTTTATAGTAATAAATCAAAGTCGTTAAAACTGTTATTCCATTTATATTCATAAGCTGTCCTGTCATCGTTTAGGAGGGTTCATTTGCATACGTTTTATTGACGCCTACCAGTTTTCAATTCATTAACCTGGAGCGTCAGCCCCACCCCCCAGCCCTCCTTTGAATGCAGAGAACAGTAAAATATAAAAAGACCTTCCAGAACAGCTACTGGTAGTAATATTAAGGTTCTACGAAAGGCTTGTTGTGACTGCCTTATTGTTTGAATATTAAGGGAGAAATAATGAAAGCTGCAGGAATGCTCTCCGGGGGTTTGTAAAAGATTGCGTAACATTACACAGATGAAACCCTGATAATGGGGGATGTGGAATCCAGATTAGCCAGATAATCGTAAGCCGGCAGTGCAGAGTGGTACGGCCACGGCCATAAAAGAGCAACAAATCAGCGACGAGTGCTTGGAAGTGTGCGCGAAACAGCTAATATCGGCGGGCGGTGCTAATGGGCGCAGTTACTGGCCAAATCGGCTCAAGCTAATTGCTTAAACTGAACACTAAAATCTAGAAACACTTCAAATTTCTGACTGGTTTCATTACAAGAGGTCTTTTTTTTTTGTTCGTCATTTACTGACTACAATCACTATTAAATCAGCTATACTGGAAGTGAGGAAGTGTATAAATTTGTAAATATAATGCGATGTACTAGAGAAACAGCACTGGAGTAAGTTAGTCGACAAGTTGTATTGTAAGGTAAATTGTTTTTGATAAGAATTGTAAAGCTGTGAGTTTCAATTTTTATTCATACAAGCACTGGCTTTTATTATAAGGTGATCAGTATCTGTAATATAGCGCTGAAAACTTAAAGAAAAGTAAATTTCAGACACAGTTGTTTCAAATTGTTTAATTAGAATTTAGTTATTAGGTTTGAACAGAAAATGCTCGAAATTTCTGTCTAACGTTGTCAGAAGTCGCTGCTGGTAGAGACCAAGCATCGCTTCAATGAATTCTCGAACAGTATGCAAACAATCAAGACCTGCAGAATTGTCATGTCAGAACATGAGTAATGATAAAACTGCCCCATGAAACAAGAGAACGTATAAGAAGATACGATAGTGACGCGTAGAAGACGCTAGCTAAGATCCAGATATTTTGTAGAGGCATTGTTCACAGTTTGTGGCGTTTAATTACCAGCTATCTTATTTATTACGAAATAAAAGGGGTTTGATGTGGCAAATAATTGAAATTTATTCAAAATTTCAATCAGAAACAAAACTCATGAATTGCATTGATTTTAAAAGTCTACAAAGGTGATGTCTTTAGACAAACTTATACATGATTAATTACTTAAAAGAGCCGCCACCCGGACCCCTGAGGAAAACCTGATTGAGACAGTCACCGTAAATAATTTTTGGGACCATAAATGTTGATTTCCACTTTGATTTAAAAATAGCGAAGAGACTGCATGAATAGCAGCAGAGCACGTTGACAGGAAAAGATTGAAATAGAAAGATTACACGACTATAACTGCCTTCCGTAAATTTGCAGCTGATACCGTCATGCGATAGCTGAGACGTGGATGGTTAAGAGGCGCGCGGTATGAGCAACGTTGAACCGTTTTAACGAGACTGAGCTGCGCGACATCACGACTGTAGGTGTAGTCTAGCAAAACACTGTCCGAAGTTGTGGCAAGAGGTTAAACCTCCCTGGCGCGTGCCTTGAAAGGACAGAGCACTGCATGTGTCGCCCTTCCGTACCTGGAGTGACCGAAGCCGGAGACAGTGGCGCCAACTGCTGAGCCACACAGTGGTTCACTGCAGATGAATGTTGGCGCTGGCTTCTTCAAGAGAAAGCCGGCTCGAACGGGATATCACGGTCGTACCAAAAATAAATCCAACACTGTCCGTGACTAGGCATATGGCCCAAGTCTAAAAACTAATTTCGAAAACGAGTGAAAATACCCTCCGGGACTGCCAGAAAAAGTTCCTCCTCCTTTTCTCTGCAACGCGGAACCGTCCATCTCCTACAGAAAACAGTCAGTGAGCAAAAGGGCTTAACTGAATAGTCAATGGCAAACTATGGAAATTTGTTCCCAGAGCTCCATCATTTTGAGTTGTATGTCACCTCCAACGAAAGCTGTCCAGCAACCTGTGAGAGAAACCAACGCTTCTTCCCTCTGCTCGTTCGCATCGCTCGCATCAAGAATCTTTGTAATGGTTCCCCGTATAGGCCTGAAGCACTGTGGCTAGGGGAGAAACCAAGAGTAAACAAGCAGCATTATATCCGGAACAGCAAGACAGTACTCGAGACGGACGAAGCGGACCCCCGTGCGGAAATACCCAGAGTCGGTCGTCGACGATACGTTATCCTGTCCAGCGCCCTACGAAGTGACAGCCCGATGGACTGCTGACCGAGGTCTGTTGTGTAGCTCCATTAGTTACTCTCCCATCTCATACTCGGGAAGGTCCCTGTATGTTGTTTCTGTGTTGTACAGCTGCGCTTCATGAGGAATTTTGCCGTCTGCACTAACGTGCACCCAGTAATGTGAAATATCATGCTTAATAACATACTTACTAATTATCCGTTGCCGGCCAGAGTGGCCGAGCGGTTCTATACTCTATAGTCTGGAACCACCCGACCGCCACGGTCGCAGGTTCGAATCCTGCCTTAGGCATGGATGTGTGTGATGTCCTTAGGTTAGTTAGGTTTAAGTAGTTCTATGTTCTGATGTCCTCAGCAGGTAAGTCCCATAGTGCTCAGAGCGATTTTTTTTATCCCTTACACTGCACCTGTGCTCCAACCACTCACAGGTAACATAAAAATACCCGAAGTTTAAGTTAATTATTCACATATATATAAAAAAACTAATATTTGTGAGGACAGGCCTGAAAGACACCATCATCTCACAACATCCTCACAAAGTTGACAGCCTCAATAAAATGACTGGCGGACCATTCAGAAAATACCTGATATGTTGTGAATGATTGTCGGGTGATTTCGTCCTTGATTGGCTGCTGTTTTGTAAAGAGTAGTTCCACAACTGTGCGTTTTCGACCTACAGTTATTTGGCAAAATTTTCTCGATTCGACACCTCCGTTCCTGAACTGAACGTATTATCAGGTTTTTTCTCGATACTCTGCAGTTCTTCATAAACACGTTTTTTTTTAGTCGTGAGTCTACAGACAGCTTTGATGCGGCACGCAACGAATTCCTGTCTCGTGCCAACATTTTCATCTCTGAATAGCAGATGCAACCTACGACCTCAATTATTTTCTGGATGTATTCCAATCTCTATCTTCCTCTACTGTTTTTACCCTCTGCAGCTCCCTCTAGTATCGTGAAAATTATTCTCCGATGTCTTAACGGATGTGATGTCGTCCATTCTTCTTGTCAGTGTTTTCAAATGGTTCAAATGGCTCTGAGCACTATGGGACTTAACCTATGAGGTCATGAGCCCCAAAGAACTTAGAATTACTTAAACCTAACTACCCTAAGGACATCACACACATCTATTACCGAGGCAGGATTCGAACCTGCGAGCGTAGCGTTCGCTCGATTCCAGACTATAGCGCCTAGAACCGCTCGACCACCCCGGCCGGCTGTCAGTGTTTTCCATATGCACCTTTCCTTGCTGATTCTGTGGAAAACCTCTTTAGTCCTACTTTGTTAGTACACCTAATTTTCAACATTCTTCTGTACCACCATATCTCACAGGCTTCGATTCTCTTCTGTTCCTGTTTTCACATAGTCGATGTCTCATTACCATACAATGTGTTTTGCTCACGTACATTTTCAGAGATTTCATCCACAACGTAAGGTGTATATTTGATAACTGTAGAATTGTCTGGGCCTGGAATGCCCATTTTGCCAGTGCTAGTCTACTTGTTACAGCCTTCTTGCTCCATACGTCGTCGGTTGTTTTGCCGCTTGGGTAGCAGAGTTCCTCAATTTAATATACTCATCGCTTTCTTCTATCTTCGATTTACTTTCAGACCATGTGCTTTACTCAGGGATTGTTCATTTCAATCAATAGATCCTGTAATTTTTCTGCTCTTTCACTAAGAATAACAATCTGATCACTGGTATACTTTCACCATGAATTTTAATCCCACTCTTGAAGCTTTCTATTACTTCCCTCGTTGCTTCTTTGATGTATAGATCTAACAGTAGGGGTTTATTCGTTATTTCTCATCCACATGTCTTTAATAAAAATGTTTCCGCAAAGTTTCAATGTACTACGATCACTCGTCTTTACTGGGGGCTCTCTCAAGTAACGAAAGATTGTTGCTGTTGTTGTTGTGGTCTTCAGTCCTGAGACTGGTTTGATGCAGCTCTCCATGCTAATCTATCCTACACAAGCTCCTTCATCTCCCAGTACGTACAGCAACCTACATCCTTCTGAATCTGCTTAGTGTATTCATCTCTTGGTCTCCCTCTTCGATTTTTACCCTCCACACTGCCCTCCATTGCTAAATTTGTGATCCCTTGCTGCCTCAGGACATGTCCTACCAACCGATTCCTTCTTCTAGTCAAGTAGTGCCACAAACTTCTCTTCTCCGCAATCCTATTCAATATCTTCTCATTAGTTACGTGATCTAACCACCTAATCTTCAGCATTATTCCGTAGCACCACATTTCGAAAGCTTCTATTCTCTTCTTGTCCAAACTATTTATTGTCCATGTTTCACTTCAATACATGGCTACACTCCATACAAATACTTTCAGAAACGGCTTCCTGATACTTAAATCAATACTCGATGTTAACAAATTTCTCTTCTTCAGAAACGCTTTCCTTGACATTGCCAGTCTACATTTTATATGCTCTCTACTTCGACCACCATCAGTTATTTTGCTCCCCAAATAGCAAAACTCCTTTACTACTTTAAGTGTCTCATTTCCTAATCTAATTCCCCCAGCATCGCCCGACTTAATTCGACTACATTCCATTATCCTCGTTTTACTTTTGTTGATGTTTATCTTATATCCTCCTTTCAAGACATTGTCCATTCCATTCAACTGCTCTTCCAAGACTTTGCTTTCTCTGACAGAATTACAATGTCATCGGCGAACCTCAAAGTTTTTATTTCTTCTTCCTGGATTTTAATACCTTCTACAAATTTTTCTTTTGTTTCCTTTACTGCTTGCTCAATATACAGATTGAATAACATCGGGGAGAGGCTACAACCCTGTCTCACTCCCTTCCCAACCACTGCTTCCCTTTCATGCCCCTCGACTCTTATAACTGCCATCTGGTTTCTATACAAATTGTAAATAGCCTTTCGCTCCCTGTATTTTACCCCTGCCACCTGTAGAATTTGAAAGAGAGTATTCCAGTCAACATTGTCAAAAGCTTTCTCTAAATCTACAAATGCTAGAAACGTAGGTTTCCCTTTTCTTAATCTAGCTTCTAAGATAACTCGTAGGGTCAGTATTGCCTCACGTGTTCCAACATTTCTACGGAATCCAAACCGATCTTCCCCGAGGTCGGCTTCTTCCAGTTTTTCCATTCGTCTGTAAAGAATTCGCGTTAGTATTTTGCAGCCGTGGATTATTAAACTGATAGTTTGGTAATTTTCACATCTGTCAACACCTGCTTTCTTTGATATTGGAATTATTATATTCTTCTTGAAGTCTGAGGGTATTTCGCCTGTCTCATACATCTTGCTCACCAGATGGTAGAGTTTTGTCAGGACTTTCTCTCCCAAGACTGTCAGCAGTTCTAACGAAATTTTGCCTACTCCCGGGGCCTTGTTTCGACTCAGGTCTTTCAGTGCTCTGCCAAACTCTTCACGCAGTATTGTATATCCAATTTCATCTTCATCTACATCCTCTTTCATTTCCATAATTTATCCTCAAGTACATCCCCTTTGTATAAACCCTCTATATACTCCTTTCTGCTTTCCCTTCTTTGCTTAGAACTGGGTTTCCATCTGAGCTCTTGATATTCATACAAGTGGTTCTCTTTTCTCCAAAGGTCTCTTTAATTTTCCTGTAGGCAGTATCTATCTTACCCCTAGTGAGATAAGCCTCTACATCCTTACATTTGTCCTCTACCCATCCCTGCTTAGCCATTTTGCACTTCCTGTCGACCTCATTTTTGAGACGTTTGTATTCCTTCTTGCCTGCTTCATTTACTGCATTTTTATATTTTTTCCTTTCATCAATTAAATTCAATATTTCTTCTGTTAACCAAGGATTTCTACTAGCCTACTTGATACTCTGCTGCCTTCATTATTTCATCCCTCAGAGCTACATATTTGTCTTCTACAGCATTTATTTCCTCCATTCCTGTCGATTGTTCCCTTATGCTCTCCCTGATACTCTGTACAACCTCTGGTTTAGTCAGTTTATCCAGGTCACATCTCCTTAAATTCTTACCTTTTTGCAGTTTCTTCAGTTTTAATCTACAGTTCATAACCAATAGATTGTGGTCGGAGTCCACATCTCCCCCTGGAAATGTCTTACAATTTAAAACCTGGTTCCTAAATCTCTGTCTTACCATTATATAATCTATCTGATATCCTCTATTATCTCCAGGATTCTTCCATGTGTACAACCTTCTATCATGATTCTTGAACCATGTGTTAGCTATGATTAAGTTATGCTCTGTGCAAAATTCTACTAGGCGGCTTCCTCTTTCATTTCTTAACCCCAATCCATATTCGCCTACTATGTTTCCTTCTCTCCCTTTTCCTCCTGTCGAATCCCAGTCAAACATGAATATTAAATTTTCATCTCCCTTCACTACCTGAATAATTTCTTTTATCTCATCATACATTTCTTCAATTTCTTCGTCATCTGAAGAGCTAGTTGGCATATAAACTTGTACTACTGTAGTAGGCATGGGCTTCGTGTCTATCTTGGCCACAATAATGCGTTCACTATGCTGTTTTTAGTAGCTTACCCACACTCCTATTTTTTGTATTCATTATTAAACCTACTCCTGCATTACCCCTATTTGATTTTGTATTTATAATGATGTATTCACCTGACCAAAAGTCTTGTTCCTCCTGCCACCGAACTTCACTAATTCCCACTATATCTATCTTTAACCTATCCATTTCCCTTTTTAAATTTTCTAACCTACCTGCCCGATTAAGGGATCTGACATTCCACGCTCCGATCCGTAGAATGCCAGTTTTCTTTCTCCTGACAACGACGTCCTCCTGAGTAGTCCCCGCCCGGAGATCCGAATGGGGGACTATTTTACCTCCGGAATCTTTTACGCAAGAGGACGCCATCATCATTTAACCATACAGTAAAGCTACATGCCCTCGGGATAAATTACGGCTGTAGTTTCCCTTTGCTTTCAGCCGTTCGCAGTACCACAACAGCAAGGCCGTTTTGGTTAGTCTTACAAGGCCAGATCAGTCAGTCATCCAGACTGTTCCCCTGAAACTACTGAAAAGGCTGCTGCCCCTCTTCAGGAACCACACGTTTGTCTGGCCTCTCAACAGATACCCCTCCGTTGTGGTTGCACCCACGGTTCGGCTGTCTGTATAGTTGAGGCACGCAAGCCTCCCCCCAACGGCAAGGTCCATGATTCAATGGGAGGGGGGGGGGAACGAAAGATTATTACACAAATTATCACACTGATTACCGCACAGAAAAATTAAGGTGCTCCGCCCCCCCCCCCCCCCGCCCTGTTCGAGAGTGGAATGGTAGAGAGACAGCTTGAAGGTGATTGATTGAACCCTCTGCCTGCCACTTTATTGTGAATAGCAGAGTAATCACGTAGATGTAGGTGTATACAAACAGCCCGTATGTTTCACGACGTCTTCACAGTGTTACAATTTTAAGGCCAATTTAAAAGAGCTTTGGAAGACTTAAGATCAAATTTGTTGAATGTATACCACGCTTACGTTTCAGATTACAAACGTCGCTCAGTGTGACAATCAACCACATCCAAGATAGTCTAGAGCCACGCCGGAGATAACCTTTCACAACTGTTCGCAGAACTTTTATAGTGGTGTACCACATCTGTCGTGGCACAGCTCGTGGACTGCTTGAAGATCGAACATTGTGTCCCGCATTGTCAGTCATGCCAACGGTTTCTTCTTCAACAACTTGTGGCGGAATTGGCCGACGGCGACTCTCAAGAGCATTTCCCAAACCGCCGGTCAATTTGAGCTTTCGAACCACGTCGTTCACTACCGGTACGGAAAGAGCACCTCTCCGCACTCCTTTAATGCGCCGATAGTCTTGAAGAGCAGCAGCACTATCGCTCATGTTTAAATAGAACACCTTCACGAGTAAGGCTTTGCTCAACTTGTCCAGTCTTATGTTGACTGCCTGCAGCTGCGATGCTCAATAATACTTGTGTTTCAAACCTACGTCGCCGTACCAGTACAGGCACCTAGCGGCAATTCATGACACTAACACTACTACCAGCGGAAACCGTGTAGCTCACAGTCTGGACATCATTCCTACAAATTTGAGGCCCGTACGGCAAATAGTTTTCCGTCTACAATGAATCAGGCAGCGACAGCTTAATTATAAACACCCTGTAGTACAAACTATCATGACTGTACTACGTGTTTGGAAGACGAATGATCAGTATTTCAGCCCAGTCGCATAAAGCAGGAAGGAGTAAGTTGATCTATATTATGCATGTAAAAAAAAAAGTGATTTTGCAGCGGGTTCCTCATTCAGAAATCATGTTTGAATGTTGTTTGTGAGAAGATGGTGTTATACCTCACATAAGAAGGAGAAACCTCTATTCTGGCCTCTAAAAGAACATCCGTGACAGTTGACGGCTGTATAGCTGCTGCTCCTGCGCAACTGTTGCTAATGTCACCACTGTACTCACGTCGTGTCGGTTGCCCGACTTCGAATTCACATCCGAAATTTTTAGAGCTGTTACAATGCCGTACTACTGAAGAGTGAAGAAATGCTAACAACCACAAGGGTCTCTGCAATTACAAAGAAAAAGTTTGAAGAAATATAGCGAGATAAAGTAAAAATTACGGTGTTTCAGTACTTTAATACACATTTTGATGCCTAGATACATCTCCTCGTCGCATGTTTTAGAAGATGTTTGACTCTAAGGTTTTCAAAGAGAATGTCATCATCATCGGCATCTCCTATTTCACTTGTAAGTAGGCTGTTTAGTTTTTTTTTTATATTGGTAACACCATGTAGCGCTCTGTATGAAAATCACTGGCTATGCTGTGTGCAGTCTGTGGCTGGTTGGCATTGTTGAAAAATTCTCTATTGTAGTGGGCAGTTGGATGTGAAGAGCGCGTAGAGTTGCGCAGTTGGAGGTGAGCCGTCAGCAGTGGTGGATGTGGGGAGTGAGATGGCGGAGTTTTGAGAGCGGATGATCTGGACGTGTGTCCATCAGAGACAGTAAATTTGTAAGACTCGATGTCATGAACTGATATATATATATATATATATATATATATATATATATATATATATATATATATATATATATATATAATGACTTTTGAACACTATTAAGGTAGATACATTATTTGTTCTCCATCAAAATCTTTCATTTACTAACTATGCCTATCAGTAATTAGTGCCTTCAGTTATTTAGCTGGCAGTAGTGGCGCTCGCTGTATTGCAGTAGTTCAAGTAACGAAGATTTTTGAGAGGTAAGTGATTCATGAAAGGTATAGGTTAATGTTAGTCAGGGCCGTTCTTTTGTAGGGATTATTGAAAGTCAGATTGCGTTGCGCTAAAAATATTGTGTGTCAGTTTAGTAATTATCAGAATAACTAAAGAGAGAAATGTCTGAGTACGTTCAGTTTTGCTCAGCTGTTTGAAAATCAAATAACGTAAGGGGTTTACCAGCACTGTAATTCATTAATTTTTCTAAGGGGACGTTTCACACTGCTGCGCGGAGTGGCCGCGCGGTTTGAGGCGCCCTGTCACGGATTCCGCGGCCCCTTCCGCGGGAGTTCGAGTCCTCCCTCGGGAATGGATGTGTGTTTTGTTCTTAGTATAGGTTAGTGTAAGTAGTGTGTAAGTCTACGGACAGATGACATCGGCAGTTTGGTCCCTTAGGAATGCACACACATTTGAACATTACTGTTTCACTGCCACTATCTTCACTGCTGCCGCTGCTACTCCCATTCCTCATCTTAAGCTTAACTCTTCCAGCCTTTGTTCCAGGCCTTTTCCAAGATGTGGCTTGTAGATATGACAATATTGCCCAATGCCTCATGCTCCAAAATTGCGACGTCTTTAATTTAAAATTTTTATTTCTGTCTACAACATTTCATTCCACTTGAGCCCGCATAAGTTCTCTTGCACTGAAATGGCAATGATATGGTGGAAAGAGCAACACTCTAACAGCATTTTCTTCTGCAATATTGTCAATATCATAAAACACATCACGTGATTTACGTTGTGTCACGATTTACAGAAGTCCTGCCTTTTTCTTTTCCTTAACAAATGACACTATGCCATTCTTCTCTAGCAAGTCCGTTATGTCACTCTTCCCGCTACGTGTGACTGAATGCAGTGATGTTGGTGAACTATCGAATCTTACAGCACTGTTCTTTTCCATTCATGGAAGCAAAGAGTATACGGTTGCCGCCATTTCCTCGTTGTAGTCCCCAGATTTATTCAATGTAAACAACAACAAAGCACTTAGAATAAAGCCACTGATTTTTATAACGTGTGAAAGAATGAGCCGACTGCCTTCTAGAACTGGAGCTTCCACTGATCCTCGTGCAGTTTCATTTTTGTGAGGTTAGCAGTTAGATGCTTCCCTCAACAAGCGGCGTGCCCATCCAACGAATCCGTCCTGTTCAAGTCGAACTATTCTTCCAGAAAAAGTTTCCTGTCGAAATCCTATCTACTTTAGCACCACTGAAAGGCTATTTTTTTCCTCCAAAAGACAACATACTGTCTCTTAGTGAGAGAAGCATACGTCCTCTTGAAAATTGTCCGGTTGTGTCGTTTTAACGGCATGCTCTACGACTATTCTTGGAGTCGAAAGAACAGTATTTGGTTCCTGTAGATCTCCTACAAACATATCTCTTACTGTTTTGTTCACAGAAGTCGTCTTGACTTTTCAAGCTGTGATTTGTTTCTTAGGAGTCAGCTGAAATCTAAGTTCTTCCCGTGTGACCAACCACACATTATGCAGGAACTGAAGAAGTAAATTCTGGGAGTAGTTAGTCGAATTACAGTGCCAGTCCTGTAAGATGTGACGTCTAACTCCCGTAAAAGACTTGAAGTGGGTGTGAAGGAAAATGAAATGTCGGGCATATACATAATGTCATTTTTAAGTGATGGGCGTTTTGAATAGCAAGTATTGAAAATTCGTGATGTATGTTTTCATATCACTGTGAATAAATTTGTATCTCTGGTGGAGGTTTCAAAACCACCCAGTTCACTGCCGCATCTATTATAACAGGCCTGCAGTAAAGAATAACTTCCTCAAAATAGCATCGTACGTTATGCACAAAAAAAAAAAAAAAAAAATGGATACTCTCCGACTCAAAAACTTGTCCAGCTTTGCATCTCATATTAACCATCATTGAGACTGTGTTGGAGATAACAACGACAATCTTTTTGTGCTACACATTGATGACGAAGGGTTAGCGATAGAGCTCCTCGAAAAGTTAGAGATTTACATTAACAAATTAAAATCACTTCAAAAATCATTAACGACCAAACTGAATCAACGGAGAACTTTTTCTTTCAGAATTTCCAAGACATCCTGGCACCAAAACATCAAAAACGACAATAATAAGACATATTTATACCCTTGCATAAATTATACTCTCCTTCTCATGTAACAACTATGGAATTCTGTTACCCATTCAGCCTTTATTACATAGCAAATATTTCACTTTATTTGATCATCTTTTCTGTAAATTTTAATCCCTGTTGCATTTATTTTGCCAATATAGGAACACTCTTACAGCTAGCGTGATTCACTTAAACATATTACCTGTACATGCAATATTTAAACTGTAATACAATTCATCACAGTCCAAAATCATGATGTAACAAGGTGTTATATCTATAATTCAAATTGTTTGTAACAATATCCAGTGTTTACCTTCCGTAAAACCAAGTGCAACTTAATATTGTATATATTGGTGTCTATTACCTAATACTATACATTCGGGGAACCGCTTTGCTGTGGATATCATATTGGAATGCACTGTAAGCATCCAAAACATGACAACATTACCGTTTCATAAATTTCATTTTCCCCGAGCGTCATAACCACACTGTCTAGCTGCAATTACTCCACGATATACTCGTAAAGTTCCTGTAACACCTCCATCTCATGATGAATCTGCAGTGGCTTGAAAGGATGTCAATAATACAATGAATCACATCAAAAATCCAATATATTGACTGGTTGCCTATTTGTACTAATTAAATCACCTAATGAGAAATTACGTAGTTCATCAGAAATGACATCTAGGGTTTCCCAAGGGAGAGTTATAGGCCCTCTGCTGTTCTTAATCTATATAAACGATTAAAGAATTTAAAAGATAATCTGAGCAGCTCTCTTAGATTGTTTGTAGATGGTACATCGTTCACCCTTTATTAAGTAATCGAATATATCAAGTAAACGAATTTGAAAAAGGTTTGGACAAGATACGTGCATGGTGGTAAACGTGACATTTGACCATGAACGATAAAGAAGTGTAAGATCCTCTACAAGAGTACTAAAGAACTTTTATAAAATTTCAGTTCCATGAGAAATAAAAATTAAAAATTGTCTATTCTATAAACATCTATGGATTAAAATTACAAATAATTTAAAATGGCACCACCACATTGAAGATATATAAGGTCAACTAAAGACTGCATTTTTTTGGTAGAATATTTGGAAGACGGAATAAATTTACTATAGAGACCATCTATACTACTCTTGACTATCCTCTTCTGGAATACTGCTGCACGGTGTGGGATGCTCACTAGATGTGACTGACGGAGGACATTGGAGTTCAAAGAAGGACGACTCGTTTTGCCCACTCTAAGAAAATAAAAAAGACGCACCACGAAGGACTTATCGGAATGTGACGGAAACTGGCAAGATTTAATATAGATGTACAGACAGAAAATTATAACAATGTCAGAAAATTGGTTCATTTATTCAAGAGACAAATCGAGCAAGTGAATAACGCGTTGGGTTCACATCTGGCCCTTACGCAGACAGTTATTCTGATTGACATTGATTGATACAGTTACTGGATGTCCTCTTGAGGGTTATCGAGACAAATTCTGTCCTATAGAAGCGTTGGAGCTGGGGAGCCGTGCTCATAATGCTCCAAAGGTTCTTAATTGGGGATAAATCCGGTGACCTTGTTGGCCAAGGTAAGGTTAGGCAAGCACGAAGACAAGCAGTGAAAACTCTCGTTCAAATGGTTCAAATGGCTCTGAGCACTATGGGACTTAACATCTTTGGTCATCAGTCCCGTATAACTTAGAACTATTTAAATCTAACTAACCTAAGGGCATTGCGCACATCCATGTCCGAGACAGGATTCGAACCTGGGAGCGTAGCGGTCGCGCGGTTCCAGACTGAAGCGCGTAGAACCGCTCGGCCACTCTGTCCGGCCAAAACTCTCGTCATGTGACACCGGGCGTAATCTTGTGAAATGTAAGCCTCGCATCGTTTCTCATGGATGACAACAGTACGGACGCAGAATACCGTCAACGAATCGCTTTGCTTGAAGGGTGCCGCGGATGATAATCAAAGAGGTCCTGCTATAAAAAGAAATGGCACCCCAGACCTCGTTGTCAGGCCGTGTGGCGGGCGGCAGTCAGAATGGAATCTCACCGCTGTCATGCGCATTTCCAGACACGTCTTCGAAGGTCGTCGGGGCTCAGTTCGAAGCAGGAGTCATTACTTGAGTCAATTCTACTCTGCTTCATAAGATTCCAGGCTCAACATCATTCGATGACAAGTCGAATAACTGCTCGCGTAAGGACCAGAGGTGGACCAGTGCATTATTGACTTGCTCAATTTGTTAAGTTCCTTCTCTTGAATATATCACCCGACTTCTCTGAAACTGCAATAGTTTGTTTATCTGTAAAAGTAAATCACATCTGCCGATATCCGTCCCATTTGAATAACTCCTTCGTGGAGCGTCTTTTTAGAGGGTACTATTGCGGAGGATAAGATAAGCGAGTTGCGATGGCAGCCATTACAACAAAGGCGTTTTCCATTACGACGAAGTTTCTGTCACCTACTTTCTCTTCTTCTTCATCATCATCATTTAAGACTGATTATGCCTTTCAGCGTTCAGTCTGGAGCATAGTCCCCCTTACAGAATTCCTCCATGATCCCCTATTCCGTGCTAACATTGGTGCCTCTTATGATGTTAAGCCTATTCCTTCAAAATCATTCTTACCCATGAGTCTCTTGGGTAGCCCACCATCTAAGCCTGTTCGCCCTGACTGCTACATCTATAGAGTTCAGTCCCAGGTTTTCTTTGATTTCCTCATTGTGGACACCCTCCTGCCTTTGTTCCCATCTACTAGTACTTGCAATCATCCTAGCTACTTTCATATCCGTAACCTCAACCTTGTTGATAAGGTACCCTGAATCCACCCAGCTTTCGCTCCCATACAACAAAGTTGGTCGAAAGATTGAACAGAGCACAGATAACTTAGTCTTGGTACTGACTTCCTTCCTGCAGAAGAGAGTAGATCGTAGCTGAGCACTCACTGCATTAGCTTTGCTACACCTCGCTTCCAGTTCTTTCACTAGGTTGCCATCCTGCGAGTATATGCACCCTAAGTACTTGAAACAGTCCACCTTTTCTAACTTTGTTCCTCCTATTTGGCACTCAATCGGTTTATATTTCTTTCCCACTGACATTACTTTCGTTTTGGAGATGCTAATCTTCATACCATAGTCCTTACATTTGTGATCAAGCTCTGAAATATTACTTTGCAAACTTTCAATCGAATCTGCCATCACAACTAAGTCATCCGCATAAGCAAGACTGCTTATTTTGTGATCACACATCTTAATCTCACCCAGCCAGTCTATTGTTTTCAACATATGATCCATATATAATATGTACAACAGTGGAGACAGGTTGCAGCCTTGTCTTATCCCTGAAACTACTCTGAACCACGAACTCAATGTACCGTCAACTCTTAACTGCTGCCTGACTATCCATGTAAAGAATTTTAATTGCTTGCAAAAGTTTGCCTCCTATTCCATAATCTCGTAGAACAGACAATAACATCCTCCTAGGAACCCGGTCATTTCTAGATCTATAAAGCATAGATACAATTCCCTGTTCCATTCATAACACTTTTCCATTATTTGCCGTAAGCTAAAGATCTGGTCCTGACAACCTCTAAGAAGCCTAAACCCACACTGATTTTCGTCCAATTGGTCCTCAACTAATACTCGCACTTTCCTTTCAACAATACCTGAGAAGATTTTACCCACAACGCTGATTAAAGAGATACCCCTGTAGTTGTTACAATCTTTTCTGTTTCCATGTTTAAAGATTGGTGTGATTACTGCTTTTGTCCAGTCTGATGGAACCTGTCCCGACTCCCACGCCATTTCAGTTATCCTGTGTAGCCATTTAAGACCTGACATTCCACTGTATTTGATGAGTTCCGACTTAATTTCATCCAGCCCAGCTACTTTATTGCACTGCAATCTATTGACCATTTTCACCACTTCCTCAAATGTGATCCTATTTCCATCCTCATTCCTATCCCATTCTATCTCGAAATATGAAACATTACTGATCATATTTTCTCCTACATTGAGCAACTCTTCAAAATATTCCCTCCATCTGCCCAAGGAATCCACAGTATTCACTTACAGTACCTACTTTCCCTTTCGGATGAAACTAATTTGATTGCCACCTACATAGGGAGGAATGAGGATCGTAATAAAATGACAAAGTCAGAGCTGGCACGGAAAAGTTGAGGTCTCCATTGTTCCCAAGTGCTATTCAAGAATGGAACAGTCGAGAAATAATCTTCATTCTGGCGAAGCTGTATCTGTCCAGTAACATGTCACCCCGATATGACTGCGCCAGGTTTGTGTCAGGAACAACTACACACAGAAAGAGTCCAAGTTCCATAAGTATTTCTTCCAACACTCAAATGTCATAAGAACTGAATACAATGAACACTGTTAGAAAATATCCCTTCTAGCATCCAACTCCAACATTGACAGGCTGAAATAGTATGAGGCAATCTCAGGTAGAATCCGTAGTTACCACTTCCGAGCGGATGTCCTGAAGATCTTCAGAGACGCTCACTGTAACTGAGGCTGTTTGCCTGCCGAAGACTGCCGCGTAGGCTCTATACTTTCGGCCTTTTTTTCATTATTTCGCTTATAGATTCTAAACCGTACGTTTCTGCTCAGAACATGATGATATCCTACAAAGAATTACAGAGACTGATAAATGACAGCTAATCTAGAGTTCGGTTGTTGCATAGATAAGACGCAAATAGACTAGTAACGTCTCTCATGAGGCTACGTGCTATATTTCTTCTCTCACTTCGCAGTGATTCGTAGAGTATAGAAGTAGGCATGACCACTGAAGTGAAATGTATTGTGTGGCAGTGTCCATATGTAATACTGACCCCACGAGTCGCTGGCGAGCCGTTTGCTTTCGTCATGTACAAAGAGACTGGAGCTGCTGCCATCAGAGGGATGGAAGGCAGGACACTGTAACACTCGGGACAGACAGAACGGCGCCGTTGTCAAGGTGGCCTATACGTAGTAAGCACAATGCTCTGCGGATCACTGCAATGGACAAGCGCGGCGGCGCACGGAATGACAGACTGATGACGTGTTCACCGACGGAACGCGAGCAGCGGCAACTTTGCTATCGAGCTGACTGGCGGGAAGCCATTAACCATTAGACACACTGCCGCTAATAATACCTCGCCGCTGCAATCCCTATCGCAACAGCGCACTCGGCGTTCGCCAAATGGCAGTGCGAGATTGCTAGCGGTGGAAGAGCATATTCTCCTCTCTGATAATGCGTAGAAGCGTTCTGGTGTGTCGAGTGCGTGATGAGATGCAGCTGCGATACGCTCGGTAACAATCCGGTTTGGATACCGACCCATGCAGTGTTTTATAGGAGTGAGAGCGGCAACTGCTGCCGTTTTCTCCTTTTTCCGCATCCACTGTACGTCGTGATATTCTACAAAGCATCAGAGAGCAAACTGATACTTTGGTTCAAGGAGTGAACTCGGGACGAGCGGGATTAAAATCATTGCCCAGATACCTTTATTGTATTTTTTTGTGTTTTCCGTAAATTATTTCGCGCAGATGTATGACTGGTCCTTCAGCTACGTCCGCCAGCTTTCCACATCCAATCACGTAACTAACGATCTCTTCTCGTAACAGTCAGCGACAGTTGCATTTTAGCTCACGTTCCACACAGGCAGGACAATACATTCAACAAATCTACATTAATTCGAAATGCAATAATTGAGGAATTATATGCTTCCTTATATTGTAACCAGCTAAGAAAACCTGATTTGCCGGGATATTTATTTATTCCTCTCTTCTATTAGCCCATCTCCTCTTCAGTCCTCTCTCTGTCCATCTTCTTCCCCCTCTCTCTGTCCATCTAATTTTGCTCCTACCCTCTGTCCATCTCCTCTTGGCCCCATTTTCTGTCCATCTCCTCCTTACCCTCTCCCTGTTGAACTCTTCCCTTTTCCATCCTGTGTCCATCAAAAATGTTCAAATGTGTGTGAATTCCTAAGGGACCAAACTGATGAGGTCATCGGTCCCTAGACTTACACACTACTTAAACTAACTTATGCTAAGAACAGCACACACACCCATGCACGAGGGAGGACTCGAACGTCCGGCGGGAGAGGCTCCGCAATTCGTGACATGGTGAATCTAACCGCACGGCCATTCCGAGCGGCTGTCCATCTTTTCCTCTTTCCTACCTCTGTCCTTCTTCTCCCCTTCCCTTCCTTTGTCCATTTCTTCCTCACCCTCTGTCTGTTCATCTACCCATCCCACATCTCTATACCTGTCTCTTTCTCCTCCAGGCTCTGTCCATCTCCTCCTTTTTACTTTCTTTGTCCATCTCCTCATCTTACCTCTCTCTGTCCATTTCACCGTCCCCTACCTCTGTTCATCTCCTTTTCTTCCTATCTATGCCTATCTCCTCTTTCTCCCTCTTTGTTTGTCCATCTCCTTGTCCTGCTTCTCCCTCCACGTTATCACACTGGTGGTTCTAATCCTTACAGTATTTCTCAAATGGTTCAAATGGCTCTAAACACTATGGGACTTAACATGTGAGGTCATCATTCCCCTAGACTTAGAAATAGTTAAACGTAACTAACCTAAAGACACCACACACATCCATGCCCAAGGCAGGATTCTAACCTGCAGCAGGGTGGTTCCTGACAGAAGCTCCTAGAAACGCTCTGCCACAGCGGCCGGCTCAGTAGTTCTCTCCAGCCTGTAACTAATATATGCATCAAATGTGACTGAAATCATTCCAGGGGCTGAGGATGGACTTCTTACCAGTGGTTTTGCCCATATGTGCACATTTCAGATATATTTCACATATATTTAACATATCTGTACATATATTTCACCTGTCTCTCTACTGAATTTCACGCTATAGTTTCATTTTCATGCAGCTGTTTATGAAGTCGTATCTCCTGAACTATGTTTTGTATATTTATATAATTTTACATGCACATACAGTGGCATATGTGCCTACTGCCAGAGATATGCGTTGTGAACTGAGTTTTGAGTTAACAGTAAAAAAATAATAAATTAAAACCTCATGCATGACGCAGCAGATTCTCATGCACTTGTCTGTTTGCGACTTCAAATTTCCTGAACTATGTGTCGTAAAATGATATAATTTTTTTAGGTATATTCAGCGGCATATGTGGCTACTGTCGGTGAAATGTGTTGCAAATGGAGTTAGTGTCAAAGATGTAATAAGCTGAAACGTCATGCATAATGTGGCAGTCTTTCACTGTTTGTGACATCATATCTCCTGAATCATATGTTGTAAAGTGATATAGTTTTCTAGGTACAGTCAGCGGTATATGTGGCTGCTGTCTGTGATATATGTTGCGAATAGACTCAGTAGTAAAGAATTAACAGTTTAAAACGTCATGCATGATGTCACAGTTTTTCACACATCTCAGTATTTGATACCATTTCTCCTGTGCCATATTTCATACAATTATATGAATTTGTAGACATATTTAGCGACAAATGTGGATCCTGTTCACGAAAAGAACTGCAAATAGATTTAATAACAATGAAGTAATAATTGCAAACGTCTTGCATGATGCAGTAGCTTTTCAAGCACTCAGTATTTGTAACATCGTATCTACTAAGCTAAGTGTCACATAATGATGTAATTTTTCTGGTAAATTCAGTGATATGTTTGAATACTGTCTGAAAAATGTGTCACCCTTAAAATTAGAAGCAAAGAAGTCATAAATTAGAACGACATACTTCATGTGTTAGTTTAATAGCATGAACAACGAAAATGTAGTAAGTGACGAACTTTTTCCTTCCATAATTTTGTGGGGGGCGACAGAGAGAACAAATTACTTAAAGATATGAAATTATGTTCTAAGTTTTTTGCAAATTTCTAATTGCTGGGTATTTTCGCATAGTGGGCTACACCCCTTTTTCAACCCATCCGCACCTCTTCGAAGGTTGGTCCTTCTTACCCCCACAATTATTTTTTACAGACATTAAATGATACGTGTACGAAGTTTGGCTGAAATTGATCCAGTGATTTAGGAAGAGATGAGGAACTACATGCATATGCAAATACATATATTCATCCATTTTTATAGTGTGTATGGATATCTTCATCTAGGAGGATATCAACACATTGTCTCCAACAGTATGTGAAAAATTTTCACAGTTTGAAACATTTGTTATCATATGCATAAGACTCTTGCACCAAATTTGGTTATCCCTCAGAAATGAGACACGTTTTGTCATTGTAGTGGCAAATTCTCGTTTTTTTCCCTTTGTAGCTAGTTTACAGCTCGGAAGCACATAAAACAACCCCTACACTAAAGTCACAGTTGGCTCAGGAGTAAAGTCGTATATAAATTATTTATGAGTTTGCCCAATCAGTACGCATACTTCACTTTAGTTGCAGATTCCTGATGGCTAAAAATGGTATTGAGGCAGAAACTAGTAGTTGTAGGGTTCCGTTCCTGCATGTGTAAAAATTAAACCCATGTAGCATCGCTTTGTTGTCCGTCTGTCGATCGGGCTTTTGTCCAAGTGTGGGAAACCCTTTTCCTCATGAACGAGTAGACGTATCGTACTGAAACGTGTCTCATGTACTAATGTCTTCGGGCCCTTGGTGGTGTAAAAAAATTAAGCTTCCGATTTAATGCAGACAAAGCATACGGCCATTTATGTCAAATACACTACTGGCCATTAAAATTACTACGCCACGAAGATGACGTCCTACAGACGGGAAATTTAACCAACAGGAAGAAGATGCTGTGATATGCAAATGATTAGCTTCCCAGAGAATTCACACAAGGTTGGCGCCGGTGGCGACACCTACAATGTGCTGACATGAGGAAAGTTTCCAAGCGATTTCTCATACACAAACCAGTTGACCGGCGTTGCCTAGTGAAACGTTGCTGTTATGCCTCGTGTTAGGAGAAGAAATGCGTATCATTTCGTTTCCGTCTTTGATAAAGGTCGGATTGTAGCCTATCGCGATTGCGGTTTATCGTATCGCGACATTGCTGCTCGCGTTGGTAGAGATACAATGACTGTTAGCAGAATATGGAATCGGTGGGTTTAGGAAGGTAATACGGAACGCCGTGCTGGATCCCAATGGCCTCGTATCACTAGCAGTCGAGATGACAGCCATCTTATCCGCATGGCTGTAACGGATCGTGCAGCCACGCCTCGATCCCTGAGGCAACAGATGGGGACGTTTTCAAGACAACAACCATCTGCACGAACAGTTCGACGACGTTCGCAGCACCATGGACTATCAGCTCGGAGACCATGGCTGCGGTTACCCTTGACGATGCATCACAGACAGGAGCGCCTGAAAATGGTGTACTCACTGACCAACCTGGGTGCACGAGTGGCTAAATGTCATTTTTTTCGGATGAATCCAGGTTCTGTTTACAGCATCATGATGGTCACATCCGTGTTTGGCGACATCGCAGTGAACGCACATTGGATGCGTGTATTCGTCATCACCATACTGATGTATCACCCAGCGTGATGGTATGGGGTGCCATTGGTTACGCGTGTCGGTCACCTCTCGTACGCATAGACTACACTTTGAACAGTGGACGTTACATTTCAGATGTGTTACGACCCGTGGCTCCACCCTTCATTAGATCCCTGCGAAACCCTACATTTCAGCAGGATAATACACGACCGCATGTTGGAGGTCCTGTACGGGCCTTTCTGGATACAGAAAATGTTCGACTGCTCTCCTGGCCAGCACATTCTCCAGATATCTCACCAACTGAAAACGACTGGCCAATGGTGGCAGAGCAACTGGCTTGTCACAATACGCCAGTCACTACTCTTGATGAAGTGTGGTATCGTGTTGAAGCTGCATGAGCAGCTGTACCTGTACACGCCATCCAAGCTCTGTTTGACTCAATGTCCAGGCGTAGCAAGGCCGGTATTACGGCCAGAGGTTGTTGTTCTGAGTACTGATTTCTCAGGATCTATGCACCCAAATTACGTGATAATGTAATCACATGTCAGTTCTAGTATAATATATTTGTCCAATGAATACCCGTTTATTATCTGCATTTCTTCATGGTGTAGCAATTTTAATGGCCAGTAGTGTATTTTGATAATCACAAACTCCCTCATGGAAACCTATAGTGTACTTCTCGTTGACCTAGAATCATGATATTTGACAAGAAGTGAGGTTTAATAGTACAAGTATAGATCAAAAGACCTAAAACTGTTAATCTGTACAGTAACAAAACACGAAACAAATAGTCTTTCATACTGTTTCGGGACGATATCTTTCCAGTATCAACGTCGGTAACAGGCAAAAATCGTAGAGATTCTCAAATTTCGGTATGGATGAACCGTCTACATACAAAATCAAGTTTGTAAGGAGTCCTCAGAGCGCGAGTCCTGCTCACACATGATCAATTTTTCATTGTAAGTCACATGTTTAGGGCTCTGCAGTGATGGAAGCTAACGAAGAGTCGATGTTAACAAACCCCAGTCACATTAAGCATTTTCTTTTAATCACTTATCCAGTGTAAAGGAAGAGGGTAAGTGGATGGGTATCTGATGGGAGATGGTGAAATAAAACAGCTGACTAACAAAACTGTGAGTATATTCTGACAGCGGCGTCCGCATAAATTTTTCAAGGAAGGGAGAGTTGGGCCGGATTGAAAGGAGGCGAAAGACTCTAAAATTTGCATTTTTCGATATGAATGACTTGGTCGTTTGAGACAAGTCAGGCCATAAGAACTAAATTTTATAGGTGACACAAAAACTTATTATATTCCTTAGAACTCAGGTTCTCCACCCAGTGTACGAATGAAAACTGCACTCCAGATTCCACGGCGGGTGGAGGGTGAGGGGAATGCCCCCTCTTCCTATTTGTCCCTCCCCTTGTAGATGCTTATGCATTCTCGGTAGTCAGGAAATGGATGGGTCCACCAGGGGCGAGAGTAAAGAACTACTGCCAGTCTACTGGGGGGGGAGGGGGGTCAAACAAAGGAAGAGTACCGAGCCACACGTATTTAGCTGAAAATGGAATGTGACAAATAGGATTAAATAACCGGGATAATTTTGAAATAATATAAAATAATATAATTTTTAGCAGCTTTTAAACCATCTAACTCTAGCAACGAAATTAGAATCGGATCGTCAATAACGGGCAATCTTAAGGAAAAATCTTCGTACACTGAACTAGAAGTGCATCAAGCCACCAGAACACTAAAAAAGAATTACGGTAGAATTGTTAAAATTATCAAAACCACCAATTACAAAATACCTATATTTGTGTATCAAGAATAACTTCTAGAAGTGTGAAAAATGTCGCTAATCTAGCCACTAAATAAAAAGGGAAATAAACAAGAAGTTAATAATAGCAAAGGAGTGTTTCTTCTTCCACTGGTGTACAAAATATTATCAGTAATTCGGCTAAACGGAAGAAATTCTAGCTGAACAAAATAGGAAGTATAAGAACACTTTGGAGAAGAGAGGATTCTGTACAGAACACACTACTATCTTCAAATTAATATTTTAGCGTGTGATGTAAAATCAGTAAATCCATAATACTTTCACTTATAGGTCTGACTCAGATTAAAAAAGCCATTATAGAATTTAGAGTCAAAATAAAGTAATGAAACGAATTCAAGACACTGTCACAATGTTCAAATAGTAATTTACGGTGAAATATCACAGCTATTTGAAATTAAAAGAAACGTTTCTGATTAACAATTTTTTTTTATATAAGGATCCAGTGTTTGGACTTCAAAAAGCACAAAATTCAACCAGACTAATTCCAGAAACAGAAAGAGGTAAAATCGAAAAGTTGATTAAATTAAAATATCTTGGTGAAACCTTACAGCAGGTTGTATTAGCGGTATCAGCAGCAGAGATAAGAACTAACGAATGGGAAGAACATATAATTAAACTAAAAACATTTATAACTTTAAGTGCATCTCTAGAAATTCAAAACTGAAACACTGTTCTACAATGGTAGGACAGAATTGTTACCTATATGTGAATGCTTAAAGCTAAGCCAGAAGCTACATAAAGTACCTTTGTGTAGTTAATTTAGTGACATGTTTCTCTACTATGTCTCACTGTTAATATGCTTCTGTATAAGATTCGACGTATCTCTATCGTTATCAGCCCGACGATTTAACTAAAGACTTTTCTTTTAAGAATGAAATTTTTACCTCAGTGGAGTGTACGCCGCAGTGAAGTTCCGGACCGAGACTCGAACTCGGGGAGTTTGGAAGGTAGTAAATGAGGTACTGCCTGAAGTAAAGCTTTGAGAAGAGTTTGTATATGGTGACAGGTTAACTCATTCGGTGGAGGACTTGCCCCTTGAAAGTCATTGTTCAGGAGTTCGAGTGTCAGTTCGACGAGCATTTCAAATCTGCAAGGAAGTTTCAGATTTTTTTTCATAATTTCTGTACGATCTGTTTCACGTATTATCCACAAAAAAACTTGCTAATTTGAATGCAGAATGGAAATGCTTGGATTTTATGTTGACTAACAGATTCTTTTTATTAAAACTACCTCCACTCGTGGTTTTAACATTCTTGCTTTATTCATGCATTAGCGCAATCCCCTGGATTGCATAATTTTATTTAATATTTACACTTACTAATTTTATAATTTTTTGAACTCTAGTACTGGCCATTTACACTTGTTTCCTAGACTGGCCGTGAGTCAGACCTTCTCAAACGGTGTACATGAAATGTATTCGCAGTTGCGAATATGGACTACCATCAGCTGTGTAATGGAATGACGACAAAGAAAATTTGTGCCGTACCGCGACTCAAACTCGGATTTCCGCTTATGGCGAGCGGGCTACCCAAGTACGATTCACGGCCAGACTCACAGTTCCTCATGTCGTCAGCCATGGCTTACGGTAGTCCATATTCGTAACTGCGAATACATTTCATGTATTTCGTTGCCACAGTGCCCGTTCCTTCGGATATGTAAGCATGTCCGAAGGAACTTTGCATCGTAACTCGGAATAACATGAGGGATGTAATATCGTATTCTCAAACAGTATTTGAAGTCTAACCGTTTATGATAGTTTTCTTCGAGAGGCTTATTGATTCAAGAACTCTCTCTGAAGCACTATTCGTATGTAGCCTTGAATTCTGTTTCTGAGTTGAGCTTATTACAAAATCTCCTTTGTTTGAGTTCTCTTCGTTGAATCTTATCATTTTTCCGGTGGTTAGAGTCACATTTCCTAAAAGTGAACTCATTCTATTAATTTAATGTTTGATTTGGTGCGTAAGGGCATTTGTTTGAATAAACTGTCTTGAAGAGCAAACTCCTCTTGCTTTCCATGCAATTCTGTGCTCAAAACGTTCATTCTCAGAACATACTCTTCAGTTGCAGGCCTGCGTTGTCCCGAGTAGACTTCTTACTGCGAGGAACAATCTCTTCGCCTGTGAGAATCCGCTTATGTCTTCCTTGCTTTGTCCTTCATCAGTTAACTGACTTCGAAGGCAGTAGAATTCTTTCACTATATCTGCAGTTTCGTCCTCCATTTTTCTCCGAAGATAGTCGCTAACCTCATATCTACCTCTCTTGAATATTGTACCCTATCTTTGGTCTACTCTGAGTTCATATTATGTGCACGTTAGACTGTTTATTTCATTCGACAGGTCCTGCTATTCTTCACTTTCGCAGAGGATAGCAGTGTCATCGTCTACTCTTTGTATCCTTTCATTCTGTATTACGGCCACAATCCTGAAACTTTCACTTATGTCCTTCATTGTTTCGCCGCTATACGGATTGATCAGTAAATGAGAGAGAAAGAATACGTCCTTGCCTTAGGCGCTTGTTGAATCTCAGTACTTTTTCAGTGTTAGTGGAAGCAAATAACCCGGTAACGGGAAAGAATAGTTTTTCACGTAGTCCATAATTAAGTGGTAAATTCACATAAAATTTTTACGAAATATTTTTCAATAATAGTTTTTCGTGGCGACATTCTTGAATAAATGCTTAGCGGAGTTCTTTCCGTGTCAGATTTGTCATGATGCATCTCGGAATAGACTGAATTCTCAGTAAGATTTGATTACGTTTTCCTAACACATGAGATTTGACTAGGTTCAGATACTGTCTGTTCTAACACACACAAATGCAGGTATGTTCTTAATAAATCTTGTTTCTGCAGGTTAGCATACTTTGCAGCAGGGAACCTGCTGATGTTGTGTGCCTCCATAACGAAACATTTGTAAGAGGTCCATGATTAACGAATTTGTTGCTAGCTCACTCGAGCAGATGTAATTTCGATGGATTACTCATGCGCTGCCTGCGATATGTAAGCTGTAAGATAATCTGAGACCAAAGAGCAGTGTTGACTGCAGTAGGAACTGTGTGGCAGTAGCAGTAAGTAGTTGCTTGCAGTCTGGTGTATCGTGTTGGCTGGGCCGGTCGTGTGCAGCGATGTCGCAGCCTGAGCGTTGTAGTATAAGGTAAAAGCAGCCACGCGCATATGTAGTAAATTTTTCTAAAAAATCTCTAATAATAATCTTTCTCATAAAAAGTAACTTTTGACAATCACTCATCTCAATTTAAAGAATTTACTAATTTCTCCAATCCTTGGTCATCCAGATTATTAAAAGGAAAAATTAGTTGTTTCTTTTTATACGTGACAAATCTATCGGGCAGCATTGCACAGAGCTGCGCCAGAGAACTTTGTTATAGGAGCAGATATATACGCGTTATCTGGCAACCTAATTGAGGTAAGATTTTTCAATTTATTCAGAATGAATTTTCAGGGCTATGACGTCGTACTGCTGACGTTCTAAATTTACCAGTTTAAATTCACAGTCATTATTGAAAGGTTACAAGTGAGCGACAATTTTATTGAGAGGTTAATCACATTGTATTATTGGTAGGTTACGGAATTTATCTGTTGGTAGGTTACGCTAAATGTCAATGTTATGATTATATTTTTTACTGTTGGGAGGTTTCGGAACTTTTACTGTTGAGAGGTTACACTAAATGTGAATATTATTCATATTATTTTACTGTGGGGAGGTTACACAGTACACTTGTCTGGTTATCAGTGGCGGACCAATAGTCTTCTTCGATGCTTCCATTGATAAGATGAAATCGGATGATATACGAGTAAGTAGGACACATAACAGCAGATACGTCTTGTGCGCTTCTGAACGGTGTGTTATATTACTTGAAGGCAACTGTGAGGAGAGTGTGCACAAAGTAACTTGGCTCGTACCTTCGCAGCCGCCGCAATGGGAGGAAAAGACTGTGGTGGTGGTGGTGGGGGCTCCATTGTGAATTATCAGTGTGTGGTATGGGAAGTGTAACTTGACAGCTGAAGTCTATTCACGAATGTGTATCTCTTGTAAGTTGCTATAGTTAACAAGTCTGGAAACGGTCGTATTCACAGGCTGAGTCAGTTCGATCAGTAATTTGACAGTTATAGACGATCAGTTTCATTATCTTCTCGCTAGGGTACTGAAAAAAAGATAGACTCTTTTACAAAAAATTAACGACTTGCTGCCGAAGGAAATCTCATAAAACAAAATAAGGCTAAGAAATGTGGTGTGGTGGGCGACGTCAAAAAGTACAATACTGCCAACGTAAAATAAAAAATCTTCTGTTGAGTGTTAAATATGGTGTTAACCCCCAGAAACGTGCTTGGTTTGTTACCTAAAAATAAAATTATCTTCTCCTTCTTCCGTGATTCCCCATAGTAATGAAGTCTTAGGAAGTACTTTTAGTTATGTTTAATGCTGTTTACTGAAAAAGTGGAATACTTAGTGAGTCCTACAACCCTCTCAAGCACAGCTTTTAATCAGATCTTTGCTTCCTTGTTTGCTCTTCAAACAAACATGGCATATAACGACACTTATATGGCTGTAAAGAACTTTGCCCACAACCATAGTGCGCTAAGGACTAGGTGCCGTGCAATGTCGTGGGTGGTTGTAACTAAAATGCCGGTTCATTGAAGACGGTAATTATCGTATGACAGCGAAACTTGAGAAATATTCTAACGCGTTAATGTGGAACCAATTCACACTGGAAAAAAATAAATCCAATATTGGCTGCCCGGTGCAAATCTAGCACTTATGCAAGAAAGATATATAGAAATGTTTCTATATGTAACGGATTAGGGACGGAACGTGGTCAGCAAAGGTGAAACATGTGAGAAAGGCATAGTTTGGATTTTTTTTAATTAACCAACGCTTACACAATTTGTTCACTAGGAGCACCAGAGACGTCGACGAGAGGCCATATCCATAAAATTGTATGATCAAGACTTGCTCGCAGCGTTTCGAGTGGAGTCTGACCAATGCATTTCTGTATACTGGCCTTCAGATCAAGTAGAGACCAAATGTATTCCTGCTAAATGCGTGCTTGCAGATATCCCCAGGACCAAAAGTTACCTGGATTGAGATCAGATGATCTAGCAGGTCATGGATCTGGAAAAATTCTGGAGATAATACCTTCATGGAAGGTCACATTAAACAGATCGTTCATTTGCCTCACCTTGGAAGAAAGCTTTGGTTTACAAACAGTTGCCCTCTTCCAAAGAGGGAATCACATGCTGTACAAGGAGATCTCGAAAACGTGTAGACGTCACGATGTACTTGACAGGCCTACTGGGTGTACTCCTATCAAAAAAACGGTGGTTGTGAATCCACACAACACCGTCGCGTGAAGCGAGTGCGATGGTTCTTTGTGGGCAACAAGCGGTTTAACAGTACCCAAAGTTCGACAGTTTTGTACATTCATTGCTCCCTGTGGTGTAAAATATGCCTCGTGACTACATAGACATATCCAGCCACATGTCAACAATGTCGATATGTGCCAGAAACCGAAGAGCAAATTCATAATGTTGATGTGAATCATGGGGGTTCAGCACCATCTGCATCTTGTACGGCTGCCACTATAAAACAGACCGCAAAACTTTCTGTACTATTGACCATGGGATGGACAATTCTCCTGAGACTGCACGAGCACTAGCGGTATCTGGGACACCCGCTGCGTACTTCGTTACAGCAGTAGCATTCTCGTCAATAGGTTCCACGGGGTCAGGATGCCTTCCTTTTCCAGGTGCCTCACCAAGCTTACCCGTGTTTTCGAATTTCGTTATCATCTTTTTTTTAAACCATTTAATGAGCACGTGCCTCTACTCACACCATTCAGTCGGCGATGCTCTCTCTGAGAAGCACTGTAACTGCTGTCGTTCACACAAAACAATTCCACTAACAGTGCGCGGTCTCTCTTGTTGATTATCATACTGTTCACTCGCGGAATGGCTTGTCAAATAATAGCGTGGGTGTCTACCATCAGACAAACAGTGTACAGCGCCAGATTTGCACCTGATGGCCAACACTGAAACTAATTTTTCCTGTAAGTAGTTGCACTTTAATTAGAAACAGCAACAATGGCCATAATGTGAACGTCGGCAGGCTGCGGTCAACTGAGACGGCCGCCCTCACAGAACAACTTGTTGGAATCGCCCAGCTCGCTGAACGGGAATACTGTTTCACGCTGGCGCCATATTATTTGCTCGAGCTATAGAGGACATATTGTAGTACGAGGGAAAAAAGTAAGCAGATGAATATATTGTCCTGTTACAACAGTTTGCAGATAAAATTTTAGCCATAAACAGACTATTCTTGAAAGGCAGGTTCAGTTCCTAACGTGGCGATATTTCAAATCCATTAGAATAACAAACAGATCATGAAGTGACAACGGTGTTAGTAGTTACCTCTAACTCTAGCAGTCTCTACTGGTAAGCTGTCATTTTGGATGAAACACTTACGGACTGACAAACACAAAGTGGAAACGAAAAGCTGCTGGTATTTATTATTGATAAATTTAAGTGAATTAGTCAGCCCTTATCTGCACCATATATTTAAAGAGTAACGCCACCCTGTCTCTTCTCTGTATCATGGGGTATTGCACATATCATGATAAACTAATCAGACTGTCACAACTTTTAAATGACAGACGTCAAAAACGCCACGTGGCCTAAATAAAAGGTAAAACCTATTTACAAATAGGTACCTTATATCCAAACTTCGGACCAGTTTGACACACTGAAAATGAAATTTTTTGATAGAACACAAATAACTTTAATGAGGGATGTGACCGCAACGAACAACAGTTCAGCACAATCTGAGCTGTGTGATACTGTTAATGTTGGTATCCATAGCGACCAAAATACGTAAATGCTCTTTTTCTTCGAAAGTTACTGCCATTAACGGGAATGGCTACTAGCAGCAACACGCCTCAGGAGACCACTCCGAACATGATTTAATGTATTCAGGACGCGACGAGAAACTAATTGATTCTTGTGCTGATTTTTTATTCACTTCTAAACATATTGATCAAAGCGATTATCACTATGTGATCGTTGTAGTCTTCCCTAGTCACAAATGCTTAATTAAGGGCAGCTAAATTCGTGAAATGTGAAGGACACTTTTTAACAAATGAACAAATAATGTGTGTCTTTATTGGTAATTCTATGGGACCCATCAACAGATTTTTTGTGTGAATTACAGGAGCATTTCTGTTTCTTGACATTTCAGCCTTGATTTGAAGTACAGAAAGAACTTGCTGTTCTTTGCGCGTCATTTAATCACCAGGAATAATTTCTGGCAACAATTACTATTTGCTTGCAGATATATCTCTTTATTAGTTTTTAGCAGTCAGTGTTGTGAATGTGGAAGAGGAATAATATGATACTATCATAATTCATTGGAAAGAGAATATGAAATGTAACTATTAACTTCTGTCAAAATAATAAATACACTTACAGCTTAGATAACAATTATACAGTCATTGGCGTAGGAACGAGTTCACAGTCTGGAATATAATTTTAACTCCTCACAAATGCCCTACGATTCATTTGTTTTTGAAAATCTGTTGTCAGTGAAATATTATCCAAAAAAAGTATTTTTAAGCAAAAAAAAAATGGTGCAAAAGGCTCGAGCACTATCGGACTTAACATCTGTGGTCATCAGTCCCCTAGAACGTAGAACTACTTAAACCTAACTAACCTAAGGACATCACACACAGCCATGCCCGAGGCAGGATTCGAACCTGCGACCGTAGCAGTCACGCCGTTCTGGACTGAGCGCCTTAACCGCGAGACCACCCCGGCCAGCTATTTTTAAGCTCTGTATTGAAGATATTGAACGCTCCTGAATCGAACGATGTCCCCACAATGTTCTTCGGCGTTTTTTATGCCGATATTCGACATGATGTAAAAATTTAACGCAGCTATTTCAGGCGCTGTCGTTTCCAGAAAAAAAATGCGTGACTGGTTCGTCAAATTTAACCGATAGCTGAGGCTGGAAAGAGCTGCTGTTGCAGATCATTTATGAAGTGTGATCTTTCGTGAGCAATCTTGAGTCACATTGGAAAACACGCCCACGTCTACGATTACCTGAACATTCGCATCCACGTCTCGTGTGAGACCAACTTGATGACGTTTCAGTACACGTAGTAACAGCGCTTCGTCGGAAAGGAAGAATCGAAATTAGTGTTCACTGGAGGCGAGACACAAGTTCGTATAGCAAAAAGAGGAACTCAGTCCCCTTTCAGAAGAAACATTCTGGCATTCGCCTTTATCGCTTTAAGAGAACAACAAAAACGGAAATCTGGATGGCCGATCAGGATTAGGTAGCTTCTCCTCTTGAAAGGCCCGGTTCAAAAACTTCTGTCTCACAGATATTTGTTGGATGAGGATTTGATACAGATCAAGAGAAAGTATGCCTTGTTACGCCGCCAACTCTCGAAGACATTAGACGTCCCTGTAAACATCAAGCAATCTTTTCTACCAAGAACATTGCTATTAGAAGTCTCCTGGTCCAAATAACATTCAAAACCAGAAGATCAAGACTCTAACGGGAAAAATACCTCTAATAATAATAATAGCTGTAAGTTGGCTAATGTAGCTCGACTCACTGGCAGAAGAAAAGTGATGCGGAGTACTATCAGTCCATCTGCAACGAGGTTGAAGATTCATCGTACACGGTGTGAACTGCTTCAGTACATCAGTTGGCGGAGCACAACCTTAGAAAGATACTGAAAACCTGAACTGACGCCCACTAGAAATAAGTAATATTTACTGTCTAATAGCTGTTGGCGATACCAAATGAAATAATCGTTAAGCACAGTGGAAAATCCGCCCGGGTAGTGGGGTGTATTAACGCCACTGTTTCCGGGACGGGGGATGCGCCGGTCCCGGATCGAATCATCCTGGCGGATGAACGGCTCTATGTGCTAGCCATCCTGGATGTGGTATTTAGGCGGTTTTCCACATCCACTAGGTGAATACCGGGCTGATTCCAATGTATCCCCTTAAATCCACGCTACGCAAACTATTAGTAAACTTTCTCACACTTGCATACAGAATTTACTATATATGCAGACAGATTGGGTACACCGCTTCTGTCCTGGGAGGTGAATGGGTGTCTGATAACCTTAACTGCTTGGTCTCCTTGAACACTTACTCAGCATCAACATATCGGAAAAAAATTATTAACTTCGGGGAGATACCGTGCAAATACAGTGTGGCACCACCTCTGTTCCTGACAATGGACACAGTTCTGCTTGGAAGAGAATCCGTAAGTCTCAAGTTTCGTAGGTGTGCAGCAACTAGTTGAAGGGACTCATTGATGATTATATCCCGTAGTGCTCAGAAATTTCGGGGATGTCGATTGCTGTGTTTCCTACGCTGTTGCAAGTGGTTCCAAACATGTTTTACAGAAGCGGGCTGGACGAGGGGGACAGTGCGATCATCATGCCATAAACGTATGTGTGAAGACAGCTGTCATCATCTTGGAGGACGGAAGTGCCCACAGCACACTCCTCACGGATTTGTAGAAGAAAGCGCAGCACTTGGTCACCAAGAATGTTTAAATAAACTTACTGCTTCATGCTCAAGGTGATTTGAAGCTATCTGTATATAATATTTTTTATCATCAGAGCACAGCCGGGTTCGTGGCACTGAAAACAAGGTGGCATGTAACTAAGTCATAATAGCTACGTAGTCCGGAACATGGAACCGAACATTTCTTGCCAGACCAAACTTAAAAACGCTAAACTGCGGTACGTGAATGACTCAGACTCAGCTGGACACAGGGATCGAAGTCCATAATCGTCTGTGGACCCTCTTCTTCACTATATGCGCGTTCCTTAAACACGTAAAAGACAGTGTACTGTGAAATACTGGGTACAGATAGAGAGCCTTTAGGTTTTCTGAGTACGGTTGATTTTGATTAATAGACGTGTCGCCGTTTAGCGGTTTATTGGTTTGGCATGGCAATGAATGTTGGGTTCCATGTTCCAGGCTACTTAGCTCTTATGACTTCCTAGTAGCTACGTGTCACTGGAGGACGATGGGCTCTTATGACCCTAGATGTTTTTGCAGCCTAAAACAAAGCTAAAGCGGCTTCTTAATCCCTAAGGCTGTTAGTCACAGCCATGCTTGCTCTGTCTACAAGGTTTTCTGCAATTTTGAAGTCAATTAATGCTATGAACAATATCAACGAAACTTCACAGAACCACCTCTACAAGATGCTTGCTAAACGTCTCAGTGTGCCGTCTGTGTAGCATAAATTGAAAAGAGGAAAAGCGGTCACTCGTCAAACGACCATACACTCCTACAGTTAGCTGCTATGCAGTTTCTGAGTTGTTTGGCCCGTTGAAGACGTCCAAATTTATATACTGCTTTGAGCATTGGTGTTTTGCAAGGTACGCGATTCCAAACATCCACTGCTATGCAGTTCACCTCGCTATTTTGCTGAGAAACTGATAGGGATGGATCTACATTCGATGTCGGTAGGAATTACTGAGGACGTTGTGAAATTACAATTCCAAAAACGCTGCTATGTTGGATGTTAAATTGCGGTCGTTTGGAAGAGATGGAAATCTATTTAAATGCACGAAACTACCCACAAAAAATTGGTAATAATTAAATCGACCTGTAACATAAAAAAACATCCAAAATTTTATTGAAATCATAAGCCAAGAAAACATATACACACAAAATTACGAAACAGCCAGATATTGCACAAGACGACACCACTAAGAGAGATTGCCGAAATTGCAGCGTGATAAGCTGAGCAATATCGCTGCTACATCTATCAAGGAAGCGGTCACATAATTATTGCTCTAAGAAAAAGAAGACAATCTGAAAACCATATCAGAAAAAAGTCATATCTAGTATAACCAACTATTGTTACTTCAAGAATAGCAATGGAGTTAATTAAAACAAAGAGACAACGACAGAACTATGATAACGTATGGATGTCAAATCCACCTCACATATGAAACAAATGTTTCCTAACTAATATTTACCTATAACGTTACAAATATTGTAGCAAAATTATGTACCATTTACTTACAGTCAACTTGACGACGGCTATTTTGCCGAAATAGGCCTATTGTAACTAATAAAACTGTCTGACTTAGCTTATTTTTTGGAATCGTAACTAGGCAATGCCCTTAGAAGACATGCACAAATCAGCTTCATAAAAGACTACAAATTCCGTCTAGTTGGAAACCGATTGTTACTGACAAGGTATTACTCCCATTTCCGTTCACTCTTGGTAGGATCATTTTACAACCCATTTTGTTACACCTTGTTACCTGGCCACGAGTGGTATGCGCTGGACAGTCCGCACTGATAGATTAACAAATGGGATAGCTTCATTCGCAGTTCGACATGAGCACATCAAAACACGATATTTCCTTTCTGTCATTTTTCACATCTCAGTGTCGACTATCTTCATTCAGCGATTCCATGCAACCGACTGGCATATACGCACACCCCTTCCTCCAACCAAGAAAGAACAAACAGCATTTCCTACCTTGGGATAAATATTGGACAATAAATTGTCCAAGAAGATGACAGAGATTACCCACACAAACTTATTTAAAAAGGCAGTTACACTGACATAACCAGTGCCAGAGAAAGACTCGGGCTTGCTCTTGAAAGGTAACCGTTCCATTTTGACAAAATGAATCGTTCACAAGAACAGAATCAACTTCATCGGTATGGTCAGAATCACTGCCACGTTAAGCTTCTTTACACGTCTAATGATGTCACTGTCACAGTAATGGTCCACATAATGATAAAAACATTCACTCATACAGTCATCCAGATCTTCTGAATAATCTAAATACGGGACCATCCCTAAAATCTGGAGGAACTTCAAAAGGAAAACAGTGACTATCTGAAATATCAAAATGTAAGGGGTAATCAAAAAGTTTCCGTTCGAAGGTCTTACGGTACAGCTGTAAGCTGTGTGCCATTCGTCCCACCGACATACCTCGTGGAAGATACCCGTTTGGTAAAGCACAATGTCCTTCTGCGTAAAGAAGCTAGAAACTGCCTGCTGCACACCCTCATCCGACAGGAATCATGGAGCCTTCAAGCCCTTTTTGAGAGACCGAAGGCGTGATACGCGCATGGGGAGAGTTAAGAACTATAAGGTGGGTGAACCAGTGTCACCTACTTAAGTTTGCGTAACTTCCGATTTCTGACATTTGCGATATGGGGACGTGAGTTACTAAGAAGCAGCAGCACACCGTGGCGCACCATTCTGCAACGGCGGTTTGCCACACACCCGCTGCTCCATACATATTCTTCATTCTCCGATGGGTGTGTGTCAGTGTTTGTCCGTCGGCAGTTCGCATTTTAAGGACGCCTCTTGCATAAATGTCGGTACTTACAGGGTGTTTAAAAAATGACTGGTATATTTGAAACGGCAATAAAAACTAAAGAGAAGCGATAGAAATACACCGTTTGTTGCAATATGCTTGGGACAACAGCACATTTTCAGGCGGACAAACTTTCGAAATTACAGTAGTTACAATTTTCAACAACAGATGGCGCTGCAAGTGATGTGAAAGATATTGAAGACAACGCAGTCTGTGGGTGCGCCTTTCTGTACGTCGTCTTTCTGCTGTAAGCGTGTGCTGTTCACAACGTGCAAGTGTGCTGTGGACAACATGGTTTATTCCTTAGAACAGAGGATTTTTCTGGTGTTGGAATTCCACCGCCTAGAACACAGTGTTGTTGCAACAAGACGAAGTTTTCAACGGAGGTTTAATGTAACCAAAGGACCGAAAAGCGATAAAATAAAGGATCTCTTTGAAAAATTTCAACGGACTGGGAAAGTGACGGATGAACGTGCTGGGAAGGTAGGGCGACTGCGTACGGCAACCACAGAGGGCAACGCGCAGCTAGTGCAGCAGGTGATCCAACAGCTGCCTCGGGTTTCCGTTCGCCGTGTTGCAGCTGCGGTCCAAATGACGCCAACGTCCACGTATTGTCCCATGCGCCAGAGATTACACCTCTATCCATACAAAATTCAAACGCGGCAACCCCTCAGCGCCGCTATCATTGGTGCACGAGAGACATTCGCTAACGATATAGTGCACAGGATTGATGAAGGCGATTTGCATGTGGGCAGCATTTGATTTACTGACGAAGCTTATTTTTACCTGGACGGCTTCGTCAATAAACAGAACTGGCGCATATGGGGAACCGAAAAGCCCCATGTTGCAGTCCTATCGTCCCTGCATTCTCAAGAAGTACTGGTCTGGGCCGCCATTTCTTCCAAAGGAATCATTGGCTCATTTTTCAGATCCGAAACGATTACTGCATCACGCTATCTGGACATTCTTCGTGAATTTGTGGCGGTACAAACTGCCTTAGACGACACTGCGAACACTTCGTAGTTTATGCAAAATGGTGCCCGGCCACATCGCACGGCCGACGTCTTTAATTTCCTGAATGAATATTTCGAAGATCGTGTGATTGCTTTGGGCTATCCGAAACATACAGGAGGCGGCGTGGATTGGCCTCCCTATTCGCCAGACATGAACCCCTGTGACTTCTTTTTGTGGGGACACTTGAAAGACCAGGTGTACCGCCAGAATCCAGAAACAATTGAACAGCTGAAGCAGTACATCTCATCTGCATGTGAAGCCATTCCGCCAGACACGTTGTCAAAGGTTTCGGGTAATTTCATTCAGAGACTACGCCATATTATCGCTACGCATGGTGGATATGTGGAAAATATCGTACTATAGAGTTTCCCAGACCGCAGCGCCATCTGTTGTTGACAATTGTAACTACAGTAATTTCGAAAGTTTGTCTGCCTGAAAATGTACTGTTGTCCCAAGCATATTGCAACAAACGGTGTATTTCTATCGCTGCTCGTTTAGTTTGTATTGCCGTTTCAAATATACCGGTCATTTTTGAAACACCCTGTATGTACCTGCATCGGAGTCGCAAAATGTTGCATATATGTTGCAGAAACGCCCAGAAACGGAAACTTTTTGATCGCTCGCTATACAATCAAAATGCAAAAAAAAAAAAACATTAAGGCTTTAAAGTTCGATACATTCACTACTAGGGTAAATACCAAAATAAGAAATTATTTAAACTTCGTTACAGCAGATGGAATCTACAGGCAGAGTAACGAACTTCGAGCGAAAAACGAATGAACTTGGGATACACCCGCAATATGTTAAAAAGTACCTGTTAAGCCGTACTTTCTATACATGAAAGGATTAGTTATATCTGGTCACGTTAAATGAGCAACAAATAACTTAATAACGCGCAGTACCAGTTTGGTAAGTATTGTAATGTGTAGAAACAATAATGACGATATAAGAGCATTTCGCCTTACTCTCGCGGTATGTTCTTTCCATCTCTTTTCTATCACTGGGAAAACTTACTCCCAAAGCTAAGCAGTGTGTAATACTAACACCTTATCGTCTTTCTGTGCTCAAAACCTCATTCATTATGGAGGGATGCTGGTTCAGTTTTTCAGGCAAGTAAATGGGAAGGTCCGATACATAAATAGAAGCAGACATTGTCGCTATGGCCTTGACATAGGTTGATAGTGTGTATACCATTACGGTATGAAACATGTGTATATGGTGTGTGTAGTGTGTACACTGACTGGGATTGAGAAGTGAATGAGCAGTGCAACATTAGCCTTTTACGTTATTAAATAACACAGCGTTGTGCAGTAGGGGTAAACCGAATGAGGCAGCACTGTTTTAAACAGAGTGGCCCTATACCCTGCAGGGTGGGGACTCCAGTCTTCATCCGGCCATCCTGATTTGTGTTTTCCATGGTTTCCCTAAGTTACTTCAAGAAAATGCTGGGATGGTTCCCATTAAAAGCCACTGCCTGCTGGCTGTAACATCCTCGTGAAAGTAGATCAGCAAGTATGTAAATGCCTGTTTGTATGAATTCGCAATTTTTGCTATTCTTGAATTGTAATACAAAGATATTTCCAGTATCCTTATAAAATTAATCTATGGACGAATAAAACAACAACAACAACAACAACAACAACAACAACTACTACTACTACTACTACTACTACAATTACTTCTACAGATCCACTAACCGACAACCGTGTTTTTTAAAGGGGATGACTTACATTTTCTCTGGTGACTTTGATGTGGCTAAGTACTGTAATATTCGCATGCTTCCTTTTTCGGGACCAAAAAAAAATTGAAACAAGAGTATAAACGCTGTTCATTTTTGCTCCAACTCCAGTGGTTAACTCTTGTGACAGCTCTCTCAGAGCGATATGTTTTATACGATTGGTCGGTGTTTACCGTGAAAAGCGGCTTACAACCGTGATATGTGCGTGGACGTAATGCAGCTAAGTGATTGACAGTTTAAGCTTTCTGCAGTGGCAGATTTTAAAACAGCACGTTTCATTACGGACTCGCTCTAGATAAGCGTATACGATTTTTCGAATTTATGTTCACCACGCATCGTTCACTCCCTGCTGCAGGACCGCTTGTGATATTACTCAATTGGAGGAAGTGATCAAAATTGTCCTCGGGCGCTCGTAAGGGTAAGTCTTTTTGATTGAATTTACTTTAAATTGTTGTTAGGTACTTGTAATTAAGCAGACGTAACTTAACACCCCAATGGACTATAAAATAATGTGCTTCATGCATGTGTGATATGGAAATGTGACATTTTTGTATAACTTTAAACGGTGGGTCGTAATACCCGCTTATCCCCGCATTGTTCCGAATCATTCGCTTGTTCAAGTTTACTTGTAAGTGTTAAAAAATAATAGCAATTTTTATTGTTTGGACGGAATTTTATTTATTCGTCGACTTAGATAATATCCATTTTGAAATAGATCCCGATAATATTACGCACTTATGTTAACGCTTTTCCAGTCTCCGAAACGGTTGTGGAAATAGATCTGTGGGATAGCTTTTAGCTTCAGCACTTCGAGTTTTTATTAATTTCTATGCTTTTAAAGTATCCTCCCGCTTTAATACTGTCTTTATTTCTAGGAACTGCAAGAATCAAATGGGGCCATGTTTGGCGAATATGGAGGAGGGGGATCATTACATTATTGATTTTGGACGGAACCTCACGAACAGCCAACGAAATGTGTGCAGGAGCATTTACGATGATAAAAATCCATGAACTGTTTCCCAGTAATGGAACTCCATCATTAAAGAAGCAGTAGAAATACGTATAAGTAACAACATGATCAATAGAGACTCAGACGTATACGATGACGTTATAGCCATACTCTTTGGCGCTTGCGCTTTTCTAGCGAGTCGGCTTATACAGGGTGGTCCATTGATAGCGACAGGGCCAAATACACTCCTGGAAATGCAAAAAAGAACACATTGGCACCGGTGTGTCAGACCCACCATACTTGCTCCGGACACTGCGAGAGGGCTGTACGAGCAATGATCACACGCACGGCACAGCGGACACACCAGGAACCGCGGTGTTGGCCGTCGAATGGCGCTAGCTGCGCAGCATTTGTGCACCGCCGCCGTCAGTGTCAGCCAGTTTGCCGAGGCATACGGAGCTCCATCGCAGTCTTTAACACTGGTAGCATGCCGCGACAGCGTGGACGTGAACCGTATGTGCAGTTGACGGACTTTGAGCGAGGGCGTATAGTGGGCATGCGGGAGGCCGGGTGGACGTACCGCCGAATTGCTCAACACGTGGGGCGTGAGGTCTCCACAGTACATCGATGTTGTCGCCAGTGGTCGGCGGAAGGTGCACGTGCCCGTCGACCTGGCACCGGACCGCAGCGACGCACGGATGCACGCCAAGACCGTAGGATCCTACGCAGTGCCGTAGGGGACCGCACCGCCACTTCCCAGCAAATTAGGGACACTGTTGCTCCTGGGGTATCGGCGAGGACCATTCGCAGCCGTCTCCATGAAGCTGGAATACGGTCCCACACACCATTAGGCCGTCTTCCGCTCACGCCCCAACATCGTGCAGCCCGCCTCCAGTGGTGTCGCGACAGGCGTGAATGGAGGGACGAATGGAGACGTGTCGTCTTCAGCGATGAGAGTCGCTTCTGCCTTGGTGCCAATGATGGTCGTATGCGTGTTTGGCGCCGTGCAGGTGAGCGCCACAATCAGGACTGCATACGACCGAGGCACACAGGGCCAACACCCGGCATCATGGTGTGGGGAGCGATCTCCTACACTGGCCGTACACCTCTGGTGATCGTCGAGAGGACACTGAATAGTGCACGGTACATCCAAACCGTCATCGAACCCATCGTTCTACCATTCCTAGACCGGCAAGGGAACTTGCTGTTCCAACAGGACAATGCACGTCCGCATGTATCCCGTGCCACCCAACGTGCTCTAGAAGGTGTAAGTCAACTACCCTGGCCAGCAAGATCTCCGGATCTGTCCCCCACTGAGCATGTTTGGGACTGGATGAAGCGTCGTCTCACGCGGTCTGCACATCCAGCACGAACGCTGGTCCAACTGAGGCGCCAGGTGGAAATGGCATGGAAAGCCGTTCCACAGGACTACATCCAGCATCTCTACGATCGTCTCCATGGGAGAATAGCAGCCTGCATTGCTGCGAAAGGTGGATATACACTGTACTAGTGCCGACATTGTGCATGCTCTGTTGCCTATGTCTATGTGCCTGTGGTTCTGTCAGTGTGATCATGTGATGTATCTGACCCCAGGAATGTGTCAATAAAGTTTCCCCTTCCTGGGACAATGAATTCACGGTGTTCTTATTTCAATTTCCAGGAGTGTATCTCACGAAATAAGCATCAAACGAAAAAACTACAAACAACGAACCATAGATCAAACGGGTATCTACTGCGTTTTTTTGAATAGGAACCGCATTTTTTATTACATATTCGTGTAGTACGTAAAGAAATATGAATGTTTAAGTTGGACCACATTTGTCGCTTTGTGATGGATGGCGCTGTAATAGTCACAAACGTGTAAGTACTTGGTAACACGTGACATTCCGCCAGTGCGGACGGTACTTGCTTCGTGATACATTACCCGCGTTAAAATGGACCGTTTGCCAATTGCGGAAAAGGTCGATATCGTGTTAATGTATGGCTATTGTGATCAAAATGCCCAGCGAGCGTGTGCTATGTATGCTGCTCGGTATCCTGGACGACATCATCCAAGTGTGCGGACTGTTAGACGGATAATTACGTTATTCAGGGAAACAGGAAGTGTTCAGCCACACGTGAAACGTCAACCACGACCTGCAACAAATGATGATGCCCAAGCAGGTGTTTTAGCTGCTGCCGCAACTAATCCGCACATCAGTAGCAGAGAATTGCGCGAGAATCCGGAATCTCAAAAATGTCGGTGTTGAGAATGCTACATCAACATCGATTGCCCCCGTACCATATTTCTATGCACCAGGAATTGCATGGCGACGACTTTGAACGTCGTGTACATTTCTGCCACTGGGCACAAGAGAAATTACGGGACGATGAAAGATTTTTTGCACGCGTAATATTTAGCGACGAAGCGTCATTAACCGTCAGTGGTAACGTAAACCGGCATAATATGCAATATTGGGCAGCGGAAAATCCACGATTGCTGCGACAAGTGGAACATAAGCGACATTGGCGGGTTAATGTATGGTGCGGCATTATGGGAGGACTGATAATTGGCCCTCATTTTATCGATGGCAATCTAAATGGTGCAATGTATGCTGATTTCCTACGTATTGTTCTACCGGTGTTACTACAAGATCTTTCACTGCATGACAGAATGGCGATGTAGTTCCAACATGATGTATGTCAGGCGCATAGCTCGTGTGCGGCTGAAGAGGAACTGAATAGCATATTTCATGACAGGTGGATTGGTCGTGTAAGCACCATACCATTGCTCGCACGTTCACCGCATCTCACGTCCCCGGATTTCTTTCTGTGGCGAAAGTTGAAGGATATTTGTTATCGTGATCCACCGACAAGACCTGACATCATGCGTCAGCGCATTCTCAATGTATCTGCGAACATCACGTGAGGCGAACTACTCGTTGTTGAGAGCAATGTCGTTACACGTATTGCCAAATGCATTGAGGTTGACGAACATAATTTTGAGCATTTATTGCATTATGTGGTATTTACAGATAATCACGCTGTAACAGCATGTGTTCCCAGAAATGATAAGTTCACAAAGGTACATATATCACATTGGAACAACCGAAATAAAATGTTCAAACGTACCTATGTTCTGTATTTTAATTTAAAAAGACTACCTGTTAACAACAGTTCGTCTAAAATAATGAGCCATATGTTTGTGACTATTACAGCGCCATCTATCACGAAGCGAAAAAAGTGGTTCAACTAAAACATTCATATTTATTTACGTTCTACACGAATATGTAATAAAAAATGGGGTTCCTATTTAAAAAAAAACGCAGTTGATATCCGTTTGACCTATGGCAGTGCCATCTAGAGGGCTAACCATAGCACCATCTGGTTTCCCCCTCCAAGCTAGACCAGTTTCCTTCTTTGTAGTTTTTTCGTTTGACGCTTATTTCGTGAGATATTTGATCCGGTCACTATCAATGGACCACCCTATTTATTGGCGAGCAGCTTCCACAACGTTGTCCGACACGACGCCATTGAACCAATGAAGCAGTTACTACGTCGGTAAAGTCTCAAATAGCACACATGGCTGTTTCTTTCCGAAATTAGTCAGTTCTGGAACAAATTGTTCTGTCACTTGTTTCACAATACAAACATCAGAAAAAATGTCATGGCATGGCCCACTTGATATGCCAACATTATCAACATATTCTCCTGTTGTGATTCAGCTATCGTTCGTAATCATACCTGTAACTTTTTCCACGGTTTCATCGATTGCTGATTTGGTGTGGTTTTCAGGGCGCGCATCATCTTCAATATATTAATGACCTTTTCCTAACGCCTACACTACTTTTTAACCCTTGTTTTACTCATAGTAGACTCACTAAAACTGTGCTGTACTTTACCTTATAGGTTCTTACAGCAAAACTGAATGCAAAAGCTCTGTCCTTTTTTATGCAAAGTAAATAATCGCCGATCTACAGGTGATGACTCACTCAATATTTAAAAATATACACAAAAAATTCATATATTTTTACGTACACGGAAACGAAAGAAGCATGCGAATAACACTAATACAACAATCCAAATTACAAAATTTTTGCTACATTTGTTCCTTAACATATACAAATTTTCACAACTATGAATTGAAATTGAAACAAAATTCTATCCACATAACGACGTCTCGAATAGAGATAGAATAGTGAGTGAGACCGGGGGCTGCCCGGTTAGCCGTGCGATCTAACGCACTGCCTTCCGGGCGGGAAGGGGTGCCGGTTGCCGGGACGAATTCGCTCGGCGGATTAGTGTCGAGGTTCGGTGTGCCGGTCAGCCTGTTGATGGTTTTTAAGACGGTTTCCCATCTGCTTCGGCGAATGCGGGCTGGTTCCCCCTATTCCGCGTCAGTTACACTATGTCGGTGACTGCTGCGCAAGTCATGAGTCGTGTGACTGGTCCCGCCGGAGGTTCGAGTCCTCCCTCGGGCATGGGTGTGTGTGTTTGGCCTTAGGATAATTTAGGTTAAGTAGTGAGTAAGCTTAGGGACTGATGACCTTAACAGTCAAGTCCCATAAGTTTTCACACAGTTCTGAACATTTTAAATGCTGCTCAAACGCTTTCTCCACGTACGCTTACACCCTAATTACTCTACCACGCAACATTGGGGTTAGACCCGTCTAGTGTGAGACGTTCCCGGGTGGTGGTGGTGGTGGGGGGGGGGGGGGGGGAGGCGGTTGCGGATGGGGGAGAGGTGGTCCACTGGAGGCCGAACCGCACAATAACCCTGGGTTCGGTGCGAGGCGGCGGTAGGGTGAGTCGACTGCTGTAGCCTGTTGGGTTGTGGACCACTGAGGGCTACGGCAGGGACGAAGCATCTCCGTCGTTTCTAGGTCACCAGTTCCATACAATACAACAATACAATACAGAACAAGACCGAGGCTCGAACCTGGAACTACTAGATTTTAAATTTCTATCTAACAAACCAGATTTAATTGTTCTTAATTTCCAAAAACACTGAAGGTGAATGGAGCAATGGTTGGGGACGTTACGGTAATAGGTCCTATACGAAATTTTGTATCTTTTCCTGGACATAAAATGGTATCAACATCTCAGTAAAATCAGAACAGAAGAAGCTTTACCAGCAGTAGTGCTAGGTTTTTTTTTTGTGTGAGTTTCTGTTCTGGATGGAAACTACAAATTACTGTAACCAGTCGAAATTTATTGATAATCCAGTACGCGCTTCGGTTGTTACATCTTCCTCATCAGGTGGATTTATGTCAGTTAATAAAGCATTTACATTTGTATGTACGATTTTTGGGGTACCTGTTGTATGGTTTGACAACAGAAGACTAAAACCAAATCACTATGTTAGTACAAGGGTCAAAGGTATGGGGAACTTTCGATTCCGTGGGTTAAAAGTAATAGAAATGTAAATACTTTCAGTGGTCCAAGGCTCCATTTCCGATAGTTTTTACATCACATAAGCTTTGAATACATTGATCTAAGAACAAATGCGTACTGTTATTTGCAATTCTTCGGAGCAGTGCGATACTCACAATTATGGCGGATTAGCATAGCGTGCATAATATTGTAAACTGTATTCGAGAATAAACTGATAAACGTTACTTACTCGGTGTCCGCGCATTTGCGCACCTAATGGACTCCGTGCCGCTGCTGCATCCTCAGCTGACACCTACGCCCCAGCCATCAGCCACACAGTAGCGTATCGCCGGTTGCCGCCGTTCCAGTACTCTAGCAACACAGCTATGGGAGGTCACGCTCCAGTAGCCGCCATGGTACAAGGCGGCGCTACGCGCGTCAGATGCAGCGCTTCTATCGCTGGCACTGCATCATATCCGCGAATCACATGTCACGACACTTTCCCAGCGCTCTTCTGCTGAAACGCTTTCTAGGGCGCTGCACGGCCTCTCTCCAGTCAGTCGATATCGGGAGTTCACAGTTATGCTTCTCCGTGCTTAAGGCTCACCGCTACATGATCTCTCAATCAGAGTTACATTTGCTGGCGTGCAGTACACGCCAGACCAATGGCCTACCAGTCGAAGCCTACTGCCTCACATGCCGCATTCAAACTCCCAAACTGTCAGGTTCACGGAACGAATATTTCCCGGCTACGCCAGTGAACCCTATTAGGACAGACCAGGCAAGTCAGTTAATACGCCATCATAAATGCAGACATCACATGCAATCTACGAAACTGTTACTGTACTTGTTCAGAAGACAAAGTTGCACTTCATTTTGCTCCCTGGGCATATCCATTCATTAACAGTGTGCATCACATACTCAGGTTACAAAACCTACATTGATTAACAAGCAGCTCAAGGTGTCTTCAGCTGAAGATAGCCAATTATAATGCAAAGAATAATTTTTCCAATTGTGAAAAACATATTTATGATTGGACACTTTGCTGTGTAGTGTAATAAGTGTTTGGATCTTAACTGTTTTTATTTTGACTAGGCTCATTGCTTGTGGAGCATTTTTAAGTCTGTATACATAATGAGTGAATACTGGTTGTACAGGTGTTGACGCTGAGATGTGTTGAGATGTCCTAAACTTCTGGCTTTTATACTAGTTCATGGTTGTTTTCAAAGTTACATCTACTACATGATATATGTGTGAAATGGCTGAGGTAGCTAATGGATTATACCTGTGAGTAATCTGAATAGAACTCCTATGAACAAAACAACTTAAAACGTCTGATTGCTTTACGTATCAACTTATTTGTTTAAGAAAATCTAGTTTTTAGTACCTCTTGAGTGAGAATTGTCTGCTGTACAAGGTATTTTGAAATGAGTTGCAGTGGTATGAGTGGATAATGTCTTTAAAATATGCTGCAAATAGAATCAGTAGTAATAAAGCAATTAAAACCATAAGTATGATGCTGAAGGTTTAGTGAATGAACAGCGAAAATATAGTATACGGTGTGGTTTTTCCCTTTCATTATTTTGCGAGGAGTTTCGTAAAGGTTTGAAATTATGTGTAAAATGTTTTGGAAGTCACACTCACTCTTAGATAATGGCTGGATGTACTCTGTCACTCCGGGCAATATTGTGACGCAACTTTCTAACTTTAATACTTCACTCGTTGTTTCAAGCCTTTAAAATACGAATGACTACTCTTCTTTTAAATCTTCTTGTATCATGCATTTTGCCTTGCCGGTCTGATGAGACATCCATTTTTCCTATTTACTTGAATTTTTCGTTTATGTAAAATATTTTAATTTATTCCTAATACCTGTACTCCCTTTGTAATTAAAATTCGTGCACCTTTCCATCTACGTTAGTACCCTGCAATTCATACGTAAGTGCGTGGCAGAGGTTTCATATAACCGCCTTCACACTACTTCCCTACCGTTCTGCTCCCGAACTGCGCTCAGGAAAAAGGAACTCTTACATCTTCTGGCGCCAGCTCTGATTTATCTTATTTTATTACGATGATTATTTCCCCGCATATAGACGACTTTCAACATACTATTTTCAGATTCGGCGGAGAACTTTTTCTGTCCTCGGTCAGTTCTACCTGGCAAGGATCCCACATCGCGCAGCAATACTCCAGAACAGGATGGTCAAGAGTAATGCAGACTGTCTCTTCAGTGGATCTGTTGTTTCTTCTTCTGCTAATAAAACGTAGTCCTTGGTTCAGCTTCCCCACAACATTTTCTGTGTGATCATTCCAGGTTAAGTTTTTCATAATTCTGTTTCCTAGGTATTTAGTTCAATCGACAGCCTTTCGATTTGTGTTGTAACAGAAATTCAACAAATTCTTGTAAGTACTCGTTTTTTCGACGACCTCATGCTTTTCTTTATTTAGAGACAACTGCCACTTATCACACCATCTTGTATAAATCATTTAGCAAATGACTGTGATCTTCTGATGACTTTACTACACGGTAAACGATCTGGTAACATTCTCAGATACTGCACAGACTGTTGCGAAAATAATTTGTGTAGATTAAGAACAGCAGAGGGCCTACAACACTTGCTTGGGAAACGTCATATATCACTTCTGTTTTACCGGATAACAGTTACTGTGAGCTGTAATTTTTCGGTCAGGATATCACGACTACAGTCGTACGACGTACATGATACTGCGTAGGGAGCACGCAGTTTGATTAGAAATCGCTTGTGAGAAATGGAGCCAAAAACATTCTCGAAATCCAGAAAGATGCTATCAGTCTGAGCTCTACTGTCGGTAGCAGTATATTACTTTGAGTGAATAAAAAACTAGTTGCGTTTAAATAGGGCCATATTTTGAGAATCTATCCGCAACGTCAATAGATCGTTTTCATCGAGGTAATACAGAATCTTTGAACACAATATATGTTCCACAATCGAATTGCAAATGGACGTCAGCGATATTGGTCTGTAATTCAATGGATTACTTTTATTTCCTTCATAGTGTATTGGTGTGACCTGTGATGGATATTTCGCCAAGCGGCCAGTAATTTGTGACTGCTAGGTTCGGAGCTATTACCTCAGCTTATTCTGAAAGGAATCTAACTGGCATACAATTTGTACCGGAAGACTTGCTTTTATTGAGTAATTTAAGTTACTTCACATTACTGAGGACATCATTGTCTAATTTTCTTATGCTTGCATCAGTTGGTGATTCAAGTTCTGTTATATTTACTTCCTCTTCATTGGTGAAGGAATTTCGAGAAACCTACGTTCCTGAGGAATTTCATGTCGTTGGCCTGTTGTAGCACTGATATATTGTAATAGCCTATATTGTAATAGCCAACCACAGAACACTTGGAGGCAAAGTAGCAACCAGTTCAGCGCTCTGACAACGGGAAATCGCCCTATTAAAATTTAATCAATACGTTTTGTATCATATTTAGCTTTATCTGTAGATTACGACTCTACTGATGTGGCACGGGTTGTTCGGCCCAATAGTTTAAAAGTCGAATTCTTTAACTGCCGATTAAATCATATCAAATGAATTTTCTCCAGTAATTAGGGGTTTCTGTCCGCTTACCTAACAACATTACTCCCGGCTCGTGAAAAGATAATATAATTTTCTGACGTCTGGTTTAATTAATGTTAATTAGTACAATATAGCGTTTTACTAGAAGGCTAAATTAGCCGTCAGTTGGAATTTCAGTACTTCTTCACCTGTGGTTTAGCAACGCACTCTCTGCTCACCGTTTTTGCGGAAGATCCGCTTTCCAGGTGTCCCAACTGCGAGGGCGCCAACAGTGCCTTCAAGGGTCGGAACGAAAGAGCAAAAGGCGCATCTGTTAAGTTGGTCACGGAGATCCTCTTCCTCTGGGCGGAGGTAGACAGTGTTGTTGATTCTTCGAACAAGAAAGCGACGGGGCACGATCTCGACGCCCCAGTCGAAGCCAGTTGTTAGTAACCGCAGGTTTGTGAACAACATCCGCAAGTGTGTTGCAGCCGTTATGTTCATATGTACACGCTGATAACATCGGTACGACCTTCGATCGAACAACACAATACAGAGCGATCAGTTATCAGTTTCTGCGTGGTACACCGTAGTAATTCAGATGCGACGCGAGAAGGTGTACATCAAACTGTTGGTGCGGTAATCGTATCATGCTTCAATAAAAGCAATGCCAGTCGCCTCTGCCTGGCCTGGGCTGGTATTGTCAATTTACATGACTGTTAGTATTTCAACTATCTCTCGGTCTAATTTCTTTTAATGCAGAGGTTGGACTATTCAATATATTGTCCGTTATTTACATTATTTCATTAATATTGTTTTTTGACCTGCAGTAAGTCTAATCTTTCCAGTTTATTAACTTTGTTGGCGTTCTTAACCGTTATTCACGTGTAACAGGCTACCTGTCATTTAACTTGTAGCCTTGACACAATATATGCAATATCATATCAGGTCTGCCTGTTTTCTTTGTCTGTGGTTTCGTACTGTTCACTCTTTCGTTATCAACCTCTGACTGAAACCCAGCTGGACGTTATGGAGCTTAATGCCGGCCGCGGTCGGAACAGCAGAAGAATCACAGGTGAGATTTAACATCGCTAGTTGTTATTAGGGGAGCAAGAAAAACGGACAGCCATAATTATTCAATTATTCTTCAGTCAGCTTCGTAAACTCCCTCCAGCAGCCACTCTGTAATCTTATTGTACCTTTTTTTCTCATTACCGGAAAGTTACTCCAACACGGCAATGTTCGAACCGATAAATATGTTTTTTACTTTGTTTGGAGATATCTTCTTGTGCTACTACTGTATTTTGGTAATTGAATTTTTCGTTTGTGTCATTTTAATCTAGGTTTCCTCTTACGTTACCATGGTCCGTGAAACATAAAATCTATCTACTTGCTCTATGATCTAGTTTTATTACTATTTTTGTTGTTTTGGGGCGTTTTCACAGAAAGCCATGGCTTATGTTTTTTTGTATTAAAACTGACAAGTTAGATACCTAACACACTTTGGGTATTCCATCTGCACAATTAGAGATCAGATCTTGATCATCTGCAAATAGCATCTTCATTATATAATCTTGTTGGTTAAAGTCGTATGAGCAATTTCATATACTGTTGCCGTACATTTTGTTAATTAATACGTTAAAGAGCATTAGTGAAAGACTGAAAACTTGTCCCCGTTCCTTTCTCACTACCCCCAACTACCCGGGGTTTTGTGTTGTCATAGCTCTTCTATATTCCCTGTATAATTTGTATTGGTATACTTCTTCTGAATATGTTCCATAATAATTGTCTGTTTAGTACATCGAAGGCCTTTACGTAAAGTATGAAGAGCATGTGCAGTTTGTCAGACGAACAAAATGGGTTCAGAAAAGGAAGAAGTTGTCCAGGCAATACGTGTATACTGCACCAAACAACAGAAAACCGCAAGGAATGCAACGAAGAGAGGTATTTTAAACTTGGTCAATAATTATTTGAAATATTTTGGTTGCCCCAAGAAGCCGTTACATAGGCAACCTGCAAGTGAGACTGAGTATTTTTATAAACACATAGACGCGCATTTAAACTCTTGGAGGAGGAGAGTTTGGGTTGGGGGGGGGGGGGGGGGAGATGATGGGATCGGGATGAAGCGTGGTGGGGGGAGAAACTACGAACTGTTGGTGTGTGGGTGTATCATTTGGATTTGATGAGTGAGGACAGCCTGTTGCTTATTTGACTTAAAGTCTTACCATAAGACATATCAGTCGAAAAAGAGTCTTCGGCCACTGAGAGACGTTTACAGTGACCCTTGTTACTGTTCACCAATCTAGATATTTATGCAACTTTAGCCCTTTTACTAAAATAGTGTTTTGCCCTTAGGCTTCTAACTCTAGGCAGTGTCACGAGTTTCCAAAAAAGTCGTACATATAATACACAAAGGTCGTCTTGATTGGCATAAATCCATCTAATGATGGAAGTAGGACAAATAATAATAATAAATTGTGGCTGATCACAGTAATTTTTGGTTTCAGTTGGTATTCACAACAGTCACGGATAGGAATAACCTAAATATGTTAAGATTTAAAATATTTCTGAACTTCTTCTTTAACACAGATTATTTAGATTACAGGGCGAAATATGGACAGTTTTAAGGCTATAATCGAGAATGCACAAATAAACTTAATGTTAAGCGACATAGCATTCGAGACAAATTATATTTAAACACGAGGTCTTAATTTGAAGCTTATAAATACCTTGGTATTCGGAAAAGAAACTATCAGTTTGTGAAATGCGCACTGACACGAACCCTTATCATATGCACTAAACAAAAACGAATTAACGTGTGCTCAGCCAGGTCTATGTCTCGTGTCCTGAGACTGAGAGAATTTAGTATTGCTGGGACTCCCCTTGGCAAGAGTTGCGTGCCACCGCTAGTGAAGAAAGGATTCCTTACAGCTGCAGGAAGGGGATTCACAGATTCCCAGTCCTTTAGATGCTTATAGAGGGAGAAGGGTACTGAAAACTACTGTTCAGTTAAGTTATTAAAGCCTTTCTTTACGCAAATTTACTTTATAGTATTTGCATACCACAATCACTTCTGAAAAGTAGTTTATACATGATATTAGCCGTCCGAAGTGGCCGGGCGGCTCTAGGCGCTACAGTCTGGAATCGCGCGACCGCTGCGGTCGCAGGTTCGAATCCTGCCTCGGGCATGGATGTTTGTGATGTCCTTAGGTTAGTTATGTTTAAGTAGTTCTAAGTTCTAGGGGACTGATGACCTCAGAAGTTAAGTCCCATAGTGCTCAGAGCATTTCAACCATTTGAGCCATGATATTACTTGTGAAAACAATAGGAATCGTTATCTTCACGTACACTCTATCGTATACGCACATTTCACTACCGCATTAATGCCCACTACATACTATTACAGAGGGCCGACGACCGACATCTATGGGAGATACCTATTGGGAAACTGTGAAGCGTCAACTGCGCCAGTAAAACATCATTAGAGTTTGACTTTTATTCTCAGGGTTTACAAGTCATCGTTCTTTCGCACTAGCTTCGGCTACTGCTCATTCGGCTGCGTGTTTTAATCTAGTAGACGTCCGTCGAGTCAGGTCAGCGGCAGCACGCCCAGCCATTGTTTCAAACTCCACATAATTTATATCTTGGAGTCCCTAGACGTCTCCATACCCACGAGGTCTAGACTAATCACAGATACATGAGCATCGTTATCGGATAAAAATTTACATTATTTATCATTTAAAAACCCTTCAAACAACAGTCCGTCTCTGTAACAGTGTCTGCAGTACCCTGACGTACTGCAGTTGTTTCCCAAAGGACGAAACACCCCCGTTTATATTTAATGCTTTTCGTTTCTTGTTTCCGTTACCCTATTTTCTATTCCCATCGTCATTTCCCTTGTGGCGAGAAAGCTCACATATGTAACATTTTGATTGGTTGCATTGGCTCTAAATGTCATTTCTTCCGACAACGATAACAGTTGCTTTCAGAAGCAAAAATTCTTGTATCATTGCGTACTCGTGTGGCAGTACCGATTTCCCGCAAATGCGTGGTAACACGTAGTGCTGTAGCCAAATCTTCCGCAAAAATACATCGAAAGTTTTGTTTTCTGCTTCCCTGAGTAAGACACGATTCACTTCTGGATTCCATTTCAACTCATATATTTGCGCGTTTACTTTACCGATTCCGCCTGAAAAGAAATCCACAGTCTCATTTTCCTTCTGTGTCAATCGACTCAACTTTTCTCTGGAAAATCTGGCACAATTCTGTTTACGGTACCTCTGACACAAACTTCCGCTAACTGTTCAAATGTACTTGCCTTGTTCAGCACTGCGTGATACATCGTGTACGTCTTCGCTTCACCCGTAAGGCATAAATCGACCATCCGCAGAGTAGTTTCATCTGACAAATTTCTTATTCCGTATGCAGCCAATACATGATTAACGAATACCGTTACGTCCTCTGATGTTCTTCCAGAGAAGGACGTGAGTACGTTAGCTACTGCAGGATCCACTGAGAAGTGGGTCATTGCTACTGGCGGCTTAAATTCTTTCGAAGCGGAGTGTGACTTTTGCGCAGCCCGTAAAGGTTCTAATTTTAGAAACATCAGTTCATCATGGCCTAACTTTTGTTATGAATTTTCCTCTAACAACAGCGACACTTGATCTGTCAGAGCGGTTATACTATCACTAGTAGTCGCTGACATTGCGCCTATCATTTTTGCGCAGTTTAGCATTACATTAATACAGAAAATACGTGCTTCCAGCGGAGCGACATAATTTTATCAACGAGAAAAATACAACTTACAATGTACGTAACTGTACTCAATTACTTCTTTTGCCTGATCTTTGCTCATTGCCACTCACTATACTCGTGTGCTGCATTACCATACTGTTTACAAGACGAATAAGTTATTGGTATGAATGTAGTTCATGGGTCACTATTAGCCGCTAAATTACAAATTGTACATCTTAATAATGTTACTTAAAAACCGTCTTGATTGCAAATATTTTTATTCATATGACCGGTTTCGGTTCATTCAGAACCATCTTCAGATCTGATATTTCAGCTACAGGAGTAACCCGTCCAAATCCAGTAGTTTTCACATGCTACGTCACATCTTAACGCTACAAAATATGTCTCTTTACAGTTTCCTCTGAGTACTGAAGAATCAACAGGTTTCACAAAAGCTGTTTTGGACATAGCACGCCCATCAATGTGTCCCTGAACTCAGCCATGTCACAACCAGAGAAGGAGAAAATGTCTTAATGCTTATCGCATTGCTGTTACTGCTGCGATGCGTGAATGTCGTAGATGCAGACCACTGCCACTGAATTCCATGCTTTGGAGTCGAAATCATACGGTGCCAAATCCACGGGTGATGGCTACTAAGTGCACGCTTCTGACACTAATTTATGGACGACCAGGACAGCTGTTGAGAATCTGTGAAGCGCTTTGTTGTTGACTTCCTTGCTGAAGTCTAGTTCCGGCAGCGCCCTGCGATGTGGTGTTTCGGAAGACAGTCAGTATCTCCATCAATAGACGGTAGGCAGCGAGCAGCATGAAGTTCTTCAGGTGAAGACCATCATCTTGAGTACATCTAACTCCAGTTCGTAGACTGTTCTGCACCATGTGGGACATAGATTCACGACAGTACAGTTATCATGAGATCGAGTGCACTTAATGCGAGTACTATCGATCCTGATGATCAACTCATGACGAGAGCTGGAGTAATCAAGAGGAGCTAGCGTGAGGCTATGACGCAGGGCTCAGTTCGTAATGACCGCATGTGTCCTCCTAATTCTGCTGTATTCACTGAACAGGCTGTTACTGCTTTTTCAGTTCCTCGCTCTGTGTTCTTGTGAAAACGGTAGAGTCTGTTGCATCATGTCTTACGAGCTAACGAATACGCTTGTCTCGCTTCTTTTGATTTTCTGCTGCAGTCTCCTTTTTGCGTGTCCTTGCTCTGCAGATGGTGTCGCACTGCGTCGTCGACCTGACACACACGCGACATACTGGCTCACTTCCTGCTTCCACCTTTGTCTCTGGCGTGAATGAGTTCAGCAGTGTGAATGAGCTTTAATAAAATTTTCTAATTTCTATCCCTTTGCTGTTGTAACATTATACAGACACTGCAGACATTTTATTTCTCATTTAACTTATAGTAAAGTTCGTTACTTTGCGCAACGCCATCGATACTTTCGTTTCAGATAATCTGAAACATCTTTCGATGCTGTGAAGCTGTCCAATAATTCTATCCATATCGATACTATAGATTTACTAACAAACGTATCGACAAGGAGGTTATTCATAGAAGTAACTTCAGAACATTCCTAGCCATGTTTTCTTTGATCAAAGCAGCGTAAATTTATTATCGATTTGTGTCCAAATGAGATAACATCTTTAAAGACAGGCAGAGTAGAATATGTGTTAAGACTTTGCTGGTAGATGCGAAAGGGTCTCTATGGCTGTAGGGAAATACTACTATTACTACTACTACTAATAATAATAATAATAATAATAATAGTAATGGTTGATGGAAGTGGAGAAAGATCTTCAGTAACTGTGAATAACAGAAGGAAACTTTAAGGATCGGACAATACTTAGGAAGAAGCTTAGACAAACAGGTTCCAGGAGAGACAACCAAGAAAGAAGACTGGTGCCCTCTGACACGGGAGAGGAAGGAACAACACAGTCAGAGGATGCGTAACTACTGGGAAAACGTCAAAGCTCACCTCAAGTGCAATAGTTGAATGTCGTGGTTCCTAGTTTGCCCATACAAAATAATAATGCGTTCATTATTGTATACAATCATATTTTGGCGCTTTTTGTAAGTATATATAATTTTTCTTCCTTGTTGCTTTCTTTAGAGATACTATTAATAATAACTAGTCACTAGAAACACGTAGAAAGAAAAAATTATGAGCGTTGACTGAGATAAACTTTTTAGTTAAAATTAAGGAACTCGCTAATGCTGATGCTCTTTGCCAATAAAATTGGAAGTAATAACAAAATACGGAAGATTTAGGCATGGAGAAACCCAAGAAAAGCCGGCCGCGGTGGCCGAGTGGTTCTAGTCGCTTCATTCCGGAACCGCGCGACTGCTACGGTCGTAGGTTCGAATCCTGCCTCGACCATGGATGTGTGTGATGCCCTTAGGTTAGTTAGGTTTAAGTAGTTCTAAGTTCTAGGAGACTGGTGACCTCAGATGCTCAGTCCCATATTGCTCAGAACCATTTGAACCCAAGAAAAGTTTTACATTTTTTTAGATTCCTACTGTAACGTTTCGACGTCTCGTACCATCCCTGTCCAACGAAATAAGCCCTGCAGTTTCATAGACTGGACTAAAAAACAACTTTCCGAGAGTCATACAATGAGGGATAACATAAAAAAATACAACTACACATTCATGGGAAAGAAGATTAAGGATCAGTTGGATGATGCTCAGTTTGGCTTCAGGAAAGATAAAGTCAGCCCTCATGTTGATCATGGATGCAAAAAAGGAAGAAAAGTCAACACAGACGTTCACAGGATTTGTCGGCCTGGAAAAAGCGTTCGACAGTTTATAATGGTGGAAGATGTTAGAAATTCCAAGAAGAATAGGAATATGGTATTATTATACTAGAACTTAGAGGGAACAATATGTTCGGAAGACCAAGAACGAAGTACTCCGATTGAAAAGAGTATAACACAGGGATGCAAACTTTCGCCTCTACTATTCACTCTATATACCGAAGAAGCAATGACGAAAATGAAAGAAAGGCTCGAGAGTGAGTTTAAAATTCTGGGTAAAAGACTTTCAGTGATAAGACTGGCAGATGGCATTGTTATCCGTAGTGAGGTAAAAAAGAACTACAGAATACATTGAATGGAATAAAAAATCTAATGATTGTAGGACATGGACTGAGAGTAAATCGAAGATGGACGAAAGTAGTGATATGTAGGAGAAATGAGAATAGCAGGGAACTTAACTGCAAAATGGGTGATAAGGAAATTGATGCAGTTGAGGAATCCTCTTACCTTGGAAGCGAAGTAACCCGTGATGGACGAAGCATGGAGGACATAAAAAGTAGACTAGCACAGTCTACTAGTATCGAACATAGATATTAATATGAGGAAGAAATTTTAGAGATTGTACGTTTGGAGCACAGCATTGTATCGTAGACAGTCACAGATTTTGAGAACGTCGAAAAGAAACCTTTGAGATATAGTGCCACAGAAGAACGTTGAAAGTAAATTGGAGAGATATGGTAAGGAATGAACAAGTTCTCCACGGAACCGACGAAGAACGGTACATATGGGAAATACTGGCAAGAAGAAGGGACAGGATGATAGGATGTATTAAGACATTTCATAATGTGTGGAACGTGTCAATTTAACATACGTTTTCTTTACAGAAAATATTTTTTTATACTTACTACTTCATAGACAAAAATGCACCTATTGAGTAGAAGGAGATGTCATTCAGAAGTTCTTTTAATTTATTTCTAAATGCTGGTTGGCTGTCAGACATTTAGTACTATTTGATAAAGGACCGAAGATTTTTATGGCAGCATAATGCACTCCTTTCTGTTCCAAAGTCAGATTTAACGTAGAATAATGAAGACCATCGTTTCTTCTAGTGCTGCAGCTCCGCACTTCGCTATTATCTTTGAACTGGGATGGGTTATTGATAACAAATTTCATAAGTGAATATGTATATTGCGAAAGTATTGTGAGCATCCTGAGATCTTAAAATATATGTTTGAAGTGTGATCTTGGGTAGGTTCCGGTTATTATTCTGACTAAAAGCTTTTGTGCAATGAATACTTTTTCTCTTAATGACGAAGTACCCCTAAATATGATGCCATATGAAGGCAGTGAATGAGAATTTGCAAATGAGAATTTACAAATAAAAATTGCAATAACCCTAACAGCGTGAGCAGCTGAACCTGAACGTTTTAGTAGGTCATCAATGTGTTTCTACCAATTCAATTTCTCATCAATGTGAACACCCAGAAATTTTGAATATTCTGCTTCAGCAACAGACTTCTGTTCAAAGTCTATATCTACCAATTTTTCTCAAAATTTAGTGACAGTCCATTGGCAGAGAACCACTTAATAATTTTCTGAAAGACATTATTTACGATCTCCTCAGCTACTTGGTGTTTTTTTAGTGTTATTATTATACTTGTCTCATCAGCAAAAAGCACTGTCTGTGCGTCTTCATGAATGTAAAGTGGCAAGTGAAATGAAATGAAACGTCATGTGGTTAGGGCCTCCTATGGGGCAGACCAGTCCAGTCTCCTGGTGCAAGTCCTTTTAGTTGACGCGACTTCGGCGACTTGCTCGTCGATGAGGGATGAGATGATGATGAAGTCAACACAACACGCAGTCCCTGAGCGGAGAAAACCTCCGACCCAACTGAGAATCGAACCCGGGCCCCTTGGCATGGAATTCTGTCACGCTGTCCACTCAGCTAACCAGGCAAACAAGTGGCAAACCATTAATATATACCAAAAACAACAAGGGACCAAAAGCTGAACCCTGTAGGACACCAAGCTTGATACTTCCCCAGTTAGAGGACTCTGCTCTTTTTTTGCAGACTATCTGTACTGTTAATTTGAACCTTCAGCATTCTTCCACTTATATATGAATTGAACCATTTATGAACTGTCCCACTCACACCACAATACTTAAAGTTATCTACATGAATTTCATGATTCCCACAGTCAAAAGCCGTTGACAGATCGCAAAAAATCCGAGTGGGTGACTTTCAGTGAAAGCATATACGGTATTTTCTGTTGAAAAGCCTTTCTTAAAATCAAAATATCTTTACAAATATGTCAAGCTACATATGAATATATTACTTTTTCAAGAATTTTGGATAAAGCCGTCAGAAGTGAGATTGGGCAGTAGTTGTTAGCATCAGACATATCAACTGTTTTATGCAATGATTTAACAATAGCATGTTTTAGTCTGTCCAGAAAAATGTCCTGTTTCAGTGAACTACTACATATGTGCCTGAGAATTCTACTTATCTGTTGGAGACAAGCCTTTAGTCCTCTATTGGAAATGTCACCAATTCCATGCAAGCCTTTAATTTTGATTGCATTTCTTATTTTCCTTGTTTCAGTTCTTCAGTACACAGCCTTGCATTTTCTCTGCAACAGTTAAAATATTTATTAAAAATATTTTCTGTTTCTGACTTTTTATTAACAAACTTTTCAATGAATCTGGCAGAAATACAGTCTTCCTGTGCTCTCTTTTCACAATGTTCAAAATTGTTCTAATTTTATTACCGGAGGTTCTAATCTCAGAGATAATGCATATAGTTCTCGACTTTTTAATAGCTTTTCTTAATAAAGTGCAGTAATGTTTTGATTGTTTCTGAATCATTACTCCTTCTAACTATAAAATAGATTTCCCTTTTCTGTTTGAAAGATATTTTTATTCCTTTAGTAAGCCATGGCTTTTTAGATGATTTCTTACAATTATGTTTCACTCTTTTTTTTTTAAGGAAACTGCTTTCAAATATACTCATGAAGGTATGTTGAGATAGGTTAAATTTTAAATTAGCATCAGGTTCCTTGTACAGCTCATGCCAGTCTAACATTTGCAAGTTTTTCGTAAAATTTGCAATTGTTCAATCGTTAATTGAACATACTATTTTGGTGGACTGTTTTGCATTACTGTATGAAGCTATATCATATACAGTAACTAGTTGTGCATCATGATCAGAAAGACCATTCATAACAGGAAACGTTTTTATTTGATTAATTTTATCTTGTCTATAAGAACGTTATCTATCAGTGTGCAGCTTTCCTGTACTATCCGAGTTGGAAAATCCATAATTGATGTCAAATTGAAAAAAGCAAGTATACTTCAAGGTCATGCTTTCTATCAGACTCTGTCAGAAAATCTGCACTGAATTCCGCACAAACAAAAATTTGCTTTCCTCTATCTGACATGCAGCGCAACAAAGAACTACGTTTTTCAGAAACAGCTGGAAATTTCCTAATGGTGACCCATACACAGCTACCATTATTTAGATTAAGATAAGGACAGCTGTAAAGAATAAAATTCAAGTAACAAATAACTGAGAGTGTAAGGTGCTACTCTGGCATAGGAGATGAGTGATGACTAAAAACAACATGCTTCGACTAAGGTGTATCTACGATGTTTGTAACTTGTCTCTCAAAAATAAACAGATATACAAATCTGCATTTTATTATATATCAAGTGTTTTAAGTATTAACGAGTCTCTGTGAGTGCTTCATTTGCAAACATGCCCCTGCTCTTTTTAACTACAAATAGTTTTATTTCTGCGAAACCTATGCATAATGTGTTGCATTTTATCTATCATAATGACAACATGTCACTAACTCGCAGTGGAACACATTTTATAACAAAAATGTTTTGAAGACGAAAAGACGATAGCTACCTCTGTCGAAAGCGGTCGTCAAAATTAAAGAAAATAATCGATTTTTTTCCCCCAAGTAAAGGATAGATCGCTTCTTGTATACTCAGTATGACAAAATTCAGTTAAAAATGTGTACAAGACGAATTGTTGCAGGATAATGTCAACAAAGAACCTGGAAACAATTTAAAGTCTTTCCTGTATATTATACTCCTTTACACCACATCCAGAACTAGAAACTACGCTCGCTTCAGACACTACAGTTCAGTTGCTTAGAAAATGCTGAACGCCTTACGACAACATGTATGGAAAATCATTCTCCACGGTCAGCGCTTCGTTCCGCGACACGGTGTTGGATGGCTGAACGTAAATTAGCGACCTCGCTGTCATCATGGCACTTGATTGGCCTACACGAGCCGTCCGAAATACACCAGCCGTCCGCAGGGTCCAGCCGCCGACAGCGCGCACCGGCCGCGACCACCGCCTGCTCGCCCCGTTGTCGAGGGCTTTGGCCAGAATTTGCAGCCGACGTCACATCGCTGCTGCATTTGTGGTATGCAGATTTCTGCTTGATTACAGAATTAATTAGTGGCGACCTCGTCTGCCTCACGGATGAGCGACAGCAGGCAAATTCATGCAGTGGCACCACGACTGCTGCCAAACAGCCCCACCACACACTAACACTCACACAAACACACACGCACACACACACACACACACACACACACATATATATATATATATATATATATATATATATATATATATTGTAACAACCGAAATAAATTGTTCAAACGTACCTACGTTCTGTATTTTAATTTAAAAAGTCTACCTGTTACCAACTGTTCGTCTAAAATTGTGAGCCATATGTTTGTGACTATATATATATATATATATATATATATATATATATATATATATATATATATATATATATACACTCAAGTTTTTCGAAAACTTACATGGTACAGAATTTCACAAACTGATTCTCACAGAAACTAAAATCAGCAACCAGCCATGTAAGTTTTCGATACTCAAGTTTTTCGAAAACTTACATGGTGCGTTTTTAAAATAGGAACCCCATTTTTTCTTACATATTCGTGTAGTGCGTAAATAAATATGAATGTTTTAGTTGGACCACTTTCTTCGCTTCGTCATAGATGGCGCTGTGATAGTCACAAACATATGGCTCACAATTTTAGACGAACAGTTGGTAACAGGTAGACTTTTTAAATTAAAATACACAACGTAGGTACGTTTGAACAATTTATTTCGGTTGTTACAATGTGATACATGTACCTTTGTGAACTTATCATTTCTGAGAACGCATGCTGTTACAGCGTGGTTACCTGTAAATACCACATTAATGCAATAAATGATCAAAATTATGTCCGTCAACCTCAATGCATTTGGCAATACGTGTAACGACATTGCTCTCAACAACGATTAGTTCGCCTCCCGTGATGTTCGCAGATACATTGACAATGCGCTGACGCATGATGTCAGGCGTTGTCGGTGGATCACGATAGCAAATATCCATCAACTTTCTCCACAGAAAGAAATCCTGGGACGTGAGATCCGGTGAACTTGCGAGCAATGATATGGTGCTTCGACGACCAATCCACCTGTCATGAAATATGCTATTCAATACCTCTTCAGCCGCACACGATCTATGTGCCGGACATCCATCATGTTGGAAGTACATCGCCATTCTGCCATGCGGTGAAACATCTTGTAGTAGCATCGGTAGAACATTACGTAGGAAATCAGCATACATTGCGCCATTTAGATTGCCATCGATAAAATGGGGGACAATTATCCTTCCTCCCATAATGCCGCACCACACATTAACCCGCCAAGACCGCTGATGTTCCACTTGTCGCAGCCATCGTGGATTTTCCGTTGCCCAATAGTGCATATTGTACCGGTTTACGTTACCGCTTTTGGTGACTGACCCTTCGTCGCTAAATAGTTTACGTTACCGCTGTTGGTGAATGACCCTTCGTCGCTAAATAGTACGCGTGCAAAATCTCTATCATCATTCCATAATTTCCCTTGTGCCCAGTGGCAGAACTGTACACTACGTTCAAAGTCGTCGCCATGCAATACCTGGTGCATAGACATATGGTACGGTTGCAATCGATGTGGATGTAGCATTCTCAACACCGACGTTTTTGAGATTCCTGATTCTCGCGCAGTTTGTCTGCTACTGATGTGCGGATCAGCCGCGACAACAGCTAAAACACCTACTTGGGCATCATCATTTGTTGCAGGTCGTGTTTGACGTTTTACATGTGGCTGAACACTTCCTGTTTCCTTAAATAACGTAACTATCCGGCGGACACTTGGGCGATGTCGTCCAGGATATCGAGCAACATACATACCACATACCCGTTGGGCATTTTGGTCACAATAGCCATACATCAACACGATATCGACCTATTCCGCAATTGGTAAACGGTCGATTTTAACACGGGTAATGTATCACGAAGCAAATACCGTCCGCACTGGAAGAATGTTATGTGTTACCACGTGCCTCTACGTTTGTGACTATTACAGTGACATCTATCAGAAAGCGAAAAAAGTGGTCCAACTAAAACATTTATATTTATTTACGTACTACACGAATATGTAATGAAAAATGGGGGTTCCTATTTAAAAAAGAACGCAGTTGATATCCGTTTGACCTATGGCAGCGCCATCTAGCGGGCCAACCATAGCACCATTTGGTTTCCACCTTCAAGCTAGACGAGTTTCGTTCTTTGTAGTATTTCGTTTGATGCTTATTTCGTGAGATAGTTCGCCCGGTCGCTATCAGTGGACCACCCTGTACACACTGATGAGCCAAAAGATGATGACCACCTTATTTGTCCGTCTTTGGAACGAAATGCATCACTGATTCTTCGTATCAGGGATCCGACAGTTTGTTATTTTGTTTGTGGAGGTATGTGGTAAAAAGTTTCTATGCGCAGGTCATCTAATTCGCGTAAACAGCGAGCCGCTGATTTGCGTACGCGAGGCAGGTGTGTTCCATAGGATTTGTATCAGGCGGATTTGGTCACCTAGACTTCAGCTTGAGTTCACTATAGTGCTCCTTAAGCGACTGTAATACGATTCTCGCTCCGACACACCGACAGTTATACTGCTGAAAGATGACATCGCCGTCGGGGGCGGCATCAACCATGAAGGGATGCAAGTGGTTCGCAGCTGTCAGCGTGTCATCGATTACTACCACAGCAGAATGTCTCCCTTAGTATAACACTGCTCTTATTAGCCTGCATGTTTCGAGTCTCCGATCACCTCGATGACGGCGTTTGTGGAGACTACCATTGACCTAGTGTAGCAAAAACGTGATTCACCCGTCGAGCCGACTCGTTTTCAGTGATCGACGGTCGAATCCCGATGAGCCATGCTACTGCAATCCTAACTGACGATATCATTGGATCAACTTGTGGACACGCAGGTGTGGTCGGCTTCGGAACTCCATGTCCAACATGCTCTGAAAAAGTTGTGCGTTCACCGGTATTGTACTCATTCCGCAGGGATACCACAGATCACCATACATCTTACTTTACCGGCAGACAAGCCTTTGAAGCCGATATTCTGTGAAGAGCAGGGGACGCAAATGTTTGCAAAGAGATCCAAAGAGATCGTCCAACACTGCCTCCAGACAGAATGAGAAAAGAAAACTGACATGTAGGTATTATTAACCAATTGCATTCCCTTATTATTACTATTATTATTATTCTGTGTTTTCGCATATACTTACAATTTTACTTCTTGCACAGTGCAGTGGTGATGCATCATAAGCCAATATGTTCCGTACACTGTCACTTGTCAAGCAGCAGCAACAAGCAAATGAATTATAAGTTATTTCAGTTCAGGACACAGAATCGTTTCCTTCATCACCACCACCTGTTAAATCTCAGCAGAGTAGTACCAGTACACTACTGTTCTTCACTATATATGATTTGATTGCTAGTAGAATCAAATGTGTAAATATATACAAGCAGACAGTGGCTGTGATGGAGTAATATAAATCAAGGATATTAAACATGGTGTCAAAGAACCTTTACAGAGATTGTGTGTGAATAGTTATGCTGTGAGATGCTGTACATCAAATCTCATGTGACATTGGAGTTTATCCATCTCTTTTTTCTGTAGACATCCAGCTCTTTGATTTCAAACTGTCTATCACAGATATGTACAATGCTGCAGCTCTTGCGCCAAAATCAAGAGGCTCATCAAAGTATTTATTTTCTCAAGTGTTCTATACTTATGCGACTAATCAGCCAGAACACTATGATCACCCACCTAACAGCCAGTAAGTCCAACTTTGGCACAGATAATAGCTGCGGCTCATCATGCCATGGAAGCAATGAGGCCTTGGCAGGCCACTGGAGGGAGTTAGCATCACATTGGCACACACAAGTCAGTTTATACCCATAAGTTCTGGGGGGACGGGGGGGGGGGGATGATGAGCTCTGACGCACTTACAGTCACATCCCAGATGCGTTCGATTGTGTTCAGATCTAGCGAGCTTGGGGGGGGGGGGGGAGGGGAATGGGTGGGTGGAGGGCAGCTCATAGATTGGAATCGGCTTTGTGTTCCTCGAACCACTTCGTCACACTCCTAACCTTATGACATGGAGCATATCCTTGTTGAAAAACGCCTTTGCCACCGGGAAGCATAAATGGGTATACAGGGTCTGCAAGCAGTGTACGATACTACTTAGCCGTCATGGGTTCTTGAACGGGCTCCACTGGACACATGAGTTCCCACATGAATGTTCCCCAGAGCATAATGGAACCATTGCCAGCTTGTCTCCTTCCTGCAATACAGGTGTCAAGTTGCTGTTCCCCTCGAAGAAGACGGAATCGCGCCCTCCCATTGGCATGATGAATAATGTATTGGGATTTATCAGACCAGTCTACGGTCTACCGTTGCGACAGTGGCCAGTGCTAGTTTCACATGCCCATTCCCGTCATAGTTGCCCATGTTGTGGTGGTAATATTGATACGTGTATGGGATATTGGCTATGGAGAGAGAATTAGTGGATTTTATTAAAGATAATGAATTACTGCACTGAATCTGGGATCATTACTGATGTAACCAAATATGTAACAAATAATAATTAAACAAGTAGTCACCCTAACTTCTTTGCCTATCCGTTCATGACTAAAAGACAGGCGCAAAGTTCCACATGTCATCGTTCATGCATCACATTCTGAACTGATACACATTATATATAATTCCCATACAGTGGAAGGACATTTTAACTGAAAGTTATTGCCTGGTATCAGTGCATAAATACAATATTTGTAGTCTCTTTGTCATTAAGAAGTACCAGGCATAACAAAAAGTACAGACACTGTAGCGACTACAGCTATCATGAAATGCGTGAAATGTATTCACAGTTTCCAATATGGACAACCATCAGCTGTGTAATGGAATGATGAGAATGAAAATTTGTGCTGCGCCATGATTCCAATTTGGATTTCCTGCTTTAAACGAGTGGTCGGCTCACTCTTTTGGCTCTCTATGGACGACCCACTGCAAGATCCAAAGTTCCATATGTTGTCGTTCATGCGTCACAACCTGCACTCATACACATTACGTAGTTTCCGTACATTTTAATCGTATATCACCGCCTGGTAACGACGGTTAAATGTGTGCATCCATGCTTGTCTCAAGGACCAATGCCTAGTACTTCTTTAAAAAAATGGTTCAAATGGCTCTGAGCACTATGGGACTTAACTTCTGAGATCATCAGTCCCATAGAACTTAGAACTACTTAAACCTAACTAACTTAAGGACATCACACACATCCATGCCCGAGGCAGAATTCGAATCTGGGACCGTAGCGGTCGCGCTGTTCCAGACTGTATGTAGCGCCTAGAACCGCTCGGTCACATAGGCCGGCTCATAAAACACATGCACTGCAATATCATAAATAACATTTTGTTGTAAAATTTTCTTTATTCTCTCTACCATCCTGCAATTTAAGTGTGATATTATAAAGACGTGCGGCCACTGTAGCTCAGTGAGTAAGTTATTTGTTTCTTAAACAGAGGATTACACAGAAGTAGAGTAGGCCCAATACCACACTCACTAAACATTTCATTATCTACATAGTTTACATGGTAAAACAGTTGACAGCCTTTTACAGTCTTGGAAATTAATGCTTAACATCGATCAGACGTGTACTGAGGTAGTGATTATGTCTTAAAAAGAAAGAATGACAGCACACTATGATGACGCCTGAGAGGAGCACTCAGATACTACAACATTAACGTATTCTTCAAAAATGATGGTGGAGACTGAAAACTTTTCTGCACCTGTATCACAATCTGCAGCCACAAATAAAATACATCGCTGTTACAACTAGAATATGTGTGAACGAATAGGTCACACTGTTTACCGAAACCTTAATTACATGATACACATTTGCAATATGGTTCACGTTGGGGTAGGGGGGGGGGGTGTTAATCACACTGACCACTTTCTGCACTGGCCATTGCCACTTCCGCAGTTGGAGACTGAGTGGTTTCACCAGATGCTGCTGGAGGCTTCCACCAGATATGATGGCTGGAGCAAATAGCCCTTTGCCCAGCGATTAACGCCTAACACAAGTTAAGACTTTTCTCTTCACTCACCACGCGGACTGATGCAAGGGGGTACAGCTATCGTCAGTGAAGGCAGCCACTGCATGCAGCTTCTGCTGGAGATGAATTAACCATAGGCGCTTTCCAGCTGCTGATCGTTGCCACCTATTATGTTCTCCGAACTACAAGGTGGTGCTATAGCAAGAGGTCATGACCTCCACCCACACGAGGCCACTGCTGTGGAACAGCAACTATTGCACACTTCACGTTAACACTGACCACTACCAAACTAACCATGATACTCATTATCTGAGTGAATCTGCCATACTCTTAATGATGTGCAGCTATATTCTGATCAGAAGTATCCAGACACTTACTTGTTCGTTGTTTTAATAATATCCAGCGTGATTTAGAACTTGTAATTTAAATCTACGTCTCTCTCATCTAATTATAAATACAACGAATAATGTCACAGCATCGATGTGCTGTCATGTTTTCAATGGACGCATCACAGAACGCTATTAAACATTAGAAAGAGAGCATGATTTTATTTGTAGATGACTCAAGAGCATACGAAGTGCCGTCATGCATGCATACACCTAAAATATATGTTAGTTGAGTGCTGTTTACAGTATTTGATTCATTTGATATGTGGCGTAGGGTCTCATGTACAATTCGAGTAAGGTCTTGACTGCCATACGGTTTTACTGAAGTCATGATGAAATTCGTTCTGATTACCTTTTAGGCACCGAGAGCCATGTGAACATTTGTGGCAACCAGTGCACCTCCCGCTGGTCTTTTTTATTCGCATTTTAAGTGCTTTGATCTGCCACGTGACTTTGTAAATGGTCAAGGAATCTGAATGTGCGGCTGATTAACATACAGTCGTGATGATAATGTTTCTTAATACCATCACCAGTGTGAGCTAGCACTATGGTCGTACAATAAATCTACTCATCATATTGCAATACCTTTGTTGTATCAACTGCCACTGCAGTTTGTTTAATACCCCAATAACGATTACATGCATACCAATACCTTGGATGTTAGACACCCTTTCTAATAATGTGACCAGATTAATTTGGTATGTACTTGCGACACACTGCGCCATGTAGTATTCAGGCAACCTACCTTAAGCACCATATAGCTCCAACAAAATTCTTTTAGATTACCGGTCAGGTGATTTCGAGATTAAGTGCACTAGCAACCTAGCGATATAGAGGAGTTTTCCACAGATATATGACACCACATTTTTCAAATGAAGTCTTTTGATACAGCACTTCAGACTGCGACTACCCTAGGCAAACTGATATATGAAGAGTTGTGAATATAAAGAATTACTTACAGATTTAGCGGAGGAATAGCTGAGAATAATCTGACAATTTCACCTGGTTAGCGGTACTTTGTGTCAAGTACATCATGATTGGGTATTTTATTGATGATATACAAAGGGAAAACAGATCAATAGACCTCTAGGAAAATCGTCAGTTAAGCACTGGTGGTACACATTTAACTATATTCTGCTTAGTATACCAGCAGTAGTGTAGTTGTAGAACAGCAATGAATTTCTTTTCCAATGTATGATACATCCAGTGTGAACTCCAAATCTTCAAGCAATTTGATGTAGTATACCAGCACTACTATCCTTCTTCTTCTTCTTCTTCTTACAGACAGCTGCATCCAAACCTTCTGAGTATTAGGATAAAAAGTGTATGTCCTTTTCTTACTCGACCGAAAGTAAAAACTACGTCCACCATTTTATTCACACAGAATTGCCGCAATCAACTCTCTCCCTCGCGTATTAAAGCACGTCAACTCTATGTTTTCCTTGTAACATGTTCTATTTCCAGGAAAATAAAAAGTAGTATCACTCTACCGAAGAAGCCCACCTGGGCTGACAAGTTTCAACCTGATAGCTCCTCCACACCACTAGACTGTTGTGACTGGTACACAGCAACTGGCTGTGGGCTATGCAAAGATGTCAGTCAGAGACATCTGGTCGGCTGTCAGTGCAATGTTGCTGTTCACCAATACCTATTATTGATCACGATCATTTATGAGTGTGTTCATGTCAGGGCAGCACTTGATTGTAACACGAGATAAGTTGGCTAGGCCAAGTGTCTGAGTTATAGAGAACAATGGACCCCTTGTGCCGAAGAGGACATATACCTGTGACCTTGAAGGAGGACAGTTACCTCAGAACATTGACCCTTTGGAGAGGTTGGGCAACATTGTGACCTCAGCGCTTGAGCTTTGACAGAAACGCAATAACATAGAGTTGACTAATGCTGACTTACCCTCCGCCCCCCCCCCCCCTACTATTCACACAGTTGATCAATAAATGCAAAGAAACATCAAATAATGGATTATTCTCGTGGTAGCTAGAACTGGACTGCTTCAACCCGAAATGATGTGATGAATATTTTTGTATCTGACTGGGAGTCTAAAGCACCACCAATTGTTACAATTGCCAATCCAAGGACAGACATTAAAATTAATAATTATTTTCCATTAGTAGTTTGGTGTCGAAATGCTACACCCTGAAATTACATGATGCAAATTTTTGTGCTGAACCAGAACTCGAACCCACACAAGCGGCTTCTATGGAGACCTCGAGGGGTTTGAAATGTTAGGGGAACAATGAAATGACGGAACTGTATCGTCCCGAAGGGGTAACCCCCTGCCCCCCCCCCCTCCCCCAATGGGAAGATCTGAGTTCGAATCCTAGTTCAGTACCAATATTTTCAACATCTCAAGTTCGAAAAGAATAAGAAATAAGTCTTCTGCGACCTTGCAAAACGAGTATGTCATTAAGGAAATAGAATTTCTGGTGACATTCTTCTTGCTGTAACTCTCGCCTCTGTCATAGCACTACCTACACCGGCTCTCCTTCAATTGGTAGCGAAGGAGCATCATATGCATATGGAACTGTGCAGCATCCCTACACTGTTCAGTAGTTGGCGTTACCAAGGGTGAAGAACTTCTTTTTGCACTTGTTAAAAATGGCTGCCACGAGTGTGAAACAAACCCAGATATTAATTATACCAAGGTGGAAATTTTTGAGCAGACGGCTGCCTCTTAATAATGTGCTAACAGAAGATGCACTGCAGTAGATGAGAATTCTGATTCTTTGCCGGCGGGCTGTAACCTGTTCAGCAAGTGCATCTGTGTGGTGTCGACTGAAGAGCGAGGTGCCGGGGCAAGGTTGGTACCTCGCGACAGAAACTCAAGTAAACGAAGTCGCTGCCGGAAGCAATGGCGATTGAGAGACAGTACCATAGGCACGCCCAGAAGAGATTCCATACGCCACGGCATCAGCTCGCTTACCTGTGTCTGAACGCAGTGCCGCTCAGCCCAGTCAGCAGTCATCGCCGAAGACGACAGCATCGTCTCTCTACCGCGCCAGCAGTGCGACAGTTGTTTTATACAGAACTCAGCATTAAAGTTTCTAGTCAGTTGTACTTTTTGACAAGAGACTAGTATCTGGTACTGTACCAACTGATACGTTAATGTTCTACAGCAGTAATAAATACTCATTATTTTCCTGTCAATACCGACTGTAGCGAAGTTAAGTATTTCGTGTTGTTCGCGTTATGATAAAGTAATTTAATTTTTTATAAGTTATAGTAGCGTCTGCTCCCTCCAAGAGTAAAGTCAAGAACCGTCACCGCAACCACGAGTGTTAGTATATTCGAAGCTACAGTTTCCTTTTTTGACCACATCACCGTTCACCAGCTGCCTGCGGTACCCAGTGGCTACTTTAGAATTCTGTAATCTAAGAAATAAAATCACATAATGGCCTTTCCTAAAAACTGAAAGACTGTAGGTAACCGAATATTCTGCAGAAAGTGTTCTCTTCCACTCCAGCTGTTCTACTTGTTATTCTCCCATACAAGAACTTGATCGAAATTCGACCTTCCTCAGAGATAGGAACCCCACCCGTAAACAACTGCTCAGCATGCGAGTTCAGGTTTGCCACTGGAAGAATCGTTTGGCCGATTTAGGGCGGTGGTTGATAAATTGCAGGGTGAGGTCCAGAAAGTGTTAATCTCAACTAGTACCTTAGCGTTGGAAGAAGATCTCCTTCATAACCTGGTGGCTAGTTCGGCATCAACTAATTTAGACCAGCGGACTTGATGGTTCTATTGAACTGCCTCTACTTTCGGTATATTGGCTAATCCACCATCAATTTGTTACAGGATGTATCTGAATTCTCAGTTGATCAATTAGAGCAGGTCGAGCGTGTATCCGGCTTAACTGTCCGCTTCTATCGTCATGCCGCACCTTTCGAAGGTATCTCACACTGTTTTGCTTAGTTTGCTGTACCTGCTAGCCCGCGGCTCCTTAAGTGATATATTGATCGAAGCTCTTCAGGGTCGAGGTAGTTTAACTGATTTGAGACGGTGTATATTCCAATAGGGGGAATTAGAATGGACACATTATTGGCGCTTCCTGGCGCCGAATGAGGGTTTGCTTCCCTACACAAAGGGTGTTCGCACCGCAATTGCCGCCCTACATATGACGGTTGCGGAACAGGAGATAGTCTCTACCATCTTAGGAGGCATGAGACAGGAGGACTGGACACGCGTAATTTTTGCCAGTAGACTCATCACCTGTCCTGAATTAAATCTGTTAGTGGGTTCAACTGAAGCCTTAAGATTTGCTGATGAACAGCGGTGTCCGGATGAGGGGGAGCGACTTTCAGGTCTTCCCTCACTTAACGAGTCTCGTCAAGCTTTATGTGGCGAGCGAACGTTGAGGCCGTGTTTTCGTTATGTATCCAAAGATTATTTCGAGCGGGAATGTCCTGTCGACCGCCTATCCCGACAGGGTGTCTGACGCCATCAGAAACAGGGGAGAGCAATCGGCGAAGAGCTCGAGCCAGTTACACCCGTACCGTTGCTGCTAAGGATTCTTCCGTCCACTTTCTTTGTACTAGTCTGAACAAAGAAACTGTTTGTGCATTGTTGGACTCCGGTAGCGCCGTTTCTCTTCTTGGTTGCAGCTGGTATTTAGAGTTTTGGAATATTTGTAAATTACCTCCCCTGCGCTCTCTTTCGCAGATATGTCGTACCGCCTATGGCCAAAAGTTACCTCCGCTTGCGGAAATAAAAGGGAAATTAATTATTTGTGGATTTCGAGGCCGGTGACGTGCTTTCACCCGTGAAGTTTGTTTCTTACGTTAATTGTTGCGTGTGATTTCGTACGTCAGACTGGCCTGGTGCTAGATTTCAGCCGTGACACATTTTTTTAAAAATTTTATCCTTACGAAAAATAGGGCTGTCTTCGTGCTGTTTTGCCGGTAGCATTAATTCTGTTCAGCTCCAGGATCCACGTTGGTCATCTGGCTGTCAATGACGCGAGGGAATTGCAAAGTGTTTTGCAAGAGTTTCCTGGTGTGTTGTCTGATAGACTCGGATTCAGTGTAAGATCCGGCTCAGTGATGACGTTCCAGTACGACAGGCTCCTTACCGCCTACCTCCACCAAGATGCGTGTCCTTCGCAAGAGAGTAAATCTTACGCTTTACCAATGTGTCATTCGACCATCTACTTCGCTCTATGTCTCCCCGATCTTTTGAATCTCATGTACATCTACATCATATTCCGCAAGCCACCTAATAATGTGTGGAGGAGGGTACTTCCGTACCACTATCTGATCCCTCCAACCCTATTCTACTCTCAAATAGTGGGTGGGAAGAATGATTGTCAGTAAGCCTCTGCATTGGCTCTGATTTCTCGAATTTTCTCCTCGTGGTCAATACGCGAGATGTACGTGGGGGAAGTTGTCTGATACTTTCTGAAAACACCTCTCTTGTAACGTCTGCCAGTGGAGTTTGTTTAGCTTCTTCATAACGCTCTCTCTCCAGCTAAATGATCCCGTGACGAAACGCGCCGCTCTTCTTTGCACCTTCTCTATCTCCTCTATCAGTCCTATCTGATCGAGACAATGATTATAGGCCAGCGTATTGTCAGACATCCCTTAGGAGGATTCCAAGGCGGCCACCGCCTTCTGTACTGACTGGAACCTGTATAAATTCAACAGGTTCGTTTGACCCGTCTACTCGTGCGGCTGTCCTATTTCGGTTATAGCACCGTGTGCCGGGAGATTTGAAGTTCCACTGTGTCTGTAACTATTTGGACGACGTAGTCATTTAGAGTCAGTAGTTCAGTCAACATCTTCAATACCTGCGTCAAGTTTCGATCAGTTTACAGAAGGCATGGTCTTACCGTTAAACCATCAAAGGTCCCCCTTAGCTAGGCACCAGGTTTCCTTTTTGGGACATTTAGTGTCCGGTGACGGGATCAGAGTCAACCAGAAACGCACGGTTAGTCTAAGGAATTTTCCCCCTCCGCTAAATAAGAAGGGTATTACTATAATCATCTTGATGTTGAAGCTATTTTATCTGTGTTTGCTTTAACAATAACATATGTTTTGAGTGAGCTCCGCCTTTAGCAAAACACTATTTTGGTCCCAGACATGTTTCACTGTAGTTTCAGCATCATCAGTGGTTTTTTTATTGTTATGGCTGTTATATGTAAGGAGTGTTGTTTACTGTTTAATACATACCAATATTAGTTTCTAAATCGTAATTACAGGTTTTTGAGGAGCACATAAAATTGTGTATTCATACCTTCTTACCACATGGTGTGGTTTTCCTCCTGTACTACGTTTTTGTAGTGTCTGTTTTTCATTATGGTTTGTCACGTGCAACCATATATCGGATAATCTATTGGCTACGTTATGTAGATGATGTCGTATGCCTACTAGATGAAACACCAAGTCACATCCAACAATTCCACAGTGATATGAACAAAGCCACCCAAAACTAAAATTCACCTTAGAAACAAAAAACAACAAAATGTTAAATTTCCTTGACCTCTTAATATACAGAGACAACAACGAACACCAGTTCTCCATATTCAGAAAAGTAACCACCACCAGCATGGCCATTCACAAACATTCCAATCATCCAACTACACACAAACTAGGAGGTTTCCAATATATGCTACACAGACTGAACAAAACTCCACCCACTGAAACCAACTATAATAATGGTTTACAGACAATCGAACAAATAGCTGTAGAGAATGGATATAACACAAAGTCTATAGATAAACTGAACCACAAAATTAAATCAAAATTAAAAAAGGCACCCAACACACAAAAGCCTTCCCACCAACTTACAAACACACAGAACACATAAACGAGCACACATGAACAAGAAACTCCCACGATAACAAACAAGTCGTTCACTCGGACCTACAACAACAAAGCAGTCCTCAGAATAGGCAACATGAGCAAAAAACAAGGGCTAAAAATAGTCTACAGGACAGACAACTCAACACATAGGAAACTAAGGACAACCAACAGAAGCACAGACAAACACAACACATCTGGTATTTACCAATAGACATGTCAGGACTGTAAATCAGTTTATATAAGACAGACAAGCAGAAACATTAATACCAGATACACAGAACACAGGAGAGCATTAAAAAGTAACAGCTGTCACTCCACATTTGCTGAACACCTTATGGACAATAAACATATCCCAACAGACTTCAACACTGACTTGAAAATTCTCAAATGCAGCAACAGCCTCCCACAAAAACTAATAATTGGAAAAAATTATCAAATACAAAAAGCCCTTAGTTGCAGGAAAGTAAGTAGTAAATGACTACATAGCTCTCTGCAATGGAACTCTGTTCTCTGCCCTCAAGGAATTAGTAGACAACACCAACCTATAGACCTCCCCCCCCCCCCCCCCCACACACACACACGCACACACAGACACGTTCATACATACACACACATAAAACTGAACCACAAAATTAAATCAAAATCTAAAAAGGCACCCAACACACAAAACCCTTCCAACCAACTTACAAAAACACAGAACACGTAAACGAGCACACACACATATCTTTACACACGCACATACACACATACATACTCTCTCTCTCTCTCTCTCTCTCTCTCTTTCTCTGAGAAATTCAAAACAACCGCCAATGATATTTTCAACTGTTCCACTGCCTGTCATCTTGTTTTCACACCTTCTACTGTTCCACTGTCCGTCATCTTGTTATCACAGCTGATAGACAGTGACAGTGACAGTGACAACTCGAAACACTGAACTTGGCAATGAAGAAGACGCCATAAAAAGAAAGCGTAAGTGAAACATAATGTAAATAGACACACACACACACACACACACACACACACACACACACACACACAAAACCTCTCACATAAATTATTAATCACAGCCATAGTCACAACAGTTTAGAAATCGTAATTTTTGCGTAAATGTTTTGCGTACATTAAGTTGTATATAGTTGCAGGTGACAAATGTAAAGGAAAACAGACACTGTGAAAACATAATACAAGAGGAAAACCACACCATGTGTAAGAAGGCATGAATACAGAATTTTATGTGCTCCTCAAAAACCTGTAATTACGTTTGTATGTATTTAAACAGTAAAGAACATTCCTTATGCTTAGCAGGTGTAACAACAAAAAAATCTACTGATGATGCTGCAACTGCAGTGATACATGTCTGGGACAAAAACAAAATACTGTTTTGCTAAAGGCGGACACCACTCGAAACATAGGGTATTACCACGTTTGTTGGCATGACAATTAAGTTTGCTCAGATTGCTGTTCCCTTTAACAACTTGAGTAGTTGAGTAGAAAGGGGCAAGATTTTATGGGGGAGGGAGCGGGGGGGGGGGGGGGGGCGAGCCAGCAGGAAGCCTTCGGCGCTATGAAAATTGTCTTCACTAACCCTACGGTCTTCGCCATTCCCGACATTGAGAAAAGGTTTATTGCCCAAACAGACGCCTCCAATGCCAGTGTGGTCGAGGTGTTGCTTCAGGAAGATAGAGGAGAGAGACGCTCCCTTGCTTATATCTCTAGAATGTTGGCCGCCCCCAACTTAAATACTCTATTTATGTGTGCGAGGCATTGGCTGTGTTATTCGCTCACGAAAATTTAATTTTTGCCTGTGGCACCGAGAGTTCGATCTCGAGACAGACAACCAAGCCGTTATTTGGGTTCTTTCTCGGCCTAGAGAGATAGGAAGAATTGCTAGGTGGGCTGTACGTGTCTCCGTCTTCTGTTTGCAAGTGTGGCACATCAGAGGGTCTGACAACTCAATTGCTGATGCACTTAGTCGGATGTTTGAGGAAGATAATGAGCCAGTTCCGCGGCCTTATTTCCAGGCAGAATTCTTGTGGGCAGCATTCTTCCTAGGGTTCCCCAGCTTTTTGGCAATTTGGAGGGTAAGCAAGATCAAGACTCCGCCCTGGACCCCTATTCTTAGGCAGCTCTTGGCTGGTATTTCGGTTCCAGCGTACAACTTGGGAAAGGGCATCCTTTTCTGGGAAGTGGATAGGCCCTTGTAGCCCAAAAATTTGTTTGTCTGTCGAGCTCGTTCCGTCCATTTTTATCACGTTTATGGTTCTCTGGCCGGCAGGCCACATAAGCATCCACGAAACTATTGCGAAGACTGTGGGCCATGTCACCTGACCCACTCTTTCCAGGGAATTTCGCCGTCTAGTGGGGAAGTGTGAACTTTGTAAAATGGCCAAACTAACCCAAATTCACGCCAAGGCCTAATTTGTTGAGAATGAGAACAGTACCCCATGGAAAAGCTGTTTATTCATTACCCTTTGCTGAGGCCGGGAAACGCAACATTCTGGTTGTCATGGAAGCCCTTTTTCTTTGGCTTCTTCCTACCTGTGACTATCTACCATATGACTAGGATATTCTCTTTTTTTGGCCCTCCTAGGGCGTTAGTGAGTGATAACGCGCCTGCTTTTGTTTCCAGGGATTTTAAGCGGTTTTGTTTGGCAGTGGCATCACGCATATCACCACCACTCCCTACTAACCGCAGCTTTCCTTTAAGGAAAGGGGAAATATAAACTTTAAGGCTGCCCTTAAAATTTATCGTGCTAGATCCCAGACCAAGAGGGATAGATCAACCTTGTTTTCAACTCCGCTCAGCATAAAGCCTCTGAGGCAGCCTCAACCACTTTGATGCTTGTCTACCCTCTTAACTCTCCTGTGTCGGACCTTTGGAGCGTCAATAATCTTTTGGCCGAAACTATGGATTCGTATGTCATTAGGCAGAACTGGGGTCGGGCTCGGAGAAATACTGAACTAGTCAATAATCAGTGGAAGAATCATTTATAATAAGGGGAGGAGACTTTTTCAGGTTTAGCCAGGAGACAGGATCTTCATCTGAAATTTTAATGCTGTGGTGGGTTCGGCAGAGGGTGACTCTAATAAGCTCACCCCACGATTTCTAGGCCCTAGTACTGTTCTGAGGGTTTTGAATCCGGTAAACCTTCTGGTTCGTCACCCCCGAAGTGGGAATACTTTGAGGGCCCGTATCAGCCAAGTCAAGAGCGCTAATTGACTTCACCTATTGGGCGCCCGCAGACGTGTGATTGTCTTTAGTGGTGGAGGTTGAGCCGTCTTGGCTCGTTCTATGCTTTTATATCCTTGACTACTGGCGTGGTCCGCTTCTGTCCAGATGCTTCGGCAGCCTTTTAGTTGAGTTTTTGGTTGCAGTTCCTTGGAGTAGCTTGTAGACCATATCGGCAAGCAGTCTGTCGCAGTCAAGTCGAGAGAAAGATAAGAGGCACATGTGGCGTAGTGTGGACTGTTCAGTGAGCTTACTGCCGCACGATTGTCTAAGAGGCCGACTGTCGCTACAGTTGTGTTGGTCGGCAATAAATGGGACTAGCGTCGAAGCAGCCGATTTACACTGAATTAAGTAAGCATGGTTGCTGCTGTGGGTGTTGGAGTACTGTTCATTTCCTAGTGCCTTCTGTTCTGTCCTTTGGGGGTAAGGAACTCGTTGCTTGATTTACGCATGGGCTCCCATGTTTAAGTGTCTCCTGCTACGCTGGATTGCTTGTGGTTCTATATCACTCTATTTGAAGAGTCGAATTTACCCTTTCGTCCTCTGTTTGAAATTGAGTGTCAAATTTGTGCGTTTAAAATTTCTTTTAATTACAACTTGTTCAATGTCTGTTTATTTTTCAGTTGCGTCTGCAATTAATTGTCATATGTTCTAAGCCGCCACGTGTGTTAGTGACCATTAAGTTGAAACTGAGTCTTGTTTGTACTGGAAGTTGTTGCTTGCCTGACTGATGTAGCGACATAAAATTTCCTATGGCTGTGGTAAGCAAACGGTAGAGGCCCAGGGAATCTTGGCCCATTTGTGCAATTGAGTTCCATAACTCTGGTGAGAATTTGCCCTTTTCAGGAAAATTAATATCTATTGTTTCAAATATAATTACTATTGTAGTTGTTTGAGTGTTAGCCCTGTTTGTCTGTTACGTTTTAAACCACTTAGGATAAGTGTATGAGGGCCATGTGATTTTCTGGTTATTACATTAACTTGTTACATGTTATTGTAAAATTAACTGTTTAATCCTTTTAGTAATTCTTACTGTAAAATCGTTGTTGTTACTTATAACGCTTGGTTGGATACACGCTCACATTAAGCTTCTCGCATTGATCGGGGCGTTTTCATATGTTCTGTGATTCTTATGCATGAATTATATATTTGCTTGCTTTTTCTCGCCTCTCCGAGCCGTTCGTAGGCTGTCAAAAAATGGTTCAAATGGCTCTGAGCACTATGGGACTCAACTGCTGTGGTTATCAGTCCCCTAGAACTTAGAACTACTTAAACCTAACTAACCTAAGGACATCACACACATCCATGCCCGAGGCAGGATTCGAACCTGCGACCGTAGCAGTCGCACGGTTCCGGACTGCGCGCCTAGAACCGCGAGACCACCGCGGCCGGCCGTAGGCTGTCCTCGTCGGCTGTGTACGTGCACGCGAGCGGCGCGCCGCTTCCCGTCCACCGTAGCCTCTCAGACGTTACGGCCTTCTGGCTTGCTACGGCACCCCTCACAAGCTAAGTTTCTATCTCGCAGCAATATAGCGTCAATTTACCCAGTAATGCCCTTTATTCTAAACCATCTTAATCAGACGTGGCCTACCGTACCTACCCCTTCCACGGTTTCCCTGTCTGAAGGTTGATTTTTAACATAATAACTTTAATATTGATGTAATGTTCAATTGTTAAATGGTATTTTATTATTTGTCCACATCAGTATCTTGAATATGCCCAAGAGCCTTCCGACATTGAACAAATTTTTTCATAATCAGGCGATTAAACTTTGGCCTGTGTTATAAAAATTATTATACACTCCTGGAAATGGAAAAAAGAACACATTGACACCGGTGTGTCAGACCCACCATACTTGCTCCGGACACTGCGAGAGGGCTGTACAAGCAATGATCACACGCACGGCACAGCGGACACACCAGGAACCGCGGTGTTGGCCGTCGAATGGCGCTAGCTGCGCAGCATTTGTGCACCGCCGCCGTCAGTGTCAGCCAGTTTGCCGTGGCATAAGGAGCTCCATCGCAGTCTTTAAAACTGGTAGCATGCCGCGACAGCGTGGACGTGAACCGTATGTGCAGTTGACGGACTTTGAGCGGGGGCGTATAGTGGGCATGCGGGAGGCCGGGTGGACGTACCGCCGAATTGCTCAACACGTTGGGCGTAAGGTCTCCACAGTACATCGATGTTGTCGCCAGTGGTCGGCGGAAGGTGCACGTGCCCGTCGACCTGGGACCGGACCGCAGCGACGAACGGATGCACACCAAGACCGTAGGATCCTACGCAGTGCCCTAGGGGACCGCACCGCCACTTCCCAGCAAATTAGGGACACTGTTGCTCCTGGGGTATCGGCGAGGACCATTCGCAACCGTCTCCATGAAGCTGGGCTACGGTCCCGCACACCGTTAGGCAGTCTTCCGCTCACGCCCCAACATCGTGCAGCCCGCCTCCAGTGGTGTCGCGACAGGCGTGAATGGAGGGACGAATGGAGACGTGTCGTCTTCAGCGATGAGAGTCGCTTCTACCTTGGTGCCAATGATGGTCGTATGCGTGTTTGGCGCCGTGCAGGTGAGTGCCACAATCAGGACTGCATACGACCTAGGCACACAGGGCCAACACCCGGCATCATGGTGTGGGGAGCGATCTCCTACACTGGCCGTACACCTCTGGTGATCGTCGAGGGGACACTGAATAGTGCACGGTACATCCAAACCGTCATCGAACCCATCGTTCTACCATTCCTAGACCGGCAAGGGAACTTGCTGTTCCAACAGGACAATGCACGTCCGCATGTATCCCGTGCCACCCAACGTGCTCTACAAGGTGTAAGTCAACTACCCTGGCCAGCAAGATCTCCGGATCTGTCCCCCATTGAGCATGTTTGGGACTGGATGAAGCGTCGTCTCAAGTGGTCTGCACGTCCAGCACGAACGCTGGTCCAACTGAGGCGCCAGGTGGAAATGGCATGGCAAGCCGTTCCACAGGACTACATCCAGCATCTCTACGATCGTCTCCATGGGAGAATAGCAGCCTGCATTGCTGCAAAAGGTGGATATACACTGTACTAGTGCCGACATTGTGCATGCTCTGTTGCCTGTGTCTATGTGCCTGTGGTTGTGTCAGTGTGATCATGTGATGTATCTGACCCCAGGAATGTGTCAATAAAGTTTCCCCTTCCTGGGACAATGAATTCACGGTGTTCTTATTTCAATTTCCAGGAGTGTATTATTTATTTATGTTGAACCTATTTGTGTTTTGTTTACCTGTAAATCTGAATTGAAGAGTTTCCATTTTTAACGTACCTTTGAACAAAGCTCTGTACTTATGGTAATAAGATGGAGATAGAGAATTCAGAACAGCCGGCTGGAGTGACCGTGCGGTTCTAGGCGCTACAGTCTGGAGCCGAGCGACCGCTCCGGTCGCAGGTTCGAATTCTGCCTCGGGCATGGATGTGTGTGATGTCCTTAGGTTAGTTAGTTTTAGTTAGTTCCATGTCCTAGGCGACTGAGGACCTCAGAGTTAAGTCACATAGTGCTCAGAGCCATTTGAACCATTTGTACCAATTCAGAAGAAATGTGTATTTTTTTCAGGCAGCTGAATTACGAGATTCATCTGTGCAATAATAAATTATTGGACTCTTGTGAACTAAAAAATGACTTCTGATAAATGACCTGCACTTTCCCATGCCCTTTTAGTTATTCATTTATCCTGGGGCGTTCACTGACATTTCAGATTTCTTCGTTTAAAACTACTGTCTTCTAGAGTTTACTTTATTCTTAATACAGTAATGTAAAAATTTTAAATTCCATGTCATATTACACTTCAATATCTATTTTCATTCATTGGCTTGATTTCACATCTGAGCAATTTGAGATGGACCACAAGAATGGCGTTGAGAAACTCTATTTCATGCCTGATGAACTACGAGGGGCGGTCCAAAAGTTTCTAGCCCGATCTAGCCCGAAATAGTTACCGTACTGTCTCGCACAAACAACACCACCCACTTTTATGGTGACACTTTGTGGGTGTGCAAGTCAAGCTCTAGCTTCCTTGGTTTTGCTGCTAGGAAGCGTTGTACACCGTAGTGTAAACAAAATGGCGAATACCGAGAGACTAAAGAACTGTGCTGCGATAGAATATCTTCATTTGATGGGAATGACGCTCTAGGAAATTGGAGAGGACATGCGGAATACACTTAAGGACAGTGCTCTGTCTTATGCAACAGTGAGAAACTGTGTGTCCGAGTTCAGACATGGAAAAAATGAGTGTGTAAGATGCACCAAGAAGTGGAAGGCGTGTCACTGTTGCCACTGATGAAACAGTGACTGCAATTCAAGATACGATTTTGTAGGATCTTTGAACAAGGTTGCAGCACATTGAAACCACATTCGGAATATCCCATGGGCGTGCTCACGACTTTGTTGTGGATATTTTGGGAATGTGGAAAGTTTCATCTGGGTGGGTCCCAAAAACTTGAATGCAGATCAAAGACGGAAGCGTGTGCAATGTTGTGAAGAAATCGTCCGCCAATTTCTAAGCGGATGAGGACCTTTCTTGCAAGGTATGTGACAACGGAAGAAACATGAGTTCACCACTTTGATTCTGAAACAAAACGGGAGTAACAACAATCGAAACATTCTTCATTCTCTACCACAAAAAATCACGGGTTCAAAAATCAGCCGGTAAGACGATGGCATCGGCATTCTGGGATGCAGAAGGATTAAGTATGGTGGATTACTTGCAAAAAGTATTGCACCCTCCTGCGTTGTATGAGGGAAGAGATAAAGAAAAAAAGGCGCGGAAAATTGGCCCGAAGAGTTCTTTTGCATCAGGGCAGTCCACCGGCGCACGAAGCCCTCGCAACACTGGAAACTCTGATTGAGTGCGGGTTCGAATTGTTACGTCATCTGCCATTCTCCATATATGACTCCATCAGACTTTTTTCTTTTCCCAAACCTAAAAAAGTCCTCAAAGGACGACGATTTGACAATGATAATGCAGTGATTGATGCTGTGGACGCTTGGTTGGACTCGAAATCGAAGACCTTTTATTGGAAACGTTTGCAGAAATCTGACCGTGCCCGCCAGTATATTACTCTACACGGCTATTATATTGAAAAATAAATTGATATTCTGTCATTCTTTATTTGTTGGGCTACAAACTTTTTTGACCCGCACCCCTCCCCCCTGATATTATTCTGAAGAATATGAGAAATTATTTAACAATTTCCAAGGACTATTCTTCCAGTTCTTGAACTGGTCCTGTTGTAAAGCTGTGTGATTCCGGCAAAGAGAAAGAAATGGATATTGCTTGGGACCTACGAGAAAATTAATAGGACAAGGGCATTAAGATAAAAAGAAAGTTCGTTCTGCTTAAGCACTTTTTAATCATAGTGTTTCACCTGCAGTTAATTACGTAAGTGAACAACAGATGCTTTACGATGCTGCTGCGCCAACTGCATATCTTAAACATAATTTTCCTATGGTTGAAGTTAATGACCTGGGGGAAGAGAAAAACTGAATTTTGGAAAGTGCTTGAAGGCAAACACGATGCTCTGCAGTTCCTAATGAATGTTATTACACTGTTTGAAAACTTGAAAAAGAGGCACTTGGAAAATAGTAGTAGTCTAGTTCTGGCAACAATCACAGTAATTAATAATTAGAATTAACTACTGAATAAAAAAGGTTTCCACTGCGTTTTATTGCTCAGGCTTTCACAAGCTGCCCTGGAAAAACTTTCCGGAGTGGTTCGAGTTACAGTTATATTCAGTTTTAAGACAAGTCTACAACGTATTGCTGGGTCACTGTATTATCTCCCCAGTTGCCGAGGCAGTTATCAGACAGAAAATGGTTCTTCTTCAATGACTACCTGGAACACAGGACACTTGTTATGAGTGACAAAAAACGACGATGCAACCATGCATATAAGTGCAAGTCGAGAAAACCGTCGTAGGTGAGATTTCACATAAGGAAGAACAGTCTCTGAATTATGTAGCTGCGAAAACTGTGAAACATGTTATGCAGAAATACGTGACATGTAATGTGTATTGTGTACTGCTTTCAGTAACTGAACAGTCTGAATGAGAAAAAGTTCCTAGATTAATCGAACTCAAAATTACAGTACCGACAACGGCTTTAAAGGTATATCGGAAGCAGCGTTAAACATCATTCATGAGAAACAGATCTTGGAACCGAAGTTATCACTTCAAGTACTTGAGGGAGATGTTTGTAAAGCAGCCAAGAAACTCCGTCATAGTATTCCGTCTTGTCACACCGTCACGGAGATAATTGTACATATATTTATGGAAGAGAACGTTTATTTATTTGAGGAAATATATCCGCGAGGACGAGATAGACGCCATTGCGAAATGGGGCAGCAAAAGTAAAGGCATGAGAAATGCGGTAAGATTACTTGAAGAGGCAGGTACGTGGCAGATAACTTATTTCCTGTATTTGTGGATGATTATTTTACGTAAACGTAAAAAGAGTTATAATCTGCAAAACACATAGAAACAATAAAGACGTTAACATGTAAGTAGAAGTATGCTTTTGTGTTTTAAGTATGATCTGCAGTTCCCAAAATCTTCCTCAGACAAATGAAATGGGCACAATATATTATGCTGTTACAGCTACAGCATATATTATTTATCAAATACGTAAGTGCGAGGAAGTTTTACTCGTATTAAGAGGAAAATAAAATGCCACGATTTCAGAAACAGGATTACGAAAGTCATCATTTTATTCACTTTATATTCGCAGTAGAAACCAAGAAACAAAACAGCTGTAATTAATTGTTTACTTTATGCACTGCGATATCATATGCATGTACAATCGTGTAAACTTCTTCATAAATGAGAATTTCACAGTTGTGTCTAGAGAGCTGCCGTAGCCGTTTGGGTCAAAATGGCGACCGTCGCCGAGTTGGAGGTACTTTATTCATTCAGCTCAAGCTGGTCGCTGTGCTACACTCTCGTTAATGCAGTGGACGCAGGTTCAGACATTTGTGCCGTGTATGACGTGTGTACCATCGAAGAATCACCTTAGAAAATGATTTTCTTGTTTCAAGGGATATAGTTTTGACGTGAATTTATTCTCATTTCAGGGAAACAACGGGTTTTAATGGACGATGCCTTATGGTTATCACTGTGATCCATATTATTGTACCCAACAACTGCTAAATGGCGTGACTGCGACAATTTCACTTTCATGTGAAATGTGCATTCAATGAGCAAGTTTCGGGAGTTGGATGTAGGTGTACTATAGTCTCAAATCCAAAGCAACTGAAATGAACATGGTGGCCAGATCTCCATTTTGCTTGAACATCAGTCAGCCACCCAATATATAGCTGATAAGGTATGATGTCTTCATGTCGATTGCATAGAAAGATATTAACGGGTGAACCCTATTGCAAAACATCTCCTCAAGCAACGAGTAGTATGCGAACGCAAGAGATAACAGTGTACTTTTCATCTAGAGACACAAAAAGGTTGTTGTATAGAACAGGGACAGCTTTTGAGACATCTTTCGATAATATAAACGATGAAGGTGAAAGCATCATTTGACGCATTACTGATCTGGAAAGGAATAGCTGTCCAGCATCTGGGTTGTTCGCCGTATCTCTTCTGATAACTGTGACACAAAATTTTTTTCGCCCTTATTCGAATTTTTATCAGAACAGAAATACCCTTCAAATCGTACTGCCGACATATATACAAAAAGTATCCATAATACGAGCCTACCCAAAAATTGACAAATGAGTAAGATATTATGCCCACTCGACCGCTATATGACCTGTACCTACGTGGAATCCCGTCATACGCAGGAAGCATTTAGAGACTGCCACAAAATTATGTAAATCTTGCATGTAGAGACAACTCAGAAAGAAACCCAGTTAACAAATTATTCCATGCTGCTCATAAGTCAAACGAATTTAGTAATCACAAAAAACTAAAAAAAGTTCAATGTTGAATAAGATCTGCTACTAGTCACATTTAAAGTGGCTTATTTAAACCACTACCAGTGCTGGGCGTCTGCCCATCTTCACGTTATTACGTAATGTTTCATGTTTCCACATTAAATGTTTGGGTCACTTTTCATCGTAAAATGCAAATTACGTGATGTTCAAAATGGAGACATAAGTAAAACCACTGAAAGTGACGAAGTGCTAAGAGCTGACTGTGTTTACATTTGATGGAATATCCAAATTGCACATTTGTCAATCAACTGCTTGTGCTGGCACATTTGTCCGCAAAAAGAATCATTTGAAACATCATACATTAACCCCAGTTAAAATGGTAGTAACTGAACATGTAACTTGAACTTACAGTATTAAATGTGTTTTCATAGGAAAATAGAATTTTTATAAACGAGATTAGAGCTAAAAGATGCAAACATATTATGCAGATGGAAGCATAGATAATATTAATAATTTATGAAAATTATTACATGATTATAGAACCTGACTCTCAGATTATAACATGTGGTGCAGCTACTGTCAAATAATATTATGATACACAGTCACTGTCATTTAATAGTAAGTGACCTTTTTCATGTTAGTTATATATTCATAAATGGTACAGTGAGCCTAAAGTCATCTATGTTCAGCAAATGGACTTTGTTAATGTTTAATCAAATCAAATAATTTAGATAAAACTATTTTGAGAGTTGAAGGAGTTAATATTATAAGATTTTATGACTTGTGTTTGCGAGACGACAATAAGTTACAGTTTACCTTTCTAAATAATTCATGAAAGATGTGTGGAAGTGAATTGTTTACTATGTCGTCTTGTCCATTTAGAATTAGATGTGGTGGAAATATGAAAATCAGTTTCAGGTTTTCAAGAAGATTAATAGTCTTTCCTTTGTTGAGTACCTGCAGAATATGAGCATAGTCTTTCATCTCTATGGATGAGTGACCATAAGCAGTGGAGCAGTACCAGTATGAGGACCAAAACCATGGTCACTGTTGTGCAGTACCAACACAAGGACCAAATTCAGGGTGATTGATAAGACTTCTGGAAACTCCCACCTCCTCCCATTGGGGAATCCCACCACCTCAACCTATTGTGTGTGGTCACCAAACCACAGAACCAATATGAGGGCCAAAATACAGGTCACACCCTCCCCCCTGGCACATGGCGAGGCCACCAAACCAAGGTGCTGATACAGGAACCAAGGTCACTCAGGAACTCCATCTTCTGTCACCAGGGCCAATAGGGATCAAATTGTTAGCTCCCTCGTCTCACAATCTTTGATGTAGATGAAGCTTTTTGCATGTTCATATTATATTTCATCATCATCCCACCATTTTTCGTGGTGCAAGCGAGTCAATCATGCCGCTGTTTTTCGATTCTTGGTGCAGTTTCCTGTTCTAAGTGCTCGGGAGAAATTGAAGATTGTGGAAAACGTTAGTAATACATGTACAGCATTGGTGATTGTGACAGATGGAATATCATTAACACAAATTAATCGCAGTCATTGTAAAAACTTTGTTTTTTTATAATGATCTTGGCACTCTCAGGTGTCACTGTGAAATGTCTTATATGTGAAGCAGCAGCGCTACATTTACAAAAATCACTGTATAAACCCTGTAAGTGGAGAATAATATATCACACAATTGAAGCAGCAGTAATGCATACAATGTGGAGTTTGAATGGAAGTTGTCTGATGATTCAAATTCAGTGTGGTTGATTATCACTTCTGAGTTCATGCTTTCATTTTACTTTGAGCATTTAATCATGATGCTGGGTGCTAATTCTTTATATAGCTGTGGGCTTAGCTAAATTGATCACCCCAACAGTAAGATTACTATCCCAGCAAGCTGCACATTATTGTATGGGTAAAACACGGAATTCAAGTAAACTCTGGCATTGGTTAACTTAAAGTTGTCAGATATACTAGAATCCTTTTTAAATTTCCCCTCCTGTCTGTCTCTAGCACCAAAATAATTTACTGAGGCATTTCTATTGAAATGCTAATTAGATGGAATGTGTCTGTCTGGACATCTTTAGCGAATCTGGATGTTCATACAGCTCCCATGACCAGAAACTTAACGATAGTTGAATAGCAGAATTGTGCACATGTAGAAATTTCAGATTGACTCGTGTGTTAGAGAAGTAAGGGACATTTTCTACACCAGTTTAAATAACCAAATTTTATTATCTTCTTGGTCTCCTTGAATGTACAAATAATTGTCCATTATATTTAAAACTGGGATGTACCTCATTTGATTCATGATAACACTTCTATTATGTTCACAGAGCCTAATAAACTTTTTCAGTAGAGTGCAGGCAGTAAAGTGATTACTGATCAGACCGACTATGACCCTTCCTGCATTTTGTAGAATGTTCAAGTCTGAAGTTGATGCAGAAACGTATATTTGAGGATCGACGTGATTCCAGCATTTCTAGTACCATCAACATCAATGTCATTAAGCTTATTTCTTACTTCTTGAAACAGGAAGGTGACTGTATTGCATGAAAGTCATGATGTTACTTCTGCAGGGCTCTTGTTCATAACAGGAAACAGCTGCTCAGAACTGTTAAATCATTTTGATGTGGAATGAGAATCCTTATCTTATTGTTATTCAACATCACTGAAGCAAAAGACTTGTGGGGGAAATATTTCTGCTGAGTGATACACTTATGAAACTAAATTCTGACTGTTATATCAAAAGACATCATTATGCAGTTCCAATTCTATCTGTTTAGGGAACTTGCAATTCTCCTGTGTTATCATGCTGTGCATCTGCTGCAAAGTGTTGTATTGAGAGTTGTGTGCGTTGGTTTTATACCTGATACCCATGCTGCTACTTCAGGTGAAGATGTACCATAATTTCTTCTCCTTTAAAATCAACTAGATTCCCTTCATTGTCCAAAATTTTCAACCCATGGTGGTGTAATGTCTGAACGGTCACTGAGAGTTATACTGGGTTGCTTGGTATCTCAATGAGTGTGTGGGAGTCTTTGTAGAGTCTATGAATTAATCTGTCATTGAGATACGAAATCATTGTGATATTACACCCAACATGAGAGGTTCTAACTGATATTATATTCACCGGCCATAGTGGCAGTGTGGTTCTAGGCGCTACAGTCTGGAGACGAGCGCCCGTAACAGTTGCAAGTTCGAATCCTGCCTTGGGCATAGATGTGTGTGATGTCCTTAGGTTAATTAGGTTTAGTTAGTTCTAAGTTATAGGCGACTGATGACCTCAGAAGTTAAGTCACATATTGCTCAGAGCAACCTGATATTATATCCCCTTGTTGATCTGATTTGTAAACATCATCAGTATTGTTCTCCAAAACTTGACTCCTTGAGAAATCCAGTAGTTGTACTATTCAACCTTCATGACCAACAGCTATAGTCTGTTTTGTTGTTGATAACTCTATTTTAGTAGATTAATGATGGTACATAACTCAACCCTTCTACAAATCTCTTTATAACTGTATTTAAAAGTCAGTAGCTAAATCCTTGTTCCCTTAATGTCTTGTGACAAGCTCTATGAGAAGCATGTCTTTTCCGTAATTCTTCCATGTAAATATTTTCCAGTAATTTCTTTACCATCTCTATGCTGTAAGATATGACTTCTTGGGTTTGTCTGTTGTACTCTGGTAACTAAATATCCTCATTGACCAGTTTGGCACGTAATATTTATCAAATACAGTCTTGTATTTTGAAACACACACAAAAATCGCACATTAAATATCTGCTCGCGTGGATCCTGATTTTTAATAAGATTTCACGCTATATTTAGACATTCTTTATCTTGAATATCTATTGGCCTCATTTTAGTCACATGATGTTTAGCTCGGTTTTACTGCCTCAATTCATGGGAGAATATTTAGCTATTTATATGAAACGTGAAGATTCAAATCGCACACACACATGGTTTTTTCTCGTTCTGTAGAAATGTTCCACTTTACTCACTTTCATGTAGGACAATGTTGGACAGTGGTTTATTCTATACTGCTCTATTACTGTCTTGAAATGTCTATTGTAAAATTCGCCCCATGGTTGGTTGGATGTTTCTGAAAATAAGAGTGTTTTTCGTGAGCTAATTCAGTTCAGTGCAGAAGTGGAGAAAGATCTGTAAGTTCATCACAGTCAAGCATCAGTGTTCATAGGCACTAAGGCTGTTCACAACGAACTACTGCAGTGCGTGTTGGAAATGTACCATGGTGAAGTTAGTGAAGAAATAAAACGTGCTGATTATATTGCAATAATCGCCGATGAAACCACACATGTGTCTTCCAAATTTCTGTTGTTGTTGTTTTGCGTTATGTTATTGAGAGAAAACCTGTTAAAAGATTTTGGTACTTTATCAGTCCAGAAAGTCAGAATGCTCATACTATATCTGAGAGTACTCTGAAAGAAACTGAACTATTAACTGTCGATGATCGAGCAAAACTAATAGCTCACAGTTACAACGGTGCACACATTATATGTGGCAAGTCGAATGGCGTTCAGAAATCAGTTTGTAGACAAACACCCAAATGCCAACTACATCCATTGATATGAGCAATAGTTGAACCTTATTATGTCTTCGGCAGCCCCTGCTAAGAGCAAAGCCTGTATCTTTTTGCGGATCTTTCAGATATATCTTCCTTCTTTCCCAAACCGCCAAAGAGATCAAAAGTGTTGTATAGCATTATTCAAAAAAGCTTGCACCACGTGTGTACCACGGGATGGAATTATCATTCGCGAGTAGTACAAGATGTTTATGAAAAGAGGGAAGATCTTATTACTGTTATGGAAGTCGTTGAAATAAGTAGAGCATAAAACTATCTTCTAATATTGAGGAAGCTGGTTCATACAACCAAAGACTCCGAGATAACGAAATTTTCTGGCTATCATTTTTCTGTAAGATAATGCCTCATGCAGACATACTTTTTAATCAGCTTCTGAAGAAACTAACTGAACCCATCAAAGCAAAACAAGACATCCAGAACTTTGAAGCGGTTATGCAAAATATCAGAGATGACATTAACTCCATCGTTAACGAGATTAATCTCGAAAATGACGAAACAGTGCCTCCAAGAAGCCACGGATTCTTTCTAAAATAAAATTAAGTTTGCAGCTCACTGGAAACCTCATTGCAACCAACGTATTTGACGTAAATCAGTTTGACAAATACAACACAAGATTTCCAGACAAATACCTAGAAATTAAAGACACATACACATTTCTGGAAGGAAGAAAGTTGAAGGGTGAGCTTCAAGCCTTCCATGCTAGGCCTAAGTTGAGAGCAGTTTCTAGTGCAGTTCAATTTCGGTGAGCTTCAAGCCTTCTATGCTAGGCCTGAGTTAAGAGCAGTTTCTAGCACAGGTCCATTTCTTTCGCTAATTCCTCTGATTCTAGTGATTGTGACCCTTTCAAAGAGAGTGTTAATCACGATGCCTGTCTTGAAATGGGAAGCTGAACGGCGCTATTCAGTGCTCAAGAGAATTAAAACGTTTCAATGAAATGCCGTGAAAGAAGAACGTCTAAGTGGCTTAAAAATGCTGTCCTGTGAAAAGTCATTCGTGCGAAAAATTGAAGATTACAATTAAAGAGTGATAGAATTATTTTGCCAACAAGAAGAAGCGGCGAATAAGAGTGATAGAATTATTTGCGAACAAGAAGAAGAGGCGAATGGATTTCCAATACCTTTCCTCTTAATTAATGTGAAGCTGTCTCTCCAAAGTCGTGGAGTTGCTGCTTTTGGTGAGTACCATGCTTTTAGTTTTAAATGTTGGTAATTTGATTAAATTTGCTTCCCAAAATCCAGATTCAAATTTCGAATAATTTATGCAAGTTCAATTTTTCTGTCGTATCGGACACTTTTCTGGGAGTCGGCCGCGAACATAAGCAAACGAGGAGTTCTGGCTGTCGAGAGGAGAAGAACGGTGTGAGGGGACAAGCCGCGTCTCCCTCTCGAAGGGCCGGCGGCCTACGTCCGTCTTCTGACTCGTGTGCTCCTGTGGAGTCAGAACCGACGTAATAATGGGTATATGGATCGCTAATTCTATCATGCTTTGTGAGAGTCGTATTCAAACCCGGTGACAGAGCAAGTATCAACCAGCAAGCGCAACTCAGAGCAAAGCAGGGTACACTATACGGTAACGGGTACAGCGCACATGTTAGCTGAAATTGACAGTGTAGTTTTAACGTGGTAGTTCAGGACCGAACTCTCACCAGTATCTTACGCAACCACACATCACATTCCGTGTAAGCAGTGAAGGATTGTGCTGTTGATATGTGTGCGCGTGCGTACATTTGTATGTGAGAGAGCCTTTTTAGGAGTTTCCGTTACTGTTCATATCTCATGCAGACAGGCTAAAAGATAGCTAAGGCAACCACTATCTCTGTCTCTCTCTCCAAATCTTGTACAAACGCTTGCTATCATGTTTTCCAGGAATGTATCAAACTCTTATTGCACTTAAGAAGGGCGCTGACGAAATAAGTGTTATATTTCCCTATATGTTTTGTTTGATATGATATCCTCCCATATACACAACCAAAAAAAGGTTTTCATCACCTCGATTCCGAGAGTTCGGAAACCTGTACAGAAAATTGCAATAGATATCAACATAAACATCATTTCCGCCCTTTTTATTACTCATGAAAACCACACATTGTATGTTGTACCACCATACAACGAGACCTTCAGAGGTGGTGACTCAGATTGCTGTACACATCGTTACCTTTAATACCTAGTAGCACGTATTCTTGCATTGATGCATGCCTGTATTCATCGTGGAATACTATCCACAACTTCATCAAGGAACTGTTGGCCCATATTGTCCCACTCCTAAAAAGCGATTCGGCGTAGATCCCTCAGAGCGGTTGGTGGGTCACGTCGTCCATAAACAGCCCTTTTCAATCTATCCCAGGCATGTCGATAGGATCATGTCTTGAGAACATGCTGGCCACTTTAGCCTAGCTATGTCGTTATCCTGAAAGAGACATTCACAAGATGTGCACGATGGGGTCGCGAATTGTCGTCCATGAGGACGAATGCCTCGCCAATATTCTGCAGTTATGGTTACAATATCGGTCGGAGGATGGCACTCACGTATCGCACAGCCGTTAGGGCGCCTTGCATGACCACCAGTGGCGTACGTCAGTCCCACATAATGCCACCCCAAAACAGCAGGGAACCTCCAGCTGGCCGCACTCACTGGACAGTATGTCTAAGGTGTTGAGCCTGACCGGCTTGCCTCCAAACACGTGTCCAACGATTATCTGGTTGGAAGTATATGCGACACTCATCGGTGAAGAGAACGTGATGCCAATTCTGACCAGTCGGCATGGTGTTGGGCCCATCTGTACCGCGCTGGATGGTATCGCGTTTGCAAAGATGGAACTCGCCATGGACGTCGGTGGGGCGGGGGGAGTTGAAGTCGCGCATCGGGCTGCTTATTGCGCCCAGTTTGAGTCGTAACACGACGTCCTGTGGCTGCACGGAAAGCATTATTCAACATGGTGGAGCTGCTGTCAGGGTTCCTTCGAGCCATAATCCGTAGGTAGCGGTCAAAAATGGTTCAAATGACTCTGAGCACTATGGGACTCAACATCTGAGATCATCAGTCCCCTAGAACTTAGAACTACTGAAACCTAACTAACCTAAGGACATCATACATATCCATGCCCGAGGCAGGATTCGAAACTGCGACCGGAGCGGTCGCGCGGGTCCAGACTGAAGCGCCTAGAACCGCTCGGTCACATAAGCCGGCAGGTAGCGGTCATCCACTGCAGTAGTAGCGTAGTAGCACTCGGGCGACTTTAGCGAGGCATGTCATCGACAGTTCCTCTCCCTCTCTGTATCTACTCCATTTCCGAACAACATCGCTTTGATTCTCTCCGAGACTCCTAGACACTTCCCTTGTTGAGAGCCCTTCCTGGCACAAAGTAATAATGCGGACGCGATCGAACTCCGGTATTGACTGTCTAGGTATGGTTGAACTACAGACAACACGAGCCGTGTACCTCCATCCCGGTGAAATAACTGGAACTGATCTACTGTCGGACATCCTACGTCCAATAGGCGCTGCTCATGCGTGGTTGTTTACATCTTTGGGCGGGTGTAGTGACATCTCTGAACAGTCAAAGAAGCTCTGTCTGTGATACAATATCCACAGTACCATCTATATTCAGGAGTTCTGATAACCGGGGCATTACAAAACGTTTTTTGATGTGCGTGTATGAATTATTGACAAAATTTCGTAAGACGTCCGATGCTACCAAACAAAGCTTTTTTTTTTTTTTTTTTTTTTTTTTTTTTTTTGGCGCCGGCAGTGAACTATCTCTGCGGCCGCCACTGGGGCAATGATTGAAGATTTGCACTAGAAATGTGTGAAGAAAATGAGTGTAGTGCATGTTTGATGCTAATCGGTGATAACGCGAAGGGAATAGCAGTTGTGATGAGAACGTTGAACAAGGGAAACAAAAACACTATCAGTAATGTGTCGAATGTGTCATCCTGCCATTTAGTCCATACAAACTAAAGGATCGAAAAATTTTGTCCACTCGTAATGATCACAAGGTAACTGCAGGTGATACTTTGCCGATCAAAGGGAGAAGTGTATGAGGGATGAGCTTTCCTACTTTTAGAATGCTTAAGACAGACAGAAACAAAGGAACAGGAAGAGTTTAACCTAGGCGCGCGTAGGAAGATATTTCGATGTAGTTCCTGTTTACGTATTTCGTTGATAGATTAGTTCCTGGTTTATTCACACAGTCGACCCCTCTAGGCTACCAAATAGTCCCTATCTGAATTATCAAGGTGTAATGGCTACAACAAACTGCTACGTTAAATGCTACAGTACCTGCCCTCGAATCTGATTCAGCGGACAGTCGTGCAGTCTACTGGAAAGGCTTCATAACTCTTAAGACTTGTCACGGCTCAGCTCATTTGATTTACCCGCGAGATTATTCACTTGTTTTTGCCACAGCGATATGGGGCGTGATCGCAGAGCGCTGTTGGCGCTGGTGCGCGAAGCAACAGTTTTGGAGGACGGCTCGGTCGGGAGATGGTGAGAGGACGAGTTGGTCAGTCTCGGCGAGCCTGGTCAGTCGGTTAGTCGCTCAGTCTGGGAGTCGGTGCAGTGAGGCGACAAAGTCAGTCAGAAGGCAGACACTCGCATGTTAGTCGGTCGGCTCTAAGTCCCAGTCGCTGTTGGTTTGTGCACTGAGTTGGGTTCGTCGTTACTCCGCGGTTGGACGAGTTGGCAGTCAGCAGCAGGCAGGTCCGCAGGGATGTAAGTACGCGCCGGGGCCGGGGTCGACGCTGATGGAAGACCGTTGGTCGATCGGTCGGCTGGTCGTCGGATGGCGACAGGACGGAAACGGCTGGGAGTCAACTGTTGCCTGCCGTTAAGGACTGCGATAAGATGGCTGTTTGCGATCATGTGGGGAGAACGGAATGCTCGCTTCCTTAGCGTGGTTCTCCATGAACAGCTGTTGTTTGTTGGGCCTAGCACTCGAGTGTAACAGGAAACTGCATTGGTGTGGTTCTCGTCACCTGGCTAAGGCCGAAATTTTCATATACTTTTATTATATTTCATGATCATTACTTATTATGGGGTTGGTACTTGTAGCCAACATTTTGTAATTTGGAATAATTCAGAATATCATCACGTGCCAGGTGTATGGCACGGTATCCACTATCATCGATCATTTTATGAAATCTGTCCATGTTATTATTACATTACATCTCGTTAAACTTGGTGCATTTAAATTACAAATTTCGTAATTCTACAAACACTGCTTGGGATATAGATTTTGAGCTGTGTTGTGTATGCACTTAAAATGACTGTTGTGAGTGAGAAGCACACTTGAGCGTGTAATCTTTTTCAGTCCCATTGTTACGTCAGGAAAGAAATGGAACCCAGCGTAGTTGCAATAAGGTATGTAAACGAACGACTGATGTGGATAGATTTGACAGTGTCTAGCAAGAAAATTAGGATTGTGTCAGTATTTTCGCATTGTGAAGGGACAGATAATGATAAGATGGATAGTTTTTATGAGGCACTCAGTGATGTAGTTGTTAGAGTAAAGGACAAGGACAGTGTTCTGCTCATGGGTGATTTTAATGCCAGGATAGGAAATCGAACAGAAGGGTATGAAAAGGTATGGGTAAATTTGGAGAGGATATGGAGGCCAATAGGAACGGGAAACAACTCTTGGATTTCAGTGCCAGTATGGGCTTAGTACTCACAAACTCCTTTTTTTTAAACATAAGAACATTCACCGGTATACTTGGGAAGGCAGGGGAACCAGATCTGTCATTGACTATATAATAACAGATCAGGAATTAAGGAAGGCTGTGAGGGACACACGTGTATTCAGGGGATTCTTTGATGACACTGATCATTATTTAATCTGCAGTGAAATTGGGATTGTGAGGCTGAAAGTGCATGAGGTCAGGTCCATATTAGGAGGATTAGAGAGGAGAAAGTTCAGGATAAGGAAATCGCGAACAAGTACATAACAGCGATCTCAGAAAGGTACCAGTTAGTTGAATGTAGTCAACTACAGTCATTGGAAAAGGAATGGACAAGGTACAGGGACACAGTACTAGAAGTGGCTAAAGAATGTCTTGGAACAGTAGTGTGTAAAAGTAGGATGAAGCAAACAGCTTGGTGGAAGGACACAGTCAAGGCAGCCTGTAAAAGGAAAAAGATGGCGTATCAAAAATGGCTACATACTAGAACTCAGGTAGACAGAGAAAGTTGAAGAAAGAAACAAAGCCAAACAGATAATTGCAGCATCCAAGAAGAAATCTTGGGAAGACTTTGGAAACAGGTTGGAGACTATGGGTCAAGCTGCTGGTAAACCATTCTGGAGTGTAATTAGCAGTCTTCGAAAAGGAGGTAAGAAGGAAATGACAAGTATTTTGGACAGGTCAGGAAAACTACAGGTGAATCTTGTGGATGCCTTGGGCAGATGGAGGGAATATTTTGAAGAGTTGCTCAATGTAAGTGAAAATACTATCAGTAATATTTCAGATTTAGAGGTAGAATGGTATAGGAATGATGATGGAAATAGGATCACATTTGAGGAAGTGGAGAAAATGGTCAATAGGTTGCAGTGCAATAAAGCTGTTGGGGTGGATGAAATTAAGTCGGAACTCATCAAATACAGTGGAATGTCAGGTCTTAAATGGCTACACAGGATAACTGAAATGGCCTGGGAGTCGGGACAGGTTCCATCAGACTGGACAAAAGCAGTAATTACTCCAATATTTAAACATGGAAACAGAAAAGATTGTAACAACTACAGAGGTATCTCTTTAATCAAAGTTGTGGGTAAAATCTTCTCATGTATTGTTGAAAGGAAAGTGCGAGTATTAATTGAGGACCAATTGGATGAAAATCAGTGTGGGTTTAGGCCTCTTAGAGGTTGTCGGGACCAGATCTTTAGCTTACGGCAAATAATGGAGAAGTGTTATGAGTGGAACAGCGAATTGTATCTATGCTTTATAGATCTAGAAAAGGCATATGACCGGGTTCCTAGGAGGAAGTTATTGTCTGTTCTACGAGATTATGGAATAGGAGGCAAACTTTTGCAAGCAATTAAAGGTCTTTACATGGATAGTCAGGCAGCAGTTTGAGTTGACGGTACATTGAGTTCATGGTTCAGAGTAGTTTCAGAGGTAAGACAAGGCTGCAACCTGTCTCCACTGTTGTTCATATTATATATGGATCATATGTTGAAAACAATAGACTGGCTGGGTGAGATTAAGATGTGTGATCACGAAATAAGCAGTCTTGCATATGCGGATGACTTAGCTGTGATGGCAGATTCGATTGAATGTTTATAAAGTAATATTTCAGTGCTAGATCAGATATGTACGGACTATGGTATGAAGATTAGCATCTCCCAAACGAAAGTAATGTCAGTGGGAAAGAGATATAAACGGATTGAGTGCCAAATAGGAGGAACGATGTTAGAACAGGTGGACGGTTTCAAGTACTTAGGATGCATGTTCTCACAGGATGTCAACATAGTGAAATAAATGGAAACGAGGTGTAGCAAAGCTAATGCAGTGAGCGCTCAGCTACGATCTACTCTCTTCTGCAAGAATGAAGTCAGTACCAAGACTAAGTTATCTGTGCACCGTTCAATCTTCCGACCAACTTTGTTGTACGGCAGCGAAAGCTGGGTGGATTCAGGTTACCTTATCAACAAGATTGAGGTTACGGATATGAAAGTAGCTAGGATGATTGCAGGTACTAGTGGATGGGAACAATGGCAGGAGGGTGTCCACAATGAGGAAATCAAAGAAAAACTGGGAATGAACTCTATAGATGTAGCAGTCAGTGCGAACAGGCTTAGATGGTGGGGTCATGTTACACGCATGGGAGAAGCAAGGTTACCCAAGAGACTCATGGGTTCAGCAGTAGAGGGTAGGAGGAGTCGGGGCGGACCAAGGAGAAGGTACCTGGATTCGGTTAAGAATGATTTTGAAGTAATAGGTTTAACATCAGAAGAGGCACCAATGTTAGCACTGAATAGGGGATCATGGAGGAATTTGATAAGGGGGCTATGCTCCAGACTGAACGCTGAAAGGCATAATCAGTCTTAAATGATGATGATGATGATGATGATGATGATGATGATTGTTACGAAGTGGCCATTATTTATATTGCGTGATTTGTTGGATTTTGTAGTGAGTGGAACTTTAATTTTTATGATTCTGTTTTGTAGAATGTGTTTCGTTGCAGCATTTGAGAACCAGTTGTTACAAGAAGTTGCTAGCTCTGAATTTCCACCTCGTTATTCAATCATTTATTGACAGATGTGTCTGTCTGTAGCAAGTAAGAGGCAGGAACTGTAGCTTGTTTGTACAAAAACTGTTACGCAGAAATTTGAATGGGAAAAAAGGGCCGTTATCTTTTATTATAATATTGTTTTATAGTATGTTGGGAGTTCATTCTTTTGAGCTGTGTTTATTCTGCGTCAGTCAAATTTAGGTATCACACAGCTGGCTGAAATAACTGTTGCGGTCGTAATAGACAGTATATGTGAAATAATTCGTGTAGTTTTGTGAGTGATGTGTTAAATTGTTTATTTGTAAGGTGTTTTGAAGATCTGCTTTTTTGGTGTTTTCACCTTATGTTGAACCAAAACAGTACTCTTGAGGTCTTGATGACTGCACAAGATATATAATATACCTTTTACTAACAGTACCTTTACGTAATGTTTCCGAGAGGGCCTGCATGTTCTTCTGGAAAGAGTATTATTATTTTTTTAAGAAAGATATTTCTATTGCTAAAATTTCCTTTAAACTTTTAATTGTATTGACTTGGATGTATAACCAATTATTGTTAAATAATAAATTTGTGTCAACAATGCTTGGACCAAATAAATGTGCCTACACCTTCCCCATCCTGGCTCTGCTACCTTCTGTACACTACACTTACTTATGAAGTAGTCCATCGATCTTGCTTAGTTAAAGCGTTTGGAGGATCACATAAAGAGATCAGAAGCCAGAACGATAAGCAGACATGTAGGCCAAACATCTAGCTCTTGGCATCACAGTAGAATAACTTGAAAAAGTCTTTGAGAAGTGGAGAATTGACAAGGCCCCAGTCTTAGATGACATGAATCTGATGAATTAAATTGAACATTTTGTGATCTAACGAAATTCATTGCTTTTAAAATCATTTCCGTGTTTAGTTCGCCTTTGGAAGTGCGAAAAAAACGTCAAACACATGCCACTGTAGACCCCTTGACTCGTTTTAGACATTCACTTTGAAAGCTCGACGTCGTTTTAGGGAGCGACCGCCAATCGCTGCAGTAGTCATCGCAGCCCCGGTACGACGCAGCATAGCATCTAAGTGCATGACGCATTTATATCACCACGGGAATAATTTACTGGGACACCCCTATCAACTCTCTTCGCTTTAGTATTAAAGGAACAGTTGAGATACGGCTCAACGGCATCGTCTTGACTCACGAGGAGATGATATAGAAATCTTTAGTTCTGTACCGGCGTCATCTCTGTAGACGCCGCATTGCCTTCATGTACGTTCCAAATTCATACTGCTCAACCAGAAATATACGCCGCTGTCAATCTCCACATAACCCGCAACTAATATCCTGCCCGAGGCAGGATTCGTACCTGCGACCGTAGCCGTTGCGCGGTTCCAGACTGAAGCACCTAGAACCGCTCGGCTACAACGGCCGGTCCTGCATTTTTATAGGAAAGCTCAACAAAGATATAGTTCGAGGAAGCCACTCAAAATGAGAGAGGGAGGAAAAGCCCTACAACTCACAGGTAATCAAACACGCCAATTCCTACGAACAGTATCCGTTTATTGGACCTAATACCTTCCACCATATTTTCTATTTTCTCAACAAGGTTCTTTTCGATTAACAACGCCAGCTTCTTCTAAGTCTCCACACAGTCCATTCTAAAAATCATAAATACCGGTCAGCTATCAATACCGGTAGATGGGATTCTAACAAGTTCATAAAATTCGTCTGCGACCCCACACTTACTCATGGGACATGAGTACTTCTGCACCACGAACAAAGCTCACCCACTGCCTATGGATTCCAAATGTCCGCCTTGTGAAATTTACACATTGTCAAAGTTAATCACCATGTGCTGTGCCCCATTGGGCCCTATGACCTCACTTTGTACTTGAGTATTCTGCGTAGCGAACATTCAATTCTTCCACTCTTCCAGGTACACCTTGAACTGCAGAGAAGCTCGTATACTTACTTACTGACTGGTCATACCGGCCTCGAGAGTCCATTACGCCAGCAACGAATTTTCGCCATCTGTCCCTGTCTTGGGCTATTTCCATCCATTCACCTTCAATACCTAGGCTCCTGAAATCATCCTTCACATTGTCCTTCCTTCTACGCCTCGGTCTCCCCACAGGACGTTTTCCCTCTAAGTGCCCTACCAGTACTCTGCGCGCTGCCCTGCCCTCATCCATTCGAGCTACGTGACCCGCCCATCGCAGCCTACGTGATTTAATAATACTGATTATGTCAGGGCTTGAATAGAGTTCGTGAACCTCTTCGTTATGCAGTTTTCGCCACTCTCCGCTAATGTCATCCCTTTTTCCTCCAAAAATGTTCCTCAAAATTTTGTTTTCTTATACTCGAAACGGCTTTTCATTTTGCACTGTGAGAGACCAAGTCTCACAACCACACAGCATAACTGGTAGAATAATAGTTTTGTATATTCTAATCTTTAAATTCCTAGACAATATCCGTGATGGAAGTAATCTATTCAGTGAGAAGTAGCACGCATTTCCCTTCTGTAATCTCATCTTCAGTTTCGATTCAATCTCATTTCTCGAAGTGATGTCCACGCCTAGATACTTAAATGTGTTCACTTTTTCAAACTGCATGTCTCCAACTCTTAACATTTCCTGATCTACTGCTGTTGGCATTCTAGTAGTAACCAGGTATTCAGTTTTGTCTTCACTTATCCTTAGACCTACATCTTCACTAGCCTTGAGTAATGCATTCGCATTTGCTGTTACAGATTCTTTCCTATCGCTAATGATGTTTAAATCATCTGCATACCCTAATATCTTAATATTTCCATTTAACTCCACACTCTCTGAATTATCTGCTGCCATTCGTACAATATATTCTAGGACTAAATTAAAAAGTAGCGGAGACAGGGTATCCCCCTGCTTAAGTCCGTTCTTTTTTACAAGTTCTTCTGACTCCAATTTCCCCACGCATACTCTACCTTTTGTGTTTTTCAAGCTCGCTTCTGTAAGTTTAACATACTTCTTTGGTATTCCAAGTTCCAAAAGAATTTGGTACAATTTTGACTGCAATATTGAATCATATGCTTTTGTGAAGTCTACGAAAAGATTATGAACTGGTTTATTGTATTCCCATTTCTTTTCCAAAATTTGGCGCAGGGTGAATATTTGGTCTATAGTTGATATGTTCCTCCGAAAGCCGGCTTGGTAATCCCCCACAATTTCATCTGCATATGGTGTAAGCCTGCTTAGCAGAATATTCGAGAAAATTTTGGAACATACTGGTAATAGCGATATCCCTCTGTAATTACTACTATCCATTTTGTCACCTTTCTTAAAAATTGGGATCAGAATCGCCTTCTGCCACTCTTCAGGTATCATCTCTGAGCTCCATACTTTAGATCTCACTTTGTGAACTACTTCCACCAATTGCTGTTCCACATTTTTAACTAATTCTGCAGTTATGCAATCTGATACTGGTGCTTTATGGTTTTTCAATTTGTTGATTGCATCTCTTACTTTGGGGTTCTGCTGTATGTATTTCGTACGCGTGCTCATTTCCTGCTTCCTGGTGTACATATGGACGAATTAATAAAAGAAATATGGTATTAAGTTTTGGAAGTTACGATATTGTTTGTACCAGAGCTGATAATTATCAAATGGGGTCTGTTCATTCACAAAAAATGTAGCACAAACACAGCGACGTTCTTAAGATTTCGTTGTGGTTGATTTCAGCGGAACTGTAGGAGGAAGAAAAAAACTGGCATGAAATATATCATCACTTCAGCACATTCGGAAGCTATAGTTACAGCTGCATTACTACAGGAAACGAGGTCCTTGGCATATGTGTAGCGAAACTGCGTTGATGGCAAACGGTAATTTACAATAAAGTTATATTCTTGCAATCGAAAAACTAAAATTTTTTAGTCTCACCGAATTGTCAGATATCTTAACAGAAAAGACAAGACTGAATTCCATTCCTAAGGATGGAACCATTCTTTTTTTTTCAATTACACCATATAGTACTCTTACAGCCAACTTTCGAACCCCCCTCTGAATGCAGATTTCACATTAAGGTTAAATTGTTGCAGTTTTCACATTTAGGAGTTATCGGTTTAGTGAGTGGACAAAACTCTTAACTGTAAAGACAGTCTTCATTAAAAATCTGTTGCCTTCCCGAATGACAAGTGCTTTCCATCAAGAACGTCCTATCAGAAACAAGGAAACAGTTTTCTGAGCCGATCCCTTTGGTGGCAGACAACCCATACACGCCACAGTTACTTCGAGCACCGGCTCTTGCCTTTCCGCGCGCAAAGTGTGGCGATCACATGGGTGGACGCTGGCTGGCTGACGTGCGTATGGTCGGTAGCCGCTAGCGCCCATCAGCTGATTCGAGGGCAAACTCTCATGCAGGAATTTTTTTTGATAGTTTGCTGTTACTAGCGGGTAGAAATGAAGTAAATTATCTTTTTACCCAGTTTAAAAAAATGAAACAGTGATTGATCTCAAAGTCGACTTCGCGTTTACCCTGCGCGACATATACTACTACACCACGAGCAGATAAAGCATCAGAACAGTTCGAGTGGAAGACAACACTTTCTGTAGAATATTACGTTTCCTACAACACTGCCACTTCATGCAGATGGCCGTTATGCCATCTTGTTTCAGTGATTAGAAAATCAAGCTTGAAGTCGACGTTGGACAGATGAAACAGCTGGTGGAGGCTAATGTGGTCGAACAAGGAAATGAAGATACAGAATAGGCTGTAGTCACCTGCACGGAGTGAGAAATTCTATCCAGTGGGTGCATCCGACAGTATGAGAAAATCATGAGTCCATCACATGCATCCTCCATTATGACAAAATCTTGAGCCACCAACACGTGCAGTTAAGCGGTCTGTTGAAATGATTCTACCACCGTTACCTTGCGCCATTTCGAGCCCACGGCTGTGTTCGCCGGCCCCAGCGGTCTTGTTCTCGGCTGCGAGGTACTGGTGCCCTGAGAGTGTGGCCGATGTGAGACGTGTGACCGGTGGGAGCACCGCGGTGGCTGTGCTGGTGAGAGGCGCGGTCAGTGGCGGGCAGTCAGCTGGAGTCAATAGAACGACACACCTCCCAGCAGCAAGTGCGGAGTACGTGCCCAGGGCCATCATCATCGACACGCCCAATATATCGTTACCTGAAAAGGACTGCCACTCGGCTGCACAACTTCACCAGGTGGCGACTCCCGGTCGTCGTGTCATACTGCAGTTGAGGCTGGAGGTTCGCCTGTGCTTAGAGATGTACAGTCGGTGACTGGTGTTGCTGGGGAGACTCCGAGGAAACCAGTGGTGCAGGGAGCCGAGTGTAAGAATAAGAAGCTCACCTAATTGGTGTGTGCATCGATCCCTGATGGACACAGTTACAGCAGATGGCCCTGGCTTAAGGATAACCAACCCGTTGGATCAATTGCTGTTTTACTCCGATTACACACACAGCATTGCAAGAGGGTGACGAATGGCTCCAACAGGTACCAACGAGCACAGTCAGAGTGCTTCTGAAGCTAATTTGGTATCCTCTTGTTCTGGTGTTCAAGGTGACACATCCTGTGGCAGTGTTATGTGCAATAGTGCCTTATGTGAAGCCAATCGTCCGTGAGTAGTGAGCGTTGATTAATGGCTTGTTGTGGTTACTACACTTGGGGCTGATCTAAGGGAATATTGTGTATTGCATCTACGGCGTGTTAAAGTAAATACTGTGCCCTAAACCAAACAGCAGTATACACAGAACTTGTGATTGTGAAAAAACTAAATGTAATTTAAAATCTTGTTACAATTGTGGATCTGTTCCATACTCAGCGGTTGTAACGTTGATTCACTGCGCATATTGTTATTTAACCAGTAGTTCATTCATGTGTATTGCATATTATTATATTCTCTTACATAAATAAATTTTTTATACATGGCGTATCTAAGAATTTCGTTGAATGGTCTCAGAAAATAAAGGAAACGAGAGTCACAAAAAATTCATTTACTATCCTTTAAAGTAATCATTGTCAGCTGACACACTTCTGGCATCAGTGGTACAGCTGTTGGAAAAAGTCAGAAAACTTTTGGAATCACTGTAGGCACTGATGTCACGTGTCATTACAGGAGATGGATGGGACCTGTTGCTACCAATACGATAATCGCGTCATGATGATCCCCTTCGCCGCCTCCCAAAAATAGTCGGCTAACAAGTTCAGTGACCTGATTGCCTTGATAGACGACAAGGCCTCGATAAATCATGAAGATCTATCAGAAGATGGCGGTGTAGTTGGTGTACTGATCACTTAGCCAAAGCGTTGGTAGCTGTCTAGCTAATTAATGACTAGCAGATTATATAAATAAACGAATATTTTGTGGTATCATAAGTGAATATTTTCACACTTATTGAAGGCCAAAAAGCTGTGTAATGTAAAGTGCTACCCCGTATTTAAACTGCTTTCATTAATTATTGTTATTGTTTTAAGAATATATTGTTATTCAAGCCATCATCAAGTTTATTCGGGCCATAAAGAAATTTTGGTTTTACAGTGACGATTTCCATCTTGTTAAATTGGTCTTTTGCGTGGTAAATAACTTTTTCAATATGTCATTTCAAGCTGCAACGTAAGCACCAATCTACAGATGAAAAGTGTGAAGGGCTTTCAATAAATAAGGCAACACGAAAACGTTTCCTCTCTTGGCCAGTTGTGGCTGAGAAAAAGGGGAATTTTTTTGTGGGACATCTTGGAATATTTCATCTTCTGTCCCCACAGTTTCATAAAATTCCGATAGATGGCGGCGCTGTACACAGCCATCAAAATGGCAACTGTAACCTTCTATGGTTCATTCATGTGTATTGCGAGTTATTATAGTCTCTTATAGGAGGCCGGTGAATGCTCTCACAAAACAAATGAAACAAGTCACAAACAAAATTCCTTTAGCAGCCTTCACAGTAACCACTGTTAGCTAAGACACGCTTCTGATATCAGTTGTACTGCTGTTGGAAACTGTCAGCAAACGTTTGGAATCGCTCGAAGCTCTGTGGTCACCCATCATTACAGGAGATGCGGCCTGCTGCTACCAATACTATCCCGGTGCCAAGCGGCAGTTAATGGCCTGGTGTTCGTCTTCCCCGCCCCCCCCCCCAAAAATAGTCAGTTGAAAAAATCTATGATTTTGGAAAATTTGGAAATTTGTTGTCAGATGTTACGGGACCAAACAGCTGAGGTCATCGGTCCCTAAGCTTACACACTACTTTATCTAACTTAAACTAACTTACACTAAGTGCAACACACATACCCATGCCCGAGGCAGGATTCGAACCTCCGAGGGGGGGGGGGGGGGAGGGGGAGCCGCGCGGACCGTGACAAGGCGCCTCAGACTACGCGGCTACCACGAGCGGTTAAATCTGTGACCTGACCGCTTGTATAGACGACAAGGGTTTGATAAATCATGAATTTCTATCCGAGAAAGTAGTGTAACTGGAGTACTGATCACTTAAAAGTAAGAGTTGGTAGTTGAATAGTTAATGGTAGTTGATGCATGGTCAATATTTTCTTTTATAGTAAATGACTGTCCCCATATTTACTGAAAATACAACAGCTGTGTGTTGTAAAGCGTTACGACGTATTTTTGTTGCCTATGTGGAGGCAGATTCAATTACTTGTATTAATTATTGTTATTATATTAAGAAGACGTCTTGTGTTATTCAACCCCTGATCAAGTTTATTCGAGCCACAAGGAAATTTTGTTTTTACAGTAACCTTTTCTTCTTGTAAACAACATTTTAATCGAGTCATTTCAAGCTACAGGGTGGCAAAACGTTTCCTCTCTCGGCCAGTTGTGACTGAGAAAAAGGGGAAATATTTGTGAGACTTCTTGGAATATTTCAGCTTCAGTCCCCATAGTTTCATAAAATTCCGATAAATGGCGGGGCTGTACATAGCAAAAAAAATAGCTTCTGTAACTGAGATGAGCTCCAAGCAGAGAGCTGCCACTCAGTTTCCTTTGGAGGAAAAACCAGAACATAACAGGTATTCACAGGCATTTGGAAAATGTCTATAGAGACCTAGCAGTGAACAGAAGCACGGTGAGTCGTTGGGCGAGTCTTCTGTCATCAGCGCAACAACGTCTTTCAAACCTCTCTGAGTTCTCGCGTGCCAGCCCGGCGCAGACAAGTGAGACTCCTGCAACGTTGAAACGTGCGGACGCACTCTATCGAGGCTCTCGACAGATCACAGTCAGACACTTTGCTGCTCAACTACACTTTGCTGCTCAACTGGGTGTCGCAGTTAGTAGTGCTGACACACTCGTCAACAGCTGGGCTACTCAAATGTGTGTGCCAGCTATGTTCCTCGCCGTTTAACAGAAGACAACAAAGAGCAGCTAAGGACCATCTGTGCGGGAGGCAGCATGTGGTTGATGCGGAGGCTACTGATGCAGCAAGATGTTGGGTCCGACGTCGACCAGTAGAGAGCAATGGTGCGGGCCTACAGCGCCTCCCAGTAAGGTGGTGTGAGGCCGTCGCTTTGACCGGAAATTAGACTGAAAAATAGGGTTCTGTAGTCAAAATAGTGGGAATAATATGGTGTAAACAAGTCCTGAATAAAAACAACCCGCTTTCAGAAAAAATGTGTTTCATTTCTTATTGGACGCCCCTAGTAATCATGATTTTTAACTTTCTCTCCATGCGTTGTCTACAACAATGATTAAGTGTCGGTTTCGTCGCCCAGTCAGATGGAGAACTTTCATTGTATCGTTTCAACTTTACTCTTAATACTAGCAACTGACGAAGAGAAAGTCAATTGTTAACATGTCTTCATGTGTAGTCAGCAGTAACTGTATGTGCACCTTCGCCTCAGACCCAGCATGAAATGTTTCGTAAAGTAGTAAGTTTAAACACATGCACATATCACTACTAGTTAAATGAACCAAAAGTTATCGCCTGTTCGTAGAAGAAAAACAACGGGGATAAATGCTGAATTCATATCCCGGTAAGACAAAACTCTCTCTTCTCGTCATTTCAGTTTCAGTCATCTCGTTATGGCGAAACATTTCGATATCCAACATCTAACTGTGCTTAGTTATCAATCGATTACGTTCTGGGTTCGAATCCCCATCCAACACAAAACTGTACGCCATGCCATTTCAAGTTTAAACATGTGCACACTTTGTTAGTTGTGAATAAAACATGTCTAGCACCTTGTGTTGCTAGTTATCAGGAACAATAGTTGCTGCGTAGGAAACCTGGATCGCAGTCCTGCACAAAAATTATCATCAGATAGTTTAAAGCTTAACCTTGCTTTCTGAATTGCATTTATTAGAATAAGTATAGTTTTACAACCTTCGAAGACTGCGCCGTTTCTGATAACTTATTTCTTGATATTTGCATTATCGAAATATTAATTTCATCGGGACTGGTTTCTGTATAGAGGAACGTATCTAGTGATTTCTTATAGCAATCGTTTTTTACTGTCAAACGACTGTACTGGAAAGAGATTAGAAAAGAAAATCTGGCAGAACGCATTTAGTTAGTTCGGATGATTTTTAGCATTTACATTCCACGAAAAAGCGATGGGTGCTATCGTAAAATTTGTTTAGAGCTATGAGCCTCATTTGTATCGTTGTTGTGCTCTAGCTTCTAAATAGGTATCTGAAAGAGATGTTTTTCCAAGCGAAAGTTATTTCTAACATGTAACATCCGAGTTATGTGCTTCTTATGGTTCAAATGGCTCTGAGCACTATGTGACTTAACATCTGAGGTCATCGGTCCCTTAAAACTTAGAACTACTTAAATCTAACTAACCTAAGGACATCGCAACATCCATGCCCGAGGCAGGATTCGAAGCTGCGACCGTAGCGGTCGTGCGGTTCCAGACTGTAACGCCTAGAACCGCTCGGCCACCCCAGCCGGCTGTAATTCTTACTGAATCCTTCAGGCATCTGCCGATAATTCCTGAGACACGTAGTTTCTTCCGGATGAACATTATGTTTTTTTAGCCGGCCGGAGTGGCCAAGCGGTTCTAGGCGCTACAGTTTGGAACCGCGCGATCGCTAAGCTCGCAGGTTCGAATCCTGCCTCGGGCATGGAGGTGTGTGATGTCCTTAGGTTAGTTAGGTATAAGTAGTTCTAAGTTCTAGGTGACTAATGACCACAGCAGTTGAGTCCCATAGTGCTCAGAGCCATTGGAACCATTTTATATTTATTTCATTATGTTACAGAAAAGGCAAGTGATAGCTTTTAGTGTAAATTTACATTTAATAGTGGCCTGTTTAGGGCGTGAAATGAAAAATTCCAAGTTAATGGTCTGGTAATCTTCTTTTAGTAATATTCTGAAGAATCACCACCTTGCATATGATCGGTATTAAGCTGTCGTACAATCAAAGCGATTGTTACTTTTTCTCATCTGTCCCGGACGACGCTTTCAACAAACAAACGTCGCGCGATACGTCACGAGCAGTTGCCTGGCACCAGCGCGACACTTACTCGCGACGACTGGACTCATTCTGAGTGGCTTCTTGTGCTGTATTAAGTGTTTCGTGCTATTTAAGTAACATCGTATAGAAATACTTACCTTCGAAGGATGTCTGAACTTTTTCGAGTTCCAACAAGAAGACAGAAAGCCAGTATCAAACGGGATTCAGGAGAGGAACAGGTAAGTGAGCAGTCACCATCGCTTTTCAGTCTTTTCATATGTACACAATGATTTTCTGATGTGGGCACGCATCGTACTCTACTAGTGGTTGTTCAATCAAAAGCATAAACTTTTTTTTTGTGGTTCTGTCCTTTCAACTCCATTTCACAGATTAAACCGATTCCTTCTACTGATACATGTTGAAGTACAAGCTACGAGATTAGTTTTACTAAATAGTCTCATTATTTGAACATTAGCAAGTACTACTTTTAGTGTTCTGTACATTCAGATGGATATCTTTATTTTCAAGTATATGTGTAGGCCATAGTGCTACTGTCAAACTGCATCTTGTTACGTACGACATATTACACCAATTGTCACTCATTTTACAGAAATGTAAGTTTTTTGTGCTACGTGATTCATCAACTGTGATGATATATTGATAAGCCAAAAGTTACGGATGCTAACTGGGGGGCGTTGCGGGCACGTGACGCGGTAACGAAAGTACAGGGTGGGGCGAATAAAACTGGCCCGTGTGAGTTGATACATTTTGAAACCATCTGTGGTAGCATTAACGGAATGGGAAAAGACCTACAGTTACTTCTAACAGGATGAAGCAACTGTCTCTACAGCCGGCCGAACCTTGGAGCAAATTTACACAATCTTCTCGGCTGATAGAGTTGTTAGCAGAGGTCAGTCTGTTTGCGGCCCTAGCTGCCCACACACGTTGTAGGTAGTCTGTTTAGGTTTCCTTATTGCTAACGCCATGTAGCGCTCTGTATGAAAAATCACTGGCTGTGCTGTGCGCAGGCTGTGGGTAGTTTGCATTGTTGTCTGCCATTGTAGTGTTGGGCAGATGGATGTGAACAGCGCGTAGCGTTGCGCAGTTGGAGGTGAGCCGCCAGCAGTGGTGGATGTGGGGAGAGAAATGGCGGAGTTTTGAAATTTGTAAGACTGGATGTCATGAACTGCTATATGTATTATGACTTTTGATGACTATTAAGGTAAATACATTGTTTGTTCTCTATTAAAATCTTTCATTTGCTAACTATGTCTATCAGTAGTTAGTGCCTTCCGTAGTTTGAATCTTTTATTTAGCTGGCAGTAGTGGCGCTCGCTGTATTGCAGTAGTTCGAGTAACCAAGATTTTTGTGAGGTAAGTGATTTGTGAAACGTATAGGTTAATGTTAGTCAGGGCCATTCTTTGTAGCGATTACTGAAAGTCAGATTGCATTGCGCTAAAAATATTGTGTGTCAGTTTAAGCACAGTCATGTATAATTTTTCAAAAGCGACGTTTCAAGGTTACCTGATCTGTCAGTGTGCGATTGCTTTGTGTGGGGAGCCCACAAGTAAAAGGTGTATCGCAACAACGTTCATGGTCTTCAAGAACTGCAGCAGAACCTTTCAGATAAGACTGGAGCAGTTCCAGCCGTCCAGCTTCTATGCGCGTTCAGCAACTTGCTGATGAGGACCCAAAAGTACCTGGAGATGAGTGGTGACCGCTTCAAACATCTTCTATAGTCAGGTTACTACTGTACTTCCTTTCCTCTGCTGAGTTCCCTTGTTCTCCAGGCCATTTTTATTTGCTCCATCCTCTAGGTAAGCGCAGCAGACCTGTATTCTAGTGACAGTATGGGCTGCAAATGGGGAAATCCACTGAGAAAAGTGACTTTCAAGAGGAACAGATTATTTTTACCCAGAGCCTGTGAACGAATATCTCGAAAACGTCGAATCTGGCCTAATGTTCACGTGCTACTGTCGTGGGCACCTACAGGAAGAGACAGGAGAGTGAAACTACCACTAGGCTCTAAATGGTTGGACGTCCACAGCTCTTCAGAGAAGGTGGGGTTCAGAGGCATGCCTGCTCTGTAATGTAGGATATGTGATGATCTGTGGAATCTCTGCCGAAAGAGGGTAATGCTGGTGCACGCAGAAGTGTTTCGGCACACTGTTCATCGTACGTTGTTGAACAAGGAGCTCTGCAGCAGACCACCCATACGCGTTCACACGTTGACCCGACGATGTCGTCAGTTACGATGACAGTGGGCACGGAACATCGGGCTTCGACCGTAATCAATGGAAAGTGCCTGGTCTTCCGCTGAATCACATTTATGCTACGCTACGTCGCCGGTCGTCTTCACAAACAATGCCATCACGGTGAACGGCAGCTCGAGTCTGCAACCCGCCAAGGACACATGCTGGTGGTAGCACTAATATGTTGTGGGAGACATTCTGCTGCGCTTGCATTGGCTTTATGGTAGTAATCGAGGACACACTGACAGCTACGAAACGCATGCGTCCCTTCATAACTGATGTCTTCCCCGATCGCAATGTCGTGTATCAGCAGTATAATGGTCCATATCTTGGAGCGATAATAACGCTGCAATGGTTTCAGGAGGATTATAGGGAAGTAACGTTTATGTCTCGGCGACCAAATTTGCCTGATTTAAATACTATGGGAACCTATCTGAGTCGGTATCTGTCTCCGTTACTGCGTACGCAAATCAGCGATTGCTCACGCTTGACCATATCTTGGAGTGATAACAGTGCTGCAATGGTTTCAGAGGATTATAGTGAAGTCACGTTGGTGTAAATCCTATGGGAACCTATCTGAGTCGCTATCTGGCGCCGTCACTGCGTACGCAAATCAGCGACCCCTTTTTTCCGTGAACTACATGTCCTGTGCGTAGACATCTAATGCCACATACCTCCACAAACCTACCAACAAAATGTCGGATCCCCGATAGACAGAATCCAGTGATGTATTTCGTTTCAAAAACGACAAGCAAGGTATTAAACAGTTGGTCACAATGTTATAGCTGTAAATGCATAATTTGCATATGTGGTAACTGGCTGTGTAACTTTCACACATCGTTATGTATGCTATGTGATACAATAAGCAAATATTTGAACATCTTGTGCGACAGATAGTCAGCAGTGTGTAAATTACCGATTCTCTTTGAAGAATTAATCTGTCCCTCTGGAGCTCTGTATTTGTTGTGGTAGAACTCCAGCAAAGATGGCACTGGGAGCAAAGAATGGACTCGAAATGGGGCTGTATTTTCCGCTGGCGTCGTTGTTGCCTGTTTATCTGTTAGAGTATTCGCTATGCTGAACTTAATGCTTTCCACTCTTCCTTGCTCTAAAATTTCGTAGGAGATAGAAAATTTCATTTTCTCTTTTGTACCTTTTTCCAAGAAGATCTTTACTTATCTTCGTGGCCAAAATGCAAAGGTATGTGTGCCAATATGGCGAATGTAAAGGTTCCATTGACCACCTTAAAACGGCAATCGATGCTAACGTCATACCTGTACTAGAAATTTTTGAAAGTTGTAACCGTGAGATAACCTAATGGAAACAGCTCAATCAAACTGGGATTCGTTTCTGAAACGCTCCAGTGGAGCATAAACAACAGTAAATAGGTGGGTCAGGAACAGACATTCTCCCACACAAAAGCAAGTTGTAACATTAAGTATTTAAACCGGTCGCCAGCCTAATTAGGCATGATAAAGCAGAAGGCACACACTAAACTCTTTCCTTATATCTGTTCATAAAACACCGTAACCTAACCTTGCAGACAAATGTCCTACTAACAAACAAATAACCAATGAGATAGTAAGCAATATCATATGCCTCTCAACAACACGTACCTTAAATGAACTAGGTGTAACAGTTCATAAAACTAATTACCGACGCACATGAAACTACTAGCAATACTAAACAGGGTAAAGTTTGAAATGATTCTGAATTTAAATCAGGGGGTCAGATAATGATCATAACCTCTAAATTCATTGCTTTGAGCAGGGTCTCTATGTCTGTGCATTAACCATCTTGCATTAGAATAGTTAACACAGTAAACAGTTCTTTCTCAAACTCGGTTTGACGCAACTAAACAGAATGCAAATCTCACGGCATTAGCTCTGAACGATACTTTGCGTTGCTTCATAAACTAACTAGCCAAGTGCATGAGGACTCTTAAACTTTCATAGTTAGAAGAACCACGCTCATTAACAAAACTACACCAGTATGTATGAGAAATGGTAACTATTCTTATCATTAATTATTAATTATATAAAGCACGACAAACTATAACTCTTTAAATAGCAAATGTGCTTTTATAAGCAGTCTTTTTACCTGCTCAGAAGATATAATTGGCTGTTCAAATGACACCACAACATTAAATTCAAGTTCAATCACTTTCTCATAATAAATTAGGACACTCGGAATTAAATTCACTAGGATATGATTCCTGTCCAGGTTTGTGATTTGGGATGTAAGATAGAGATTTTAGCTACATCACAATTATTATTATAAAATCAACCAAATTTCACAAATACCTGGTCCATTTACAGAGTGTCAAATATAAACAATTTGGTGGAAGGCTAGTGGTACTGGTGGCGTAATTTGCAGTGGCTATTAACCTGGCGGCGATGCAATCATAGCAATACCGTTGGCCTCGCTCTGTTACATATCTTCTTGGAGTCGGAATTACATTTAAAGGGCCAAAAACATGCCATGATAATAATATCGCCAAATGCAGCATTCGAGGCCCAAAAATACTGCCACTAAGCTCTTCTGGTCTCAAAACTCCAGGAATATGAGCCACAATGATCCGCTACTGCTAGCGAGGTGTTGACCACAGCACTGCTCAGCACAGACGTAACAATCATTTCATTAGTTATTTAAATCCAGAACCATAATTTAAACAACATCGTTCAAAAGTTTCACATAACTGAAACATACAGGGTACGTTCCGAAAGTAATGCAATTGAATTTCCCGCGCCGCTCCTAGTAGTCGGAGTGGGAGCGGGCCACATGGAGTAGGTGGGGGGGACGCTAAGCTTTGCCGCGAAACCGGTTTCAGTGCTCTCCGAGCTGTGGAAGCGGCAGGACGTCTGTTATTGTAAACCTCTGCGCGCCGACCGTGTCACGGAAAAAATGGAATCGACGATCGAGCAACGTTACGCGATAAAGTTTTGTGCTAAACTGAACAAATCTTTTGAGGAGACTAACAAAATGATTCGTGAGGCTTACGGGGACTCTGCTCTGTCCTACTCACAAGTTTCGAGGTGGTTAAAGGCCTTTAAGGAAGGCCGGGAAGAGGTTCACGACGAACAACGCTCTGGGCGGCCGTCAACCAGCAAAACCGACAACAATGTGGCTCGTGTGCGACAACTGTTGGACTCTGACCGTCGATTGAGTATCAGGATGGTTGCCAATGAACTGAACTTGTCGTCTACTGTTGTTTTTCGCATTGTTACTGAAGATTTAGCGATGAGGAAAGTGTGCGCCAAGCTCGTGCCCAAGGTGTTGTCAGACGACGAAAAGACCAACCGAGCGGAAATTTCAAGTGAACTTTTGCAACGTGTTGAAATTGAACCTGATTATTTGGACAACGTCATCACTGGTGATGAAACCTGGGTTTTTGAATACGACCCAGAAACAAAACGACAAAGCTCTGAGTGGCACACTGATCAGTCCCCCAAGCCCAAAAAGGCAAGAATGAGCAAATCAAAAGTGAAAACAATGCTCATTGTCTTTTTCGACAGCAAAGGAGTGGTCCATAAGGAGTTTGTTCCTCAAGGACAGACAGTTAACGCTGCCTACTACGTGGATGTGCTGGAAAGACTCCGCAAAAGGGTCGTCAGGACAAGAAAGGACGACTCCTATTTCCTTTCTTAGGTACTGGTTTAACTTCTGCAACTTTCCAGTCTTTAGGTACGGATCTTTCAACGGGTGAACGGTTGTATATGATTGCTAAATATAGAGCTATTGTATCAGCATGATCTGATTTGCTACATCGAGGATACCTACCTTTAAGCTACTCATGTTGTTCGTGGTTCGAATTCGGTAAAATTAACGTCGTCCTCTTTGGTGAAGGGATTTCCGAAAACAGTATTTAGTAACTCTGCTTTACTGACACTGTCATCAGTAATATCACCATTGTTATTGCGCGGTGAAGGTACTGATTGTGCCTTTCCGCTGGTGTACTTTATATTTGAGCAGAGTCTCTTCGGATATCCTGCAGATTCCGAGACAGAGTTTCGTTGTAGAAAGTTTTAAAGGCACCTCACATTAGAGTCAGCGCTAAGTTTAGAGCTCCTGTAAAACTTCAACAATCTTGAGGGTTTTGAGTTCTTTTACATTCCGCGTGTTCTTTTCGCTATTTCTGCAACAGAGTTCTTACCTGTTTAGTGTATCGTGGGGGATAAGTAGCATCAATTACTAATTTGCTAGGTATACGTCCCTCAGTAGGCGCCGATACTATTTCTTTGTATTTAAACATCTGGTCTACGCTAACATATTCAGAGTGGAATTAGTGGAGAGAGTCTCGCTACAACAACATTCTGGTCATGAGTTCCTGTGTCCGTCCAGATGCTCCCTATTTGCTCGGGATTATTTGTTGCTAAGATGTCAAGTATAGTTCCGCAAGCATTTACGCTTTGGGTGGGCTCCTGGACTATTTGTTCAAAATATTTGTCCTGTGAACGTATTCCAAACGATTTCGAACGACATTTTATGCCTGCCTCCGACTTTAAACACGTATTTTTGCCAACATATCGAGGGCAGATTGAAATCACCATCACATATAACGTGGGGCACGTGATTGGAATGAGTCTCAAGTAATCTTTGAGCTGTTCAACAACTGTGTCATCTTACTCGTGGTGTCGGTAAAATGAACGATTTATTAATTAATTTGACTTGTCAAGTATTATCTCCGCTCATGCTAACAGGAACCGTCTACTTCGACTTCACTACAAGGTAAACTACGTTTGATAGGTTACAGGCTTTGCAAAATTTACGGCTGAACTTATTTCCAGCTTTAGCCAGGTTCCTATATCTGTAACTATTTGAGCTTCACTGCTCTCTATTAATGCTTGGAGCTTCTTTTCCACACAACTACGAAAAGCTACAATACAATACCGATTGCATCTAGGTCAATTTTCCTGTTTTTGTCCTGCACTCTTTCTGACTGGTTTCCATTCTGTACTTTCCCGAGACTTTATGACTTAAAAAACCGCCTAGTCGTCTCTATAACCCCCCCCCCCCCCCCCCCACCTCTACCAATGCAGTCGCTTCCCGCGTGTAGTGGACGTCTGACCTATTAAGCAGAGCACAGACACCCATCACCTTTAGGCACAAGCCGAGGAATCAGCAACAGAACAATCTGAGCCTCTGATTTAGACCCTCCATCCGGCTGTGTACCAAAGAACCACAGCTGGCATCTGAACACAGCAATCACAGTCCCTATCCATAACAACGACAGCAAAACTGTCCAGTACTCAGTTACTAGAACGTTAAATGGTGCCTGGCACGCACACAAACGCGCATGAAATTATGAAAGTAATCTAGTACGTACACAGAAACTGAAAATAAGACGTTCTTGTTTCAAGCTCGTAAATGTAACACACAAACAAACGTTGTACTTACCTTAACTGCAGCATCATCCATTTTCTGAGTACGTGAATGTTAACTTGCGCTGAATTCAGTGCTGTGAAGTCACCTAGTGTCGTACGAGCTATGAAAAGTAGACAATATTGATGTAGTGCAACGCTTTTTCACAGTCTTGTCTATCACACTGGGAGTACGTTTTTCTATGAAGATTCTTACCTTTATTTACTGTGAGGAATTAAGAATAATCATTTAATGTGCTTCCTGACTTCGTCTCTTCCTTTTCTCATTTGCTCTTGACTGCACCTGGCCTGTACACATTAGTGGTTATGATGTGAACATCAACATTAGATAGGAGTGCTCTTAAATTCCAGCGCACCTGAGGCATCCCCATCCTTGTACTTTTAGCTGAAACAAGCATTATTTAAGACGAGTTGCGACAAACAGACGCATTTATTAATGATGTACTATGTGTGTCAGGGCGCTGATGACCTCGATGTTGAGCGCCCATAAGCCCCAACAAACCACCACACCACCACCATCAGGGTGTTCATCCGAGTTGCTTCCATTTTATGCACAAAATGGAAACAACAATTAGGCTGTACAATGAGAGGCAAAAAGATTGCCCTGCCCGAATAATTTAAAGCCTAAGAACAGAGCACTATGCATGGCCAAATTCAGAAGTGCCAGTGTTCACAACTCTAGTGGAGCGTCAGACTGGTATTTACATCGTCAAATAGAGCAATATAATAGTTACGACACAGTATTTGTCGAGATTCATTGCAACTGAACTCATAGTATCATTTCTTTTGAAAATGATTATTCGAGCACGTTTAACGGTCGAAAAATAAGAACTCGAGTTCGGTAGAATCAAAACAATGATGAGCGTTTCACATCTGTTTCTATGGCTGAGTAACCACCGGTGCGGTAGCTGGTCGTGTTCGGACAGAGCAAAAAAAAAAAGTGTGGATGGACCGAACAGGTATCATTGGACGTCCGCCCCGAACTAATGCAAAAATACTAACGAACAAAATGAGATAGAAAAGTCGCCACGCTGACGGTTTAGGGACATAAAGTCGGCCGTTCGAATCTAACTGGAGTCAATTGTCACTTCTTTTTATTTAGACCTGTGCAGGTAATATTTCAACCTTAATTCATTACAAATTATTCGCTACAAATTGTGCAGTTGTAGGCTTTTCTAGGTTCCGCATTCTTTCAAAAGGTTCCATTTTATAGTAGTCTAATCTTTAAAGAAATAGTATTTGTCTGCAAGTACTTCGACCGCCAACTAGCTTCTCTGTAATTTTCAGTTAAGAGAAACGTATCAGCTGACTAGCATATTTTTCGAAGTCGTTACGCGCGCTTTACACGAGGAAGTGGATGTGTCTTCCAGTATCTGTTGTTTCCAGTTTAATATTCGTCCTTCAACAACGGTACGCCTATTCGACCGTTCCGCGAAAAGCAAGAGGTCTTTAGTTCCTTAGTAGTGTGTCAGTTTACTGCACTCGTAGATGTTTGTTTTGAAAGCCAGTGACCACTTGTTGGCGTTAGTTAGCCAGCTAATCAGTCGGGCAGTAGTAGCCGGACGAGACACAAGTAGCAACAGGGATATAACCGATATTGTGAGTTTTACAAGTTCCTAACCAGGAGCGAATTTTATAATATCATCTGTGTCCTTTGATAGTTTAATTGTTTGAGTTTCTGCGTGTTAATGTAGTATCTAATAGCCACAGGTTTCGTTTGCGTCGGAAAGTAAACCGATTTTGTGACATACTACAGGTTCCTAATCAGGGGCGAATTATTTAGTTTCACCTGAATGCTTCCGTAGTTATATTTTTGAATAGCTGCGTATTAATTTAATTTATTAGACACAGTTCCTGCATTTTCGTCATGGTCTACAGTAGAATTGCGCAGCACATGCCGATAGTCCGTTTATCTGCATAGTTTAGTTTTCCACGGACTTTAGTATGGACAGGGACTGCGATTGTTGTGTGCGGATGCGAGCGTAGTTGGTGACACTTGATTCTCAGCTTCAGGCTGTGATGGCTTCGGTTACACAGCTTGAGGCTGCAGTGGATGGGCGCCACTGTTGGGGCCGGCCGTGGAGATCCAGCGGGCGTCCAGCGCGTCAGAGTCCTCCGATCGGTCCTCACCGGTGGCCTGCCCAGTTACTGCTCGCACTGAGGCTGACCCCTTACCTGTGGTCGAGTGGGAGGTTGCCCCGGGGCGAAGCAGGTGGCGAAAGACTTCCCAGGCGGCCGCACGTAAGGCCTCCCAGGTTTATCTGACAAACAGGTTCCAGGTGCTGTCTGTGGCTGACACTGTCGCTGAGCCAGATGCCGTCGCCTGTCCTGTTTAAGAGGAAACCTAATGGGAGCTCCAACGTTAGGCGCGTCGTAGGGCCCCTTAGGGACATGGCTGCCAAGAAGGAAACGAAAACCAAAGTGCACACCGTGTGCATACCGGGTGGAGTCATTACAGATGTAGAACAGGTCCTCCCGGTTAGAACACAGGGTGCAGCCAGCTGCAGATGGTGGCTCGCGTCGGTACAGATGATACGTGTTGCCTTAGATCAGAAGAGATTTTCTCTGCTTCTGAGCGGCTAACAGAAGTGGTAAATGTTACCAGTCATACTTGCGAGATGAAAGTAGAGCTCACCATTTGCAACACAGTCGACAGGACAGATTGCTGACCTCTGGTACAGAGCCGAGTGTAGGGTCTGAATCAGAGGCCCAGACGGTTCTGCGATCGCATAGGCTGCAGATTCCTCGACTTACGCCAAAGGGTGGTTGGGTTTCGGCTTCTGATGAATAGGTAAGGTGTCCACTATACGCAGGAGGCGGCAACACGGGTAGCAGCGGCTGTGTGGCGTGGACCGGGCGGTTATTTTAGGTTACAGGGTTTCGGGAAAACACAAGAAGGGCTTCAGTCTTAAAGGGTGCAGACCGAACACAGGAAGACCGTAGATACAGGAACCACCATTGTAACAGTTGTAAATTGTCGTAGCTGTGTTGGGAAAGTACCAGAGCTCCAAGCGCTAATAGGAAGCACTGATGCTCAAATCGTTATAGGCATGGGAAGCTGACTAAAGCCGGAGATAAGCTCAGCCGAAATTTTTGTGATGAACCTAACGGTGTTCCGAAAGGATAGGCTAAACATGGTTGGCGGTGGCGTGTTTGTTGCTGTTAGAAGTTATTTATAATGTCGCGAAATTGAAGTAGATAGATGTGTGAGTTAGTATGGGCAGAGGTCATTGTCGGCAACTGGAATAAAATAAATAATTGGATCCTTTTACCGACCCCCCAATTCAGATGATGCAGTTGCTGAAAGGTTCCAAGAAAATCTGAGTTTGATTTCAAACACGTACCCGACTCATACGATTATAGTTGGTGGTGACTTTAATTTACCCTCGATATGTTGGCGAAAATACATGTTTAATTCGGGAGGCACGCGTAAAACATCATCCGAAATTGTGGTAAACGCAATATCTGAAAATTATTTCGACCCGTTAGTTCATGAGCCAACGCGAATAATAAACGGTTGTGAAAACACACTTTACCTCTTAGCAACAAATAATCCTGAGGTAATAACGAGCATGAAAACGGATACAGCGATTAGTGAACACAGGTTTGTCGTAGCGAGACTAATTATTGTAACCCCCAAATCCTGCAAAAATAAACGAAAAATATACCTATTAAAAAAAAGCAGATAAAAATTCACCTGACGCCTTCCTGAGAGACAATCTCCACTCCTTCCACATTAGTAATGTAAGTGTAGACCACATGTGGCTGGAATTCAAGAAAATAGTATTGGCAGCAATTGAGAGATTAATACGAAATAAATTAACAAACAACGGAGCTGATCCTCATTGGTACATAAAACGGACAGAACACTGTTGGAGAAACAACGAAACAAACATGCCAAATTTAAACAGAGGCAAAATCTACAAGATTGCCGATCTTTTACAGAAGCTCGAAATTTAGCGCGGACTTCAATGCGAGATGCTTATAACAGTTTCCACAACGAAACTTTGTCTCGAAACCTGGCAGAGAATCCAAAGAGATTCTGGTCGTATGTGAAGTATGTAAACGGCAAGAAACAATCAATGCCTTCTCTGCGCGATAGCAATGGAGATACTATCAATGACAGTGCTTCCAAAGCAGAGTCACTAAACAGAGCCTTCTGAAATACTTTCAAAAGGAAGACGAAGTAAATATCCCATAATTCGAATCAAGAACAGCTGCTAATACGAGTAACGTAGAAGTAAATATCCTATGATAAGTCAAGCAAGTTAAATCACTTAATAAAAGCAAGTCTTCTGGTCCAGACTGTATTCGAATTAGGTTCCTTTCAGAGTATGTTGATGCATTTGTTCCATACTTAACAATCATATACAACCATTCTCTCGACTAAAGATCCGTACCCAAAGACTGGAAAGTTGCACAATTTACATCAATATTCAAGAAAGGTAGTAGGAGTAATCCACTTAATTACAGGACCACATCATTAACGTCGATATGTAGCAGGATTTTGGCACATATATTGTGTTCGAAAATTATTAATTACCTCGAAGGAAACGGTCTATTGACACACAGTCAACATGGATTTAGAAAACATCTTTCTTGTGAAATGCAACTAGCTCTTTATTCGCATGAAAGTGTTGATTGCTATTGACAAGGGATTTCAGATCGATTCCGTATTTTTGGATTTCCCGAAAGCTTTTGACACTGTACCACATAAGCGTCTCGTAGTGAAATTGCGTGCTCACGTAATATCGTCTCAGTTATGTGACTGGATTTTTGATTTCGTGTCAGAGAGGTCACAGTTCGCAGAAACTGGCGGAAAGTCATCGAGTAAAGCAGAAGTGACTTCTGGCGTTCCCCAAGGTAGTGTTATAGGCCCTTTGCTGTTCCTTATCTATATAAACGATTTGGGAGATAATCTAAACAGCCGTCTTAGGTTGTTTGCAGATGACGCTGTCGTTTATCTACAAACTGCAAAACGATTTGGCAAAGATATATGAATTGTGAGAAAATTGGCAGTTGACCCTAAATAACGAAAAGTGTGAGGTCATCCACGTGAGTGCTAAAAGAAATTCGTTAAACTTTGGTTACACGAAAATCAGTCTAATCTAAAGGCCTTAAATGCAACTAAATGCCTGGGAATTGCAATTACGAACAACTGAAATTGGAAGAAACACATAGAAACTGTTGTGGGGAAGGCTATCCAAAGACTGCGTTTTATTGGCAGGACACTTAAAAAAAGTAACAGATCTTCTAAGGAGAATACTGCTGCGGTTGAGATCATTACCAGATAGGACTGACGGAGTACACCGACAAAATTCAAGGAAGGGCAGCACATTTTGTATTATCGCGAAATATGGGAAAGGGTGTCATTGAAATGATACAGGATTTTGGCGGGACATCATTAAAAGAAAGGCGGTTTTCGTTGCGACGGAATCTTTTCACGAAATTCCAATTACCGATTTTCTTCTCCGAACGTGAAAAAATTTGACACCGACCTACATAGGAAGAAACGATTTCCACGATAAAATTATGGAAATGAGAGCTGGTACGAAAAGATATAGGTGTTCATTCTTACCGCGCACAATACGAGATCGGAATCATATAGAATTGTGAAGGTGGTCGATGAACACTCTGCCAGACACTTAAATGTGATTTGCGGAGTATCCATGTAGATGTAAATGTAGGACTGGTGTGATCTAATTTCAATGCAGCTTTTATTATCGTGTCGCAAATGTTTCGTGCTTTATTTACTTTCTGTTATTAAATTATGTTCTCTTTTTTTACCTTTTTTAATATTTTATTCAGTAAATAACTAATTATCGTTGGTAAATTTAATGACTAAACGTAACCTTCCTTGGAGGGTGATATTCATTTGATCTCTCCTAAAAATAGAAATAGTATAGTAACAAGTAGATTTTTATTTGAAATTTAATATTGTTGGCCTAATAACTATGCAGGCCTGTTACAGAAAAATAAAATAAAATGAAGAGAAGGCTACGTATAACTTCAGTAATTTGTCCACATGCCATTGGCATCAAGAACAGCTTAGATCCTTCAAGGCGTGGAATTTACAAGTCTATGGAAAGAGTCCTGATTCATGGCAATTCACTGCCATGAAGGATAAACCAAATTCTATATGGCATTAACAGTTGCCAGAGAAGGCATTAACAGTTGCCAATTATCCCGCAGGGTCTTCATGAGTTAAGCAGGTATGAGAGTGTTAAAGGTGACTTTGGAGGCCAAGGAAGGCACTGAATAATATTTTCCCTCCTTTGAAACCAGCTCTGAATCCTAAAACTAGGTTGTGATGGATGATTACCATGTTGGTAAGTGAGACGTGCTTTGACGTACCAAAATCGAGCTCCATGGATGATTGCATTTTCAAGAAATGATCACAGCATGCTGGATTGAACTTGCCTTAGATACATTCTTAAGTTCCTGCACCCATCTAATACATACAGCCCCAACATTTCACACCGTTTACATCTAGTTCGTCTGAGCACGAAGCGAGCGTTCTATATTCGTCCAATAGACATCTTCCCAGGAACTCACAACTGCTAGTCTATACACGGCTTGTTCGTCAGACCACGATTCTTTGATCAGAGCATGACGGGACCTGATTCCATGGTCCTTTAATCTTCTACAAGCCGTTCTCGACGAGCCTGGGACACGAGAAGTCCTCCTTAGTTGCCGGATGATGGACAAAGAAGCAGTCTGGGCCATCCTGACCAATACTTCATCAGGACCCGATGTAGCAACTCGTCGTCTTCCAGCTATTGGATGTCTCGCTACCTCACCATTATCTCTAAATCGTTTAATGCATATCCCTGCTGCGGAAGCATCAAAACCATAACGACGTCCTGCCTCAAATGCACAAACACCCTTATCAAAAAGAGTAATTATTCGCTCGCGAACATTCACATCAGCCATTTTGAAGCAGCCCTATGGCGTATGCCAATCTCTTAGCTGAAAACTGTAGAGACTCGAGGTGGCGGTCGAAGTAATTGCAGATAAATAAATCCAATTTCAATATTTTTACTATGACCATTTTTCTGTTTGTTTAAGGATTACATTATTATGACATGGTTCCTTTAAAGAATTCAGAACATAAAATAGCCTACAATTGCACAGTTTGTGGCGAATGAAGGGTTAAATTATTACCTGCATAGCTCCAAATAAAAAGAAATGACAAATGAGTCCAGTTTTCCTTTCCTTTTTTTTTTTTTTTTTTTGCATTTTGTTCGTTACTGTTCGTTGTATTTGGTTGCAGCGGACGATACATGCCATCCGTTTAAGGTCATTATTGATCTCCTCATTCTGTTTTTTTATTTTTTTATTGTAGAGACCCCAGTTAGATAAGAACGCTTATCCTTTACATTCGTAAACCCTCAGCTTATGAACTCCGCCATTGAAACAGACGTGGAGCTCTTATATTTCAACCGTTTCTACGAGCTCCAATAATCATTATTAAAAGCGATGATACGATCAGTTAAATTACAGTGAATCTAGACATATACTGTATCATAACTATCATACTGCTTCCATTTGACGATGTAAACAGCCAGCTGAAGCTCAACAGGTAGCTAGAGTGGTGAACACTGGAACTTCTGAACTCGGGCGTGCGCAGTCCTCTCTTCCGGGACTCTAAATTATTCGGGCCGCTCAATCTTTTTGCCTTTCACTGTACAAGCAGAAGGGCACCCGTACGCAATCAAGCCGAGAAAATCTCATTCACAATGGAAAGGCATGTTAGAGCAGTCGCTTCAAGAACATATTGCATTCCATCTGACGACCGATGGAAGCTATTCACATGAATCTGATTTCACTTGTACATAATATAGATTCAGCTATAAAACAAGAAACATTGGGAAATTTTAATTCCCAACATCCCGTATCAATTATCTGGAACATTCTCCTACCAGCTTTCATTTGCAACGAAGAAATTATTTACTTGTTTGTTTGTTCATCCGAAATTCTCTGTCCTATCACCAATCTACACATGCTGTTCTCCGAATACGCTACGCTGATACATGACCCTTTACCCAGTGTTAATAATGTTAATACTCCAAATGATCATATCAGTCAGGTTCAGAACCAAAATTTCTTGGTGCACGTCTAGTGTAATTGTAGAAAGACGTCAGCGGAATAGTTTCCTTCTTAAGGTTTTTCCTGGAAGTATAAACGAATTTCTCTGTGTGCCATGAGCGATTTGTATTTGACTACCAGAAAGTGAACTGTAGAAGCAGTAGCTTACAAATGCAAGTGACCGGAATACCAATACATAGATAAAAATGAGAGAAATCTCCAAAACAATTAAGTCATGTTTCTCTATTCGCACTTAATACCAAGAAACCGTTTAGTCAAAGCTTAGTAGGAACAAAACATGATAACATGTAACACTTAAATTCACACTATATTTTACTATAATTAGAGCGAAGTGTGCGGTTGCGAAAGTTTTGTCATTTATTTCATGTAATTCGAGAATTTGGCATTCATTAGTTTTGTAACTTCAATAAAACAGTTTCGTCAGATACTGAATTTGTTTCTGTTAGCTGTACAGTCTTCAAGATACCTTCGTTGACTAATCTGAGATCCCACTATCTATCCAATGATTTCATCGTCATAGGGGACACCTTTCTGTCTTTTGTAATACTTTCAGCGTGCTTATCAGCTATCAGAACATAATAAACGCTGTAAAAACATTATTTCCTGCTTCTACCAGCACAATATTTAATACCTTGATCTGACAAAAAAATAACAGATAATGTGTTGAAGGGCTATCAGACGTTATCATTGAGCTACTTTTGGAAGTACGATTGTCTGTCCATGATATTGCTCTCAAAGGTTGCATCTTGATCGCTTGTGTAGTAAGCGAAGATGTTTTGGCGTTATTGGTGCGGCGATGAGAGCTCATGGAAAACCATATAGTTGCAAAGAGAGGGACACTGAACTCAGTCCACTTGCCCTGTACTGCATTCGTACTATTAATTGCCGACATGGAATAATTTATGCAATGTGGAAGCTTTTCCCACATCCGGCTAGATTAATACCGGGCTGCTACCCTCGTCTCGTCTCAGTCACATGATGTGCAAACGCCTCGAAAATAAAACTTTCTCGCACTTTCCCACAAGAGATAAGAGTAATGCTTACAAGGTGGGTACACAAATTTCGATTCAGGCCGAGTGGGCAAGATGTGGCTGCTGGAAGGGCAACAATCCCCCCCTCCTCGCCTTCCACTAACGCTGTCATATCGCCGTATTCAGATTGGGCCTAATACGCTGACCCCGTAAAAATTCGAACAGCCTTATTTACTAATTCAAAAAATTGCTGCTGCGTCTCTGACGATTTGTCGGTTCTTCAGACTAATTGTCAAAGCTTCAGACAGTAGTGACGGAAACTGGGTTGAACATAACGTCCATGGTCGGACTGCTCAACGAAGTGACAGTAAACCGGCCATATAATTTTTGAACACAACTCTGTCTCAACAAAACATACGTGTCGTAACCACTTTACCATACCACTCTCTGTTCTGTTTCGTTCGTAACAGAAGAAATCCCCCACAGCGTGGTCGCAAGCCATTAAGAAGACGGGGCTGTATATTGAGAAATAAAGTATACTCGCAACAAATATACGAGATTTCTTTTGGGATCGTTTCCGCTAAAAAATTACCATATTGAATTTACGTGTCCAAGCTGCTGTACACTGTCGAGTCGAACTGTAATGAATGCCTCTATTTCTTCATGAACAACAAGCGATGGTGTCATCTGTTATTTGTCGCTGTGGTGTAGTTCAACGTGAACAATTCTTACTTTGAGAAAAAATAGTGTATTATAGTCGTGTACGTTCCACATTAGATATACCTTTTGGTGCAATACTTCTAAACGGACAGTGGAGACAAACTCTCGTTAAGTGATTAATTAAAAAAATAAGCTGAAAATCGTTTGGTTTCCCAATCTACTCGCCATTGTAAGTGTACTAGAAGCGACTCTGCTTGAAATATTGCTTTCCATCTTAAATTATTTAGAGGAAACATGGAAAATTTTTCTACTAACCGCATTTGCTTTGTTCGGAGTTCCAAAAGTAGTATCTTTGAGCTAGCACTTAAACTTGACAAAGGTAAAAGATTTCCAGAAATTCTGTAATTTTCTTATCATTAGTTATCATGTTGTTGAAGCCCGGAAGTTGCCGTAAAATGCGGTATCAGTACCTACCCCAAAATCTCCGATTGCTTAGGAGTCGCCATTCGTGCCGTTGCCGTTCTGTTAGACTAATGTACGAGCTGAGGCCACCACTTGATGTAAATTTTTAACTTCACACATGTTCCGCAGAGCCCTCGCCTTCTTCTGTCTCCCTTGTGGGCGGGAGACAGAAAGTGAAGATCTTCGTGTCATAGCGGTCACCGATGTGGATGATGACCCTGTAGTGTTGGACCCACAGGTGAGTAACGCCGAAGAGTATGTAGAATATGACACTCAGGGTTAGGGCAGCCAGATTCTACTTACAATGGTCATTAAACACCATTTCACACGGAAGGTTACCTTGAGAAATTTTCCGTTTTCGAAAATTGTCATACTTGCGAAATTTTCCGTTTTCGAAAATTGTCATAGTTATCTGTAGCTGTAATCATGCTATCAGTTATGATAGCTCTATGGATCTCCTCTCTAGCACAACGGGACTAGTTTTTACTGGATTGCTGCCTAACCGTCCAGCACCACACCTGTGTTGGCAGCTCGGCTGACTGTCATGCGGATGGTATGGGTTCGATTTCGAGAAGACTGGAACGGGGTACCCTGAGCCTCGTGAGGCCTATTAAGGAGCTACTTGATAAAGAAGTAGGGGCTGTGCACGTCACAAAAACTGACAACAGCCGGGAGAGCGGTATGCTGTCGGCATGTCCAACCATACCGCATGCAACCACGTCATTGGCAGAGGAAAACACAACAGTCGGTCGGTATCAGGGGTCAGTGAGGAGGCCCAGTAGACGAAGGTTATGTTTTTGCTATCCTACCCTTGTGTTGGCTCTGATGGGTGTCAGAGGTGACTGAGGTGTCTCTCGCCCCATATAAGCCGTGGGGGAGTGCCGTCTGCTGTCTGGTCTAGCTACACGTCCAACTCGTTCACTTTTTTCCCTGATAGAATCATTGCTTTCATCTGTCATCGATATTTCTCTCCTGGTCTCAATTTAGGTTCCCCAACTAATATCACACTTCAATCAGATTACTGTCTGATGTTATTAACTCGAGATGGGCTCTGGTATTTTCGCTGGCTCCCTACCTTGTTTTTGTTATTGCTCGCGTAACAACTAACATATGAGATAAAATATGTTGCTGCGAAAAGAGCCCCGAAATACTTTTAAGGAATACTGTGCTGTGACTTTCTTTGGATCATTAATTTTCAACAAAACAAAATATATTATCTTCTTATTATTCTGGATCTGGCTTTCTATTAAAGGAACATTGTTTCGTTACTGTAACTCGCTATAAAGTTCAACATCAAAATTTGGCAGTGGATTTTTGTTAACAGTAAAACACCAATAAGTACTATGACTAACACTATAAAATGAGACTATTATCAGAGAAAAAGATGTTTTTACCAGAACTACGCACAGCAAGATTTATTTTATGTTATGAAGGTAAATTATCTTTTTGCACTGTTAATAATATATCATCCACAGCCCGCGTCCACGTGCAAAACACATAATAAAATCTGCTACTCTGACCTGCAATTCCGAAAGCTGAAAGAAATAATTTTAGTTCACTATTACCTGTCCTCTTCCTTGCGCTAGGATTGGTTTCATTTAATGCAGTTTGAATGCGCCGCGGCAGCGGCTCGTTCGTTTGTAGCGCAGCTCTGCACCATGAATAATATTTAAACAGCTGAAAATGTCTTAAAAGGATGGGATAAAATACCAGGCAAGCTTATTACAAATCATAATGCAAGTTTTCACTAAGTAACTCTATTCAAAATACTTAGACAGATTAAATTATTACGCACCTTTACAAATCGGTACCCAATGGCACACGTCTCTCAGTCTTGACAAAATAATGCTACACAAGCATACAATATAACGTCACAGGCTCTTCCTACTCACGTATCTCCAAGAAGACGAAAGAGAAATTAATGTTCGGGCACTACTATTTATACTCGTTGTGACATATTCTAATCTTTGTTTGATATTTAATAAGTATCGTCTGTGGCGATTCTAGTACTCGCCGACACAAATATTATCTTTAAAAAAATCCGTACATAATTCTATACAAGAACAAAACATGACACATAATGCTTTCTCTTTATTACATAAAATTCACACAATCGTTGTCCACGCAATTACAATCATCCAGTTCAATTATTCTTTTCTCCTTCTTTTACCACATATAATACGTGTTTTTCTAAGAGACGTTACAGTATGAACGCAGGGATCATGATCTTGCTGTGTAGGCACTTGATCGCCAGCTAAACAAACATACTTTACTTCATGCCAACTATTTATTGTCTGCGGTAATTTACTTTCAATGCTGATGCAAATGAAGTGATAATTGCTTCCACACTTTCTGAAACGTGGCCTGAATTTGTTGGTGGGTGAATAGGTAAATCGTTCAATCGCCTAGGCTTCGATCTCCGCCTGATCAATATTGTAAGGCCCGAGTGGTGGCTTTGAATGCGTTACACTATTATCTAACTCAAAATACAACTTTGGTAAACATCTTGGTTTGTGGATTTATGAAGCGGGGAAAGAATTAAAAGAATAAAAACGAATAAAAAATGACGATGAAAATAAACCTTACACAGGAATATAACGTGGAGCAATTGCAGTTCCGTTTGGACCCAGGTCAAGACGAAGGTGTTCTTCCGACGGCACGCTAAACGTAAAAGTTTTCTTCTTCCTAAAATTTAAACCACCTTGAAGATTATGTTATTCCTTGTTGAATGTGCATATGGAACATGGGTTTCAGCTCTCTCTGTCAACTATTGCTTACCTTCTATGAACTTCGATTGTTTTAACTGTACTCTGGTTTCTCTATAAGTTGTAGATAACTTTCTGCTTCACGATTGGATTCCCAGTACCTTGAGAATGTCAAATATTGAGTTCCAGTAAGCAATGTTAGAAGCTTTCTGGAATTGTGCAAATGATTTAAACATAATTTGCCTTTTTTGGCTGTGTCAATCAGTTACATGTTTTCGTTTTGAAAGAGAAATCTATTGCTGGATGCTTTTCTGGGACACTGCTTCTGATATGTACAGAAGTCCTTCACAGTGGTTTAGAGCCTTGGAATTTATTGTGTTATTAGTTACGAATGTCATCTAAAACTTACGATTTTTACTTAGATTTATATGTTCGATATATAAAATTTCAGTTTTAGCAAATTCTGTAGTAGCTTTTTAAGTGATCTAGTAACATACGGTCACAGTGTCCCAGGAATGTAAGGAATTAAAATTGATGGAGAGAATGTAATAAAATTCACTACAGACGAAAGTGCACAGGAGGTCAGAGACTGAGCGAAATTGCGTCTCCCCCCCCCCCCCCCCCCGTCTCTCTCTCTCTCTCTCTCTCTCTCTCTCTCTCTCTCACACTCATAGAGTCACAACGGAATCAAGGTACACCACTCACTGCAAACGCCTCGTTCTTTTCGCAGACGCCTGTTTTGCAAATATTAGAAACAAGGAATATTGTAACACTATGTAATATGGCAAACTAAATGGCAGCTCTCTTAGAGTGAAGTTAAGTGCATGATGATGCAGCATGTGAAGGTTGCTGAGTGTGGACGACTTACCCATGTGAACAAACAATTTTTTGCAATCAAGACGAATTATAGTAACAGTCTATAAAAAAGTGATTGCGGTATCCCTGCACACATTATGTCTGTTTTTGCAAATAACGCACACAGCGTGCGGAAACTATAGGGCAGTTGTAGAGACCCGGAGACAGTAATAATCAACTGAGAATACTAACACAAGATTTTAATATTTTATTCTAAATTCAAACTTCCGCTTTTGGAAGAATACTTACTGTTTATTCCAAGCAGAAATTCAGCAGTATCCTGATATATCAGACAATGTAGATTCAACGTGACCTGTTTCCAAGACGACATCTTAATTTGCATTTGCATAAAATTTAACTTTCAGGACCTGTGAATCTACAAGCTTTAACGAACCATTTGCACTCGAGCACAGGCGATATTTAATTTAGTGAACTTATATTATATGTACCGATTTGTTAAGGCAAGAGAAAGCAAAATAAAGGAATTAACACCGCTCTCTTGTCGCAGTCAGTTGGCATCTACTCTCTTATGCCATTCGTTGTCCTAGAAGGACGTAATATTTCGTGTGGCTCCACAGTTAGCCATATTTATACTTATTTGCAGAAAAGAGGCGCAGAATTAATTAGTCGCTCTCATTTGTGAATTATCTGCAATTATTTACGTAGAATTTTACGTAAGTGTCATTCATATCGTAATGTATTCAATCCTAAAAACGGCAATCTGCGCCGATATTTCGTGAAGTACCTAAACATAATACACTTACTTAATGAACCAGTGAAACCAAAAGATGTGATCAGATCTCTGAAAGCAAGACTTTCTTTTAATATCAAAGAGAAATTACTATACTTACCGGACGACGATCCTGAATATTTTTTAGAAAAGTTAGATGCTGTTGACTTACTGTATGAAGAACAAGAACCAACACACAACTCACGCAGTAGGAATCAACACGTCTACATTGCTACATTCACAACACACAGTAAACATGCAAAACAATCACCAAAACTCACAGCTGCACATAAACAACAACTGTAACTATACACAGGGAGATAACCCATACAAAAAACGAGGAAACGACAATTTTAATTCGAGAAGGAATAACGGAAACAACAACGGACACAAAGCTAAACAGAAACACTGGCAAAGAAATAACAACACAGATTACACAAGAAATGGAACACATACACCTCACTTTAACCAGAACAACAACCAGTATTATGCAAGACAGTGGCAAACACAGCAACCGCCACCACAAAATCATATTCAGATGCCACAAGGGAATTTTGCACAAACAAGCAACACAAACCAACAAATGACATCAACCGAAAACAGACAGGCGTTTGGCAAAGACAATATCCCAGTGTAAATATTATTGAGGTAGCTAATGAAACTACCGCTACACTTACCAATGACCAGACAAACCAGGTAAACTGTTGTTGTTGTCTTCAGTCCTGAGACTGGTTTGATGCATCTCTCCATGCTACTCTATCCTGTGCAAGCTGCTTCATCTCCCAGTACCTACTGCAACCTACATCCTTCTGAATCTGCTTAGTGTATTCATCTCTTGGTCTCCCTCTACGATTTTTACCCTCCACGCTGCCCTCCAATGCTAAATTTGTGATCCCTTGATGCCTCAAAACATGTCCTACCAACCGATCCCTTCTTCTAGTCAAGATGTGCCACAAACTTCTCTTCTCCCCAATCCTATTCAATACCTCCTCATTAGTTACGTGATCTATCCACCTTATCTTCAGCATTCTTCTGTAGCACCACATTTTGAAAGCTTCTATTCTCTTCTTGTCCAAACTAGTTATCGTCCATGTTTCACTTCCATACATGGCTACACTCCAAACAAATACTTTCAGAAATGACTTCCTGATACATAAATCTATATTCGATGTTAACAAATTTCTCTTCTTCAGAAACGCTTTCCTTGCCATTGCCAGTCTACATTTTATATCCTCTCTACTTCGACCATCATCAGTTATTTTACTTCCAAAATAGCAAAACTCCTTTATTACTTTAAGTGTCTCATTTCCTAATCTAACTCCCTCAGCATCACCCGATTTAACTTGACTACATTCCATTATCCTCGTTCTGCTTTTGTTGATGTTCATCTTATATCCTCCTTTCAAGACACTGTCCATTCCGTTCAAATGCTCTTCCAAGTCCTATGCTGTCTCTGACAGAATTACAAAGTCATTGGCGAACCTCAAAGTTTTTACTTCTTCTCCATGAATTTTAATACCTACTCCAAATTTTTCTTTTGTTTCCTTTACTGCTTGCTCAATATACAGATTGAATAACATCGGGGAGAGGCTACAACCCTGTCTTACTCCCTTCCCAACCACTGCTTCCCTTTCATGTCCCTCGACTCTTATAACAGCCATCTGGTTTCTGTACAAATTGTAAATAGCCTTTCGCTCCCTGTATTTTACCCCTGCCACCCTTAGAATTTGAAAGAGAGTATTCCAGTCAACATTGTCAAAACCTTTCTCTAAGTCTACAAATGCTAGAAACGTAAGTTTGCCTTTTCTTAATCTTTCTTCTAAGATAAGTCGTAAGGTCGGTATTGCCTCACATGTTCCAACATTTCTATGGAATCCAAACTGATCCTCCCCGAGGTCCGCATCTACCAGTTTTTCCATTTGTCTGTAAAGAATTCGCGTTAGTATTTTGCAGCTGTGACTTATTAAACTGATAGTTCCGTAATTTTCACATCTGTCAGCACCTGCTTTCTTTGGGATTGGAATTATTATATTCTTCTTGAAGTCTGAGGGTATTTCGCCTGTCTCATACATCTTGCTCACCAGATGGTAGAGTTTTGTCAGGACTGGCTTTCCCAAGGCCGTCAGTAGTTCCAATTGAATGTTGTCTACTCCGGGGGCCTTGTTTCGACTCAGGTCTTTCAGTGCTCTGTCAAACTCTTCACGCAGTATCTTATCTCCCATTTTGTCTTCATCGACATCCTCTTTCATTTCCATAATTTGTCCTCAAGTACATCCCCTTTGTATAAACCCTCTATATACTCCTTTCTGCTTTCCCTTCTTTGCTTGGAACTGGGTTTCCATCTGAGCTCTTGATATTCATACAAGTGGTTCTCTTCTCTCCAAAGGTTTCTTTAATTTTCCTGTAGGCAGTATCTGTCTTACCCCTAGTGAGATAAGCTTCTACATCCTTACATTTGTCCTCTAGCCATCCCTGCTTAGCCATTTTGTACTTCCTGTCGATCTCATTTTTGAGACGTTTGTATTCCTTTTTGCCTGCTTCATTTACTGCATTTTTATATTTTCTCCTTTCATCAATTAAATTCAATATTTCTTCTGTTACCCAAGGATTTCTAGCAGCCCTCGTCTTTTTACCTATTTGATCCACTGCTGCCTTCACTACTTCATCCCTCAGAGCTACCCATTCTTCTTCTACTGTGTTTCTTTCCCCCATTCCTGTCCATTGTTCCCTTATGCTCTCCTTGAAACTCTGTACAACCTCTGGTTCTTTCAGCTTATCCAGATCCCATGTCCTTAAATTCCCACCTTTTTGCAGTTTCTTCAGTTTTAATCTACAGCTCATAGCCAATAGATTGTGGTCAGATTCCACATCTGCCCCTGGAAATGTCCTACAATTTAAAGCCTGATTCCTAAATCTCTGTCTTACCATTATATAATCTATCTGATTCCAGGTAAACTAGAACCAGTCATTACTGAGCCCCAGGTCGTGACTGAGAAACATTTGGGGGGCAACTTCAATTTAGAAACTATGTCTGAATATGCACTTGCTAGTGAAACTGTGAAACAAGAAAAATTAACATTTACACAACAAGAGTTGCCTACAGTATGCTTAAGATATAATGAAAGAGGAAACTTAGCTGATGATTTGATAAATGACAACACACAATGTCACAAGGTAAAGAAAAGATTTGTACTGTTTTCCACCTCAGGCATTGTAGGAGGTATACCTACTAACATAATTATTGATACAGGAGCTGCTGTCAGTGTGATTTCTGGCAACTTTTATACTATGATGAAGGAAACTTCTAAGATAGCAGAGTTCCCAGTTAAAAATTTTAATATTATTTGCATTAGGTAATAAGTCAAGTAGGGTTAATAAGCAGGTATTTGTGACTGTTAATATGGGAAACAGAATCGTACAATGGCCTTTCCTAGTTGTCCAAAACCTTGCTGCCAATTGTATATTGGGCATTGATTTTCTTTGCGAGAAGGACTGCACAATAGACTTCTCCAAAGGCATTTGTTATTTTAAGTACGAAGGCAGACACACAGTTTTGAACTTGGACACTCGACTAGTAGACCATAACAAGCACTGTTCTGGCTACAAGATACAGATTATACATGAGACTAACGTAGATTCCACACAACAACGTGTATACACAGTGAGGTAGTGGATGATGTACGTACACAAATTAATTCTAAGTTATCAAAATGTGATGCTATTAATGAAGAGGAGAGATCCCAGCTTAAACATATTTTACTTCAGAATAAGGATCTTTTCACTAGTAAGCCAGGTAGAATCAACACACATGTGTATATGATTGAAGTCAAGCCTCACCAAATCTATTACCATAAGTCATACAATGTACTACTAGCTCTGCGACCTGTGGTTTGGGAAGAACAACAGAAAATAATTACATGGAATATTATAGAACCATCAACATCTCCATATTGTAGCCCTTCGCATGTAGTGAAATGACACAATGGAAGTATCAGGTTACTATTAGATGCAAGAGCTATCAACCAAATTATCTTACCTGTGAGGACGCAACCAGAGAACCTTGATGAACAACTTCATAAATTCTTGGATGTAAAATATTTCTCTACAATAGACCTTAAAAATTCGTTTTGGTAGGTGTCAATGAGCAAAGAATCTAGAAAATATACAGCCTTTATGTTTGGCAGTAGAACTTATCAACTTTGTGTATTACCATTTGGCATAAATGTAAGCTCAGGAGTATTCATTAATGCAGTAAACTCTGTACTCGAATATTTACTAGAAACTCTTACACACTATGTAGATGACATACTGATTGGCTCAAAAACATGGAAGGAACGCACTGATACCCTGAACACTTTACTATGCAGATTCACACAAGCTGGTATCACTTCCAATCTGTGTAATTCTAGATTTTCTTGTTCTGAGGTCAAATACCTAGGACACATCATCAACACACAAGGCATTAAACCTGACCCTTCAAAATTAGATGCTATCAGACATTTCCCCAGTCTCACTACAAAGAAACAGTTAAAATCATTTTTCAGTCTATGTTCATTTTTCAGATGATTCACACCTAAATAGTTACTCAATAGCAAATAATTATTAAACATATTAAAGAACAACCTGATATGGATTTGGAACCAAGACTGTGAAAATGACTTTACTAAAGTCAAAGAAGCCATAATAAATTCTAACATGCTGGAACATCCAGACTTCAATTACAACTTGCCATACTGTGGAAAACCTAAAGACATTCTATCAGATAACGCCACGTATTGTGCAGGATTCACCTGGAGAAAATTTCTAAAGGATAATAACATTAAGAGCATTTTTATTTCAAAGTTTCATGCATCAGCCAACCCTTGTGAGAGAATCTTTAGATAATTAAACAGATTCATGAGAAGTTGTAACTCAACACAGCACACAAATTGGATACATTACCTAGCACTTTTTGAAGAAATACACAACAATTTAAATATATACTACACACCCTATACTCCCAGAGAAATAATGTTTGACGCAAAGGAAACTAATGAATGGAGCAACCCACTACCAAATTTTTCTGACACCAAACCATCACATGAGGAAAAGGTAAGAGAAGTACTCATTGCAATTACTGAACAAGCTGACAGAAATAAGAACTATGATACTAATCTTAAAAGAAGGCAAAACTTCACACTTGGCATGAAAGTTTCACTTAAGACCCACTACAAATCATCACCTACTTTAAAAGGTAATGTTAAGTGGCGTCCATTATATGAAGGTCCTTATACAATCATTGATATACCACACCCTGGAGTATATCTTCTACAAAACCCCAAGAATAAGAGAATTTTAGGTTTGTACCCTCACAAAGATTTGAAAACTTATAGCCCTTAGCAGAGTATGCTGATACAACAACAAGGTAAGGCACATCTGGTACTTCAAGCTGGAAGAGGAAGAAGATGTCAGCTATAATCTTAAGTATCTACATTTTACAGCAGCAGCAATAACAGCAACAGCAAGAAGATAAGACACAGGAAGAACTAACAATTTTCATGCAAAGCACATCTACTGATTATATTTATTAATACCCTGCAGACAAGCTTACAGATTAAATGACTGGAGACAATTTTGCTCTGAACCTGATATATTAATTGGCATGCTAGACACTTGATTTGCTATTCACACTCACACCACAATCCACATGAAAACAACATGCACAAAAACACTCTACAGGAATGACAAATGAGATTAATTGAGCAAGGCTATATACTTTATTTTATTTGTAAATGATACTTTGTCCATTTGCGAATTTGGAATTGTTTGTGGATGTGACATGTCATGTCTTATAGTAATCATGACTTTTCAGGGCAGATCATCTCCATGATGTTTTATAACCTACTATGAATGTTTATGTTGCAGGAAACATTTAATGAGGAAGAACACTTATTGTGTAGTACTGATGTAAAGGAAACTTAAAAGGAAAACTCTATTAAAGAAGAACACTGAATCTATAATTTTTTCTATGTCTGACCCATATATATTTGTAAATATCTAGTTTAATGCAATTCAAAAATGTAAAATATGTATATGTATTACCAAACAATGTAATGTAAATGTATAGGTACATGTTTCACAGAATTTTTTTTATATCTATGTAAATATGTAACAGAAGTGATATTTGTTACGTTTTGTGCTCTGTTGTGAACGAAAATTTTATTTTGCAACGAACAATGTATGAAAAAGTTGTGTGCAAATTGTTAAAAAACTATTCACTGTGTTCATGATGGGACACTATAGGCGACGTGAGTCTCAAAACCACTGCATACATTTCGACGAGACAACATACGGCTTTCGGAAGACTAAATTGGAGATTATTGAGTAGATGTAACATGGACTGGTCAGTGTGGAACCACTGACACCATGTATTCCTACCAAGACGAAACCACATTTTAACTACGTCTTCCAAAGCACACTTCATTGCGGGATTGTTGGTCTCAAACTTAATTCTTCAAGAACTTTCGTCTCAACGTAAACAAAATGTGTGACACGTGTTATTTATTCTGAAGTGCAAAGACTTAAGCACAGTATAAACAATTGCTAACAAGTGACATTCTACAGAGAATACGTTCACATATCTCTGAATATGTACAAAAATATTAATTAATTTTATTTATTGAATGAACATGTGTAAGAACATTTTGAAGCGAAAGAGAACAATGGACTGTATACCCAACAATTTTTGACAAAGTGACTAAACACAATTGAATACGAACTGTGAAATGAATGTTGCAGTCTATGTATATGTGGTTTCAAATACATTTGTTGATGCAAACATAAATGGCTATGTCCTAGTGCACTGGGCTCTGAGACCAAAAGTTCAGTTCCACAGACAAGCATATATTTTTAATTTTTATTTTCACTTTCATTTAACTTGTATGTAAATATTATTTATGTATTTGTATAGATTCATGACATTTTATGATATTTTATGTATGTTGAATCTGTGAAACATAACTTATAACTCATGACATGACAAATAAAGAAAATACGACAACAAATTGCTCAGTTGCAGGTGGTACACCTTTGCCTTCGCAATTTGGGGGTCAGTTTAAGGAACCATTTGCTCTCGAGCGCAGACGATATTTAATTTAGTGAGCTTAGATTATATGCATCGATTTGTTAAGACAAGAGAAAGCAAAATAAAGGAATTAACACCGCTCTCTTGTCGCAGCCAGTTGGCATCTACTCTCTTATGCCATTCGTTGTCCTAGAAGGACGTAATATTTCGTGTGGCTCCACAGTTAGCCATATTTATACTTATTTGCAGAAAAGAGGCCAGAATTAATAAGTCGCTCTCATTTGTGAATTATCTGCTATTATTTACGTAGAATTTTACGTAAGTGTCATTCATATCGTAGTGTATTCAATCCTAAAAACGGCAATCTGCGCCGATATTTCGAGAAGTACCTAAACATAATCACTTCCTTAATGAACCAGTGAAACCAAAAGATTTGATCAGATCTCTGAAAGCAAGACTTTCTTTTAATATTAAAGAGAAATTACTATACTTACCGGACGACGATCCTGAATATTTTTTAGAAAAGTTAGATGCTGTTGACTTACTGTATGAAGAACAAGAACCAACACACAACTCACGCAGTAGGAATCAACACGTCTACATTGCTACATTCACAACACACAGTAAACATGCAAAACAATCACCAAAACTCACAGCTGCACACAAACAACAACTGTAACTATACACAGGGAGATAACCCATACAAAAAACGAAGAAACGACAATTTTAATTCGAGAAGGAATAACGGAAACAACAACGGACACAAAGCTAAACAGAAACACTGGCAAAGAAATAACAACACAGATTACACAAGAAATGGAACACATACACGTCACTTTAACCAGAACAACAACCAGTATTATGCGAGACAGTGGCAAACACAGCAACCGCCACCACAAAATCATATTCAGATGCCACAAGGGAAGTAGTAGTTTTAGTCACTCCATTGTCATGATTGAAGCTGAGGTCAGATATCAGACTTTGTCTACAAAAAATATATAATGAGCCCTGGCTACGTTCCGTATATCTTCGGACGTGCGAAGCTCTATAAATTCACAGCCTAAATGCTTATCTCTCAATTACTTATCTAAAAAAAAAACAATAATTATTATCATTACAGATTAATATTATTATCATTATATTATTTTTATTTGTTAAAAAGCCTTACAATTCGAGTTTTTTTCAGATGAACGATGCAGCTGTTACCTCGACGGTCGCCTTGTCTCCCTCCAGCCCAGAGGTGACGCTTCCGGTGCAAAGGAGGCGCCGCCTGCAGCTAGGCGCAGACGCGGCTGCCGTCGTTGCTGGGCGGAACGGCTCGACAGCAGACTGGTGGAGCGGCCCCCGGTTCGCCAGGGATACCACCTGAACAGGGGATAAGAGTTTCTCGTGAGGAAGAGGACGTACATTCTTGCACGAGCTACAGATATTTGGCACCAGCAATACACGTGGCAAGGTTGTAGTTCTATAATACCAGTGAGGAACAGAAGTATTGAAGCTTTCCGTAGGATAATACGGAAGATTAACATTTGACAGGAACATAAGACAAGAAAATCACAAAATTTGGTGGTGAACATACTTCCATGTGGATATCAGATATGTCTTCAAACAGGGCAAGTTTGGGAGAAAATTAGAACAGTGAAAATGGACTATATGGGAAGTAGACTGCTGGTAAAGTAACAAGATACGATACGAAATGAGGAGGTATGGAGGCGAGTAGAGATAATATGTTGCAGATCAAATGCTCTCAACACTGCAGTGCGTCAATAGTACGGGCACGTGCAGAGATTGCCCGGCAACTTGTGGCCAAGGAAGATCTTACTTAAACTTGTGGTCGCCCGAACGATGACGAGGAAACCCGGCGTTAAGCAGTGGAAGACATAAAGTGTAGGACTGTAACCGAAGCAGAATATGGAGGTCGAAATCGTGTAACGCTTAGAGTTAGATGCCGAAGAACAAAAGAACCTCTTCAAAAAATGAGCTGAACTTCCACTTATTAACTTTCTAACTGTGCTGGAAAAATAACTGACAGAACATAGCGTGATTTTCTGAATGGTTTCTCACCTGGATTTCTAACTAGTATGTTGCGTTAATAATGTTTGTTAGTCGCAATCAGTACTGTAAGACTTTGAATTTGAACAGCAGACTAGCAGGATGGAGTTGGGTGAGCAGTGAGCTATGTTACAGGCAGTACGTAGCTGAGCTTGGGTGGATCAAGCAAACACGTTAAAAAAGTTACATTGTTGCAGTGGAGCGTCCGGTGTCACTGAAAAGATACCACGTCTTTTTGGCTTTCATGCCAGTTTCGGAGGAACCATGTGAATCGGTGTCTCAAAAAACCTCCTGCTTATCACATCATAAAATTTCAATGTAGATATCACTTAAATGTTTATTGATTTTGGTAACGTATTTATAGAGTTTTACACTATTGCTTATTTACGTAAATGTGCTGCTGTGGAGTATTTTATGTGTTGGCATAGGCTGGATATTCACTAACACACAGAGACTATTAGGCATGTGCTGATGACAGACTCCGACAGAGGGAATACAGAAATTAGTGAACTGCTGATCAATTCACTGCCCGAAAACTGGGTAAGTTACAGTTAAAACTTTCACTGTCTTTAAAATGTATTACGAACCACATGAAAATATAGAAAAGAGGTTGTGGAATGATACGAGATAGCTTCGTATTGTGTCAGCCAAAAAGCGAAAAATCTGTACTTATAAATGAAAGGGATAGAATTAGTTTCACCAACTTATCGCAGAGGTATGGCGTCGATAAGAGACAATGAATATGTGGCGTGTAAATAGTGGATCAGGAACTCAAGTCACACACGTTAAACATAAGAAGAACAAACATGATCTCCATACTGTCTAGTGCCCCTTGATAGTTTACAGGAAGTACGTCTATCCAAAACTCAAGTAACCTCCATAGTTTTCCATTGGAATAATCTCCTGCGGAGTTTAAAACAGACAATTCTGAACCATGAATACCCTGCAAGAAATATTCAGTTATACTGTATAACGAGGCAATTACGATAATCGTATCAAATTAGTATAACACAGATCACTATTGTTATAATGTAAGCGAACCGAATTTTCGAAGTCTAAGATACTCAAATGGATTGGAATAAGCTGATTATTTTGGCATTTTGAACCTACGGTTGGAAACTAATGTTTTCAGGCTAATGTTTTCAGGCTGCGCTAGATTGATATGGCTTTCTCGTGGCTTCTTTAAATAATAATGGGACATGAGGGACGTCAGAGTGACTTATCTTGCAAACCTCAGTGATTCAGTGAGTCAGAGGGGCATCGAAGCTGTACCTGGCATGGTGAAATTAAGTGACCACCGGCACATACTACTCGTGTTAGGTTGTCAGTGAGTTAAAGGATTGGAAAAATATGAACTGAAGATCATTCGTATCAAGATTTTTATTAACACTCCTCTGGAAAAGTAAATTTACCAATCAGGTCAGGAGGACCTTGACGATTACACGCTAAGGATGTCAACCAATCACAATTATCACGCTCACGGCGGGCTGCAAGATCAGTCAAGAATGTATCGTGCTCGCGACACAGAAGCAACGAACTAAATAAGCTCACCAAGCATCCAAATAAACTGTGAGGTGACACACAGCGAAAAAACGTGGAGCCCCCAGGATATGCGTGGAAGACGACGACCCACCCGCACGTCTCCAAATCTGGTCGGCCCAAGAGTAACGTGTCCATTCCCGTTTCCTGTGAACATTCCTCGCGTCCGGAAGATGCTCAGTCAGATTAATTTGGACGTCACACGGGCGGTAGAATAAACAGCCAAGCCGTTCCCCTGCCAACCTGGCTGTTCGTGCAGCGTCACACACTGGTTATCCAGGAAAACGGCCACAACGCCACTCGTGGTTAACTTGCAACACTCTCTTAACGCCAGAAATCATGTTCCAGGAGACGTGGCGCGAGCTATCGATCGCGCAACGGTTCACACTTAAAAGAAATGAATGTAATTAAAATTTGTCTAGCACAGTTTCAGATAAACCAATAACTGTTTTAAAAAGAGAAAAATAAGACAAGTGTCTGTGAAAACACGTCGTCAATCGAGGAAAAAATTTTAATTTATTCTTCATCAAAACTTTTCCAATGAAACTGAGGTTTACTGTCTTCCCAAAACCTCGAGTGATTTTTATGAACTAAATATCCACAGATAGAGCTCGTCGAGTTCTATAAGAACATATTAGTGGAATTTTTGTTTAATTTAAACTATACGCAAGAATATTTATTCGGAAGATGAAAACGTAGAATTTCAGCAGTATAGTTAATAATATAAAGAAAGTAGCCTATTGCTATCTTGTCAGATAATGCTTCGTACTTTAAGAGTACGAAGTGGAAATAATTTTTAAGGGATCAAGGGATCAAGCACTTATTGATATCCCGCTTTAACCCACAAGCAAGCCCTGTGGAACTTATTTTTCGGGAGTACAATAGATTTATGAGGACATATGCTGCAACTAAGCATACGAAGTGGAATGAGTACCTCAACATCTTTGAGCAAATATTGCCTCATGATGCCACAGGTTTTACACCAGCGGAACTAATGTTTGACCATCCGGAGACAAATGAATGGCTTGAACCCATACCTCAGCTACCCAGAATAGAAAGTCACGAGGAAAAAATAAAAGAGGCGCGGCGGGCTTTGAGTTATCAGGCGGCTCTCAGGAAACGATGATATGACCGACAATTTAAGAAATATGCAATAATACCGCGGAGGAGACGTCGTATTGTAAAAGGAGCACCAAAAAGCATCAACAATAAAGAAAGAAAACCGAAAATGGCAAATAATCTACACAGGACTGTACAAAATATTAAGGACTCCAAATTAAGGATGCTATAGAAAGATACGCGGGTTATACCCACACCATGGCTTAAAACTGTACACACAGACAAAGATAGATACTTAAGAAAGGCAATATTTGTTCTTGACTTGTAATGTACATAGTAAAATACTTTAGTTAGTAAGAAATTTTATGTTCATGTGTCAATATCATTGATATTTTTCTAGTTTTAGGATAAGATATGGTGGTAATAAGAGCTTCAGTCTGAAGGTGAACTTAATTTCGAAACAAAAAGAAGTAGCAATGAATGACTTGCGTTAAAGTTAGAATTAAAAGATAGTTGTCAGTTTTGTGTGTGTATACTAATATAAGAATTTCTCGTGCATTTTTTGTGAGTAACCAATTTTAGTAAATAAAATGTGATTTAATATTATGTGATCAAGAACTTGCCAGAGTAAATGGGAAATAATAATGTGAAATAGTGACTAACAATTGACTTCTCGGTGTGTGAATATATACAAGCATGTTATGATTACTTAAGAACACTATTGAGACCACATGATAGTTTGTTTCTTCCAGTAGTGGCCTTCAGCTATGTAACTGCATGCGTCCGAGGGGCACTATTGAGAACTAAAGAGAGAATCTCATGTAGAGAAAGTAACTTCATGACACCAAGTTTATGGTTGAGGTCTAGCAGGAAATGATGCTTGCTAAAACATGGATTATATACATGAAATTGAGACCTGGTCTTAGGACAAACGGTTCGTCACTTAAAATTTAAAATAATTAAAGGTGTGAATCTATGAGGCGTGGCTCACAACACATATGTAACTGCCAGAGGATCGGTAGTCCAGATGGCCCAAGATCTACTTTCGGCACGAGAGGTTGAGGACAGTTGATGACAAAATGTTATAAGTAACATTAAATCATAATGTGGGCAAAATGTTAAAATCATAACTTGTCAAACTAAAAATGTAATGTCAATCTTAACAGGACAAATAATGATTCAATAGACAGTATATGTGAAACGATGTCAGTTGTAGAAGCATCTGCGTGTGCTATGTAAGAAAAGGAAAAAAAAAAAACTAGCAAACGCATCAAGACTGTGTCAATGTGCATTTTGTTTATCAGTTAACAATTAAGGAGAAAAGGACTCTACAATTGGAGTTTGACGACTGACATAGTAATTTATTTTGTTCTGATATAAAAAATTAGTTTTAAATAGTTAATGTGTAAAGACTATATCTGTGCAGCAAAGTTGACTTCAAGAAATAATATGAATGGTAATATCGGATGAAGATGTTTCACACGGGGAATGCGGTAGTAAGTGTGAAACAAACTGAATCTACCTTCGGACACCAACCATAGTGACGAGGTAGAAAACTCAGTGTGTGTTATACAACTGTGTACGTGCGTGTTGCGGATGAGGGTATAGAGTTGGAGTTTATGTAAAGTGACTACAAAAGTTCACAGGACATTCTAAGAGTGTCGAACTTAGCTGGTCATGGAGTAATAAAGTGTATAATTTTCTAAAGAATTTGAGAGAAAACACATTGTGTCCCGAAAACTAGACTAAAGGTTACTCGGAAACTTGTATACGTTACAGAGCATTGAAACAAACACTCGTCAATGAATACTGGATGAATGAACTTCTAATAACTCTCTTTTCCCCTAGTCGGTAACATCTGATACGGAATTAGTTAACACTAATGCTAGTATGGGTTATTTCATGTTCGCGTGCATTCAACGAACACGATGCGGAGACAGCTCGCAAGCAGAGGCGAAACAGCTGACCAGGGGACCAAAGGCCGCCGTTCAACAATCGCCTGTCCGCGCGTGCTGGGGGGAGGGGGGGGGGGGGGGGGTCGCCTGGCAGCTTCGTCACGTGCAACATCGCCGCGCCACCGTCTTCGTTACACCGGCGCCGCAACTACGGAGAATCGACTATCGGCGACGTGGGTTGCGTGTGATGAATGTGTGTGTTGTGGTAGCAAGGAGTCAAAGTGTGTTTGCCACTCCGAGGCCAGAGGCAGCTACTAATAATTTAACAATTTTACTTACAGATTTTCTCTATATAACGAGATAACATCCCAGGCAGAAAAGGTCTGGTCACAGGATTCCAGTTCCATTATAGGATTTCATTTGTAGATGCTACTCTTGTTATCTTCTTTTGGGGAATCGAGACGAAACCACGACATTAAGTTACGTACTACAGTACAGACTTGGCAAATATTCTCTGGTGCAATAAGCACACGACTTCTCACGAGCCTAGTGTTGGACAAATAAGAAAAGGACAATTAATTATAGACGATTACGTAACTACCCTGAGAAGTGAGCTAGTTTACTGAGTGCTTATACACGTCAGGCTAAATTAAACAACATATTACACTGTTAATACTATTACTACATTAGTTATTTTTCTTTTATGCTGAGCCATTGCATTAATGTGTGTTTCTTTTTAGTATAAGTCACGGCTCATATTTTATTTTATCACATTATACTAATGGTCACAAAATAATAAAAAAAAATATTTTATTACATTACACCACGAACGAACATTGATAAGGTTTATTCGTCGCTTATTCCATCATTTCAAATCCATACGTCCCAGAGACCCAGCCGTAAAGTTTCACATCGGTCGTAGCCACATAACACTGTCACAAGAAACCAACTCGATGGTCTGATGCAGTGAGCTGGAGTGCAGAAATCATCAAAATTAAATAATGGGGTAAGAGAATAAGAAAAACTGATCTGTTTCATGTTTTATTCTGCAGAAATAGAGCCTCCAAGAAGCAGTACAGTAAATTATAGTGTTCCATATACAACCAGACCAAATTCCTACTAATATTTAAAAAATAAGTAAATTCCATTAAATCCATGAAAAGAAACACTGTAAGTACTTTGTTCAGAATTGCCTAGACTTGCTTGTGATTCTACCTGTTTGCCTATCTTGACCGTATCAAAAATATATAATTATATGTCTGATCAGAAGTTGCACACAATAGTTTTGACTTGGTAAGATACAGTAATATAATATACACATAAATAAATAACTTTTCCTTAGTGTGAACTAACGACTTTCTGTATTACAACACAACAAGTAATCTACTGTGAAATCACTAGTAAAAACACACGAAATCAGGAGTACATGGGCTACCATCCTTATTAAAAAACGCAAACAAAGTTGACACTCGGCGCGCTGGGTGTTGGGAGCCACTGTAAATAGGAAATGCCTTTGTGTTGGACCCCATCAGCCACAGCGGCGAATGTCAACTTTGTACATGAAATTCGGATTCTTCACTTCCTTTTTAAAAATAATCTTTCAAACATTTAGATCTTTTCCTTCTCAGGTTCGTGTTTATTTTACAATATTCTCTTTTTTACATGCTTCCTCGCTCCTGGTGTGCATGTAAGAAAAAACACAAAATTCCATTAATATGCAACACATGTAACTACAAATACACTAATGAAATTTAGCTTTGTAATTTATTTGAGCCCCGCGTATTTGGGCGCCAAACTTCAATGTGCCCGAGCTCTGGTAAAATTACGTTCTATGTATTTTGGAAAATTTGTCAATATTTCAGTTTGTCAATATTGTGTTAATTAAATATTGCTATTACTATTTCAGTGAAATTGGACATATGTGAGAAAATATTGGTACAATTGATAAAACACTAAAAACAGTCTAGCAACGCTATGCAAATTCTAAGCCATATACGATCGATAACTTATGAACACATCAAAACACAAGCAAATGCAACTTGAGAATAATTTTAGATAGTAAATATGCTTATAGCTGTTGATGTTAGTTGATCTTGATGTAACTCTCTTGGTGCCGTTAATTTCCAGGGTCCCTTTCATATGCATTTCCTCATAAAATCCCAATTGGTCATAGTTGAAAACAAATTCCTCGCTGAATGGTGGAATAAGTTTTTCTCATCCACAAATTTTCGGCCCGATTCCCCGGATTTCTGTTCATCGTCAAGTTGACGCTTTAATTGAAATTTGATTATCTTGCATATTCGTATTCTTAGTACTTCTATCAACTATGCAGGCATCCACTGCTTTTTTTGGAATCACTGCAATCTATGTGGCACGCAATCTGATGTGCATAACGTAGTTGTTGTTGTTGTTGTTGTTGTTGTGGTCTTCAGTCCTGAGACTGGTTTGATGGAGCTCTCCATGCTACTCTATTCTGTGCAAGCTTCTTCATCTCCCAGTATCTAATGCAAACCTACATCCTTCTGAATCTGCTTGGTGTATTCATCTCTTGGTCTCCCTCTACGATTTTTACCCTCCACGCTGCCCTCCAATACTAATTTGGTGATCCCCTGATGCCTCAGAACATGACCTACCAACCGATCCCTTCTTCTGGTCAAGTTGTGTCACAAACTTCTCTTCTCCCCAATCCTTTTCAATACTTCCTCATTAGTTATGCGATCTACCCATCTAATCTTCAGCATTCTTCTGTAGCACCACATTTCGAAAGCTTCTATTCTCTTCTTGTCCAAACTATTTATCGTCCATGTTTCACTTCCATACATGGCTACACTCCATACAAATACTTTCAGAAACGACTTCCTGACACTTAATCTATACTCGATGTTAGTAAATTTCTCTTCTTCAGAAACGCTTTCCTTGCCATTGCCAGTCTACATTTTATATCCTCTCTACTTCGACCATCATCAGTTATTTTGCTCCCCAAATAGCAAACCTCCTTTACTACTTTACGTGTCTCATTTCCTAATCTAATTCCCTCAGCATCACCCGACTTAATTGGACTACATTCCATTATCCTTGTTTTGCTTTTCTTAGATCACTATTATTCACATCCTGTACATTTTTTCGAGCATTCTTGAGACGTACAAACACGAGTTTTTGTAAAAAGTGCGTCTTGTCCTCCCTTCAATATCCATAGCTTTTCTTATGCACTACACTGTCATAATGCCGCGGACTTATTCTAAATCTGTTCATAATTGCTTTTACTACGCTTCGGATGATCTTCCTTGTACGTAGTTGTGTTTATTACCTGCTCCTTAGACAGAAATTGTCCTTTCCCACGTTTCACAGGACACGGGATTTATGGCTCCCTGTCTGTCAAGGATGATGAACTACTTACCTCGACATCTATTTCCATATCTTTTCACATTATAAGCACATATCGTCATAACTGCATTCCGGCAAGAGTATTTTCCGCCCAATCGAACGTATATGACACCAAACATTCCTCTGCGTCATCTTGCAGAAACGATAGTATTTCATCTGTCACTTCTTTCTCACTCAGCCAAATCTCTTTGGTTCATCTTCAGCAATTGTTGTTGTATATGTAATGCAATGGTTGATTTGTTTATCATTGCCACTGATCTGCATTGTATCACGCGCTGCAGCACTGTTATGAGCCACTCGTCGGCTAGGCAGTTCAGCTATGCTTCAAAGCTTCATGCTGTTCTCACCATTGGATATCTGCAGTCCTGCCCCCTGTTGCCGTTAGCATCCTGCATTGTGATTGCATGCTATACAGTATGTGAGGGCGTCGAATGCCGTAAACCTCATTGGCCTTTTGAGATCTCGAACTCGAGGGGTTCACTGTAGGCGAATGGATCATCCTAGCAGGATCCCCGGTTGTGGCCTTCACTTTCTTCTCATCCTGCAGCACATCTCTCTGCTGCCTCGAAGCGTTAGATAGCGCGACCGGAGTGTTCACGGTGAATGGTTTCGGGCAGGCCTTGTTTTAACTGTTTGCCTGCGTTAATGTCTAGGCTGCAAAGAAACGCATTTGTCGCTCCACCATGATCAGTCAGACCAAATTTCTATGGTTAAAATATATACATGCCTGATTTTACTATGCGATGGAAAGTAATAATCACAACTCGCTGAAGTTACGGTTTAAGTACAATACAGTGTTTAATCACTCCTGTAATTCGAATCGACAAGTAACGACTAAGCTAAAGCTTTAAAATACACTCCTGGAAATTGAAATAAGAACACCGTGAATTCATTGTCCCAGGAAGGGGAAACTTTATTGACACATTCCTGGGGTCAGATACATCACATGATCCCACTGACAGAACCACAGGCACATAGACACAGGCAACAGAGCATGCACAATGTCGGCACTAGTACAGTGTATATCCACCTTTCGCAGCAACGCAGGCTGCTATTCTCCCATGGAGACGATCGTAGAGATGCTGGATGTAGTCCTGTGGAACGGCTTGCCATGCCATTCCCACCTGGCGCCTCAGTTGGACCAGCGTTCGTGCTGGACGTGCAGACCGCGTGAGATGACGCTTCATCCAGTCCCAAACATGCTCAATGGGGGACAGATCCGGAGATCTTGCTGGCCAGGGTAGTTGACTTACACCTTCTAGAGCACGTTGGGTGGCACGGGATACATGCGGACGTGCATTGTCCTGTTGGAACAGCAAGTTCCCTTGCCGGTATAGGAATGGTAGAACGATGGGTTCGATGACGGTTTGGATGTACCATGCACTATTCAGTGTCCCCTCGACGATCACCAGAGGTGTACGGCCAGTGTAGGAGATCGCTCCCCACACCATGAAGCCGGGTGTTGGCCCTGTGTGCCTCGGTCGTATACAGTCCTGATTGTGGCGCTCACCTGCACGGCGCTAAACACGCATTCGACCATCATTGGCACCAAGGCAGAAGCGACTCTCATCGCTGAAGACGACACGTCTCCATTCGTCCCTCCATTCACGCCTGTCGCGACACCACTGGAGGCGGGCTGCATGATGTTGGGGCGTGAGCGGAAGGCGGCCTAACGGTGTGCGGGACCGTAGCCCAGCTTCATGGAGACGGTTGCGAATGGTCCTCGACGATACCCCAAGAGCAACAGTGTCCCTAATTTGCTAGGAAGTGGCGGTGCGGTCCCCTACGGCACTGCGTAGGATCCTACGGTCTTGACGTGCATCCGTGCGTCGCTGCGGTCCGGTCCCAGGTCGACGGGCACGTGCACCTTCCGCCGACCACTGGCGACAACATCGATGTACTGTGGAGACCTCACGCCCCACGTGTTGAGCAATTTGGCGGTACGTCCACCCGGCCTCCCACATGCTCACTATACGCCCTCGCTCAAAGTCCGTCAACTGTACATGCGGTTTGCGTCCACGCTGTCGCGGCATGCTACCAGTGTTAAAGACTGCGATGGAGCTCCGTATGCCACGGCAAACTGGCTGACACTGACGGCGGCGGTGCACAAATGCTGCGCAGCTAGCGCCATTCGACGGCCAACACCGCTGTTCCTGGTGTGTCCGCTGTGCCGTGCGTGTGATCATTGCTTGTACAGCCCTCTCGCAGTGTCCGGAGCAAGTATGGTGGGTCTGACACACCGGTGTGAATGTGTTCTTTTTTCCATTTCCAGGAGTGTACAAGGAAGCACAGCGGTATACGTTGGGAAATAACGAGTAGTTACGGTACTGAAAGCTGTTTGAAGTTCAATCGCGAATGTTGAAAAGTAAGGTTCCACACTGCAAACCAGCTAAAATCACAAGCTCAAAGCGCTCCCACACTTGAAAATATGTTTCACCTACCCTTCACCTAGTGTGAATCCATATACTTGCCAACTTTCCAGAATATTCCAAAGCCCACATACTAAATTTTCTAAGTACTAAGTTTTCGCCATCGACACGAGAGAATATCGCAACTCCATGCTCTGTATTTATAAAATTTCGGCCCAGTACACAAACGCGACCCAGTCGCCGCTGGTGGACACACTGACACTTGTTCATTGCTCCAGTTCTGGTACATAACTTACCTCGGACAAGATGGCCACCAGCCACTTACACCCTCACGCTGTAGTCACGAAAATTTGCATATTTTCTTTTTCCAGACCTACTTAAAAATCATCAATCTTACTCAACCCATAACTAGATTATCAGAAGAAGTGGAAATTATCCCAGTTTTCCACCATTACCCTTAGTGTTTTGCTGAGTTTTCATTTTTTTATTAACTATTTTGCCGAAAATTTACGTTTTCATCCTCTGAATATATATTCAGGTGTGTGGTTTAAATTGAACAACGTTTGTAAAAATTGCACTACTATGTTCTGACACAACTCGACGTGCTCCACCTGTGGACAATTAGTTCTTGAAAATTACCCAAGACATTGGGAAGATATTAAAGCTCATTTTCATTGGAAATGTTTTGATGAAGAATAAACTAAAAACTGTTTGCTTGACTGAGGACTCGTTTCCTGGCGTTAGGAAGTTGCTTATTCTGTATAAGAAATACTAGTGAAAAATAATAGTGATGCTGTCACTGTTTGCTGGTAGTATTTACTGACAAAATGCACCCTAACACTAGATTGCATACTTCCGGCTATCCCGTGTGGCCGTTTTTAGTAAAACTTGAAAAAAAGAGAGAGATTATTATTTGATCACCGATGTAGGATTGATTAAGCGAATAATTGACCTTTTGACCTGGATTGCCTTCACGCAGTCAGAATCGATGAAAATACCTAAGGGACCTATTTGACTATAAAAATGGAAATGAAAGCAAATTAGTGGAATTTCGCAAGAAAAATATCAACAGATCGAAGTTGAACACATTAGTGGTCTCCCAAATGCAATCGAGACACCGCGATGATGAGCGAACCTGTAACAAAGCAATATATACCATTTGAACATCATTTTTGGTTAGTGAAAGAAAAGATTAAGAAGAAAATTACTGCATCGTAAAATATTAATTTATTTTGAACAAACTGGCTTTAAACTTCTAGACATTTAAATCTACACAATAAATGCAAATACATCTGATATTTCTTTTGTACATGGCGCAGTCCAATAATCGCTGCTTTCTCAGTCCGTTCGTTCTTAAAATTAAATGTCCTTGCGTGTAGATAAGTACATTGTATCCTAACTCGAGTTACCGAAATGTTTCTTCGTTGTTTCACATAGTTTTTACACAAAAAAAAATACAACTTGTAACAATGCTGTATACTACGTCATAAGATGTCGGCGACATGGGATAATGAACTCTCTAGAATATTTCTTAACAAATTTTAAGTATCTATGCCCAGCGGGTCATAGTGTTTATTTATAATATTTAAACGCTGGACGTGTGTCTTGGTGTAGGGGCACGTAATATAAATATTTTCTCTCTTTACCCTCGCGCTGCGATGCTTAGCATCTTTACGAACTACATCTCGTTGGCTGCTCTTTTCTTTTATGACAAATATTGTAAGTAGACTGTTTAGGTTTTTTTAATAGTAACGCCACGTAGCGCTGTATAGGAAAATCACTGGCTGTGCTGTGTGCAGTCTGTGGCTGGTTTGGATTGTTGTCTGCAATTGTAGTGTTGGGCAGCGGCAGCTGGATGTGAATAGCGCGTAGCGTTGCGCAGTTGGAGGTGAGCCGCCAGCAGTGGTGGATGTGGGGAGAGAGATGGCGGAGTTTTGAAATTTGTAAGACTGGATGTCATGAACTGCTATATATATTATGACTATTAAGGTAAATGCATTGTTTGTTCTCTATTAAAATCTTTCATTTGCTAACTGTGCCTACCAGTAGTTAGTGCCTTCAGTAGTTTGAATATTTTATTTAGCTGGCAGTAGTGGTGCTCGCTGTATTGCAGTTGTTCGAGTAACCAAGATTTTTGTGAGGTAAGTGATATGTGAAACGTATAGGTTAATGTTAGTCAGGGCCATTCTCTTGTAGGGATTACTGAAAGTCAGATTGCGTTGCGCTAATAATATTGTGTGTCAGTTTAAGCACAGTCCTATACAACTCTTCTTAGGGGACGTTTCATATGTCGACCCTTAGCTGAGGATACCTCACTGGAATCTTCTGATTTTTTTCTTGTAGTTTGTGTAATTAGTGTAGATTTTGTTTATTGTTAGCGCGTAATTGTAGAGAGAATCTCCTTTGTAGTTGCCGTCTTTCATTGTTGTACAGTAAAACAGTTGTGGCATTTATGTAGATATGCACCAAGTATTTCTCAGCTGCGCTTTCAATTAACTAGATATTATTTGATATGTTAATGTGTTCTCTTAATTTTGCTCTTCAAATTGTGGTTTTCTGTGTTATAGTGTAAAATATTGTGACAATAATGGCGTGTGAAAAACGTAACACTAGGCTCCAAAGTAAACTGAGAAATAATAGTGACGACGAGCGTAGCTTACCAGCACTTGTGTAATGAATTAACAGACATTCAAAGTAGTAATTTGGTAACTATGCATAGGGAAATGGAGCGGTCGTCAAATAATGGTGTAGACAGTAAAAGAGGTAGTGAACAGGGAAGCATTATCGATCGGTCGGCAACAGCTCGCCTCAGGAATCGGGAATGTCAGAGCACAATCTTGGAAATACTGTAGATTCAGGTTTTGCGTCCTCACCGTTTTCTCAAATAAGTCAAGACACATTTTCTGTTTTTCAAACTGCGAATATTGCCGGTTCAAATGCATTGGCGAATAGCACTGAAGAACATGTTTCAGACACCAGTGCATTGTTATTACAATTAATGCAACAAATGGGACAAAAGCTTCAAAAGTTAGACACAATGGAACAAAATCTTCAAAAGTTAGACACAATGGAACAAAATCAGGGAGAAACACAGCAAAAGCTTCAAAAGTTAGACACATTGGAACAAAATCAGAGACAAACACAGCTAAAGTTAGACACAATGGAACAAAATCAGAGACAAACACAGCAAAAGTTAGACGCAATAGAACAAAGGCTTCAAAAGTTAGACTCAGTGGAACATACGCTTGAACAAACACGTGAAGATTTAACAAATGAGTCACATGAAATCGAATCGAAATGTCAAAAAGTCTGTAATGACGCAAAAACACAAATTTGTGAGCATTTCTAACCTATTTTTTCGCGGCATGAAAATGTATTACAGAATCACGAAGCAGCCATAAAAGAACTGCAAACTATTGTTCATGAAAATCATGAGACCTTGCAAGCTAAAATTGACTCAGTTGCATCTACCGATTCGGTTATGCAACTTGCAAAAACTCAAGAAAACTTAAAGGACACAGTAGATACTCTGAAAATTGGTCCAGAAAGATACATGGAGGAAATAAGTTCATTATCAGAGAAAGTAGTTGAACTTTCGGATCAGCTAAATAATTTATCTACGAAGGTAGATGATAATCTGAATGACACAAAACCGGTAGTCTTTAATGACACAGAAGAGTGCGAACAAATTAGGAACTTCAAACAAAGTCTGAATCAAATTAGTACGCAACACCAAAGAGAAATCCGGGAATTACTAGATCAGCTGACACAGGTAATACAAGAATTACGTATTTCAGAGGACACTCGCGCTCCAATACGGTAAGAGGGACATAGAAATATGGAACAGCCACAAAATAATAACACAGGGCACTTTGGAAATTATGAAAGAAATTGGCAAGGTACACCGAATTTTGAGATGGAAGCGCCGAAACGACGTTACAATGACCGACATGCGACTCGCCGACATGATGATTTTGACTATAAACTGTTCATTACTACACATAGATTCAAAACATTTAAGAATTCTGACAACGACATTCATCCACGAGCATGGCTTCATCAATTCTCTCATTGTTTTCCTCCCAAGTGGTCAGTAGAGCACAGATTAGAATTTATGTGTGGCTACTTAGAGAATGAACCAGCTGTAAGAATGCGATCGGTCATTCACGATTGCCACGGTGAAGGAGAATTTTACCATGCCTTCCTCTCAGCATATTGGTCTCAAGCCAGACAAGACCGAGTAAAACATGGCATCATAATGATGAAACATTTCGAACAATCTGAAATTTCCAGTCTTGTGAAATATTTTGAAGACATGTTGCACAAAAATCAGTACCTGTCAAACCCATACAGCCCCTCAGAACTCATCCGCATTTGCTTAATCAAATTGCCTGAACATTTATGGCATATTATTTTAGCAGGACGATGCAAAGACGACATTGAAGCTTTTCAGGGGCTGTTACAAGAATTAGAAATTGACACTGAGAATCGCGGAACGCAAAAACAGGAACACAACAATTACAGGTGATATCCGTCGCAATTCCGCGATGAAAGAAATAATAACTGGACACGACAAGGCTATTCTTACAACGTAAATCGTGACCAAAACAGACACCACCCGTATGACAACCGTTGGCAGAGTAGTAATAATTACAGGGAAAGATCACCTCTCCGCGGTAATGACTATCACAGAGACAATCAGAGAAACAGACAATATGGAAACCAAAATAATTATTATCAAGGGAGACAGAATAACTTAAGACGCAATGGTCCAGGGCGCAGTTAAGATTCAGGGAGAAATTCTCCACCATGTGACCGACAAGAAAGAAACTATGGAATCTACCGACATGACGACACACGATATGATCGTAACGACAGACCTGAATTGCAGCAGAACTGGCGGAATTCAAACAGAGCAGGGCCCTCTCGACAAGGTAAATTAGTAGAAGTTAGGTCTCCAAATCCCAATAACGACAGGTGCCACAAAGACACAATAGGCAATGACTCATACCGCTGGCAGCCACAAATGGTACTTATGAAACTGACGACGCAGCTGCCGTAGCTAGTAATTACGTAAAAATGGAAGACATCAGGGACATCTTATTCCAGGAACACGACGTAAAACGTAACAACATTGCATATCCTGTGATTCACATTACAGTAAATGACGTAAAATTTACGGCAGTACTTAACTCTGGCGGTCCCATTTTAGTAATTAGTGAAACAGCTTTTAGCATATGCAACAAATCGAACGATTGCCCCACACTTCCGTTGCGTAAGATTAAATTACAAGGTGCAATCGTTGGAAAAAGTGTAGATGTACGCCAACAAACCAACTTAGAATTCTTTTGTCAAAGCCACAGCTTCACTATGAACTTTCTCATTGTTCCATTATTATCGACGGAAATTATACTGGGAGTAGACTTTTTGAATGAATACAAAGCAATCTTAAACTTTCACGATGCTGAAATAAGTTTAGAGAAAGAAGGTAAGTCAGTAGCTTTGAAATTTGAAGATTGGCTCTCAAACCATGACGAGGAAATTAATCGGCTTTACCTTCTGTTAGGCAACAGTTCGGAATTTTCTGCGGTACTAGACACTAACAATCACTCTGCAAGTACTGACAGGAATGATATCGATGACATATTTGATACTAATGAGTTAATTCACAATAAAATTCGAACAATTGAGAATTGTAATGACACTGATATGCACGACCTTTTTGAGATTTTACAAGTACATTCCATAGTTTTTACTCACAAAACAGGAACAATCAAAGGATTTCAATACCAATTTCGTGTTCGTGAGCATACTAAATTTTGTGTTAGACCATACGTAATTCCAGCACATTATAGGGACCGTGTTGGAACAGAAATACAATCTATGCTTGACGAGGGCATTATTGAGCCTGCAGTAAGCTCATACAACAATCCATTACATGTTGTTGAGAAGGAAAATGGATCGATCAGGCTTGTCTTAGATTCGAGACAAATCAATATTATCATTATTCCTGAAACAGACAGGTCGCAAACGTTGGAAGAACTTATTCAAAATTTTAATGGTGTAAAAGTGCTGTCTTCCATTGATCTCAGATCCAGCTTTTATCAGATCGAACTTCATCCAGAATGTAGAAAATACACAGCTTTTCTTTTTTTCGGCGTTTGTTATCAATTTCGGAAACTTCCTTTTGGTTTGAACATTTCTTCGTCAGCGTTCATTCGCGGGCTAAATTCCATATTACCTGATTTCTTAAAACGTCACATCACCTTATATGTGGATCATATTCTAATAGCACAAGCCTCATGGGAACAACATAATCGTATCCTCAACAATTTGTGATGTATTTTTGCAGAATCTGGAATTACAGTTAACTTGGAAAAGCCAGGTAAAATAAATGCATAAATAAATAAATAAATAAAAGTCTGAATTCGGTAGGTCAAAGGCGAGGTTTTTGGGACATATTATTTCTTCTGAAGGCATTCAACCGGATCCTGAAAAGTTAAAAGAAATCAGAGCCATTCCAGTTCTTTCCACAAAAAGACAAGTCCGCAGTTTTCTAGGTCTCGTAAATTTGTACCGTCGTTTTCTGAATATGCAAATTCTAGTTACACCAAAACTTTGTTCTCTCACTGGAAAAAATACTATTTGGAACTGGGACGAACAAGCACAGTTGGAAGTCAATTCTTTGAAAGAATCGCTACTTAACGCGCCAATGCTAGCTGATCCAGATCTCTCACAAGACTTTGGCCTTAGCACGGATTCTTCTAAAGTCGGTCTTGGTGCCCATTTATTTCAAGAAGCCATAGAAAATGACACTACGGTTCAGAAAACCATTGCTTTTGCTAGCCGAGTGCTAACAAAATCTGAAAAAAATTATTCCGTTACTGAACTAGAAGCTTTAGTTATTGTTTGGGCATTTAACAAATTCCGTTTATTTCTTTCTGGTAAGCACTTAAAAATATACAGTGATCATCGTGCATTACAATTTCTTATGTCTTCAAAATTAAATCATGACAGATTAAAACGTTGGGCATTGTTCCTGCAAGAATTCCGCTTCACAATAGTCTACATTCCCGGCCAGGAGAACATTGTTGCGGACGCACTGTCACGCGCACCGGCTGGGCTTGAGAAAAGTAACGCAGAAGACAACCTAGAGAAAAATTTCAGTATTCTTTACATTCAGAAAGTCGCCTTTGAAAACTTCATCACCACATCTTTAAAGGACATTGCTCATGAACAAGATAAAGGTCCGATTTGGAAAGACATCAACAGTAAATGGCATGAAAAGCCGCACACTCAGATTCGGCATTATTATCTGGTTAGAAACAACATACTCTTCAAACGCTGCACTGTTGATGACAAGCTATGGATACTTTGCATTCCAGACGATTTTGTTAATAAGCTCATTTGGTACATTCATTTCAGCTACGCACACTTTGGTCCACGAAAATGTTATCATATTCTTCGAACGACTTGTTATTTTAACAATATGGAAAAGAGAATTCGAAGAGTCTTGTCTATTTGTAAACTTTGTCAAAAGGCGTAACTATCTACTATCTCACATCGCGCTCCATTGTTTCCTATCATCTCTTCTAAATGAAAAGAATTTGCTGCTGTTGATCTCTTGGGACCCCTTGTCAGAACATCGAATGGATTTTCGTACGTTCTATTTGCTGTTGAACTTACTTCAAAATTTGTTTCTTTCACTCCGTTACGTAAAGCCACTGGACGGTCTGTATCCAACGCCTTTGTTAAAAATTTCTTACGTGAAGTTGGACACGTTAGTAAAGTCATTTCAGATAACGGACCGCAATTCATATCTGCTGTTTGGTCACACATACTTCGGAATCATAAAATCAAACCTGTTTTTATTTCATTGTACTCACCACATTGTAACCTGTCTGAACGGACTATGAAAGAAATCAATAAGCTTTGCAGACTTTATTGTCACAGAAAGCATCAGCATTGGGACAGATATTTACACATATTTCGAAACGTGCTGAATGAAATGCCTCACGATTCTTCTGCGTTACCACCTACTCTTGTACTAAAGAATGAAGAACCACCGAACAGAATCAGAAAGCTTGTACCTCGACACAAAGACATAACTGATTTAGCTATTAAAAATATAAAATATGCAGCAAACAAAAGGAGAGAACTACACGACACAGCAAATGTAAAGAAATTATATATTGGTCAGAAAGTTCTAATTAAAGCTCATTCATTGTCACATAAGAAGAAACACTTGAGTCACAACTTCTTTCTAGTTTACAGTGGACCTTACAGAATCCGACGTATACCACATGATAATTGCGTTGAAGTTGAAACTTTGCGTACTTACATTTCACATGTAAAACCGTTTACTGAAAGATAATCTGCTTTTTAACTTTGTCTTTGCCATAAAACTTTTCACTTCACATTTCTAGTATGCTTCGTCAGACTTAAGAAATTGTTAACATGCAACCATGTTTGAAGTTAAATATCCAGTCTAGAATCTAGGGAACATTTTTAAACAGCAATTACGAATACATTGTTATAGTGAACAGACGACACAGTGTTGTATTTGTACATTCTTGCTTGTTAGTTGCACGACTGCATAACGACTATCAGGCTTACATACTTAAGACATATACTGGTACTCCTAATGAGATTTTAATGCAACATTTTGGTTTACTGGAAGATACATTCTGGATTTAAAGTACTTTCTGTGAGATACCAGATGACACAGTGGTTAGATTATGTGACAACCACACGATTTTATCACGACGCTACTAATGACTGACGATTTACGATGTTTCTTTTGCGGTGTATCTGCTTTATATCTGCACAGTTTTTCTGAATTCTTCTGGAAAGTAAAACATGTTTTAGTAGTAACTTTTGTGGTATAGCTACAATGAGACAGCCTTTTCCGCAGCAGAACAATACATTACATTACAGTACTTTCTTGATCACGGTAAGGTACGTAATAGCTACGATATCTATACGCAAAGCATTTCACTTTCGTTTATGATTAGGTAAGTACATTGACTTCAGCAGAAGTTTGCTTACAGAGGACGATAACTACGACACTTCCACAAAGTTATCTTACAGTAAGACGCACATTTGGCGCTACAGGACACTCATTTGAGTGATTAATTTTGTATTTAAACCATTTATTTTTCAAGATTTTTGAATTACAAAGGTTTTCCGTGATACATTTCTTTCCATTGCTGTAATTTGTAACACCTGAGGGTATAATTACATTAATCCTCAGGGGGGTACACGCTTACTTTGTATACTATGTGTCTGGCAAACACAAGGAGCCCTACCTAATCTGGTATTTGCTTATACAATTTTACATACCAGTGCCATATTTCTCTAACACATAAATTACACAGCTATCTGATCATTTAAGTGAGAGAGACCAACTTCTTCTTTTTTTACTACGTCAGTGACAGATGTTTACGCAATTACACAGCTGGATAACTTCACACTTATGAAATTGTTTTTTGTCTGTACTGTTTGAACCCTTTATATTTTTCGGAGTCATTGGGACACTATGAGAGCTTTGAATGATGTATTTGGTATGGGATCATGATTTTTAAAGTACGTTTGAGGTAGATGACACTATTGAAATGAGCGGAGAATTTTTTTTAGGTTTCGAAATTATTGCAGAAAGCTACGACGTTTTTGAAATTTGGCTGAGTTTTTATGATGTTATTATTAAGATGGCAATGTGTATTATGCTATTAAGGTATGTTTATGATCAATAAGCTGATGCTATATGAGGAACTTGATTATGCTACTTATGTGTTATGATGAAATATTGAAGAAGTGTCGACAAATAAGATAAGGAATAATGAGTAGAGGGTAGGGACACTGGTTTGTGAAAAAGGTTGTTGGAAACGAAGAATCGTACTTTAAGAGTTATGAAATCTATGTAAATGCGTTAATGTATTACTATGCTGGCGAAAATTTTTTGGACACTGTTATATTTACAGGATTTCGTTTCTACAGATTTGGAACGCAAATTCTCGACCTGTGAAATTTTTATATGAGACTGTCACTGTAGCAGAAACTGCTGTCGTAAATATTTCAGTAAGAAAGGTAAGTGACCACCTGCACTTAATGTGTCATGGGCACCCAGCTGCGCGACAGTCGCCTGGAAAAAAGCATTAGTGTCTGCCTTTCAGAGGCACAGGTGGAGAAAAAAAAAGAGGCCATTATCCTCGCTATTGACATGCCTTTGTAGAAAGCATCGCAAAAACGACACGTTCATTACTTGGAAAGATACTTACTTACATCTGCACACCTGATAATGACAAGCGTCTTTCTACGAGAGTTGAGAGAATTTGAACTAGCTTATGAAATGTCACATGACTATTGAATGATATTTTTATGCTTTGCCTTTCATAGTTGCTTATTTCATTTGATATCTGGTTTCCACCTGTGTTGCAGCATTGGTTTTATAAAATAAAATTATATGCATTTGTTAATGTGAACACTTTCTGTCAACAGATCTATTAAATAATCATTTTATGATCCACGTTCTTCGAAAAAGGAGCACTTGGAAAGGAAAGAACAATAAGAAGGGATTAATAACAGTTATTGCATACTTAATTTTCTTTTCAACTGCTTGGTAATATCTTTTGTAGAATTACTTTTGTGGTGCACCACTTTAATGACATAGATATTAATATGTGAATAGACATTTCCCTTTTCTGAATTGTTGTCTTTACTGTAATATTTTTTCTGATTGAGCTTTGTCATGTTTAGATATAAGTAATTGCATTTGCTTCTGCTGATTGCCAGACATAGTGCTAATAAATTTCACTTTGTATTACTCTGTTAAGCTAGTTTTACTACTGATTTATTTTTCTTGTTGCTGCACGTTGGCTCGTATTAGTTGTAATGTTGCATTGCTTGTTAATTTAGATTCGCTACTGCTTGCTTTGACAATTTCCATTTTTTTTCATTGCTGTTTCTATTACTTGTTTTGTGCTGCTGCATTGCCTCATCCCTTAGTATATATAACTGAACTCAGTAGATTTAAGTTAGCTTAAGATGAGGTAGGCTATATGAGATAACAAGCTGTGATGAATTGGAATAAATGCATTGAGAAGCTATAAGAAAATGGTTTGGCCAAAAAAGTAGCGTACAGTGGAGAAAAACTATTTTTGAAAGAGGATGTGATCAGAATACAGAAAGCATGCTTGCATAGGATTTTTTTTTTTTTTTTGGCAGGAGCAAATGTTGAAATAAGAGTGACGATCTATTGAATGAAGTTTTGGGTTGGACTACAGTACCAAATGTTACCCTGAAAACAAACCCTGTCCTTTCCTTTTCTGTTATCTCACTATATGTTTGTGTACCCTTGTTTTTCTTCCTGTCTCTGTGTACTGTTTGATAGAATTTTTTCTCTTCTAATACTAAGCTACATTTACTATGATGAGGAATACTGTTATCCTCAAATATAATTTGCATTAATAACATGTTATTTACTTCATAAAGATGTTTACACATTATTTATTCTGTTTTGTTCTAATGCTCATGTGTGAAGTTGATGTTTCAAAAGTTATTCTGAACTTTTACGTATGTACTTATGTCGTAATTTTTGTAACACTGATGTGCATGTTTATTTCTATTCTTTTGTAAAGCCTGTTTTACTACAAATGTTATCTGTATTGTTATGTTATTTAATGATATATTTTGTACCTTTGTCATTGTATTTTGATGTTATCAAATTGTAATTCACACCAGTTCATCAAATTAAGTAACTTGTAAATTACATTTCACTGCACACATTTCTGTTGGTCATAGTATATGCACAATATGTGAGAAGTAGGAGCTGATAGTGTTTGCACGTGTGTTCAGCAAGGGACTGGATAACAGCATTGCTGGTTCTAAGGACATTTCAAACTAATTCTTTGTGAGTGGACAAGTGGTGGTTTATGGACTTGCTATATTCTCTGCAAGACTCTTCGATGGTGACTGTGCACCTGAACCATTGCAACAAATGGCTGCTGGCCGTCTCTACAAGGACTACAGTGGGTCTGCACCTTTGATGACCCACCAATACCATTATTTCTACAAGGACTGCAGTGGGTCTGCACCTCTGGTGGCCCACCAATAACACAATCTCTACCAGGACTACAGTGGGTCTGCTCTGAGATGACCAACCTATCAATATTCTTCAAAACTTCGACTGACTCTCCTGTGGGTTTGCTCTGTTGTGGACCATTACCTGTCTCCATGGCAAGAGTCAGCACTATCTTTTCGTTGGAAGGACAACACTACTTCCGTGTGCATTTTCTTTTATTGCTCAGACTTTGAGGAAAACACTGCTATTTTACTGTGATGAATGATCAGGACTGTCTTTATGGACTGTGAGAAAATTTTAGCTTTTGACCAACATTGTATCGATAAGTGTGTGTATTTCATTTCTTTGTTATTGTAATTATGAAAAAAAATTTTCAAATCTGTATTGGCCACTGCCGAAAAAAATTTGTAAATTTTTTTTGTGGGGAGCATGGGTGCTACGTAAGTAGGCTGTTTAGGTTTTTTTTATTGGTAACGCCACGTAGCGCTCTGTAGGAAAATCACTGGCTGTGATGTGTGCAGTCTGTGGCTGGTTTGCATTGTTGTCTGCCATTGCAATGTTGGGCAGCGGCAGCTGGATGTGAACAGCGCGTTGCGTTGCACAGTTGGAGGTGAGCCGCCAGCAGTGGAGGATCTGGGGAGAGAGATGGCGGAGTTTTGAAATTTGTAAGACTGGATGTCATGAACTGCTATATATATTATGACTATTAAGCTAAATACATTGTTTGTTCTCTATTAAAATCTTTCATTTGCTAACTATCCCTATCAGTAGTTAGTGCCTTCCGTAGTTTGATTCTTTTATTTAGCTGGCAGTAGTGGTGCTCGCTGAATTGTAGAAGTTCGAGTAACCGAGATTTTTGTGAGGTAAGTGATATGTGAAACGTATAGGTTAATGTTAGTCAGGGCCACTCTTTCGTAGGGGTTTTTAAAAGTCAGATTGCGTTGCGCTAAAAATATTGTGTGTCAGATTAAGCACAGTCCTATACAATTTTTCTAAGGGGACGTTTCAATATCTCATATGGAAAGTATCTGAAATCCAATAATATTACAGTTTCCACAGACACTTGTCTTGTTTTTCTCTTTTTAAAACAGTTTTTGATTTCACTGGAACTGTGTTGGACAAATTTTGCTTAAATTTAATTCTATTTAGTATGAATCGTTGTGCGATCGATAGCTCGTGTGTAGTCTCCTGGAACACGATCTTTGGCGTTAAGAGAGCGTGGAACTTTGAGCTTGAGTGACGGTGTGGCCGTTTCCCGCGATAATCAGTGAGTGACGCTGCACGGACAGCGCAGGTCGCTAGGGCAACGGTTGGCTGTTTATTCTACCGCCCGTGTGACGTTCTAGTTTATCTGACTGAGCATCTTCCGGACACGAGATCCCTGCACCGGAAACGGATATGGATATGTTACTCCTTGGGCCAACCGGATTTGGAGGAGAGAGGTGGGTCGTCATAGTTCACGCATCTCCTGGCGGATCCAAGTTTCTCCGCTGTGTGTCACCGCACAGTTGATTTCTATGCTCGGTGACCTACTTTTAGTTCGTTGCTTTCGTGCCGAGAGCACCTGGAATTCCTAAAGACTGATCTTGCAGCCTGCTGTGGACGTGATAATTGTGATTGGTTCGCTTACTTAGCGTGTAATCATCAAGGTCCTGTTGACCTAATTGGTAAATTTACTTTTCCCGAGGAGTGCTGGTAAAATCTTTGTAAGAATGATGTTCATCCATTTTTTTCCCGATCCTTCAACTCACAGGCAACCTAACATCAGTAGTGTGTGCCTGCGGTAATTTAGTTTCACCATGCCAGGTACAGCTTCCATGCCCCTCTGACTCGCTGAATCACCGACGTTTGCAAGATAAGTCACTCTGACTTCCATCATTTCCGATTATTATTTAGCAAGCCACGAAAAAATCATGCTACTCTAGCACAACCTGAAAACATTAGCTTCCAACCATAGCTTCAATATGTCAAAATAATCAGATTGGGATTCCAGTCAGTTGGAGTAACATTGACCTCGAAAATTCGATTCGCTTACTTATAACGACAGTGTTCTTTGTTACACTAATTTGACACGCAAGTCGCAATCGCCTCGTTATGCACTATAACTGACTATTTCCTGCAGGATATTCATGATTCAGAATCGCCTGTTTTAATCTACACAGGTTGAGTTAATGTCTGCAGCTTTAGCAGTTCCTATGTAATGTCTGTACTTTGTGTGTTTGTTTGTGTGTGTGTGTGTGTGTGTGTGTGTGTGTGTGTGTTTGTGTATTTGTGTAAGGTGGGAGGGGGAGGGTGGTGTTGGATGGCGGGGGGATTTGAATGTGTTTTACTAGATTTTTGTATAGACGTAGTTCCTATAAACTATCAAGAAGCACTAGACAGTATGGAGAACATATTTGTTCTTTTTATGTTAAATTTGTGTGACCTGAGTTCAACATCCGTAATTTACACCACACACACTTATTGTGTCTTCGCGACGCCATACCTCTGCAGTAACTTCGGGAAACTACTTCTATCACTTTCATTTACACGTATTGATTTTTCACATTTGTGCTGACTCTATGCAAAGTTACCTTATATCATCCCATGACCTTTTCTCTGTATTTACAAGTGGTTCGCAATACAGTATAAAGCCACTCAAAGTTTTAACTGTATCTTATAGGGTTTTCGGGTAGTGCATTCATCAACTGTTCACTAATTGCTATATTCCCTCTTATAGCGTCCCCAGTGCTATATTACGAAAAGACTTAAAAACGGTATTTATAAAGAAGAGAATTTAAAAATTGAATAATATATATATATATATATATATATATATATATATATATATATAATAATGTATCTGTAAAATAATAATTTCTCTGTGTTAGTTTCGAGTGCATAGAAATATAACAAAATGGTCTAAAGAGACGACAAGATACGCTCTTTTGTTAATTTTTTAGTCGTCTTCACTTCTTCTCTTGTCTTGATTGTGTGTAGGTGAATATCTTGCGTGTGCTGGCAAATGTAAGTATATTTGTACTAATTAAGCAGAAAATCTATTGATTTAATATCATTGTTCACTTTTAATTTGTAAGAGGTGATCCCGATAACATGTCCGCCTTCCTTGAATTAACCTGCATTCTAGTAATTTACAGTTTAACAATCGCAGCGCCCGATGCAGCCATCGGCGCCATTACGTGGCGATATTAACTTACGGAAGTGAAAAACTAGCCCGGTATTAACATAATATTCATTTTTCTCCACAGCCACACGAGGTTGCAGAAATACGTAGCTTTAAGATTCAGTACCATAGCCGAGAGCCAGAGCCAGGACTCCGACTACGAGGCAATGGTTAACAGAGGTAAGAAAAAATACTCTTGCGCGTGTGTGGGCCTCAATTGTAATTAATAACTAAAGATTTTGTGCTTTACAGTGTACTGACTAGCCGAGGAAGTTAATATGAAAAGTTTATTCCATTGTTCAACTTATATGCTCATGTTTTAAGATTCAGCGTCTCTAACATTCATTAACGTAACAAATAATTTAAGATTAATATTGTTAACAAGGAGAACTTCACAGAAGCATTTAATCGTAAATAAAAATTGAATGAAATACCATTTTTATTAAGGCCCACCACGTACGTCGGCAACAATCAAAATAACAATCAACATAATAATAATATATTAAATTACGACTGCCGACGGACGCGAGATTGGCGCCACAACTTTGGGGCCCGATCAAAGAAGAGGCGAAATTTATTAAATCTGATTCTATTGTAGTGAATGTAATTATGTATGTGCCTAATTGTTGTAAAATATTAATTCCTATATGAATTCTTTTACATGTACAACAACAAAAGCACACCCTGAGGAGATCTGGAGAAGAAAAAGTGTAGAAAAGAAAAATGATTTCGAGAAAGAAAAATAACTCAAGTAAGGCCTATTGTGCAAGCATCCTGCGGAGCTCTGTGCGGAATATCGAACCCACATTCACCTGAGATACCTCCGGTGAAAAATAGTAAGTAAAGCGCAAATTAAACTGTGCGTATTTGTTTGTTCATGTGTTTATTTTTTGGAGGGGATAGTTATTCGTCTATGTATCAGTGTTAAAGATTTGTCAGTGGCTTTAAGTGAATTTATTATCGGTAAGATAGGACAAGCTAAAGCATCCGTACCAGACGAACAAAATTTTGTTAGTATGGAAAGTGAGGATCATTTGCAATATGTAAACGAATCCCAAGCCACCGCCTCGGATAACATAATTTCCGGAGCGAGGGGCGAGGATCTGTGGACGCTGATTGACGCTCCACAGCAGAATGGGAATAGAATAACTACTCCACTGCCTGGGCAGGGGGGGCAATCGAGTGCTGGGTTAAGCGGGGCACCAGTATGCTCACCGATTGCAGAACCATTTGCAGACTTTCTGCGCAGGTTAGAAGAAAGACATAGGGAGACAGATCACAAATTTGCTCAGATGCTCTATGAGTAAGAGCAACAAAGAGAACAGAAAGAAAGCGAAAAAGAAAGAATGGCAGAACAGAGGGAAAAAGAAAGAGATGAAAAACTGGCTCAAAAGCTCTGTGAGCAACGGAAAGAATTTACGCCTAAGCTCAGTGAGCAAGAGCAGCGCAGTGAAGCGAAGCTAGACAGTATCCAAAGCGAACTTGCCGAGATGCGTGACGCTCGCAAAGAAATACGCGATCTTGTGCAAAACTTAGCCGGCGAGTTGCAAAAATTGCAGATATCGCAGGCTAGGCTTGAAGACAATGTCCAGACTTTATCCAACCGCGTGGATAATGTGGAGATAGATGCACGAATAAGTATTGACACATATTTAGAAGCGCAAGCTCAATAAGTCGACACAGAATTTAATGTATGGCTAGAAGTAAAGGATCGCGAGATATCTGCAAAGATTGAAAGCGACGTAAAAACAGCTGTAGAACAAGCGACTGCGGCCGCGAGTGTAAATATTGACTCTAGCGCTGCCGCACTACACTCCGAATTAACACAGATCAAATCCCGTGTGACAGCGGAGTTGCCGAATTGGCAACAGGAGGTCGCGCGGAGATTGTCTGCGTTGGAAAGCAATGTAAACAGTGGCGGACAGGTAATGAATCCGACTCGGCGTACTGATTACTATAATAACGCTGACGGTATGCAGGGAGCGAGTGCGCAACCGCAACCTAATGCGAATTATGAATACGAACAACATGCGATACCGTGCAGCGCACATCACGAAGTAATGAATGTCACAGAATATAGCAATCAGATGTGCAAAAAGGAGGACAGTGTGATAAAACACAGGACATTCCAACCCTTCAATAGTGAAAAACGTTATGTCCACCCTGTGGTATTTATTAAGAGCTTCAGGAGTGTGTTTCGCAGGACATGGACGGAAAGACAAAGAATACAGTTCGTGCTCTCCTTTATTCAAGGTGACGCGGCGCTGTGGGCCACCGACGTGTCCGAAAAATGTCTAACGATGCAACAGTTTGAAGGTGATTTCTTGCAAAAATTCTGGTCCGAGAAAGACTACGCAAGTAGTTGTACAGTCCAGAAATGTACAATCCTAAGGTGGGAACGTTACGCAAATATTTTGAAAAGTATATAAACAAAATCAGGTAATGGGGCGAGCCCATTTCCGATCGTGACATAATCAGATTAATAAAAATGAAGTTGCCCAGTGAAATTAAAAGATATTTCATCAATGTGCCGGAATACGATATACACTCCTGGAAATTGAAATAAGAACACCGTGAATTCATTGTCCCAGGAAGGGGAAACTTTATTGACACATTCCTGGGGTCAGATACATCACATGATCACACTGACAGAACCACAGGCACATAGACACAGGCAACAGAGCATTCACAATGTCGGCACTCGTACAGTATATATTCACCTTTCGCAGCAATGCAGGCTGCTATTCTCCCATGGAGACGATCGTAGAGATGCTGGATGTAGTCTTGTGGAACGGCTTGCCATGCCATTTCCACCTGGCGACTCAGTTGGACCAGCGTTCGTGCTGGACGTGCAGACAGCGTGAGACGACGCTTCATCCAGTCCCAAACATGCTCAATGGGCGACAGATCCGGAGATCTTGCTGGCCAGGGTAGTTGACTTAACCTTCTAGAGCACGTTGGGTGGCACGGGATACATGCGGACGTGCATTGACCTGTTGGAACAGCAAGTTCCCTTGCCGGTCTAGAAATGGTAGAACGATGGGTTCGATGACGGTTTGGATGTACCGTGCACTATTCAGTGTCCCCTCGACGATCACCAGAGGTGTACGGCCAGTGTAGGAGATCGCTCCCCACACCATGAAGCCGGGCGTTGGCCCTGTGTGCCTCGGTCGTATGCAGTCCTGATTGTGGCGCTCACCTGCACGGCGCCAAACACGCATACGACCATCATTGGCACCAAGGCGGAAGCGACTCTCATCGCTGAAGACGACACGTCTCCATTCGTCCCTCCATTCACGCCTGTCGCGACACCACTGGAGGCGGGCTGCACGATGTTGAGGCGTGAGCGGAAGACGGCCTAACGGTGTGCGGGACCGTAGCCCAGCTTCATGGAGACGGTTGCGAATGGTCCTCGCCGATACCCCAGGAGCAACAGTGTCCCTAATTTGCTGGGAAGTGGCGGTGCGGTCCCCTACGGCACTGCGTAGGATCCTACGGTCTTGGCGTGCATCCGTGCGTCGCTGCGGTCCGGTCCCAGGTCGACGGGCACGTGAACCTTCCGCCGACCACTGGCGACAACATCGATGTACTGTGGAGACCTCACGCACCACGTGTTGAGCAATTCGGCGGTACGTCCACCCGGCCTCCCGCATGCCCACTATACGCCCTCGCTCAAAGTCCGTCAACTGCACATACGGTTCACGTCTACGCTGTCGCGGCATGCTACCAGTGTTAAAGACTGCGATGGAGCTCCGTATGCCACGGCAAACTGGCTGACACTGACGGCGGCGGTGCACAAATGCTGCGCAGCGAGCGCCATTCGACGGCGAACACCGCGGTTCCTGGTGAGTCCGCTGTGCCGTGCGTGTGATCATTGCTTGTACAGCCCTCTCGCAGTGTCCGGAGCAAGTATGGTGGGTCTGACACACCGGTGTCAATGTGTTCTTTTTTCCATTTCCAGGAGTGTAGAACTATTCATGGAAATAGTGGATTGGGTTGACTTATTGATTGAAGATATGAAAACCGAAAAGAAGTGGAACCATGCAGGCTATAATCAACAATAAACCGATTACAATGGCAGCCACAGTAACGGTAGTAACTTAGTAACAAATGGTAACGGGAATAGGCAAGAGCACCGGCAACAGAATCGAGGCACAAACAATAGCAATGGTTATAACGGCAACGGTTATAATCGTCAAAATCGGAAGAGACATCATGATGGAGTCATGACTAATGGATATAATGGTAACGACAATCCGCAATGGCGGAACAACCGAAACCAATGGCGTGGTCGTAATGAACCGACACCACAATAGGAATAAAACACCGCGCCACAATGGAACGCCAACCCAGGTCCATCACATAACGTGTCAGGAAGTTACAATCGACCGCCGCAACACCAGAGCCATACACAGTATCAAAATACACGATCGGGGAGGCAGGGCAGCCAACCCAACAGTAGCAACAACAACAACCAGAACCACAATGTGAGGTTAGTGGAAGTGACAGACAACTGTCAACCCACTAACGCTCATCCGTTAAACTAAAGACAGCCACAATACGCTCTCCGTTGTTGGGTGCATGCTGGTGTAGTGAGGGCACATTCACGGCTCTGAGCACTATGCGACTTAACGTCTGAGGTCATCAGTCGCCTAGAACTTAGAACTAATTAAACCCAACTAACCTAAGGACATCACACACATCCATGCCTGAGGCAGGATTCGAACCTGTGACCGTAGCGGTCGGTTCCAAACTGTAGCGCCTAGAACCGCACGGCCACTCCGGCCGGCAGGCACATTCACGGATGACAGCCATAAACTTTGTATGCTGAGATACAATGAGGGAATAAAAATAGAAAAGGAACTTGTAGACATACCGCAGAAATGTAACCGAACCGACAAAAGTGTTGTGCAGTCTACATTGCAAGCAGATATGTAAAGAGTACCAATACAGATAATAGTTGATACCGGTGCGTCAACCAATGTCATGGGTGCAAATTTTTACAATTACTTGAGTCAAAATCATAGAATACCAGTATTGCCAGTGAATAATTGTCGTGTAACAGGTGCAATAGGTGCACAGTCCCATATCATAAAGCACCAGGTGCAAGTTGAGTTTACGGTAGGAAATGAAGCAATGAAAAGCTCGTTCCTAATAGTTAAGGATTAGGTGTTGCTTGTATCCTGGGGATGGAATTTTTACGCCAGAGGGACGAAAATCGACCTCGTGTGCGGGGAAGTAGGCCTTATGAATGAGGGTAGACGTGTAATTTTGCCATTGTTGAGGACACGGGAAGTGCACCGTAAGTATTGCTTTAGCTTTCAGTCTAGGTTCGAAGGAATACAGGTAATGAATTTATATTCTGACTTAAATATAAGACTAGCATATTATAAAGAGTTTATTACTGAAGACAGAGAGGAAAAAAGGAAACTGATAGCCATGAATGTCAGGGAGTCGGAACTTTTGACTGAAGCACAACAAAACAAATTGACTCAGCTACTTACAGATTATGAGAATGTGTTTTCGGTAAAACCCGGTGTTATCGAGGGCTACACCTATAACATCGAAGTGGTACCTCACGATACTTTCTATCGCGCAAACTACACCATCCCGTGGTCAAAGAAGGAGGCGGTTACGAACGAAATGAGTAAAATACTAACAAAGACGTTCGGTCAGTAGAGCAACTCTTACATATATAGTAGTAGGTTAAGATTAAAGTGTATTTTTCTCTGTGTGTAAATGTTCAGATTTTAGTGTAACAGGTAAAAACAATGAGGCACGCAAGATTAGTGCAATTCAATTTTGTAGATGTTAAGGAATAACAGTAATTTGAAAGTAATTGCATTTAAATGAAATGAACGTAGATTTAAGAATATTTTACAAATTTCATTTTTAGAAAATGCTTTACAAATATTTTTAAAAAATTCAACAGCATGTAATGATGAAAGAATTTTTTATTAGTGTGTCATGAATATTTTTGAACTGTAGTAGGAGTGAAACTTACGAAATTCAATATTATAGTGTATATGTTATTCCGTGTATATATGTCTATAACGATCCTGAAATATGATCAATCATAAGTTTACTATTCAACATGAGTGCAGGTTGTACATCACCCTAAGGTACCTCATGTGTTGTGGAGAAGGTACAAAGCAAATCAGTAAAAGCGAATAACGCTAAACACTGTTCAAATATATTGCCAGCTGCTAAGGCAGAGATTTGCACGAATTTATCGTGTAAACAAAAGTCACAAATCTAACACTGATCTAGGAACTTGCACGCTAGGCCTAGATTACAAAATGTATAAATTGATACGAGAGGCCAAGTTTTGTAAAGTCGAGCCTGTCTCTGGACGGTAAGTACGCAATGAATAGGCAGACATGACATGGGGAATTACCTCAGATGAGACGGAAATACAATTTTATAGTCAAACGTCTGAAGGCAAGTATGACTATAGTGGAAAATGGAACGAGGCAATTAGTGCGAGAGACTGGTAAAATCCAGCACGAGCCAAAATCCAGTTCAGACTGAATGAAATACGTTAGTGTTTGTGAACTAATCGAAACAGTTACTTTAAGTAGTGTGAAAAACTGTGAAAGTGAAACTGTGATACGGACAGTGAAGTGCTAGTATTGAACGTTCAACAGTGGTGAGGACGCCAATATTACGCACGAAAAACTGTTAACATGAAGTGAACCCACAGTCAATATTTTTGGGACAGACTGTAATTTCAGTGAGTACAATAACGCGAGATTGGAACGCGATGCATGGACTGCTGCAAAACAGAGACAGCAGAAACTGCGAATGTTTGTGCTAACCTCGTATTGGGACACTCACCAGTGCCTGCGAGTGCGACGAAAACATAAATAATTTTATGAAGACAAAAACTGACGTGTAATGGAAACAGTATCGCATCAAAACTGCATTAACGGGAGAAGATCCATGTCATGTATTCTGCAAGACAATGCTGGCTTGATACTCGGAAACTGGCGAAAACTTAACAACTGCCGCATTAATAAAGGCTTCTTTCCCACTAGCGTAACCATCTGCAGCGGGAGGGAAATATTACGTTGATTGCGTGTATGTTTCATGTACTACGTCGGAGATGCGTAGCTGAGCTGACTCCTGCCAACAAGTGCGGTGGCGGATATCATCCCACTCCGTCACTTCCGGCCGAGACAGAAGCGCATCGCCAACCGTGCAACCGATCAGCTGATTCTGACGTTTCGATAAGGCGAGAGACACGCTGGCGTCGATCGGGCGTTGACCTCTCCGCAATCGCCACGAACGCCGAGCACCGTACACATCAACCGGCGCCGTCGCGAGCTAAACGTCGCGGCGTCGATCATCAACGACACCGCAATCAATAACGACGATATATAAATTGTTATAATGACCTCACTTCTTTGCATAGTGCAACGAAAAATTGTTCGCAACGTATGCACACCCTGTACTCCAATGACAGCCCAGAAACAATTAACTGATAGTAACCAAAGCAGTTAGTCTGTCGCTCCGTCGAGGTTTTCCCCAGGGTTTCCCTACGGTCTCTCCAAATGGGGAGTGAACAGTTGACACCTCTGGGACTTCAAGAATTACAGACTAACTCGTGATTGTATACATTTGAACACTGCAGAAGCTTCAACCCCAAAAAGCAGCAGCCAAAATGAATGTACATAGCGTAACTGTCAAACTAATTGTAGTCTAAGTCCTTTTCTTTTGTACATGACTATATACGCAGCCAATTGTGTAATATATTGTTATGTAAATAACTTTGTCTGTATTACACTTTGTGTGCAAAGTACAACAACTTAAACATACAGTGTGACATATGTAAACTGTGAAAGAAAAATCTGTGTGTGGATAATATATATATATATATATATATATATATATATATATATATATATATATATATATAGAGAGAGAGAGAGAGAGAGAGAGAGCAGTTGAATATATAAATAATGTATAATGTATCCTTAAAATAATAATTTCTGTGTGTTAGTTTCGAGTGCAAAGAAATATATCAAAATGATCTAAAGAGACGACAAGATACGCTCTTTTGTTAATTTTTTAGTCGTCTTCACTTCTTCTCTTGTCTTGATTGCGTGTAGTCGGACATCTTGCGTGTGCTGGCAAATGTAAGCATATTTGCACTAATTAAGCAGATAATATATTAATTTAGTATCATTGTTCACTTTTAATTTGTAAGAGGTGATCCCGATTTCATGTCCGCCTTCCTTGAATTAACCTGCATTCAAGTAATTTACAGTTTAACAATCGCGGCGCCCGAGGCAGCCAACGGCGCCATTACGTGGCGATATTAATTTATAAAAAATTAGCGGAAGCGAAAAACTCGCCCGGTATTAACATAATATTCATTTTTCTCCACAGCCACACGAGGTTGCAGAAATACGTAGCTTTAAGATTCAGTACCATAGCCGAGAGCCAGAGCCAGGACTCCGACTACGAGGCAATGGTTAACAGAGGTACGAAAACATACTCTCGCGCGTGTGTGGGCCTCAATTGTAATTAATAACTAAAGATTTTGTGCTTTAAAGTGAACTGACTAGCCGAGGAAATTAATATGAAAAGTTTATTCCATTGTTCAACTCATATGCTCATGTTTTAAGATTCAGCGTGTCCAACATTCATTAACGTAACAAATAATTTAAGATTAATATTGTTAACAAGGAGAACTTCACAGAAGCATTTAGTCGTAAATAAAAATTGAATGAAATATCATTTTTATTAAGGCCCACCACGTACGTCGGCAACAATCAAAATAATAATCAACATAATAATAATATATTAAATTACGACTGCCGACGGACGCGAGATGGCGCCACAACTTTGGGGCCCGATCAAAGAAGAGGCGAAATTTATTAAATCTGATTCTATTGTAGTGAATGTAATTATGTATGTGACTAATTGTTGTAAAATATTAATGCCTATATGAATTCTTTTACATGTACAACAACAAAAGCACACCCTGAGGAGATCTGGAGAAGAAAAAGTGTAGAAAAGAAAAAAGGATTTCGAGAAAGAAAAATAACTAAAGTAAGGCCTATTGTGCAAGCATCATGTGGAGCTCTGTGCGGAATATCGTACCCACATTCACCTGAGATACCTTCGGTGAAAAATAGTAAATAAAGTGCAAATTCAATTGTGTGTATTTGTTTGTTCATGTGTTTTTTTTTTTTTTGGAGGGGATAGTTATTCGTGTATGTATCAGTGTAATATTGTTAACAAGGAGAACTTCACAAAAGCATTTAATCGTAAATAAAAATTGAATGAAATATCAATTTTATTAAGGCCCACCACGTAAGTCAGCAACAATCAATATAATAACCAACATAATAATAATATACTAAATTATGACGGCCGACGGACACGAGACTCTGTCGGAGTCTATCATCAGCACATACCTAATAGGCTCTATTCAGCCAGTGCCAACACATGAAATACTCCACAGCAGCACATTTACGTAAATAAGCAATAGTGTAAAACTCTATAATTACTTTAACAAAATCAGTAAAGTTTTATGTGATTTCTTCATTCAAATTTTATTGGGTGATACGCAGGAGGTTTTTTGAGATACAAAACTCGGATTTTAGTGATACCGATTCACATGACTCCCCGAAACTGCCATGAAAACCAAAATAACGGATTGATTTCACTGATGCTGGACGCTCCACAACAAGAATGTAGCATCGTTAAAGTGTTTGCTTGATAAGCTGTAATCTCGGCTACGTACTGCCCGTAACGTAGCTCACTGCACACCCAGCTCCATCCTGCTAGATTGCTACTCAGATTCAAAGCCTCCCATTACTGATTGCGAAGAACGCCTTGACGACTAACATCAACGCAATATATCTAGCTTAGAAACACAGGTGAGAAACCATTCAGAGAATCACGATTTTTTCTGTCTGTTATCTTTCCAGCACAGTTAGAAAGTTAATAAGTCAAAGTTCGACGCTTTTTTGAAGAGGTTCTTTTCTTCTTCGGCGTTTAACTCGAAGAATTATGCGATTTCGACGTCCGTCGGCTGCTTCGGTTCCAGTCTTACACTTACATTTTCCACTACTTGGCGCCGGGTTTCCTCTTCTTCGTTTGGGCGACCACAAGTTTAAGATCTTCCTTGGCCACCAGTTGCTGGGCTTTCTCTGCACGGGTCCATACTACTGATGCCCTATGTTAACCACCAAACTTCGAAATTTACTTGTCTTATGGTCCTGTCGAATGTTAATCTTCCGTATTAGTCCACAGTTCCTCACTGTTATTCTGGAACTACAACAACCTTGCCACGTGTACTGAATTTATCTATTGCTGGTACCAAATACTGGTAGCTTCTGCAGGAATTTACGTCCTCTTCCTCAGAAGGAAGTCTTATCCCCTGTTCAGGCGGTATCCCTGGCGACCTGGGGCCGCTCCACCACGCTGCAGCCGAGCCGCTCCGCCCAACGCCGGCGGCAGCCGCGTCTGCGGCGAGCTGCAGGCGGCGCCTCCTCTGCCCTGGAAGCGCCACCCTCTGGGCTGGAGGGCGGCAAGGCGACCGTAGAGTTAACAGCCGCATCGTTCTTCTGAAAAAAATTCTCAATTTGTAAAACTTGTAGCTTCGCAGATCCTGAAAGTGAAATTTTATGCAAATGCAAATTAGAATGTGGTCTTGGAAAAAGGCCACGTATAATCTACATGGATGATTCATCAAGATACTCCTGATTCTCTGCTTGAAATAAACAGTGAGTATTCCTCTAAAAGATTCAATTTAGATTCAGTTTCCATATTAAATAGTGGTGCAATATTCCCTGTTTCCAATGTTTGCATAACGGCGTCTTTGAAAAGAACGAGGTGTGATTCCAGGGAGTGGTGTACCTTGATTCTGTTGTGACTCTACGAGAGAAAGAGACAGAGAGAGAGAGAGAGAGAGAGAGAGAGAGAGAGAGAGAGAGAGAGAGAGAGAGAGAGGCGTAATTTCGCTCGGTCTCTGTTCTCTCCTTCAGTTTCGTGTGTAATAGATTTTATTACATTTCCTCCTATAATTTTAATGCGTTACATTCCCAGGACAGTGTGGGCGTAAGCTACTAGGTCACTTAGAATTACTTCAGAATTCGTTAAAACCGAAATTTTATACACCGAAAATGTAATTAACAGTAAAAAGTCGATTTGTTAAATGACATTCGTAGCAGATAACACATTAAATTGCAAGGCTCTAAACAACTGCGAGGGACTTATGTACATGTCAGAAGCAGTGTTCCATAACAGGGTCGTGGAATGGATTTCTCTTTCAAAACGATAACATGTAATTGGTTGACACAGCCAAAAAACGCAAATTATGTTTACATAATTTGCGCAGTTGGAGAAAGCTTCTGACATTGTTTACTGGAATACAATATTTGACATTCATAAAGTATTGGGAATACAATAGGCGGTGCTAAAAGTTATCTACAAGTTACAGGGAAATAGAGTACCGTTAAAACAATCGATGGTCATAAAATTTAACCAGAAGTTGACACTTGGCACAAAGATCTATAATCTGTTCTGTATGCACGTTGAGCAACTAGCAGAAACTAAAGAGAAATCGCGAAAGACACATAAACTTCAGGAAGAAGTAAAGAAAACTTTGAAATTCAGCGATGCCATTGTAATTTTGTCAGAGAATTCCAAGGAGTTGCAACATCAGCTGAGCTTAGTGGACAGCGTCTTCAAAATAAGTTACAACATGAAGGTGATCAAAAGTTTTTTTCCAATAATATGGTCGCATGCCAAGCGAGATGCACTATCAGTAAATATGAGGTAGAATAACTCCACAATATGCAAAATGTTAGAATTGGAATTTGAGTGGCCTATCTTTTCAGTTAGTTACATGTTGCCTTCCCTGGTAATCGTAATGTCTTACCTCTCCAATGATGCGCTCCTCCTGCTTCGTCTCCTTTAGCCCAGGACGCTCCTCAAGACTGACGTCCGCAGTATCAGTTGACATCGGCGTCTTCTGCGTCTTGTGTGCCCTCGGAGGAACACCTTCCTCTTGACCTGGGCCCAGACGGAACTGCAGTTGCTCCACGTTGTATTCCTGTGGGAGGTTTATTTTCGTCGTCATGTTTTCATTTGTTGTTATTCTTTTATTTATTTCCCACTATTTCCTCATAATCTAAGACATACACATTTTACAATAGCAGATTCATACGTCCACAAACAAAAATGTTTACAAAAATTGTAATTTGAGTCAGATAGTAGTGTAACGCGATTAGAGCTCCAACTCGAGCAGTATAATATTGGCAGACCGAGATCGTCGCCTATGCTACTGGATGACTTACCCATTTATCTAGCAGCAAGTTCAAGACATGTTTCAGAAAGTGTGGAAACAATTACCACTTCATTTGCATCAGAACTGAAATTAAATTATGACAGACAATGAATAGTCGGCGTTGGTTAGTTGGCGATCAAGTGCTTACGCAGCAAGATCATAATCCCTGCGATCATTCCAGAGCCGGTCTCGAGTTAACGACATCAGACAGCAATGATTGAAGTGTGGTAGTACGTCAGAATGTAAAATCTAGGCTAGGAGAGCGATATTGATTCCAGATATGAGTAATGTTTGTGTCAGGAAAAAAAGTGTACAGTGTGACGTCGGTGTCATTTGTTATATTATATACAAAAAAATTATATATATAATTTATATATTTTTATTTTTATTTATCAGCATGAATTTTTCTTTTGTTAGATCATGATTCTTTCTCTCAGGGATCTTATTTTTTTCTTATCACTTTTACTTACGTGCATAACTAAATATGAAACGGGTTCTTGAAGGGCCGCTGTTATTCATGTACCAACTTTAGATTTTGAACGTTGTGACTAAAATATAGTTGCCATTAACTGAATTGAATGTAATTTTGTTAATTTCTATTTATTCTTTGCATAGCAAGGCTCGAGAGAGTTTCGATTGTTGCCGTGGAGCGGCCAAGAAAAACTTACTGAACTCACGGCATCTGTATAATTAAAAAAAAAGAACTTTAACGTAAATTGTATGTTGCAATTTCAGAAGCCTCTTACAACGAAATCTCTCGCATTTACAGTTACTGTTAACACTGAAAAATAAATTAATACTTCGGCACGTAATGGCCGACCAGAAGCTGCATCGGAGGATGAGCTTCCCACAGCGCAAATTACTGAACAAATGCTTATTAAAAATAATTAGCCACTGCGAGCATTTGGAGTGACAATTATTACAAATAAATTAATTTTGTGATAATAATTAACACGTTTATTTTAGCAGAATACAGAATAACTTACATAAAATATGTGTAGCCGCTCAATTGCTGCCTTCCGTATAGCGAAACAAAACAGTGTGTGTGTACCACAAAATACGTCCTTCCTCCTCGGCCGTATAATCGTGTCTCTTTCGAACCTTTTTCTTTTCGCAGACATTAAATAAAGGTGCTACTCTTAAATTATCACTGCATATCAGTTGTTGCATTAACTATATCTTTTACACTAATTATATTCATAAAATACTTTAAGTGCCGCTTACAACCAATAAAAAATGTCAATATTTATGTGACGTACCGTCACAACAGGTCGGACATGTATATGGACCAGACAACAGAAGCCAGTCCCCCAGAGATTATATGGGGTGAAGGGACATCAGTAACCTCTGATATCCCTCAGAGCCAACGCAATGGTAAGATAGCAAAAACGTAGCCTTCGTCCTCTGGTCATCCTTAAGGACCCACCGATACCGACCGACTGTCGTGTCATCCTATGCGTTACGTTGTTGCATAGGGCATGATTGGGCTTACGGGCAGCACACCGTTCTCCCGGATGTTGTCAGTTTGCGTGACCAGCAGCCCATACTTCTCAATCAAGTAGCTCCTTAATAGACCTCACGGGGCTCAGTGCACCACGTTCCGGTCTTCCCCAAAATCGAACCCAGATCTTCCCCCTGGCAGTCAGTCGAGCTGACCTCACAGTTATGTTGCTGGGCGGTAAGGTAGTAAGCCAATAAAAACAAGTTCCTGTCTCCTAGAGATGAGATCCACAGAGCTGTCAATAACTGATGGCTTGCTTAGGGCTCCAGGTAGCTATGACAACTCTGGAAAGGCAAAAGTTCTCAAGGTAATCTGCAGTGTGGCGTTGTGGTTAATGACCATTATAAGTAGAATCTGGCTGCTCCTAAGCTACTCTTCGGCGTTGCTCACCTGTGGGTCCAACACTACAGGGTCATCATCCTCATCGGTGACCGCTATGACACGAAGATATTCGCTTTCTGTCTCCCGTCCACAAGGGAGACAGAAGAAGGCGAGGGCTCTGCGGAACATCTGTGAAGATAAAACATTACGTCAAGTGGTGGCCTCAGCTCGTACATTAGTCTAACAGAACGGCATCGGCATGAATGACGACTCCTAAGCAATCGGAGGTCTTAGGGGAACTTCCACGCCTCATCAATATGATAAATAATGGGCAGAAAATTCCAAAATTTCGGGAAATCTTGTGTAATCTTGTATCTTCGTCGACTTTAAGTGCTAGCTTACAAATACCATGTTTAGAACTCCGAACAAAGCAACAGCGTTTAGTAGAAGAAATTTTACATGTTTCCTGTAAATAATTTAAGATTGGCGCTATTTTGACAGCTGTGCTGATACCAGAGAAAATTCTGTACGTGATGAAATTATTATAGTTACGTTACATAACTAATTAATTCAGGTTCTCGAAATACATCAGCTAAATGATATAACTTGCGCAGAACCACATTGCCCGCAAAAGATGGTAAAATTAAGTTTGAATTTCACCATTAAATGTTATTTTGATTTGGTTGGTTATTATGCTTTGTTCAGACAGAGCTTCCGCTCAACGACTCGTTGTTATTATGCGTGAATAGAGAAAGATGACTTTACTGTTTTAGAGATTTCTCTCAAATTTATTTATATGTGTATATTAGTATTCCGCTCACTTGCATTTGAAAGCTACCTGCCCGTACAGTTCCACTTCCTAGTGAATCACATATAAACTGCTTGTTGCAAACAGAGAAATTCGTTCCTACTTTATAGAAAAAACCATTTTTAAGAAGGAAGCTACTCCCACTAAAGTATTTCTACAGTTTCACTAGAGATGCGCTTGACATGCTTCTGATTGTGAATTTGACTGATATGATTAATTGGAATATTAGTATTGTTAACACAGGGTAAAGGATAATCTATCAGCGTATCGCATATTGAGAACAATATGTGTAGAGTGTTGATAGGTCAGAGGTATTGAGATGAACAAATGAACAAGTAAATAATTTCTTCACTGTCAATAAAAGCTGGTAGGAGAGTGTTCCAAATAATTGATACGGGATATCGGGAATTAAAAATTCCCAATGTTCTGATTTGATAACATAATCTATACTGTGTACTAGTGAAATCTATTTCATGTAGTATAGCTCCTATTGGTCGTCTGAGGGACTGCAATATGCTCTTGGTGCGACTGCTCTAACATGCCTTCTCATTATGAATCAGATTTTCTCAGTCTGATTGTGTACTGGTGTGCTTCCGGTTGTGCAGTGAGAGGCAAAAAGATTACTCTGCCCGAATAATTTAGAGTCCAAGAACAGAGCACTGAGCACGGCCTAGTTTAGAAGTTGCCGGTCCAAAAGTCTATCAGTGTGTGAAGTTTCGAAGCACTGTAAGACTTATGATACAGTATATGTATAGATTGCAGTTTAACTCATCATATCATTTCTTTCGAAAATAATTATTCGTACACCTAGAAACGATTGAAAGGTAAGAAATTCACATCTGTTTCAAGGTCTGAGTGAATAGGCTGATGGCTTACGAAACGTAAAGGACTAGCGTTGGAATCTGAGTCAGTTTCATTTATTTTATTTATACCTGTGCAGGTAATATTTTGAACCTTAATTCGCTACAAATTGTGCACCTGAGACTTTTTTATGTTCGACTTCCTTTTAGAAGATCCTTTTCATAACTATATAACCTCTAAACAAACAGCAAATGGTCCTACTAAAAATATTGAAAATGGATGTATTTGTCTGTAATTACTTCGACCGCCACCTCTTGTCTGTATAGTTTTCAGCTAAGGGACACGCATGCGTCATAGGACTACTTCAAAATGGCAGATGTGAATGTTCGCGAGCGAATTATTGCTGTTTTTGATAACGGTGTTAATGCATTTGGGGCAAGGAAGTCGTTATGGTGTTGATGCTTCTACAGCAAGAAGAGGTATTAAACGATTTAGAGATAATGGTTAGGTGGCGAGACGTCCAGAACTTGAGGACAACTAGTCTCTCATCGGAGACAAGATGAACAATTGGTCAGCGTAGTCTTGATTGCTCCTTTGTCCGTCATCCGGCAACTAAGAAGAGCTTCACATGCCCCGGGTTCGTCGAGAACTGGTTCAGAAAATTAAGGGACCATGGAATCACGTCCCGTCTTGCTCTCTTCAAAGAACCGTTGCATGACGAAGAAGCCATAGACAGGCTAGTAGTTGTGAGTTCCAGGGAAGATGCAGATTGGAGAAGCATTTTCTCGGACGGGTGCACAACTGAGTCCACGAACACAGGTCCTGCTCTTGTTAACCGCACAAATGGGTAACGATGTGACGCGCGCTTCAGGGCCAGACTCCCTAGAAGCGAACGCATAGGTGTGAAATATTGGAGCTGTATGTCTCAAATTGGTGCAGAAACTTTAGAAAGTGTCAAAGGCAATTTCAATACAGCGTGCTGTGAACATTTCCTTGAAAATGTAATCATCCCCGAAGGACGTCTCACTTACGAACATGATAATCATCCATCACAACCTAGCATTAGTATTCAGAACTGGTTTTAAAGAAAGGAAAATATTATTCAGTGTCTTCCGTGCCCTCCATGTAACCTGATCTCGATCCCACAAGAAGACAGTGCGGGATAGTTGGGCAGACTTTCCTGGGGGGGCTGTGAGTGCCCTGTGGGATATGATTCGTTCTTCATGGGAAGGAATCGCCATGGATGAGGACTTTTTTCATAGACTTGTAAATTTCACGCCTCAAAGGATGCAACGTCTTCTTCTCGGCACTGACTCGAGTTTCAGTAACTGTTGTTCAACATAGATTAGAATGGGCAGGGACTGTGAATGCTGTATTCGGATGAGGGTTCAGTTGGCATCCCTTCGCTCACAGCTGCTAACGGCGCTGACTTCGGTCGCGCAGCTTGAGGCTGTTGCTAATGGGCACCACTGTGGGGAGCCGGACTTGGGTATCACGGGGATGTCAACCTCGTCCCGTCTGTCCCCAGATCGGTCTGCCGCTGTGGTTGCCCCGGTTGCTGCCCGCAGTGGGGCTGAGCCCTTGCCTGTGGTCGCTTGGGAGGTCGTTCCAAGGCGTTGCAGGCAGCGAAAGACGTCCCCAGAGGCTGATCAGAAAGCCTCCCCGGTGTGTCTGACAAACAGATTTCAGGCACTGTCTCTGGCTGAGTCAGATGCAGCTGTCTGCCCTGTTTCAGAAGATGATTCTCAGCCTTCAAGGTCCGGGCAGTTGCAGAGGGTGGGCTTATTGGTAGTTGGGAGCTCCTGTAGTAGGCGCGTAATGGGGCCCCTTAGGGATATGGCGGCTAAGGAGGGGAAGAAATCCAGTGTGCACTCCGTGTGCATACCGGGTGGAGTCATTCCTGATGTGGAAAGGGTCCTTCCAGATGCCATGAAGAGCACAGGGTGGAGCCAGCTGTAGATGGTGGCACATGTCGGCACTAATGACGTGTGTCGCTTTGGATCAGAGGAAGTTCTCTCTGGATTCCAGCGGCTATCTGATTTGGTGAAGGCTGCCGGTCTTGCTTACGGGATGAAGGCTGAGCTCATCATCTGCAGCATCGTTAACAGAACCGACTGCGGACCTTTGGTGCAGAGCCGGGTGGAGGGTCTGAATCAGAGGCTCAGACGGTTTTGCGACCTTGTTGGCTGCAGATTCCTTGACTTACGCCATAAGGTGGTGGGATTTCGGGTTCCGCTCAATAGGTCAGGAGTTCAATACACTCAGCTGGCGGCTACACGGTTAGCGAAGGCTGTGTGACGTGGACTGGGCGGTATTTTAGGTTAGAAGGCCTCGGGAAAGTACGGGGTGGGCTGCAATCTCAAAGGGTGCATTGCAAATACAGGACGTTCTTGGATCAAGGAACAGTAATTGTAAATTGTAATTGTAAATTGTTGTAGTTGTCCTGGGAAAGTCCCTGAGCTTCAAGCGCTAATAGAAAGCACAGAAGCTGAAATCGTCATAGGTACAGAAAGCTGGCTAAAGCCTGAAATAAGTTCTGCAGAAATTTTTACGAAGTCTCAGACGGTGTTCAGTAAAGATAGATTATGCAGAATTGGTGGTGGAGTGTTTGTGTCTGTCAGTAGTGGTTTATCTTGTAGTGAAGTTGAAATAGATACTCCGTGCGAATTAGTATGGGTGGAGGTTATACTTAACACCCGAACTAAGTTAATAATTGGCTCCTTCCACCGACCCCCAGACTTCAATGATATAGTTGCTGAACAGTTCAAAGAAAATTTGAGTCTCGTAACAAATATATACCCCACTCATACGGCTATAGTTGGTGGGGACTTCAACCTTCCCTCGATATGTTGGCAAAAATATTTGTTCAAAACCGGTGGTAGACAGAAAAGATCTTCCGAGATTGTCCTAAATGCTTTCTCTGAAAATTATTTCGAGCAGTTAGTCCACGAACCCACGCGAATTGTAAATGGTTGCGGAAACACACTTGACCTCTTAGCCACAAACAATCCAGAGCTAATAGAGAGCATCATGGCTGATATAGGGATTAGTGATCATAAGGTCGTTGTAGCTAGGCTCAATACCGCTTTTTCCAAATCCACCAGAAACAAATGCAAAAAAAATTATTTAAAAAAGCGGATAAAGTGTCACTAGAAGCCTTCCTAAGAGACAATCTCCATTCCTTCCGAACTGACTATGTAAATGTAGACGAGGTGTGGCTCAAAGATATAGTAGCAACAGCAATTGAGGGATTCATACCTCATAAATTGGTAAGAGATGGAACTGATTCCACATGGTACACAAAACAGGTCCGAACGCTGTTGCAGAGGCAACGGAAAAAGCATGCGTAGTTCAGAAGAACGCGAAATCCCGAAGATTGGCTAAAATTTACAGACGCGCGAAATTTGGCACGGACTTTAATGTGAGATGCCTTTAATAGGTTCCACAACGAAACATTGTCTTGAAATCTGCTTGAAAACCCGAAGAAATTCTGGTCGTACGTAAAGTACACAAGCGGCAAGACGCAGTCAATACCTTCGCTGTGCAGTGCCGATGGTACTGTTACCGACGACTGTGCCACTAAAGCGGAGTTATTGAACGCAGTTTTCCGAAATTCCTTCACCAGGGAAGACGAATGGAATATTCCAGAATTTGAAACACGAACAGCTGCTAGCATGAGTTTCGTAGAAGTAGATACTTATCGACTGATAAGGTCAAGTTTCAGGTCCAGATTGCATACCGATTAGGTTCCTTTCAGATTAGTCTTATACAATAGCTCCCTACTTAGCAATCATATACAACCGCTCGCTCACCGATAGATCTGTACCTACAGATTGGAAAATTGCGCAGGTCGCACAAGTGTTTAAGAAGGGTAGTAGGAGTAATCCATCGAACTACAGACCTATATCATTGACGTCGGTTTGCAGTAGGGTTTTGGAGCATTTACTGTATTCAAACATCATGAATAACCTCGAAGGGAACGATCTAATGATACGTAATCAGCATGATTTCAGAAAACATCGTTCTTGTGCAACGCAGCTAGCTCTTTATTCACACGAAGTAATGGCCGCTATCGACAGGGGATCTCAAGTTGATTCCGTATTTCTAGATTTCCGGAAAGCTTTTGACAGCGTTCCTCAGAAGCGACTTCTACTCCAGCTGCGGGCCTATGGGGTATCGTCTCAGTTGTGCGACTAGATTCGTGATTTCCTGTCAGGAAGGTCTCAGTTCGTAGTAATAGACGGCAAATCATCGAGTCAAACTGAAGTGATATCAGGTGTTCCCCAGGGAAGCGTCCTGGGACTTCTGCTGTTCCTGATCTACATAAATGACCTGAGTGACAATCTGAGCAGTTCTTTTAGGTTGTTCGCAGATGATGCTGTAATTTAGCGTCTAGTGAGGTCATCCGAAGACCAGTATAAGTTGCAAAGCGATTTAGAAAAGACTACTGTATGGTGTGGCAGGTGGCAGTTGACGTTAAATAACGAAAAGTGTCAGGTGATCCACATGAGTTTCAAAAGAAACCCGATGGAATTCGAGTACTCGATCAATAGTACAATTCACAAGGCTGTCAATTCATCTAAGTACCTGGGTGTTAAAATTACGAACAACTTCAGTCGGAAAGACTACATAGATAATATTGTGGGGAAGGCAAGCCAAAGGTTGCGTTTCATTGGCAGGACACTTAGAAGAAGATGCAACATGTCCACTAAAGAGACAGCTTAGACTACACTCGTTCGTCCTCTGTTAGAATATTGCTGCGCGGTATGGGATCCTTACCAGGTGGGATTGACGGAGGACATCGAAAGGGTGCAAAAAAGGGCAGCTCGTTTTGTATTATCACGTAATAGTGGAGAGAGTGTGGCAGATATGATACGCGAGTTGGGATGGAAGTCATTACAGCAAAGACATTTTTCGTCGCGGCGAGATCTATTTACGAAATTTCAGTCACCAACTTTCTCTTCCGAATCCGAAAATATTTTGTTGAGCCCAACCTACATAGGTAGGAATGATCATCAAAATAAAATAAGAGAAATCAGAGCTCGAACAGAAAGGTTTAGGTGTTCGTTTTTCCCGCGCACTGTTCGGGAGTGGAATGGAAGAGAGATGGTATGATTGTGGTTCGATGAACCCTCTGCCAAGCACTTAAATGTGAATTGCAGGGTAATCATGAAGATGTAGATGTAGATGTATATGCCAGTAGTATGTGGACAAAGTACTGAAGCTATACGTAGCCTACTCTTCATTTTTTAAATTTCTTTTTTCTGTTAAAGGCCTACATAATTATTAGGCCAACAGTATTAATTTCAAAATAAAAATCTACTTGCTAATATATTATTTGTATTTTTATGGGAGATCAAATGAATATCACTCTCCAAGGAAGAGCGTTTTTAGACATCAAATTAACCAACCATAATTAGTTGTTTACTGAAGAGAATATTGATAAAAAGAAAGGCGGCAGTGACATTCGATCAGAACCATCCTACATTTACGAGTACAGTAAACTGACACGCTACCAAGGAGCCGCCGAGCGGCTGTAGGCGCTACAGTCTGGAACCGCGCGACCGCTACCGTCGCAGGTTCGAATCCTGGGTTGGGCATAGATGTGTGTGATGTCCTTAGATTAGTTAGGTTTAAGTAGTTCTAAGTTCTATAGGACTGATGACCTCAGCAGTTAAGTCCCATAGTGCTCAGAGCAATTTTTGAACCAAGGAGCCACCGACCTCTTGTTTTCTGCGTAACCGTCGAATATGCTTACTGTAGTCGAAGAACGAATATTAAACTGGAAACAGCAGACACTGGAGGCACATATATTCGCTCTTGCAAACCGCGAGTAAGGACTTTCAAAAATGTATTCTGTTAGGTGATACGTTTCTCTTAGCTGGGAATTATACAGACCTTAGGTGGCTGTCGAAGCAATTACAAATAAATACTTCGATCTTCAATACTTTTACCATGTCAATTTGTTTGTTTCTTTAACTATTAGACAGCTATAAACTGGAATCTTTTGAAAGAATGTGGCACCCAGAAAAGCCTACAACTAAACAATTTGTAGCGAATTAAGGCTTACAATATTACCTGCACAGGTTTAAAGAAAAAGAAATGACAATTGACTTCAGTTAGATTCGAACGCTCGTCCCTTATCCTCGTAAACCGTCAGCATATCCTCTTTTTTATCTCATTTTGTTCGTTGGTATTCTTTTCATTAGTTCGGGCTGATATCTCATGGCACCAGTTCAAGTTCATCGTTGACCCATGCACTCTTTTTCTATGTTTTCACTAACGAGAACAGCTAACCCTCTGACCGAACACGACGGCTAGTCTGCCTCTGAAACAGATGTCCAGCGCTCGTCATTGTTGTAATTCTACCGAACTGAAGTTCTTATATTTCAACCGTTTACACGTTCTCGAACAATCATTTTCAAAAGAAATGATACGATGAGTTAAACTGCAATGAATCTCGACATGTACTGTATCTTAACTATTAGATTACTTCTATTTGACGATGTAAACACAAAGTTAAAGGTCCACAAACAGCTACAGTTGTGAACACTGGCTCTTCTGGACTTAACCTTGCGCAGTGCTCTGCTCTTGGACTCTGAATTATTCCGGCCGTTATTTTCATTCGATTGCTTATTGTGTTTTGTTCAAACCGAACTTCGACTAAACGACTTGTTGTCATTCTGCGTGAATAGAGAAACATGACTTTGATGTTTTTGAGATTTCTCTCGTAGTTATTTATGCGTGTATATTATTAGTATTCCGGTCACTTGCATTTGAAAGCTATATCCTGGTAAATCACATACAAAATTCCTTGTTACAAACAGAGAAATTCGTCCATACTTCAAGGAGAAACCCCTATTTAAGAATTGTGCTACATCCACTGACGTATTTCTACAGTTACATTAGACATGCAGAGAGAAAATTTAGTTCAGAATCTGTCTCATGTAATTACCTGGAATATTAGTATTGTTAACACTGGGTAAAGGGTCATCTATTAGGATAGCGTATACAACATGTCTAGAGTAGTGATAAGTCAGAGATATTCGGATGTACAAATGAAAAAGTAAATTATTTCTTCGCAGTAAATAAAATATGTTAGGAGGATGCTCCGGCCACCTGATATGGGACTAAAAGTTCCAAATGGGTCTGATTTGATAACTTAATCTATGCTGTGTACTAGTGAAATCAGTTTCACGCAATGTAGCTCCTATCGGTCGTCTGAGGGAATGCAAAATACTGTCGGTGCGACTGCTCTAACATGCCTTTCCATTATAAATGCGATTTGCTCAGCTTGATTGTGTACTGGTGTGCTTCTGCATGTACAGTAAGAGGCAAAAAGACTGCGCTGCCCGAATAATTTAGAGTCCAATAACATAGCATTGCGCATGCCCAAGTTAATAAGTTACCAGTTCTCAACTCTAGAGGTCTGTGATGCTTCAGCCTCGTGTTTGCATCGGCAAACAGAAGCAGTGTAATAGTTAGGATAAAATGTATGTCGAGATTCATTGCAATTTAACACATCGTATCATTTCTTTTGAAAATGGTGATTCGAGCACATGGAATCGATTGAAAGATAAGAACTCAACATCTGCTTCAAGGGCTGAGTGAATAGGCTGATGGATTACGAACATAAAGGACTAGCGTTCGAATCTAACTGGAATCAGTTGTCATTATTTTATTTATACCTGTGCAGGTAATATTTTAAGCCTTAATTAGCCGGCAGGTGTGTCCGAGCGGTTCTAGGCACTTCAGTCTGGAATTACGAGACTGCTACAGCCGCAAGTTCGAATCCTGGCTCGGGCATGGATGTGTGTGACGTCCTTAGGTTAGTCAGGTTTAAGTAGTTCTAAGTTCTTAGGGACTGATGACCTCAGGTGTTAAGTTCCATAGTGCTCAGGGCCATTTGAAGCAAACCTTAATACCATACAAATTGTGAAGTTGAAGGCTTTTTTATGTTCCACATTATTTCAAAAGATCTATGTCATAATTATATAACCTTTAAACAAACAGACAATGCTCATACTAAAAATATTGAAAATCGCTGTGTTTATTTGTGATTAATTGGATCGCCACCTCGTGTGTCTATAGTTTTCAGCTAAGAGATTGGCATGCATCACATGTCTGCTTCAAAATGGCTGATGTGAATGTTCGCGTGCGAATAATTGCTCTTTTTGGAAACGGTGTTAGTGCATTTGAGGCAGGAAGTCGTTATGGTGTTAATACAGCAACGACATGGACTAAACGATTTAGAGATAATGGTAAGGTAGGTATATGTCCAATACCTGGCAGACCGTGATTCTCTACATGGGATCGAGATGAAGTATTGCTCAGGATGGTCCACATTGCTCCTTTGTCTATCTTCGGCAACTAAGGAGAGCCTCTCATGTCCCAGGCTTGTGGAGAACGGCTTTCAGAAGATTAAAGGACCGTTGAATCAGTTCCCGTCGTGCTCTTATCAGGGAATCGTTGTTTGACGACCAAGCCATGGATAGACTAGCAATTGTGTGTTCCTGCGACGACGTCTATTGGACGAACGTAGAACGCTCGCTTCGTGCCCAGACGCGCTAGAAGCGGACGGTGTGAAACGTTGGAGCTGTATGTCTTAGATGGGTGCAGGAACCTTAGAAACTATCAAAGGAAAGTTCAGTGCAGCATGCTATGAACATATCCTTGAAAATTAATCATCCCCGAAGGTCGTCTCACTTATCAACATGATAACCATCCTTCACAACCTAGCTGCAGGATTCAGAGCTGGTTTCAAAGGAGGGAGAATGGTAGTGTCTTCCTTCACCTCCAAAGTCACCTATCTCCATCCCATAGAGCACTATGGGCTTAACTCAAGAAAACTCTGCGGACAGTTGGCCACACTCGCCCCCGGGAACTGCGAATGCTCAGTAGGATTTGGTTCATTTTTCAAGGGAGGGAACTGCCACGTATCAGGAATTATTCCTTCGACTTGTAGACTCTACGTCTCGAAAGATCCAAACTGTCCTTGATGCCAATGACATGTGGACAATATATTGCAGCTATAAGTAGTGTAGCGTCGCTCTTGGGAGGCGAAAAGAAAAAGAATTCTTATTTTATATTTTTTTGAAAAATGTGGAAAAAGTGAATATTTTGGTGGGCCACTTGGCTACAGAACCAGGGATTGATTACGCTGCTATATCAACATACTTTCAGCATTAAATACCTGAATAAGAGCAGCTGATTCATTTATTTGATATCGTTCGGAAGAAACATTATCATTTCTGTGCATTTTTATAATCGCGATGTAGTCATACCCGGAACAACACTAAGGGACAAGAAGATTTATAGACTTTAAAAGAAATGCAACACTACACAATAAAAAAATAGATGATTCAGAAATAATAGGAAAACGATAACCTTCCTTCTGCCTCATGTTTTGTTCGGCCCATCAGCGTGATGAGGAGATGGAAATCATCAAAGTTAATTTACTAAAATAAGCACACTTACCTTTAACACACGTTTTTTAAATGCTCCGCACCTTTTCATATTAAATTACAATAGATGACCACTGTGATTAAATACTTTATACATAACAGTCAAAATGTCCTCTTGATGCTGTCTGTTCGTAATCAGTCACAAGAAACTACATGTTTTCTGATTGGGAAAATAACAATTAGCATATTTACTGAATATTTTCACATAAAATACAAAATACCTACGCGGAACGCAACAAGTCCGCGTCCGCCTTTCATGGAATACAAACAGTAAAAGGTGAGGCGCCCATTGCCTCATTTGTCTTGAAACAACAGAATTCTTTTTTGTATCATTAATCGATGCATGTACATAGAGACTTACAGGCACCGTGCAAGAACGGCAAAGATAAAGAATAGTAGATTTTGTCGCTGCTATGCGATGGCTCATTTCTTTTACTTTCAATTGTTCGATAACTTTAGGCCATTAGGCGTTTACTGTTGAGTGTATATTAATGTTTGTGAGGCGAAAATTACTAATATTACAGTAGCCTACTCATGATTTTGTTTTATTTCATTTTTCTGTGAAAGGCCTACATAGTTATTAGGCCAACAACATTAATTTCAAAATAAAAACTTACTTGCTACTATATTATTTGTATTGTTAGGGGAGATCAGATGAATATCACCCTCATAGGAAGATTACTTGTAGATATCAAATTAACCAACCATAATTAGTTATTTACTAAAGGGATTATAGAAAAAAGTGAAAGGAAAAACGGAAGACGATTTAATAAGTGAAAAGTTAATAAAGCACTAAACGTTTGCGACGCGAGAAAAAGAAGGACTGCAGTGAGACTTCATCAGAGGCATCCTACAGCTACGAGTACAGTAAACCGGCACGCAGCCAAGAAGCTACCGACCTCTTGTTTCTAGAGTAGCGGTCGAATAGGTCTACCGTAATAGAAAAACGAAAATTAAACTGTAAACAGTAGATACTGGAAGGCACATCGACTAGCTCGTGTAAACTGCGCGTAAGGACTTCGAAAAATATTCCAGTTACCTGATGTGTCTCTCTTAGCTGATAACTTTCCAGACACCAGGTAGCGATCGAAGAAATTACAAATAAATACTTCCATCTTCAAGATTTTTACTGTGACCAATTGTTTATTTAAAGATATAATACTATAAAATGGAATCTTTTGAAGAATGAGAAACATAGAAAAGCCTACAATTGCACAATTTGTAGTGATTTAAGGTTTAAAATATTACCGGAACAGGTCTGAATAAAAAAAAATGACCACTGACTCCTGTTGGATTCGAATACTCGTTCTTTATCGTCGTAAAACGTCAGCATGCCCCCTTTTTTATATCCTTTTGTTCATTATTATTCTTTGCATTTATTCGGGGTGGATGTTCTATAACACACGTTCAAGTTCATCACTGGTCCATTCAAGGTTTTTTTATATTATAGAGGACAGCTAACACCCTCATAAAACACGATAGTAATGGGGCAAAGTACGTGTCACCCCACTCTGCACTGTTGCCAAAATTATTCAAGATGGTGGATCCAAGATGACGGCAATAGATGAGGCACTGTTATAGTGTTGTCATGGCGGTAAGCTCAAGTTTTGACAGGAAAATTGTCAACTGGGCCACCTCCACTAATTTAACCCTCCTCCTGTCCCCCATCCCCTTCACTCTCCCATCTGCAAATCGGTGGCAAAAGGAATCTGTGCTGGACTGCTGGATGGGATGGATGTAAGTCTTTATTTTGTATGCATTGTTTATTTAAGCAGTTTGAGTTGTCATAGGCAGTAGCTCCACACAGTGTGTTCACCATATAACCACGCATCTGAGAACTGTGTCGATAGCAATGATGTTTTGTGAAATGAATACATTTCATGAAATAATGAAGATGCTGCAAGGGGAGCTTAATTACACTTCGCAGCTCATGCTGATACATGCAGGTACTTTAACTGTAGATCATTCGATAAAAATCCAGTCAATCTTCCAGAGAGCAAGAGGGAAGATGTTCACCCACTCTGGAGCAAGCATCAGTATGTACAATTGAGAAAATGCTGGTGATGAGCAGGGATGAATTTGGTACGTGTACTACAAGCAAGCACATTGCTGAGGACTGTGTCTGTAGCGTGGTACACAATGAGTGAAAAGAAAAGATAACTGGGAAGTGTGTGGCGAATACTTTTCGACAAATAGTGGCAGTGCAGTGGGATTTCAGTACTGATGCTTGTGCTGGAATTACCTACCTCTTTTGAAATTTCCTAATATTGCTTATCAACGTTGTCCTGTTCCACAATGAACCATAGGTGTTTACCTTGAGGTTTGGAGACCTACTGGCCTAGTTCACAGCACCACCATCAGAGTGTGCTGTCAGCGTTCTATGACTCCCCTCCCGTGATGTAGTCCAAGATGGCGGTCCAGAAATAAGGGCAGGAACCAATAGGAGCCCTGAATCCAGTAATGTGATAGGCTACAGCCAATAGCATGGCAGTATATGGGGACACCATTGTAGGGGATATAGGGCAGGCTTAGTAGCTCTGCGGCCTCATTCTCACTCAATCAGCTAGCAGCAGTAGCAGCAGGAGAAGAACAAAAGGAAGAAGAACCATGAAGCATCAACAGCAGTCACAATCCAGCAGTGCCATACAGAACAGAAAGGAATGGATAAATAAGTATCCCATATCACATCTTTGTAATTAGCATTATTATTATTATTGTTAATTATTATTATTATTATTGGTTGTTTTCATGTCTTCGGTCATATGTAATGCTTCCTCCTCTTTGTTCAGCAGTAGCCTTTGGCATGTCCAAGTCTGCAGGGGCAAGCGCTCACATGTCAACCTCTGCAGCATCTGGACCTGCAACAACCTCAGCTGCCATCTTGCTGAATCCTAGACTGACCTCTGGACCTTCGGCAGCAAAAACCTCCAGCATGTGTGAACTTGTAGCGACCATGTAGGATCATGTAGTGCATATAGCCCACTTGTTGCAGCAGGACATAGAGCTGTTATTGTCTGTTCCACTCATTGGTTTGTGTGATGAGGACACACGTTCTGCTCCCAAAACAGTGAATGGTGGTGGTGGTCCTAAATGACAGCAGGATAGAGGACAATACTGCTCACTGACATATGATCCATCACAGTAGTATATCCCTGTGCTAGTGCTGGAAGAGAGTGAAGATGGTGTGGATAAGAAGGTGCCATGTGTTTCCATGCTTTTCAGTTCTACATACAATTTAACTTCTAGTGGAACAAAACATGTAAGTGTGGGCTTGCATGTGAGAATTTTTATTTCTGAATTAATTTGACTGGGATGAAATATGTCATGCAGAGAGCTACATCAATTAGCAAATGACTACAGATTTCTATCCTGCTCGTCCCCCCCCCCCCAGAAATTCACTATACTGCTGTGACACTATTTATTACAACAGTATATTATAACACTGCAGTATGTGTGAAATCAGGTGACAAGTGTGTTTATCTATGGCACGCCTCAGTTATGAACATATATGATGTGGTTACTGTGCTACACCATGCACTGGAGAGAGTGAGTCGTTGGTTGCCGAGCATAGACTCTGAATACAATGATGTTGTAACTTTCTACCTGTGCATAGTGTACATGCTGATGATTTGCAGCAATACCTTTCTTTGCACATGAAATGTGCTTGTGAAAAACCTGAGTATTGTGACGTACCCATTAGTTTGAAGGAGATATGTAAGGAATATATTGCGTATCAAAAATCTTTATTTGGAAAATACTGCACAGGTGCGAAGAAGAAGATAAGGAAAGAGTCTGAAGATTTCTTTTGAAATATAGCATCCAGTATATGATATTTAAATAAATGATGTGAATATGTATCATCTCAAACTGCATTTGTGTTTTATATATACCTCTCGCATTACAGTCCAAGTATTACACTTACAAGTGTTTTTATTTTCAATGATGCAACAATAATCAAGCAGCAGCAGACGGTTGCCTCATACATCCCCACACCAGTTATTGACAAAATGAATGATGAACTTAATCTTCATGGGTAAAAGGCATAGCTGAATTCTCTGTGTAGCCAATGGAGCTCAATTGGTTAAATGATGGAGCTTAGTGACTACACATACTGTTACCATCCTTACAAGTGTATCTATCTATATATGCCAACTACTTGTCAGTACCTACATAGTCGTTGTCATGGCCAGCTGAGTGAAACATCCTCATCACAAGGACTATGTTGTCGTTGACTGATCCTGTGAAGATTCAAAAGAAGGACTGAAGAAGTAGAAGGATGGATTAGTCCTACCTGATAATATACTATCGATTATTGTAGGTCCATCAACTGTGGCAAGGCTAATGTACTCATGACACTGCCAACACATGTAGGTGGAGTCCGATTTGAACATGTTTGCGAGTTCTCAAAAACACTTTCAGCCCAAGTATCAGCTATTACAGGAGATATTTCATGGTGTAAAATTTGTTACATACACGACATTCAGTGAAAGTGGTGATATCCCCCCACCTGAAAAAGCAAACCCAAACACTGTCGTTTATTTGACGATGTTTCTGTGGAAAGCCAAGACCAAATTCGAATACATTCCTGTTTCGGTCGTCGTATGGGTGCTGATGTATTTTATCTAAGCCAACACATATTAGAATCCAGAAACAGTTGGTTAGGGATAATGCGAACCTCGTTATAGCCTTCAAACAAGACATACTGAATTTAAAACACATTTACAATGCACTTGTAGGAATCGACGTGTCGTCCAAGTTCTCTAAAAATTTGTACCGATTGCTGGAATCATTCGTAGTATAGGTTCTCGTTACTGACAAAAGAAGAAAACCGACTGATGGTAGGTGAAGGAAAAACTTCCAGGATTTTCTATACTGTGTAGAGCCTAGTAAGAGAGGTGAGTACATCAATAATTGTTGCATCATGGATAAATTCGAGTGCTTGTCTAGCTCTCAACACTAGAGAATGGGTGTACAGATACAGAACATTCACTTGTACTTGGATGCGAAAATTCAGGCTATCGTGCATAGTTAGAGGTATGCCCAGGGAAACAGAGACGTATTACCAAACTTCTGAGAATGATCAGTGCATTAAATGAGTTAGTTAATGAAATCGGTAAGAAAGTAACCAACTTAACTGAAAAGGTCGAGGCTATTGAGGGGAAAATAGATGCAGAGGCCCTTGTAGTTGAGAAGGGGGAGTAGGCACGTAATGCGACGAAGAAAAGCGGATATATAAAGCCTCACGCTGCAGAGACATCTGATAAGCATACATCGAGATGTCAACGAAGCAGAAAGTCATCCAGGCCCTCAAAACCGCTCGCGAGAAATTACAGTTGCTAATGTTAGTGTATATGGAATTATAGCAAGCACTAAGAGAGACCTTTTAGCAGGTTGTTGAATATCTCAGGCAGCTCTCAGAAAAGACGAAACCACAAGATAACGATGGTGCTGCCATTGACGAATTCATTATCCGTCTTGCACCTGGCTAGATAGATAGGACATTTGGCGTCAGCAGGGAAAGACTGTTCGTGTTCGGCACGTAGCCTATAAATGTAAATGATGCCACAATACAGATTGGTGATAGGCGGTTTGAGAGAAGACATGGCGTAATGAATCTTATTTTCCTAAGACCCACGAAATAATTCAGTTCATGATAGGAAAATGTACCGCAAAATACTGCATTCGGCTGATGTACATAAGATCGCAAAAAGCCTGAGCAACAAGAAATATAAAACCATTATAAAACCAATAGTTTCTGGTGAAAACAACAGCAGCACCGGCGATGGCATTGACATTGACCATAAAGCGCTGAACAATCGAATCCTGCAGTATATACCCTATTATGACGACCTCATCGAGCTAACAGATCGACTACGGCTACACATGGCATCAGCTGCTGCATGTAATACAGCTGATTCGAATGAGGTTGATTACTGATTCAGTAAATGCTGAGTTTAGAGAGAGAGAGAGAGAGAGAGAGAGAGAGAGAGAGAGAGAGAGAGAGAGAGAGAGAGAGTTATTATGAGATAAGTATTGAGACAGTAGTTCGAGAACTGGTCAAACCAGCATGAAAAAGTATCCCCGTAGGCATGTTATGATTAAAGGTTTGCATGACTTGTGGCAGGCAGATCTTGTAGATATGAGGGAATATTCACACAAGAATAATGGATTCAAATTTATTTTAATGGTTATTGATATAAGGGGCGTTCAAAAAGAAACAAGCCCGAGTCTGGAATGTGCAAACCGGTGACAGGTGGGTAATATCATAGCGTGTGTAACGAGGTGTGACTCCGACCAGAACGTGGATGTGCACAACCCGTCGCTAGAGGGTATGCGTGCACGTCACATGACTATACAGAGCTAGCAGCAGCTTGCATCTAACGTGCAACGCTGCCAGTCGCATTGCAAACAGTGACGTGCAGGCGTTAACAGAAGAGCTAAGAGGTGTTGTTCGTTTTTTGACAGCGGGATGAGTAGGAGGAACAGGCATTCATCGACGAATGTCACAAGTGTATGGCGAACACTGCATGTCCCTTGCAAGGGTCAAGGCGTGGCACAAGCACTTCAGGGAAGGACGGGTGTCGTTAGCCGATGATGCACGGGCTGGAGCACCACACTGCATTACCGGTGGCATTGCCCAGCTAGTGGATGCACTCATTACCCAGGATCGCGGAATGACAGTGAAGGCTATAGCCGCCATGGTCGGTTTGAGCATCGGAAGTGTTCATATCATCATGAAGGAACGACGGCATATACGCAAAGTGTGTGCCCAATGGGTGCCCTACAGTCTTCAACCACACCAATAAGCATGTCGAATGGCTCACTGTCTTGCTCATCTGCAGCACTATGCTCGGGAAGGGAATGCTTTCCTGGCACTAGAGGTGGCTGGAGATGAGTCATGGTGTCACCACTTCGAACCAGAATCAAAACGACAGAGTCTAGAGTGGGAGCATCCAGGGTTACCACCACCAAAAAAAGCCAAGACAACCATATGAGTGCAGGAAAAGTTATGCTGACGTTCTTTATTGATCAAGATGGCCCCTTCTGATTCACTTTCTGCGGCACAGGACACCAGTGAATGCCAGCGTTACTCGTAAACCTTGACCACCTTTCGTCAAGTGATCAAATCAAAATGACCAGACAGTCTCACCCGTGGGGTCATTCTGCTTCACGACAATGCAAAGCCTCATACAGCCAACACAGTCACGGCACTCCTGCAGAAATTAAAATGGGAGTTTCTCGGTCACCCTCCATACAGTCCGGACCCCTCTCTCTGTGATTACGCCATTTTTTGTCCCCTGAGGGACAAACGAATCACCTCGGACGACGACTTCCAGCTGTATGTGCAGAACTGGTTAACATCGCAGCCCTGGGAATTTCATGAGACAGCCATTAAACCGCCTTGTGTCACAGCAGGCAAGTGTCTTAACAGTCAGGTTCAACACGTCTAAGATACAGCTACTGGTTTCTGTAATTATGCCCCTGGCTCTTTTCTTTTTGAACGCCGCTTATACACGCTCCAAATCTACTTGGGCATTATCTGTTAAAAGAAAAAACAAAACAGGTAGAAATGCTGCGGATGTGTTTGGGTGTTTGCTACAAACAGGGTCGAATCGATGCCCAGACAACTTCCAAGAGGCAAGTATCGTGAAGTGGCTGAATAGAACAATAAAAAATCAGATGTGGATGCTTTTCAGTCTTCGTGGCTCACACGAATTGTCAGATATCCTCCCAGAAACAAATTCTCAGTATAATAGAACCAAACATAGCACAATAAAAATGCAACCAATCGATATTTGTGATAATGGGCTCATGGATGCTGTGTACTATCGCACTAAAATGATGGATCCACACAGACAGAAGTTTACTGTAGGTGATTTGGTACGTATCTTGAAACACAGCATTTGGTAATTATACCTACCGAACTGATCGGCAGAGATATTTACAGTTTCAAAGATGTAAAGAACGAACCCGGGAACTTATATCTTGAAGGATAATAAAGGTGAAGAAAAGTTTAGAACCGGGTGTGTTTGTCGTGAGTGTGTGTGTGTGGGGGGGGGGGGGGGGGGGGCGGATGGGGTCGTAAGACGTCGGGGAAATAGAGCTAGTCAAATGTTTTGGTTTTTCTGCAGCACAAAACAACTGGACTGATGCTAACGATGGTGGTGCTCTAAACTGCCAGTGGAATTACACATTCTAGGATATAACTACTGTGGACCTGGAACAAAGCTTCAGAAATGCTTGACACGAGATGATAAAGGGGTTACGCCGCTCGACGAAGCGTGTGCGGAACACGACATTGCATTCGCTGCAAATAAACATCTCCCAAGTCGTCAAATTGCAGATAGGATTTTAGCTGATAATGCTAAGGCGATACACAGAAGAAAGGATATTGGTATAGGTCAACGCACTGTGATGATTCCAAATAATAAAACTATGCGCGGAAAAATTAAGTTGGGTTTAGGAAAGATGAACTTCAAACGAGCTATGAATGCTGCGCGTTGTGCACTAAATAAGAAGAAGAAGGGTGGAAAGCAGAGGTGTTTGAAGAACTGTATGCTGACAGCGATGTATGAAGCTAAAAACTCTCCGAAGCAGGAGGGTGTGAGTAGAAGAAGAAGATCGGTTAAAGCACCTCGAGTTCTACCAGTACCCAAGACATTTGGTGGTTTTCATCCATTCCTCATCCCAGCCCATGCGCCCCTTCAGCGGTAGGATCCCTCACTGGTGGTGCTGCAACTATTGCTCAAACACTCGTTTTTGGAAACCCAGAATGTATTCTGTGGAAATCAACATGGATTCCGGAAACAGCGATCGTGTGAGACCCAACTCGCATTATTTGTTCATGAGACCCAGAAAATATTAGATACAGGCTCTCAGGTAGATGTTATTTTCCTTGACTTCCGGAAGGCGTTCGATACATTTCCGCACTGTCGCCTGATAAAAAAAGTAAGAGCCTACGGAATATCAGACCAGATGTGTGGCTGGATTGAAGAGTTTTTAGTAAACGGAACACAGCATGTTGTTATCAATGGAGAGACGTATACAGACGTTAAAGTAACCTCTGGCGTGCCACAGGGGAGTGTTATGGGACCATTGCTTTTCACAATATATATATAAATGACCTAGTAGATAGTGTCGGAAGTTCCATGCTGCTTTTCGCGGATGATGTTGTAGTATACAGAGAAGTTGCAGCGTTAGAAAATTTTAGCGAAATGCAGGAAGATCTGCAGCGGATAGGCACTTGGTGCAGGGAGTGTCAACTGACCCTTAACATAGGCAAATGTAATGTATTGCGAATACATAGAAAGAAGGATCCTTTATTGTATGATTATCTGATAGCGGAACAAACACTGGTAGCAGTTACTTCTGTAAAATATCTGGGAGTATGCGTGCGGAACGATTTGAAGTGCAATGATCATATAAAATTAATTCTTGGTAACGCGGGTACCAGGTTGAGATTCATTGGGAGAGTCCTTAGAAAATGTAGTCCATCAACAAAGGAGGTGGCTTACAAAACACTCGTTCGACCTATACTTGAGCACTGCTCATCAGTGTGGGATCCGTACTAGATCGGGTTGACGGAGGAGATAGAGAAGATCCAAAGAAGAGCGGCGCGTTTCGTCACAGGGTTATTTGGTAACCGTGATAGCGTTACGGAGATGTTTAACAAACTCAAGTGGCGGACTCTGCAAGAGAGGCGCTCTGCATCGCGGTGTAGCTTCCTCGCCAGGTTTCGAGAGGGTGCGTTTCTGGATGAGGCATCGAATATATTGCTTCCCCCTATTTATACCTCCCGAGGAGATCACGAATGTAAAATTAGAGAGATTCGAGCGCGCACGGAGGCTTTCCGGCAGTCGTTCTTCCCGCGAACCATACGCGACTGGACCAGAAAAGGAAGATAATGTCAATGGCACGTAAAGTGCCCTCCGCCACACACCGTTGGGTGGCTTGCGGAGTATAAATGTAGATGTAGAACGTAGGTGTAGAACGCGCAAAACTTCCAAGTGCAGTTAGAAGAAGCAAGAAGACATAAACGCATTATGGAAGCCGCAGGCATCGGAAAAGTACTATGCGCGAAACCGTACAGAAAAGGACTTGGTACATTCATAAATTTGAAAAACGCCCATTAGCAGTCCTCCCGGAACGCACACTCACAAATACTGATCTTCTTAATGTTTTTAGAAAAAAAGTCAACATTCCAAGATTCCGTGGCGCTTTCATGCAGGATACTTAACTGAAGAGTATGTGGAAAACTAGTGATTGTAGTTCTGTGAGTTTAGATGTTGCCTGACGTTCCAGTGCCCAATGGGTGTCATATGTTATGAAAAACGCAAATTCCATCTAAAATTTTGATACATTTGGTGACCCGCAACAGCCAGAAGAAATACGACGATACTTCATTCGCAGAACAAGTGTATTCTATAATTTTCGGCGCTATCAGGACTTTAATACATATGTCTGCTGATATCTATTCATCATGTTTCTCTTGACGTTTACAAAGAAGAAGAAGAAGAAGAAGAATGTATAAGCAAGAGCTTAGAAGATACCTTCATCAGTTGAGGCTCAGATGCAGTGTTGTACACTTTGACTTTAAAAAACAATCATTTGTATTACGTGCAAATTACTTCCCACAAATTGATTTGTGCATTGGTGAATGGAGTATTACATTGATTGGACTGGAGAAGTACAACAGAATCCAAAATATCACCGAGGCTAACAATAAATTACACCGGGATATTAATGAAAACGACATTGTGGAAACAGAACCTGGTGCGTACAGTGCGTGCAGTCTTGGAAAAGGTATTGAGCTACCTGCAAACATCAATACACTTAAATCTGAAATAAGGACTGTGAATGCAACGACTGACTTTAACCAGAAGTTTCATAGGGAGCCGAATGGGTTTCACAAAAGGAGAGGCTTTGAAAGAAGGATCCTAACAAATTTTGCAAGTCAGATCAGACTGTGGACATATTGCCAGTCAGCACAATCCGAGTCGAGTGTAACATTACAACGAACTCCTGTTTCAACGATTTTCTGATTCATACTATTTACGGATTCTTCCCTCAGATGCAAGCGGTATAGTGTTGTTGAGACTTCCACCAATTCAATATACCTTCCACTGCCAGTTCAGACATTGGACTATTTGGAGTTACATATTATGTACCAGAATGATCAAATTTTCGATTTCATTTGTGAGGAAATCATTGTACGATTACATCCTAAGGCAGGATGGGCGTGCTGTATAAAACCAGTGTACCCATTCCGTACCACGTCACTTTGCTGGAAAACCACAAAGTGATAAGTGCGAATTACGAGTTTCTTAAATCAGTTGGCTTGAAACCTCACAATGACGTCCTCACTCCATATAACCAGTCCAGTAGAGTATGATGAGCGAGTTATACATCAGAAATAGTTATCACATAAACCTTACGCTTCAACCACATTTAACAAGAATGATGACATTAGGATTGTCATCCAGCACGAGGGCGCGATGAAGTTTCTGCGCAGGACTTTCATATATTTGGAGGGATCATACAAGAAAACCGACGGCAGCTCTACAGTGGGATCCAGGCTTACACGTAACGCTTTAGCATTCCTGTTTCAAGAGACCCTATGAACTCAATGGACTTGCGATCGACCGTACATACAATGTCAGCATAGCATCAACCCTTAAAAAATATGTATCTGCGTGACCCACGGATTTGAACGGATAAAAAATGCGGGATAGTTCATAGACGATACGGTGGATAGAGCAGTTGCAGATAAAGCATACCTCTAAAAATTCTCATGGGTTACTTTGAGGGCATGAGCCTAATATTCTGAATGCTAAACAGGAACTCATTTTGGTACGAAGTGCGACGGATAATAACTCATACAGTCAAGGAGTTCAAGGGGAGAATATGACCACAATCAGCAAGATAATATTTAATATGCATTACAGCAGTCTATCAGACGAGGAGCATTTGAAGCTTTTTAAAATTCTGAATTCCGCTACATATCTATAACTAATATTCCCCTCATGGGAGGTTTTCGAGTACCCAGTACTACCAGCTGAAAGCAGGCAAACATGGGCTATTAAAACCTCTTCGCAGCTAGAGACGCCTAGATTCATTATACTGCGTTTCAGGCTGATAGAAGAGGGAATACAAAAAAATGGTTCAAATGGCTCTGAGCACTATGGGACTCAACTGCTGTGGTCATTAGTCCCCTAGAACTTAGAACTACTTAAACCTAACTAACCTAAGGACATCACACACATCCATGCCCGAGGCAGGATTCGAACCTGCGACAGTAGCAGTCGCACGGCTCCGGACTGTGCGCCTAGAACCGCGAGACCACCGCGGACGGCGAAGAGGGAATACAGCAAATGATTCCACTTATTAGACAACTGCAAGTTAACCAATGCCATAGTCTACCTGAATAAATGATTCCACTGTATTGGACAACTGCAATTTAACCAATGCCAGGGTCTACCTGAATTCCGAATTGTACCCGTATGAAAATTTGCATCTGCAGTGGGACAAAAATGTATGCAGTCTACCACATGAACTGTGTGCGAAGTTCTGTGCTTCTTACTAAGAAATTGGTGAAGAAGAAGTAGGAGTGTGTCTACTCAGTCATGGAAATTCAAGGAGATACCACCGATCAACGTAATACACTGCTCAAAACAGAACTTAAGTCTGGACCTACAGGTGTACGAATTGAATTTGAATCTTCAACTAATTTCCAGGAATATATGGCAGCCTATTCTCTAGTTCCACATGACCATATGAACAACTACTGCCCGCTCGCCAGTGTTGTACGATGCGCTGTATAAATGAATAGGTGCTGTGTCATACCTAGAGCATTCCACAATGGCATCTCAAGGTGTGAACATCATTGCAGACGCTCAGGGTTTCTGTGATGATGAGAATACACATTTCGTACTTAAAGATGTTGCATTCATAGCTTGCACAGAAGATACCAGAGTAACAGAGACATTCTCAGCAAACATTACATCACCGATGTCTTTCAAGGATGTGAAGTGCGCTAAACCACGGAAGAGTGCAAAGAGGTTAACACATTTCTACCATGGAAATCACTGGGATAATCCTGGCATATTCCATAAAGATATGATGAAGTCACTTCAATTATTTGACTACACCGATGCTATCATTTATACAAAGGGGAAGGAGAAGATCTCATGGATGCATTGGATCTTCAGTTTTTCTGCCATTCACGACCTACAACTCTACAGGTGTCCTGCTCGCCATCGATTCAGAGAAAAAAAGAGATGTGAGGAAACAGTGTTGCTGTGTCTGCTTATGAAAATGTAAAGTTACTTTTACATTGGATGAGAAATAAAATGATATTTTTACCTCGTTATGTGTATATGATTTCTCTTCACCCTGTTCCCGCACTGACTGTGTACAGTTTCACCCAGATATTATGTCTGAGGTTTTCAAGCACAAGAGATATAATTTAAGATATGTTTGCTATACGTCTTTGGAAGCAGACACAGTCACGTGCTTCCTGCTCCCATAACCCAATTTGTGCTGCACGATAGGCGCAATTCAACGCATTCATTCTATGTGATTTGTTACTCTCGGTCTTAAACTTCACCTCCTCCATAGCACTCATCTTCAGAAAAACTAATGTCATTTGTGACCTGTACAGCCTTTGTATATATACATACATAATGCAATAGGGGATAAGTGTTTTGTAAATAACAACAAAGACATATGGTAACGATTACAATATAGTTCTTGAAGTACAATTGGACTCTGATATTCCAATCGAGAGATACTTTCAATGTATATACTATAACAGTAACACTGGTTGAGAATAATTTAAATACTTTTTGTTCCCAGTAGCACTGGATGAGAATTTTTACAATTTATCCAGATATATAGATCTACACTAAAAAGTAATGTGGAGACACTTTTGCAACAACTAAATTCCACAGTCATAGTAGCATAGCTTTTACAGTAATTCTGATGGGCTATGCACACTTGGAATCTAATTTCAACAGCCCCAATAACAAAAGTTTTTACAATAATGATTCTAATGGACTGTGAGCTATTTAGACTCAAATACAATTAAATCTAATCAGACTTGGGTGGCTAGCAGAAGGTGAAAACTTAAAAACTACTCTATTTACAAGATGCACATTGTGCGCAGATATATGTATTTAAAAGGCACATATGCATTACATGTTAATAAATAAATATACTATATTTTTCTATATATGATTTCTTTAATAAATATACTTCCATTTGTGATTTGTTATCTTCTTTTCCAACTTTGCTTTCATACACACATAGTACACTACTCGCCACTAAAATTGCTACACCACGAAGAAGACGTGTTACAGACGCGCAATTTTCAAAGCATTCCCACAAGGTTGGCGCCAGTGGCGATACCTACAACGTGCTGACATGAGGGAAGTTTCCAACAGATTTATCATACACAGACAGTAGCTGACCGGCGTTGCCTGGTGAAACGTTGTTGTGATGCAGATCCCAACGGCCTCGTATCGGTGAAAGACGCACGACACCCCTTAGCTACCCCAGGTGTGTATAAAATTATGTGTAGCTGTGGCATGGTTTATATTGGAACTACTAAAAGGAGTGCTAACACCCGCCTAACGGAACACAAAAGGAAGTGTAGATTGGGACAAATTGACAAATCAACTGGAGCGGAACATGTTTTCAAATAAAATTTAGTGAGACAAACGTGATAGCTAGGACTTCACATTATTATACCCGCATGTATAGAGAAGCTATAGAGATCTACAAGCACGATAATAATTTTAATAAAAAAGAAGAAGGATTAAAACTACACACGATATGGCGGTCGACTTTGTGCCAACGAAGTGACAATCGATTACCTGTAATCCAGAGAGATGGCACTAGCCAGAGATAGTTTTAAAGTCGAAAGCACGTGATGAGTGGTGGCGCCATCTAAGCGCTCTCTATAAGCGGGACCTCCAGCGACTAGCAGCCAGTCGCCGACTCACTTCAGAAGATGTTGCCCGCAGTAGGCACCGAAACGTCAGGAAGGAGAAGAAATTTTATAAATATGGACCACTGCAATTCAGCCCGGAAGTTTTAATTAATGGAGACGCCGGCCGTGAAAGCTTACATGCTATAATCCAGGTTCTGTTTACAGCATCTTGCATCCGAGTCTGGCGACATCGCGGTGAACGCACATTGGAAGCGTGTATTCGTCATCACCATGCTGGCGTATCACCAGGCGTGATGGTATGGGGTGCCATTGGTTACAAGTCTCGGCCACCTCTTGATCTTATTGACGGCACTTTTGAACAGTGGACGTTACATTTCAGATGTGTTACGACCCGTGGCTCTACCCTTCATTCGATCCCTGCTAAACCCTACATTTCAGCAGGATAATCCACGACCGCTTGTTGCAGGTCCTGTACGGGCCTTTCTGAATACAGAAAATGTTTGACTGCTGCCCTGGCCAGTACAACCTCCAGACCTCTCACCAACTGAAAACGTCTGGTCAATGGTGGCGGAGCAAGTGGGTTGTCGCAATACGCCAGTCTCTACTCTTGATGTACTGTGGTATCGTCTTGAAGCTGCATGGGCAGCTGTACCTGTACACGCCATCCAAGCTCTGTTTGACTCAATGCCCAGGCGTATCAAGGCCGTTATTACGGCCAGAGGTGGTTGTTCTGGTTACTGGTTTCTCGGGATCTATGCAACCAAATTGCGTGAAAATGTAATCACATGTTAGTTCTAGTACAATATATTTGTCCAATGAATACCTGTTTAACATCTGCATTTCTTCTTAGTGTAGCAGTTTTAATGTCCAGCAGTGTATAATTTGAGTCTCATTCCAATCAGGTGCCCCATCATAAAATTATAGATGATGATGAGTTCAATCTACCCTCGATACGTAGGTGAAAATACATGTTTAAAGTCGAAGGTAGGGCTAAAACGTCGTCTGAAATAGTTCCGAATGCGTTCTCAGAACAAATATGATGAGCAAATAGATCAGGAGCCCACTGGAAGTGTAGACGATTGCGAAAACATACTTCACCTCTTAGCAACAAATAATCCCGAGCAAATAGGGAGCATCTTGGCCGACACTGGGACTCGTGACAGAATGTTGCAGCGAGACTGGATATCCTAACATCCAAACCCAACAAAATGGATCTGAGCACCACGGAACTTAACTTCTGAGGTCATCAGTGCCCTAGAACTTAGAACTATTTAAACCTAACTAACCTAAGGGTATCACACACATCCATGCCCGAGGCAGGATTCGAACCTGCAGCCGTAGTGATCGCGGGGCTCCAGACTGTAGCGCCTAGAACCGCACGGCCACTCCGGCCAGCAGGCACATTCCCAACAAAAATAAAAGCAAAATACATCTATTTAAAAAGCAGATTAAAATTCGTTTTAGGCCTTCCCAAGAGAGTCTCCACTAATTCCAGTCTCAATATGTTAGCGTGTTAGCGTAGACCAGATGTGGTTTAAACACAAAGAAGTAATATCGACGCCTACTGAGACACGGATACCAAATAAATTAGTAAGAGATGCCCCTTATCCCCCACGATACACTAAAAAAGGTCAGAATTCTGTTGTAGAAACAACGAAAAAAATATGCTAAATTTAAAAGAACTCAAAACCCTCAAGATTGTCAAAGTTTTACAGAAGCTGTAAACGTAGCGCGAGCTTTAATGTGAGTCCTTTAATACTTTCTACAACGAAACTCTGTTTCACAATCCGGTAGGATATCCAAAGAGACTCTGTTTATATATAAAGTACACCAGCGGAAAGACACAGTCAGTACCTTCACCGCGCGATAACAATGGTGATATTACTGATGACAGTGTCAGTAACGCAGAGGTACTAAATACGGTTTTCCGAAATCCCTTCACCAAAGAAGACGAACTTAATATTCAGGGATTCGAAGCAAGAACAACTGCCAATATGAGTAGCTTAGAGGTAGGTATCCTCAGTATGGCAAAGCAGATCAAATCATTTAATAAAGGCAAGGACTCCGGCCTTGACTGTACACCAGTCAAATTCCAGTCAGAATACGAGGGGAGTTTCAAAAATCCGTGCAAAAATAAAATCTACTTATGTGTTTGGAGTAAACCTTTTCTACTTTTCGACATAGTTTCCTTTTAGACTTATACACTTAGTCCGACGCTGTTCTAATTTGTTGATCCTTCATAATAAAAGGAAATGTCCAAGTCTGCAAGATAGCTATTAGTTACTGGAATCACCTCCTCGTTTGAATAAAATCTTTGTCCCGCCAGCCATTTCTGCAAATTGGGGAATAAATAGTAGTCCGAGGGAGTCAAGTCTGGAGACTAGGGACGATGTGAAACGAGTTGGAATCCTATTTTCATTACTTTTGCGACCACAACTGTTGAGGTGTGTGATGGTGCACTGTCGTGATGGAAAATGACATAATTGCTGTCTAATCGCCGGCGTTTTTCTTGCAGCTCGGTTTTCAAAATGTCCAATAACAATGAATAATATTCACCTGTAATAGCTGTACCCTTTTCCAGATAGTCGATGGGGATTATCCCTTGCGAATCCCAAAAGACCGTCGCCATAACCTTTCCGGTCGTAGGAATGGTCTTCGCATTTTTTGGTGCAGACTCTCCCTTATTAATCTATTGTTTAGATTGTTGTTTGGTCTCAGGAGTATAGTAATGTATTCATGTTTCATCCACAGTGACGAAACGACGCTTAAAGTCTTGCGGATTCTTCCTGAACAGCTGCAAACCATGCTTGCAACGCTTCACACGATTCCGTTTTTGGTCAAGCGTGAGCAATCGCTGATTTGCGTACACAGTAACGGAGCCAGATACCGACTCAGATAGGTTCCCATAGGATTTAAATCAGGCAAATTTGGTCGCCTAGACATAAACGTGACTTCGCTATAATGCTCCTGAAACCATTGCAGCGTTATTATCGCTCCAAGTTATGGACCATTATTCTGCTGAAAGATGACATCGTCATAGGGGAATACATCAGTTATGAAGGGACACAAGTGTTTCGGAGCTGTCAGTGTGTCCTCTATTACTACCATAAAGCCAATGCAAGCGCAGGAGAATGTATCCCACAACATACTACTGCTACTACCAGCATGTGTCCGTGGCGGGTTGCACGTTTCAAGCCGCCGTTCACCTCGATGACGGGGTTTGTGGAGACGACCGGCGACCTAGCGTAGCATAAATGTGATTCACTAGACGACCAGACACTTTCCATTGATTACGGTCAAATCCCGATGTATCGTGCCCAATGCAATCATGACTGACGATATTAGTGGGTCGGCGTGTGAACGCGTATGCGTGGTCTGCTGCGGAGCTCCTTGTTCAACAATGTACGATGAAGGGTGCGCCGAAACACTTCTGCGTGTACCAGCATTACGCTCTTTCGGCAGAGATGCCACAGATCATCACATATCCTACATGACAGAGCAGTCATGTCTCTGAACCCCACCATCTGTGAAGATTTGTGAACGTCCAACCATTTAGCGCCTAGTGGTAGTTTCAATCTCCTGTCTGTTTCCGTAGATGCACACGACAGGAGCACGGGAAGACTGGATCAGATTCGACGTTTTTTCGATAGTCGTTCACAGACTCTGCGCAACAATAATCTGCTCTTCTACAAAGTCACTTTTCTCAGTGGATTTCCCCATTTGAAGTCCAAAGCGTCACTAGGTCACAGGTCTGCTGCGATTATCTACCGGATGGAGCAAATGAAAGTGGATTGGAGAACAAAGGAACTCAGCAGAAGAAAGGAAATTCAGTAGTAACCTGGCTATAGGAGATGTGAAAGAAATCATCATTCATCTCTATTTATTTATTTTTATTTATTTATTTATTTAACCTGGTCAGATTAGGGCCATCAGGCCCTCTCTTACATTGGACCAGTGTTCCACACATGCAGCATTTCACACATCAGAGTTACATGGTGACCATAGTTTAAATGAGAAAATTAGCTTACTCTAGTGACAATAGTAAAAAAATGAAATAATAATGACAAACATGAGAAGAATTGGCAATAACAATGAAGGTTTGTGCAGATGTACATAATATCTTGGTGTTTAAAGTATATGTTTACTAGTATAGCGTGTTATGGGGAATGGAGATTTAAGGAGGGGGAAAGAGGGAAGTAATGAGGTGACGTGCATTCATGTACAGAGGAAGGCATTACTGTTGCTTAAGTAGATAGGTCATTAACTGTGATTATTGAGTTTCTCCCGGCGTATTTGATAATCAAAATATCCACGGGTGTACTGCCGGTCTATAGTGTCCAACGGGCACAATATTTCGGCGATCAAACATGTCGCCATCATCAGGTGAACTGACGGACTGAGCTCCTGTGAACGTGCCGGCACGGAGATCCGTACGCTATGGCTGCTCAGGGGGAACTGGGTTCGGTCGCGGCGGCGGCCGATTTAAATACCGTCCGCCCGCGGCGCGCTCCCTCCGCCGTCCGCACCCCGCGCCACGGTAGCGCGGTGAAACAGATTGCGACGGCGTCTGAGATGACGTCGGTGTGATGGCTCTGTCCGCCGTGGTCGTCACAACTATGCGTTTGCTCGATTTACTCTTGATTAACCCAATCGCTGGTTCCCAAGCCTTGCTAAGGTTATAGCCACAGTCACGGTTTATGAGGTCCTCATTGGTGCGAATTTCTATGGCCTCTCTAACAACGCTGTCCCAGTATCTCGACGTCTGTACCAGAATCCTCGTGCGGTCATACTCCATAGCGTAATTTTCCGACAAACAATGTTCAGCGACCGCCGACTTGCTCGGATACATCAGTCGAGTGTGCCTCTGATGTTCACGGCATCGATCCTCGACGGTACGCATCGTCTGACCAATATACGACTTGCCACATTGACACGGAATCTGGTACACGACGGCCTTCCGCAAACCGAGGTCATCTTTGGCGCTCCCCACCAGTGCACGAGTTTTATTCGGAGGACAAAACACAGTTGCGACCCGGTGTTTCTTCAGAATGCGGGCGATTTTCCCCGAGAGTGCGCCTGTGTATGGAATAAATGCAGTGCCTACCTCCTCCCTTGTGACTTCATCCATCTCAACAGGTTGTGCTGCAGTGATTGGGCGGAGAGCACGTTGGATCTGCCACTCTGAGTACCCATTTTTTCGAAATACGGTTCTCAGATGTTCCAACTCCTGGGGTAGACTCTCTGTGTCAGAGATAGTGCGCGCCCTATGTATTAGAGTTTTAAGTACCCCATTCCTCTGTGAAGGGTGGTGGCAGCTGTCGTTCCGAGAATGTTGTTCCAAATTTTGCTAAGGTTATGCATCATATCGATTCTGCAGCAGCTAGGAGAATCAAGAAACGAGCCAGCCTCGCATTGGTACGTGAGAGAGTGCAATTCACCCGCCGGTGCCTTGAGTTTATCTCACAGGAATTACTCAAATTACATTTGCAACTGGCTACTAAGTTCACTTCTTTTTCCTGGGATTGGATTGATGGTGTCACCTGGGTGTCAGCTGATTCCGCCCATAAGAAGGCTACGGGACGTCAAACAGCTAAGGTCTCACGTCTCCTTGACAAACCATCTCTGCAGGTCCCGTGCAAGACTGTCATCAATTTGAGTGGCGTGGTGTTGAGTGACGATGCGGTCTCGGTTTTGCAGAAAGGTCTCAACTTCGCTCCCACCCCCAAGTTCACTCCGGTCGCAGAAATTGTTAGTGCTGTTGAACAGGTTGCAGCTCGACTTCCGCCAGAATCAGCCGAGGAAATACGTCGTGAAACTTGTCGTGCGTTGACGAAATCCAAGGCGATGAAGTCAAATATCAGCAGTAAAGAGAGGGCGGCCATTCGTGATCTGAGGGAACGCTCTGAAATTGTTGTCTTACCGGCTGACAAAGGCAATGCTACAGTTGTTGTCTCCCATAAGGACTACACTGATAAGATGCAGAGCCTGCTAAATGACGATTCCTACCGGAAGATCAGCGTTGACCCTACAAAGAAGGTGGAGAACAAGACGAGGGTTCTTCTCAAGGACGCAGATTTACCGGAGGGTGACGCTAAGAAATTGTTACCCCAAGGTCCGGTACCGCCTAGACTATATGGACTCCCGAAGGTTCACAAAGAGGGGGTACCATTACGCCCCATTGTCAGCAACATCAGGGCACCTACATATTTGTTGGCCAAATACCTGACGGGAATATTAAGTCCTTATGTGGGTAAATGCCCTCATCACATCCGTAATTCCGTGGATTTTGTTAAACGCCTTGATAGCTTCAGGTTGGATGAGTCAGATATCATGGTGAGTTTTGACGTCGTTTCCTTGTTTACGAGGGTACCCCTGCGAGAGTCGCTAGAGTTGATTGGTCAGAGGTTTGACGAGAAAACCACTGAACTTTTTAGGCATGTCTTGACTTCCACGTAATTTCTTTTTAATGGATAATACTACGAACAAACGGAGGGAGTCGCCATGGGTAGCCCACTCTCACCGGTGGTAGCGAATTTGTACATGGAGAACTTCGAGGAGGAAGCCCTGTCGTCATCGGAATGGAAACCTACTTGCTTTTTCCGTTACGTGGACGACACGTTCGTCATCTGGCCACATGGTATGGATAAACTCCTTGACTTCCTTACACATCTAAACTCCATACACCCCAACATTAAATTCACTATGGAGACTGAAACGGAGGGTAAATTACCTTTCCCTGACGTCTTGGTCAGCAGAAGGGCTGACGGCACCCTAGGTCATGGGGTGTATCGAAAGACAACACACACTGATCTGTATTTGCACGCAGACAGCTGCCACCACCCTTCACAGAGGAATGGGGTACTTAAGACTCTAATACATAGGGCGCGCACTATCTCTGACACAGAGAGTCTACCCCAGGAGTTGGAACATCTGAGAACCGTGTTTCGAAAAAATGGGTACTCAGAGTGGCAGATCCAACGTGCTCTGCGCCCAATCACTGCAGCACAACCTGTTGAGATGGATGAAGTCACGAGGGAGGAGGTAGGCACTGCATTTATTTCATACACAGGCGCACTCTCGGGGAAAATCGCCCGCATTCTGAAGAAACACAGGGTCGGAACTGTGTTTTGTCCTCCGAATAAAACTCGTGCACTGGTGGGGAGCGCCAAAGATGACCTCGGTTTGCGGAAGGCCGTCGTGTACCAGATTCCGTGTCAATGTGGCAAGTCGTATATTGGTCAGACGATGCGTACCGTCGAGGATCGATGCCGTGAACATCAGAGGCACACTCGACTGATGTATCCGAGCAAGTCGGCGGTCGCTGAACATTGTTTGTCGGAAAATTACGCTATGGAGTATGACCGCACGAGGATTCTGGTACAGACGTCGAGATACTGGGACAGCGTTGTTAGAGAGGCCATAGAAATTCGCACCAATGAGGACCTCATAAACCGTGACTGTGGCTATAACCTTAGCAAGGCTTGGGAACCAGCGATTGGGTTAATCAAGAGTAAATCGAGCAAACGCATAGTTGTGACGACCACGGCGGACAGAGCCATCACACCGACGTCATCTCAGACGCCGTCGCAATCTGTTTCACCGCGCTACCGTGGCGCGGGGTGCGGACGGCGGAGGGAGCGCGCCGCGGGCGGACGGTATTTAAATCGGCCGCCGCCGCGACCGAACCCAGTTCCCCCTGAGCAGCCATAGCGTACGGATCTCCGTGCCGGCACGTTCACAGGAGCTCAGTCCGTCAGTTCACCTGATGATGGCGACATGTTTGATCGCCGAAATATTGTGCCCGTTGGACACTATAGACCGGCAGTACACCCGTGGATATTTTGAGGTCAGTAACTGTTTTTTGAAGCTGGACATGTTTTTAAGTTCTCTAACATAACGAGGGAGGTTATTCCAGAGTCGGGTTCCCGCTACTGTAAAGGACTTGGAGAAGGTGACTGAGCGATGCAGTGGAACGGAGAGGATTTTATTATAATGAGAACGTGTGTTTCTGGCGTGTTGTTCCGACATGAGCGTTAGGGACGAGGAGAGATGTGAGGGACAGTGTACATTTATAGGGCAGTAGATGAGACAGAGTGTATGGAAATCTCTGCGTTTGTCTGCACGCAGCCAGGACAATTTTCATATGCTGGTAAAATGTGATCAAAAAGTCGAACGTCACAGATATATCGGACGCAGGCATTCATGACCAGTTCTAGACGTCGGGAATTTTCCTGAGAGAGGCCTTGTAGGATAATATCGCTGTAGTCAATGATTGAGTGTATAAGCGTTTGTACTAATTTCTTTTTCAGATCGAAAGGGAAGAGTTTTTTTATATTTTTGTAGGACATGAGGGGATGCTGATGCTTTTTTGCACACTGCAGTTACGTGCTCTGTCCAATTTACATTTTCATCTATTATTACTCCCAAACTCTTTGCTGAGGGAGAGAAGTTAATATTTGTTCCATTTAGGATTAGAGGTGGTACGGATTCCCGATGTTTTCGGCTAATGAGCTTAGAGTGACCAACAAGTGCCGCTTGGGGTTTATATGGGTTTAGTTTTAGACCCATGTCCTGTGCCCATTTTGACAGTGCATCGAGGTCAGTATTGAAATTTTCGATAGCTTTCTTGAGATTGCTTGGTTTCGCAATTAGATACAACTGAAGGTCATCAGCATACATATGGTATTTGCAATAGGTCAGAACCGATGACACATCACCGACATACAGAGAGAAGAGCATAGGACCTAATACTGAGCCTTGGGGAACGCCTGACACTACCTGCCGCCATTGTGATTTTATATTCCCAGATAGGACGCGTTGCTGACAAGACGTCATGTATGAGCGAAACCATTGCACTGCACTTGGTGAGAAATTTAGACCGCTAAATTTGGCCAGTAAGATGTCGAAGTAGACAGTATCAAATGCTTTGCTGAAATCTAAGAAGCAAATGATAGTCGCTTCTTGTCTGTCCATGGCAAGTTTCAGGTCATCTGTCACCTTTATGAGAGCAGATGTTGTGCTTCGATGTTGACGGAAACCTGATTGGTATTCGTCTAGTAGGTTGTTAGTAGTAAGGTAGGTGGTGAGCTGGTCATGAACTATATATTCTAAGGCCTTTGATAGTGCAGGAAGAAGGCAGATGGGGCGGTAGTCAGAGGGTGCTGTGGCGATGTCCTTTTTAGCCAGTGGCTTAATTTGTCCCAGTTTCCAGGACTCAGGGAAAACACTTGCGATTAATGAATCTTTGAAAATGTCTGTTATAGAGGGCACTAGTTAGTCAATAATAAGTTTTACCATCTGGATAGTGATACCATCATGTCCAGTAGATGCTGATCTAATCCGCATTATGGCTTTCTTGACAGTACTGCAAGTGACGTGCTGTTGATATAATTTTTCTTTGTTACAGTCGTTCGACCCCATGAAGTAATCAATGATTCTCTGTTTTTTTTTTTTTTTGCGGTTCAAGTTGGTTGTAGGTAATGTGAAGAATCGGTTTAGTTATTCAGCTGGGACAATGTGATTTTCTGCAAGTTTTATTTTGCCTAAACCGAGACTACGAAGATTTTTCCACAGGATAGCTGGTCTACATCTATTGTCAGCTAATGTATGGGCATGTCTGAGCTTAGCGTTTCTCACCGCTTGACTGACTTTGTTTCGTTTCTGCTTGTATACAGCATGATTTTCAGGTGTAGGGTGTATCTTGTATGCTCGATGTGCAGAGAGTCATGAGCTGTTTTAGTTCATCAGTCAGCCAGGGTGCAGGTTGCCTTTTTACTTTTCTGGTCTTTATTGGGGCATATTTGTCATATAGTTGAGTAATTTTGTTAGAGAAATCTTGGAGTTTGTCGTTTATGTCCATGAGGGGAGTAGAGGTCATCCCCCAGACTATTTCTTGTGCCTCATTTTCGAGTTCAGGAAAATTTATGCGTTTGAGGTCTCGGTATCTAGACAGTTTTTGGGTCCTCATCAGCAAATTGCTGAAGGCGCATAGAAGCTGGACTGCTGGAACTGCTGCAGTCTCATCTGAAAGGTTTTGCTGCAGTTCTTGAAGACCTTGAGGGTTGTTGTCATACACCTTTTACTTGAGGGCTCCCCACACAAAGTAATCGCACACTGACAGATCAGGTAACCAGTGTGTAGCTAGGACCGCGACCAGACTGATCGTTGCTAACAAGTCTGTCAGCCTTGAAGATTGCGTAAATTTGCTCCAAGGTTCGTCTGGCTGTAGTGACTGTTCCTTCATCCTGTTAAAAGTAACTGTAGGTCTTTTCCATTTCCGTTAATGCTGTCTCAAATGGTTTCAAAATGTATCCACTCATACGGGCCAGATTTATTCGCCCCACCCTGTACTTTCGTTACAGCGTCATGTACCCGCAACGCCTCCATGTGGCATCCGTAACATTAGGCTTATCAATATATCACTTCAATTAATGAATCACGTAGCACAAAAAAATTACATTTCTGTAAAATGACTGATAATTGGTGTAATATGTCGTACGTAACCTGACAGTTTCACAGTAGCGCCATGGCCTACAAATATATTTGAAAATAAAGAAATCCATCTGACTGTACAAACACTAAAAAAAAAAAAACGTAATACGTGCTAATGTTCAAATAATTACACAGCACATATCTCAAGCATTAAACGAGGATGAAATGAGACTATTTTGTAAAACTAGTCTCGTAGCTCATACTTCAACATGTATCACTATAAGGAATCGGTTTAATCAGTGAAATGGAGTTGAAAGGACAGAACCACAAAAAAAGTTTATGCATTTGATTGAACAACTGACATTACAGCGTTCATTAGTAGTAGAGTACAATGCTTTCCCACATCAAAAAGTCCTTGTGCAGACATGAAAAGACTGAAAGACGATGGTGACTGCTCACTTACTTGTTCTTCTCGAGAATCCCGTCTGATACTGGCTTTCTGTCTTCTTGTTAGTACTCGAGAAAGTCCAGACACCCTTCGAAAGCAAGTATCTCTATACGATGTTACTTAAATAGCACGAAACACTTAATACAGCACAAGAAGCCTTTCAGAATGAGTTCACTCATCGCGAGTAAGTATCACATTGGTGCTAGGCAACTGCTCGTCACGTGTCGCAAGATGTTTGATTGTTGAGAGCGTCGTCCGGCACCGATGATAAAAAGTGACAGTCGCTTTGACTGTATGACAGTTTTTTACCGATCATACGTAAGGTTCAATTTATCTGCCTTCGTGGTGATTCTTGAGAATATTATTAAGAGGAGATTGCCAGACCATTAAATAGAAATTTATCACTTCAAGCACTAAACAGACTACTATTGATTGTAAACTTCCGCTAAAATGTATGTCGTTTTCTGCAACATAATGAAATGAATATCATATACAGCCAGAAGAAACTACGTGTGTCAGGAATTACTCGCAGATGCATGAAGGATTCAGTAATAAGTTCGTAACTCCGATGTCACATCAGGTTACCCTCGATTAGGAAACCGGGTGCATTCAGCGAGTGTTATTTATAAATGATAGAGTGCAGCAATCAGTCGACCTTCCTTTTTTCAGGTTTTACTTCGCAAATTCAGGTTTCGGCTAGTGTCTAACTGTTACCAATGCACTATTTTTTAATGTCGATGCATGTTAGCTCCCTGTTGTTCGGGTCGCGCGGGGTAGCCCTGTGGTCTAAGGCGTCTTGTCATGGTCCAGGCGTCTCCCCCCGTCGGAGGTTCGAGTCCTTCCTAGGGCATGGGTATGCGTGTTGTCCATAGCGAAAGTTAGTTTAAGTTGGATTAAGTAGTGTGTAACCTTAGGGACCGATGACCTAAGCAGTTTGGTTCCACAAGATCTTACCACAAATTATACCTGTTATTCGGGCGTCAGTCACAGTTCTTTGAATATTACTGTATCAGTACGGTAGTATTCAAAGAACTGTGACTGACGCCCGAACAACAGGGAAATAACATGCATCGAGATTAAAAAATAGTGTATTGATAATGTCTAGGCAGTAGTCGAAATCTGGATTTGCGTAACAAAACCGCAAAAAAAAGTGGGGACTCCTGATTGCTGCGCTCTGTCATTTACAAATCGGATGGCACATATTATAAATAATTTTCACTGGGGAAGACCGCTCTTTTAGAGACCTTCTTAAAAGCTACATCACAACAACGATAGAAACGAGACCTGTAGCCTTACACATACTTTACGATAGTTACAGGTCTCTTTTTCCTGGTATATGCTACCATGTTCAAAATATCCGAGCAAATCAAATATAATCTGCTAGATTTTTAAACAGAACTACGTAGTGTAAATTAGTTTCTTATCTCTTTCTGGTACATTTGTTTGATAATACGAAATAGTCACTGCAAGAGATCACTAGATATATTTCTCTGTACGGAAAACAGTTCCGAGCAAAATTAATATTACGGCAACCACTCCCGAGAAGAGTTAATATTTCGATTATGCAAATATCAAGACACAAGTTATTAGAAATGACACTGCCTTTGAAGACTCTAAACTAAAGTTTATTATTATAAATGAAAATTCAGAAAGCAAGCTTAGGCTTTAAAGTAGCTGATGAATTTTTTTTGCAGGACTGGGGTACAGGTTTCCTATCCATCAACTATTGTCCCTGTTAACTAACCACGTAAGATACTAGACATGGTTTCATTCATACATAATCTTGAAATAGCGTGGTGTACACTTTTGTGTCTTAAGGGGGGTCGAACCTAGAACTTAATCGATTGATAACTACGCACAATCAGATGTTGGAAGTCGAAATTTTTCACCATACCGAGATGAGTGAACCTGAAATGACGGGAAGAGAAAGTTTTGTCTTACCGGGATATGAATCCAGCATTTATTCCCGTTTGTTTTTCATCTACGAATAGGCGTTAACTGTTGGTTTATTTCACTAGTAGTGATATGTGCTTGTGTTTGAACTTACTAATTTACGAAACGTTTTATGCTGAGTAGGAGGCGAAGTGCACACAAAATTACTGCTGACTACACAGGAGGAGACGTTAACAATCGAATTTTTCTTCATCAGTTGCTAGAATTAAGAGTAAAACTGAAACGATACAATGAAAGTTCTCCATCTGACTGGGAGTCGAAACCGACACTTGATCATTGTTGTAGACAACGCTTGAAGAAAATGTTAAAAATGATAATTCTGGGGGTGTTCAATAAATAATATAGCACATTTTTTCTGAAAGCAGATTGTTTTTATTCCCACTCTTTTGACTACAGAATTGTAGTGTCGTGGAGTAGATAAAAGTTGGAAACATGGAATATTGTCAAAGTTTTTTTGCCTATGCCGAGAGCCAGAGGCAGTAGTTTAGCCGAGAGGTAGGAGGATTGCACATATATCGGAATGTGTCGTCACACAGGGGCAGTGACCTAGTTACACACAACAGGCGAGAGAGAATTGCTTAGCACGTGGGTTTGTGTTAGACGGAGACTTTCGTAGAGTGCAAGACAGAGGTATAGCGTCAGCTGTACTGCGTTTCACAACTTCGCGTAAGTCTGCCGTAACAACACGTAACTCTGTCGCAAGAACATCTAAAGGGCGAGTACGACAGATGAATCAGCAGTATAAGTGGAACGAATGCGTTCATTACAAACGAGCATGACGTCAGGACGTCGCTGTGCTTCCTTTACATACGCCAGCTTTGATAGCAACAAGGAACTCTCAGTTAGACTTGCAGTTAGATGTGTACTGGGTCGCTGCATATCGCTCAACTCGGTGATCGACATGTTAATCTTTATTAAGGAGATATTGCAGTAAGGGCGGCCCATCCAGCAGCGGACTTGAGGGGACAGTACCAGCTCTGGTCCTCTCTGCTGCCGTTGTCAATCATCAACCCAGGATTATCAGACATCGTGGCAGACTCGCCTGCCGCCAATGCTGACCACATCAGTGAGCCGTCGTCGAGATCGTGCGGGAGCTAGGCCCTGTGCATCCGCCGTCACAACCGGGTGAGCCGACGACGCTGGGGGACTGCAGCCCTTTCCGCCCGCCCACCGTGGACGAGCCACCAGGAGGCGAAGGGAAGAAGACGGGGTGGGATAGAGTACACTCCGCACTACGAGAACGCCTTTCATGCCGACAGCGAGGGGGCTCTGACCCGGAGCCTCCTACGTGCAGCAGCTTGCTGTCTGCAGCCGAGCCAGCCGCCAGCCGGACGCCGCCAGCCACGCGCGGCCGAAGTTACGGAGTAAGGACTTCTTCCACTGCGTCACAGCACGCGGTGCTGCGCTAGCAAGACTGTGCGGCCCGGAGCTGGTGTCATCGCTACGAGTCAGCGAAGACTCGGGGAAGGTCGTTGACATCACCAAGCCACATTATACTCGGCAGGAATAAAGATGGCGTTACGGACGCTTCTACAGCCATTTCCTACCATCCTGACATCTGGAGAGGTCACAGCTCGGCCATCCAGTCCACCGTAGGCGCCCGGGACCACCGGGGCGCCTACAGAATCCTATTTTTCACTCTAATCTCCGTTCAAAGCGATGGCCTCACACCGCCTTACTGGGAGGCCCTGTAGGCCCACACCATTCCTCTCTACTAGTCGACGTCGGACCCAACATCTTGCTGCATCAGTAGGCTCCGCATCAACAATGTGCTGCCTCCCGCACTGATGGTCCTCAGTTTCTCTTTGTTGTCTTCTGTTAAACGGCGAGGAACATTGTGAGCACACACCTTTAAGTACCCCCACTGTTGAACGAGTGTGTCAGGACTACTAACTGCGGCATCCAGTTGAGCAGCAAAGTGTCTGACTGTGATCTGTCGAGGCCCTTGAAAGAGTGTGTCCGCACGTTTCAACGTTGCAGGATTCTCACTTGCCTGTGCCTGGCTGGCACTCGAGAACTCAGAGACGTTTGAGTGACATTGTAGCGCTGATGACAGAAGACTCGCCCAACGACTCACCGAGCTTCTGTTGATTGCTAGGCCTCTGTAGACATTCTGCTGCCTCGTCGTGCGGCTGCACGGTTAGAGGCGCCATGTCACTAATCGTGTGGCCCCTTCCGCTGGAGGTTCAAGTCCTCCCTCGGGCATGGGTGTGAGTGTTGTCCTTAGCGTTATTAGATTAGGTAGTGTGTAGGTCTAGGGACCGATGACGTCAGCAGTTTAGTCCCTTAGGAATCCACACACATTTGAATATTTCTTGAACATTTTGTAAGCGCCTATGAATATCTGCGGTGGTCTGGTCTTTCCACAAAAAGAAACTCAATGACAGCTCTCTGTTTGGAGATCTTCTCCGTTACAGACGCCATTTTGATGTCTATGTACAGCGCCCCACCGTGCATCGGAATTTTATGAAACTGTGGGGACTGAAGCTGAAATATTCCAAGATACCCCACAAAAAATTTCCCCTTTTTCTCAAGCACAGCTGGCGGAGAGAGGAAACGTGTTGCCTTATTTATTGAAAGTCCCTCGTACTTTTTATCTGTACTTTGGTGCTTACGATGCAGCTCGAAATGACATGATGAAAAAGTTACTTACCACGCAATAGGCCAATTTAACAAGATGGAAATCGTTACTTCAAACCAAAGTTTCTTCATGGCCCAAATAAACTTGATGATGGAATAAACTTAATTTGGCTTGAATAACAATATCCTCTTAAAATAATAACAATAATCAATGAAAGCAATTTAAATACGGCATAACACTTTACAGTACATAGCTTTTTGGCCTTCAGTAAATGTGGCAGTATTCACTTACGGCACCACAAAATATTCGCTAATTTATAAGCTGTGATAGACATCAAGTAGGTAGACAACTACGAACGCTTTGTCTAAGTGATCAATGCACCAACTACACCGCCTTCTTCGTATAGAACTTCACGATTTATCGAGGCCTTGTTGTATATGAAGGCAATCAGGTCATTGATTTTGTCATCCGACTATTTTTGGGAGGTGGGGAAGACGAACATCACGACCCGAGAATCGTATTGGCAGCAACAGGTCCCGTACATCTCCTGTAATGACGCGTGACATCGGTGCCTACAGCGATTCCAAACGTTTTCTGACATTTTCCAACTGCTGTACCACTGATTCCAGAAGTGTATCTTAGCTGACAGTGATTACTTTGAAGGAAAGTAAAGGAACTTTTTGTGGCTCTCGTTTCCTTTATTTTCTGAGACCATTCACCGAACTTCTTAGATACACCATGCATGAAGAATTTATTCATGAAAGGGAATATAATAATATGCAATACACATGAGTGAACCACTGGTTAAATAACAATATCCACAGTGAATCAACGTTACAACTGTGACAGGATTTTAAATTACATTTAGTTTTTTCTCAATCCCAAGTTCTGTGTATACTGCTGTTTAGTTTAAGGCACAATATTTACTTTAACACGCCCTAGGTGCAATACCCAATATTCCCTTGGATCAGCCCCAAGTGTAGTAACGACAACAAGCCATTAACCAACGCTCACTACTCACGGACTATTGGCTTCACATAAGGCACTATTGCACTTAACACTGTCTCATAATGTGTCAGCTTCAACACCAGAGCACGAGGATACCAATATTAGCTTCAGAAACCCATTGATAGTGCTCATTTGTACCTGTTGAAGCCATTCGTCGCACTCTTGCAATGCTGTGTGTGTAATCGGACCAAAACAACAACTGATCCAACAGGTTGTTAGCCCACAAGCCAGGGCCACCCTCACTGACCGTGTCCATCAGGGATCAATATACACACCAATTAGGTGAGCTTCTTACACTTGGCTCCCTGCACAACTGGAGTGTCTCCAGCAACACCCATCACTGACCGTACATATCTAAGCACAGGCGAACTTCCAGCCTCAACTGCAGTGTGGCATGCCGGTTGGCAGTCGCTACGTGGTGAAGCTGCGCAGCATAGTAGCAAACGTTTTCGGGTGATGCCATATTGGCCGTGTTGATAATGATGAGCACAACACAACAATCAGTTCCCGGGCGGAGAAATCCCCGACCCAGCCAGGAATTGGACCCGGGCCAAATGCGTGGCAGGTCAGACGCGCTGACCACTCAGCTAAGGGGGCAGACTGTGCGTCCCATTCCGGCTGTCAGACGCCGCCGGCCCTGGGCACACGACGACCGGGAGTCGCCACCTGGTGAAGTTGTGCAGCCGAGTGGCAGTCCTTTTCAGGTAACGACATATTGGGCGTGTCGATGATGATGGCCCTGGGCACGTACTCCGCACTTGCTGCTGGGAGGTGTGTCGTTCTACTTGACTCCCGCTGACTGCCCGCCGCTGACTGCGCCTCTCACCAGCACAGCCACCGCGGCGCTACCATCGCACACACATCTCACATCGGGCACACTCTGATGGCACCAGTACCTCGTAGCCGAGAACAAGATCGTTGGCGCCGGCGAATACACCGATGCGTTTGAAATGGTGCAAGGTAACGGTGCTAGAATCATTTCAACAGACCACTTAACTGCACGTGTTAGTGGCTCAAGATTTTGTCATAATGGAGGATGCATGTGATGGGCTCATGATTTTCTCATACCAGTGGATGCACCCGCTGGATGGAAATTCTGACATCCTACATGTAGACTACCACCTATTCAGTATCTTCATTTCTCTGTTCGACCACATTAGCATCCACCAGCTGCCTCATCTACCCAACGTCGACTGCTAGCTTTATTCTCTTAATCAAATGGTTCAAATGGCTCTGAACACTATGGGACTGAACATCTGATGTCATGAGTCACCTAGAACTTAGAACTACTTAAACCTAACCAACCTAAGGACATCACACACATACAAGTCCGAGGCAGGATTCGAACCTGTTTTCGTAGTGGTCTCGCGGTTCCAGACTGAAGCGCTTAGAACCACTCGGCCACAGCGGCCAGCGATTTTCTAATCACTGAAACAAAGTGGCATAACGGCCATCTGCATGAAGTGGCAGCACTGTAGGAAACCTAATATTCTACAGAAAGTGCTGTCTTCCACTCGTACTGTTTTGTTGTTTTATCTGCTCGTGGCCCAGTAGTACATGTCGCACAATGTAAACGCGAAGGCGACTTTCAGACCACTCACTGTTTCATTTTTTTAAACTGGATTTCGCATCTCCCATGGAAGTTACAAGATAATTTACTTCATTTCTAACCCTCTAATAACAGCAAACATTCAAAAAAAATTCCTGCATGAGAGTTTGTAGCTGATGGGTGCTATTGGCCACCGGCTATCCCGATGCCAGCCGGCCATCGTCTGCCCACGTGATCGCCACACTTTCCGCGCTTAAAAGCAGCAGCTGAAACTCGGAGCAGTTGTGCCGTGTATGGGGCATGTGCCGTCAAGGGAATCAGTTCAGAAAATGGTTTTCCTCTTTTCAGGTAGAGTGGTTTTGGTGGAAATTACTCGTTATTCGGCAAGAAGAGGGATTTTAATGAAGACTGTCTTTAGGGTTAACGGTTTGGAGCACTCGGTATACCCGATATCTGCTAAATGAGATCATTGCTCTAATTTAATCCTAATGCAAAATTTCCATTCAATGGGCAAGGTTTGGAAGTGGGACGAAATGGTACTACACGTTATACATACTACATATTCAAAGAAACAAAGAATTATGCCATCCGTTGGATTGGAATTCAGTTTTGTCTTTTCTGTTAAGTTATGTGAACAATTCGCACAAAAGAGTCAAACATTTTGGTCTTCCGATTGCAAGAAGATAATTTTAAGTGTAAATTACCGTTTCCCATCAATGCAGCCTCGTTAAAAGTATGGGTGGGACCTCTTTTGCTGTAGTTAGTGCAGCTGTAACTGTGGTTTCTAAATATGCAGAAGTGCTGGTATACTCATGCGAGTTTTTCTTCCTTCAACAGTTCAGCTGAAATCAACCAAAACGAAATTTTAAGAGCGTCGCTGCTTTCGTGCTACATTTGTTGTAGAATACACAGACGCCATTTGATAATTATCAGCTCTGCTACAATGTCGCAACTTCCAAAATTAATACCATATTTGTATTATTAATTCGCCCATATGAGCTTCTCTGCAGTTCAAGGTGTTCCTGGAGGTATGGGACCATTGGATGTTCGCTACGCAGAATACTAAATTACAGTGTGAGGTCGTTGGGCACAATGGGACACAGCACGTGGTGATTAACTTCTATAAAGTGTTAATATCACAAGACTAACATTTGAGATCCATAGGCAGTGGGTGAGCTTTGTTCGTGGTTCACAAGTACCCATGCCCCATGAGCAAGTGAGGAATCGCATCAGAAGTTTTCGACTACCGAAGACGAGTTTTGAGAACCTGTGTAGAATCGCATCTACCGGTATTGGTAGCTCACTGGTATTTATGGTTTTCAAAATGGGCTAGGTGGACACACGGTCCCGTCGGATTAGCCGAGGGTTCTAAAGCGCTGCAGTCATGGGCTTTGCGGCTGGTCCCGGAGGAGGTTCGAGTCCTACCTCGGGCATGGGAGTGTGTGTGTTTGTCTTTAGGATAATTTAGGTTACGTAGTGTGTAACCTTAGGGACTGATGACCTTAGCAGTTAAGTCCCATAAGATTTCACACACGTTTGAACATTAGAAGAAGATGGAGATGTTAATCGAAGGCAACCTTGTCGAGAAAATAGCTTACGGTGGGAGTTATTAGGTCCAATAAACGGACTTGGGGAATATGGAGTCTGTTCCATAAGAACTGGCGTGATTAATAGCCTGTGACTTGTGGCCTTTTTCCCCTTCTCTCTCTTTGACTGGATTCCTCAAACTATGTCTTTGTTGAGCTTTCCTATGAAACTGCAGAATATTAGCTGCGGATTATGTGGAGATTGACAGCGGCGAATGTTTTTGGTTGAGATGTACTAATTTGGAACTTAAATGAAGGCAGTCCGAACTCTTCAGATATGACGCTGGCACAGAATTAAGGATTTATTTACCCTCGTCTCGCGGGTCAAGGCGAGGTCGATGAGCTTTATCTAAACTGATTCTTCAATACCAAAGCGAAGACAGTTGATATGTGTCCCCCAATAAATTCTCCCAGTAGTGGTATAATGACGTCACGAACTTAGATGCTAAGCTGTGTCGTACCGGGACTGCGATGACGACAGCAACGATTAGCTGTCGCTTCCCAAAACGACGTCGAGTTTTGAAAGTGAATGTCTAAAACGAGTCGAAGGAATCTACAGTGGCATGCATTTGACGTTGGTTCGGACGTGCAGAGGCGAATTCAACACGTGGATGGTTTTTAAAGCAATGAATTCGGTTTGATCCCAAAATATTTAATTTATTTCGTCAGCTAAGTATCATCTACGACTTGTCCTTATCAATTTTCGACTGCTTAGCGAATTTTTCAAGTTATTCCACTGTGATGTCAAGAGCCACATGTTCGGCCTCCAAGTCTGCCTGTCGTTCTGGGTTTTGCTCAGTTTATGTGATCCTCCAAACTCTTTAACTAAGCAAGATCGATAGACAAGTTTATATGTCCAGGAGCTACCTTGAAAGCGTTATGAAGCCTTTCCAGGAGTCCCCGAGCCTAAATGAAATTACAATAAGATTCGAGGGCAGGAGATTGTTGTAACCATTAAACCTTGAAAATGCACATAAGAACTGTTTGATGGCCTAGAGGGATCGTTTGTGTGAATAAACCAGGAAAAAATCTATGAACGAAATGGGTAGATGTGAGGAACTGCATCAAAATATCTTCACACTCTCGCGGATATTAAACTCTTCCTGTCCGTTTATTTCGGTCAGTCTTAAGCGTTCTGAAAATGGGGAAGCCCATCCGTCATACACTTCTCGCTTTTATCGTCAAAGTATCACCAGCAGTCACCTTGTAATTTTTACGAGTGGACCGTATCTTTCGTTCCTTCAGTTTGTATAGACTGAATGGCAGGATGACATATTCGACAAATTACTGACAGTGTTTTTGTTTTCTTTGTTTGGCGTTCTGATCGCAATTGCTACTCCTTTCACGTTACACCGATTGGCATCAACCGTGCATTACACTCTTTCGTTTGTTTCATTTTCTTTACACATTTCTAGTGCAAATTTTTGACCACTGTGGAAGATTTCCTAGAATTTTTTTTTGAAATTATGTTGTATTTGCAGTATATGAAATTTTTTGCTGTAATTCCCGTTACTTCATCAGTGCTTCTTGTCAGTTCATTGTTATTACTATGTGGTAGAGGTGACGCCAATTAAAGCATTTTTAAGGAAGACTTCTTTCGCGTGTATAATATTTAAAAAATCTTTAATCTATGATTTGGCTGTAGTAAGGTAATTCCGCGCAAAGTATGTAACTAAGCAAGTATTTTACGTTTTGGATTATCTCCGTTATCAATCACTTTCTCAATAAAAGTGTTCTGTAAGTAGCACTGTCTCACTAAGTATGTGCTAACATCACAGCTTTGTTCAGCAGGAGAAGCATTGGCTCTTGTTATCCAATTCACTGGAGACCTAAACACTCTGTCTTCTCTTACAGAGCTACAAGCTTCCAGATCAAAAATCAGTTAGAGACTTTACTTCTCTGTTATAAGTCTTCTCACAATCTCGATTGAGTACACCGCAGATCTGAAGCTGAAAAATTTAAGAGAGTTTGGGATTGTACCCATTTTAAAACTTACATATGCCTGCTTACGCCAGCATAATTTCATGTATTTTTCCATCATGTATATGTTTCAACTCGGCGATTCTTCTTTTAAACGGTAATACTGAATAAAATCCACTACGATTCGCAAATGAATATGGTTTTGCACTTACGCCCCTCTTTAGTTGACTGTAGTTTCAGCTTCATGTTTCCACATTTAATGTTGGAGTTCACTATTGAGCCTACAAGAAAAGTTATGTAATAAAGATAAAGACACTAGTAGAACCATTCAAAATGAGAACGTGTTGATAGCCGAATGTATTTACATTAGATGGAGTATCCACACCGTAAATGCTCATTTGTCATTGAAGTAGGTATTTGAACCAAATCATAATTTGCACATATGTTACCAAAGCTATCATTGGTACCATCATATTCCGATTTTCAAGGGAAATAGTCAATGTCACCGCAAATGAGATATTTGCATCTTTTACGTCACAGTACCCCATAGCTCTATATGGGCCAGACAAGATGGAACTTCGTTGTAGTTATCGGTAACACATGAATGCTTTTCAGCTGAGAAACTTTGATAAATCCATCTTTACAGCACATTTGAAAGAACGTCGTAGTAGTGGAGCAGGATCAGTATAAGGGTCACAATCAAGATCACTGATAAGTCTTTCAGAAATGTCAGTTACCCAGCGACAGCCGTCCAAGATACAAGCAGCAACAGGGAAGTAACAGATTTTGTGACATTTTACAAGGTCCTAACCAGGAGCGTATTGTACAGTTTCATCTGTGTGCTTTAGCAGTTTATTTATTGGGTTTCTGCGCATTAATTTAATATTTAATAGATACAGTTCTCGGGTTTAGGCTTGCGGCGGAAACTCAACCGATTTTGTGAGCTATTACAATTTAGTCTCAACTGAGTAATTGCATCTACTCCTCTAAGTGTGTCAGTTGTCCTTGTTTGTCCGTGTAGTGTAGTTTTCTGTAGTACGGCTGGCGACTGTGATTGCTCTGTACGGATGCGAGCTGAGCTGGCGACCTTTGCTCTCAGCTCCAAGATGTAATGGCTTTGGTTAGTCTGACAAACAGGTTCCAGATGCTGTCTGTGGCTGACACTGTCGCTCAGTCAGATGCAGTCAGGTGTCTTGTCTCAGCCTGCAAGATCTATCACAGAGGGTGTGGGATTATTGGTAGTTGGGGCTCCAACGTTAGGAACGTTATAGGGCCTCTTAGGGACATGGCTGCCAAGGATGGGAAGAAAGTCAATGAGAACTCTGTATGCATACCAGGCGGATTCATTCCAAATGTGGAGCGGCTCCTTCCGGATGCCACGAAGAGCACAGGGTGCAGCCAACTGCACGTGAGGGCTCGCGTCGGTACAGATAATACGTGTTGCCTTGGATCGGAAGAGATTTTCTCTGCTTTTGAGCAGCTAACAGGAGTGATAAATGTTACCAGTCTTACTTGTGAGGTAAAAGTAGAGCTCACCATTTGCAGCACAGTCGACAGGACAGATTATGGATCTCTGGTACAAAGCCGAGTGGAGGTTCTGAATCAGATGCTCAGGATGTGTAGGCTGCAGATTCCTCAACTTGCGCCATAGGGTGGTTGGGTTTCGCGTTCCGCTGAATAGGTCAGCCGCCCACTACACGCAGGAGGTGGCTACATGGCTGTCAAGGGCTGTGTGGAGTGGACTGGATGGCTTTTTTTTAATGTTAGATGGCCGCAGGGAAACACGAAAAGGGCTTCAGTCTCAAAGGGTGCAGGTCGAACACAGGAAGAACATAGGTACAGGAACCGTCAGTACCAGACGTTCAAGCGTTAATAGAAAGCACTGACGGTAAAATAGTGACAGGCGTTGAAAGCTGGCTAAACCGGAAATAAGTTCAGCCGAAATTTTTGAGAAGGACCTAAAGATGTTCCGAAAGCATACACTAAACACAGTTGGCGGTGGCATGTTTGTTGCTGTTAGAAGTAATTTATCTTATAGCGAAACTGAAGTAGATATTTCCTTTGGGTCAGTATGGGCAGAAGTCAATCTTGGGATCCGGAAGAAAGTAGTAATTGAAGTATTTTCAGTCCTCCTAACTAGGACGTTACAATTGCTGGAAGGTTCAAAGAAAACATAACTTCAATTTCAAAGACTTACCCGACTCATACAATTATAGTTGGTAGTGACTTACCCTCTATATGTTTAAACAGAGAGGTACGGATGAAACATCATCCGAAATTGTGCTAACGCGTTCTCTGAAAATTATTTCGAGCAGTTAGTTCAGGAGCCCACGAAAATATTAAACGGTTGTGAAAAAACACTTGACCTCTTAGCAACAAATAATCCTGAACTAATAACGAGCATCTAAACAATACAGGAATTAGTAAAGACAGAGTTGTCGTAGCGAGACTGAAAAATGTAACCCCCAGATACTCAAGAAATAAACAAAAAAAGCCTATTCGAAAAAGCAGACAAAAATTCACTTCACGTCATCCTGCAGGCTAGATGAAGCTGGAATTCAAAGAAATAGTGTCGGCAGCAATTGAGAGATGTATACGAAATAAACTAACAAACGACGGAGCTGATCCCCCCTTGGTACATAAAACGGATCAGAATACTGTTGCAGAAACATCGAAAACAGAATGCCACATTTAAAATGACGCAAATTTTCCAAGATTTGCGATGTTTTACACAAGCTTTTAATTTAACGTAGACTTTAATGCGAGATGCTTACAATAGTTTGCACAAAGAAAACTTGTCTGGAAACGTGGCAGAAAATCCACAGAGATTCTCGTCGTACGTAAGGTATGCTAGCGGCAAGCCACAATCAATGCCCTCCCTGCGTGATAGCATTGGAAATACTATCGATAACAATGCTGCGAAAGCAGAGTTACTAAATACAGCCTTCCGAAATTCCTTCAACGAAGTAATTTCTCAGAATTCGAATCATGAATAGCTGCGAACATGAGTAACTTAGAAGTACATGTCCTTGGAGTAATGAAGCAACTTAAATCACTTAACAAAAGCAGGTATTCTGGCCCAGTCTGTATTTACAATTAGGTTCCTTTCAGAGTGTGTTGATGTATTAGCTCCATACTTAACAATCATATACAACCGTTCTCTCGACGGTAGATCGGTACCCAAAGACTGGAAAGTTGCACGGGTCACACCAAATTCAAGAAAGATAATAGGAGTACTCCACTAAATTACAGGCCCATATCATTAACGTCGATATGCAGCGGGATTTTGGAATGTATCTTGTGCTCAAACGTTCTGAATTACCTCGAAGAGAACTATATATTGACACTCAGTCAACACGGATTTAGAAAACATCGTTCTTGTGGAACACTACTGTCTCTTTGCACATATGAAGTGTTGATTCCGTATTTTTAGATTCCCAGAAGGCTTTTGACACTGTACCACACAAGCGGCTTGTAGTGAAATTACGTGCTTATAGCATATTGTCTCAGTTACGTGACTGGATTTGAGATTTTCTGTCAGTGAGATCACAGTTTGTAGTAACTGAAGGAAAGTCATCGAGTAAAACAGAAGTGATTCCTGGCGTTCCCCAAGGTATTGTTATGGATCTTCTGTTGACCCTTATCTATATAAACGATTTAGGAGAAAGTCTGAGCAGCCGTCTTAGGTTGTTTTCTGTCGTTTATCGCCTAGTAAAGACATCAGAAGAGTAAAAAAAAATTGCAATACGATTTAGAGAGGTTGCCTGTATGGGAGAAAATTGGCAATTGATCCTAAATAGTGAAAAGTTTGAGGTCACCCACATAAGTGCTAAAAGGAATCCGTTAAACTTGGGTTACACGATAAATCAGTTACATCTGAAGGCCATAAATTCAACTAAATACCTAGGAATAACAATTACGAACAACTGAAATTGGAAAGAACACAAAAAAAATGTTGTGAGGAAGGAAAACCAAATACTGAGTTTTATTGACACAACACTTCGAAAATGCAATAGATCTACTAAAGATACTGCCTATACTACGCTTGGAGTACTGCTGCGCAGTCTGGGATCCTTACCAGATAGGATTTACAGAGTACATCGAGAAAATTCTAAGAAGAGCAGCACTTTTTGTATTATCGCGAAATAGGGGTCATAGTGTCACTGACACGAGATAAAATTTGGGGTGGACGTCATAAAACAAAGGCGTTTCTCGTTGGGGCTGAATCGTCTCACTAAATTTCAGTCACCAAATTTCTCCTCCGAGTACGAAATGTTTTGTTGATACGAACCTACATAGGGAGTCACGATCATCACATACACTCCTGGAAATGGAAAAAAGAAACATTGACAGCGGTGTGTCAGACCCACCATACTTGCTCCGGACACTGCGAGAGGGCTGTACAAGCAATGATCACACGCACGGCACAGCGGACACACCAGGAACCGCGGTGTTCGCCGTCGAATGGCGCTAGCTGCGCAGCATTTGTGCACCGCCGCCGTCAGTGTCAGCCAGTTTGCCGTGGCATACGGAGCTCCATCGCAGTCTTTAACACTGGTAGCATGCCGCGACATCGTGGACGTGAACCGTATGTGCAGTTGACGGACTTTGAGCGAGGGCGTATAGTGGGCATGCGGGAGGCCGGGTCGACGTACCGCCGAATTGCTCAACACGTGGGGCGTGAGGTCTCCACAGTACATCGATGTTGTCGCCAGTGGTCGGCGGAAGGTGCACGTGCCCGTCGACCTGGGACCGGACCGCAGCGACGCACGGATACACGCCAAGACCGTAGGATCCTACGCAGTGCCGTAGGGGACTGCACCGCCACTTCCCAGAAAATTAGGGACACTGTTGCTCCTGGGGTATCGGCGAGGACCATTCGCAACCGTCTCCATGAAGCTGGGCTACGGTGTCGCACACCGTTAGGACGTCTTCCGCTCACGCCCCAACATCGTGCAGCCCGCCTCCAGTGGTGTCGCGACAGGCGTGAATGGAGGGACGAATGGAGACGTGTCGTCTTCAGCGATGAGAGTCGCTTCTGCCTTGGTGCCAATGATGGTCGTATGCGTGTTTGGCGCCGTGCAGGTGAGCGCCACAATCAGGACTGCATACGACAGAGGCGCACAGGGCCAACACCCGGCATCATGGTGTGGGGAGCGATCTCCTACACTGGCCGTACACCTCTGGTGATCGTCGAGGGGACACTGAATAGTGCACGGTACATCCAAACCGTCATTGAACCCATCGTTCTACCATTCCTACACCGGCAAGGGAACTTGCTGTTCCAACAGGACAATGCACGTCCGCATGTATCCCGTGCCACCCAACGTGCTCTAGAAGGTGTAAGTCAACTACCCTGGCCAGCAAGATCTCCGGATCTGTCCCCCATTGAGCATGTTTGGGACTGGATGAAGCGTCGTCTCACGCGGTCTGCACGTCCAGCACGAATGCTGGTCCAACTGAGGCGCCAGGTGGAAATGGCATGGCAAGCCGTTCCACAGGACTACACCCAGCATCTCTACGATCGTCTCCATGGGAGAATAGCAGCCTGCATTGCTGCGAAAGGTGGATATACACTGTACTAGTGCCGACATTGTGCATGCTCTGTTGCCTGTGTCTGTGTGCCTGTGGTTCTGTCAGTGTGATCATGTGACGTATCTGACCCCAGGAATGTGTCAATAAAGTTTCCCCTTCCTGGGACAATGAATTCACGGTGTTCTTATTTTAATTTCCAGGAGTGTAAAATAAGGGATACTAGAGCTCGCACGGGAAGATATAGGTGTTCGTTTTTCCCGCGCGTTGTTCGAGATTGGAACAATAGAGAATTACCACAGAGTATCCAAGTGGATATGGTTGGCTTCCTACCTTCTGTCTGGGGAAGCCCAGCGTTTTGGACAACTGATTGGTGTCAATTTAAGATTACCAAACAACAGTAACAATTCAAGAACCAAACTCATGCTCACACCCTACCTCTGACACATGATGAAGTTATGCACCCACTTCTTGGGTTCGAGGGCAGATAAAAATCTAGGAAAATGTCGCACTCTTGAGGCCAATAGGAATCAGTTTCATCGTTCTCTCACCTTTCCCTTTCTACTTAATATAAATTCAACAGAATGGGCTTCATCATTTTGGGCCTGTACATCACAGTCTGAGGATTATGAAATGCCAACATTCTCCGGCCACAATAAGAAGAAAAGTAAGTGATTCTTCATCATCTCACTATATATTAAAAATTAATATTCCTTGTGTCTCTACTTACGTTTTTGATACAACTCGTTTCCAGCTATACAGTAGGTCCTTGATGCAGTTCTAGCAAAAATGCCAGACCAGGATACAAAGGTTATCAGCTTACTATTGTCTGTGCACCTCAGGAACAGTAGCCAACCGGCAATTTTCCTGATCTATCGGCTCTGCCAGTCAAGTATTCTGTTCCAACACAGCAGCAGCCATTGGAGCTTCCTCTACTTGCTGAGACACAGTTAAGCAGTTCCAGAATACTGCTATTAGCCAACACCTACAGTTTCACTGCTAGCAGATCTAAATGTGTGAATGTAGGCCTGTCACTTGGTAGTGACTTTGACGCATTAATTTCAGCAGAGATCGTCCAACGTCTTGGTACTAGAGTACAGTATACATGGTACGATTTGGACTACTTATGCATGAACTACAATGGAAAGCAGTTGATAACTGAGTACAATCCATCTCATACACCAACTGAAGTCCACATGTTTGAAGGGTGAGTATCCATTGTAAGCAATGTTGGAAATAACTTAAGGAGACATACACATCTACATCAAAACTCGGTTGTCATCAGTATGAGTAAAATATACCTCACCGATCGCCACAGATACATTGTGTCACTGGAATCCATATCTCAGAGCTCCATACTCCGACTTTATAGACTATTTACGCAATCATAGCGTAAATATGAGGCATTTAGAGAAATGTTTAAGTGCCTATGTTCATTCAGTGCCAAAGTCTACAACCGTTGACCCCATGTATATAAAATTGATCGTATGAGAATGTATGGACAGAACACCCATGTATGTAATTGTTTGTATAGGGCTGAATACAATTCATGTTAAATTTAAGTAATATAGAAACCAGTTATTTGCAAAATATTGTAGATGAGAATGCTTTCAATGTATATAAATAAATAATAATATTGCCATCTAAAATTTTTTCTTATTTTCCTCCATGCAGTCGTTAAAATTTTATATATAGCCACAAGTTACTGGAGAGAAACAATAGCAATGCTACCAAAGAGCATGTTAATTTGTATGGGTCAGGCACTCCAGTGCTGCTCCCACTGCTGCTTCCAGCTTTCATCATTGCCACAGTTGGCCCTGCGACCACCACCATCACCACCACTGCTGCTGCTGTCATCCTTTACCTCACCCTTCAACTGTACTTAGGTCAACAGAAAATGGGGGAGACAATGACCACAAGAAGCTGACACACCCCAGATAGCTGCTGGAAGAGGTAAGAGTACTGCACCTGAGGAATTATAAGATGTGCCAGCCACCCACACACATTTTACATAAAACTCGTGCCGCTTCCACGCTTCATTCCTTCTGCAGCAGTCAGTATTCAGATGTGAGTTAAGGGTTAGTAGTAACCAAGTTCTAGTTGTTTAGTGGTTATGGTGTAAGATGCATAAACAGATAATAATCGAACCAACTTGCTAAGTCACAATAGCTACACAAACAAAATATTTTTTTAAAGAAAGAAAGATACAATTTTTTACTTGGCAACCTTCACAGTGCTGTTTAATAGAAAGTTAAAGATTATATACTTTTTAAGTTGCATACGCTACTGCTGATATTATAGTCACAGGCATTCATACATCGTTCACTCACTCCTGGTAGACTCCTGAAAGGGTAAACATATCTAAGCACTTAGCAAACCTCCCCCACTGCAAGACAGCAATCATATGTGGATATTCCTCCCAATGTGAAATTAAAACTGTTTAGTATGGGTTACATTCGAAATACCAGTGGGAGCAATCACATCATTGTAGGAATGATGTTGGATCATGAGTGCCATCTGTTGGTAGTTTTCAGAAATGCATGATATAGTTATACCAATGTCATAGTTATACCAATGTAATATTATACTGGATCAGAGGATTCCCCTATGCAAAACATCAATGCATACTGCTGCCTTGTTACACAGATATGCCCACTCTCCCTCAGTGATACTGGGTGATCATGTGATTTCCACAGTAGACTTCCCACGATCAGTTCAACTGTATAACTAGAGGAAGTACACCCATTTACATGAGAATATGTTAAAAACTGTGTAATGTGTAGCAGCTGTGTGATCCAATATGCTCTAGACTGTACATGAGCTGTCAACTGTACGTCTTCCAATCCCATGAGAGAACAGGGAACAATCTGTTAGAGTAAGAGTGCAAAACTCCCATCCACCAGAAGAAACCTTCACTCATCATTGCAATTCATGTTGTGCATCAACATATATACAGTTGTATCAAATAATTGTCAGATTTAGGCATAGAACTAAGTTTGTATTTGAGTTTTTTCATAAATGTGCTATATGTAACAAGTTATAAATAAAAGACCACTAAAACTACCTCTCTGTTCTACAAAATCCTCTGATTGCTAATTTAACTGCTTAATTCTCACCATGACAATGTAGTTGAAACATTCCCATCACAACCACTTCATAGTGACCAACTGGTCATGCTAAAATATCAAAAAATTAAAGGAAGAATGGATCACAACTTCCTGACAACAAGCATGCTATAATTATTCGACCATAATTGTTGACAAATCCTAAGGAAATGCCGTTTGAGCATGAATAGATATCGTCATACATATTCTAGGATTCCAGAGCACTTGTTAATGGGTAATGCAAACCTCATTATCACGTTCAAACAAGACTGTATTAATTTAAAACATATTTAGCAAGTGCATGTAGGGACTGACAGGACATTTAATGAATTTATTACGATATGTGATTGCTGGAAGCACGTGGAGTATTCCTTTCAGTTCACCGATAAAGCAATAAAATTGAATAACATGCGATAAAGACAAAAATTCCAGGATTTTCTATGTATGCCTCCATTGCTAGGTTGCGTCAGAGTATGGGCAAGAGGGGAAACATGTTGTAACGGACCACAGACATCACAGTAACATGTATTATAAACGTCTCAGAGTTAGGCCAAATGTAAGCACATGTAAACAGCTGTAACACGAGTACAATACACTCTCACAACCTAGACAGAACAACTCCTGTAGACTACTGTTTATATCGACACTGCACAAATGCATCCCAGCACGCTGTTGACCCTGGTATGACTGGGGCGCCAATGCAACAACGGTGCTCATATTCACAACCACACGTTCATGATGTTTTCCTACTGTGCAGTATTTCATACCTGGGATATCGGGTAGTCGTCTGTAGTAGGACAAGTAATGCATTGCCGTGGATGAGATCACAAGAGCACCTCCTACGAACACATATTCACATGTCATATGTCAGAATGTATCCTTCGCAGGACTCACGGTCATAAAATATTTATGTCTTGTTTTGCACACTATCATTCTCTGACATATTGGATAGTTTTTCAACACCTCATACAAAAATATTTTAACAGAGTATGAGCGCATTAAGGAACGAGGCAGCTAACGTTGATGTTCACGCAGACGGTATGTGCAACGTCACGAAATACAGCACCGTCGGCACATGGGACGAGCTAGTTAACATAATTTTGTGGAGCTGCCAGCTTTATTTGCTTTATATGCTAGTTGTGTTGTTCTATCCGTGGTGCACATAAATAAAAACTTCAACATCTGTCAACGTGTATGAAGACAAAAAGGGGAGATATACGTCTGGGTCAGTGAGGACATCACTTTATAAAAGCTCACTAAATCGAAAAAACTCACCTGACTTATACTTTTCGTAACATTAAGGACAGATGTAGGGCAAAAAGCATTCTTGAACTTAAACATACAAAATCCCAAAAATATTACAAGTAAAATAGTAAATCTTGAGGCTATTATGTACAATATAATGCTTGATATTCTGTGCATTTGAATTTTTAATAACCATTGTTTCTTTAATATATCTTTTCTCGTATACTAATCAAGCAATAAAGCTGGAATTTCACAGTTTCCAGCTGTACAAGAGGCTAATGAAAAGCGTGGCACAGATTTTTGTTTAAAGTAACAGTTGCTTTTATATTAATATTTCTGTTTTGTGTTACCAGGAACTTCTCTACTTTCCTTAAATTTGAAAGGACAACTTTTCTAGGAGAAACGGTAACGGAAAAGTCCTCCACAGTGTTATTCAGTTAGTAATTCTTGAGAACTGTGCCATATTTCAGGACGGTAGCTTGAATAGTTCCTGAGAAAAGGTACATTATAGCTCAAAATAGTGAGTTTACAGCAATTCGCATTAAAAGTTTTATTTTAATTTTTGTCAATATTTCTCTACTTCTAGTGACTAATGCCGTCCATATCGATAATCTTTTTTCTCTTTCTCGTCTTCTTAGTGTAACCTCCTGCCTTCTGTGCATAGCCAACTTTCGCATTTTTTGCTTCTGCTGCCTGAGCTATGACCAGTCGCGCTTCATCGATGCCTGTCTTCAGTGTGAATGCACCTGGATATAAGCCTAGACCCTACGGGTACTTAATCCTACCTGCATTTCCATTACTGAACACTAGACAGATATTACATGCAGCCATCATCACAACAATTGAGGACACAAATAGAGTTTTTGGACAATGCGTACATATGCGGTGATTGTAGCTCTCATTTGTATTCTGTGTTTTCCCGTATACAGGTTTTTTCAGCAGTTCAGGATTGGCTAAGTACCTGAAAAATTATTTGATAACATCTAAAACAACAAGAGTCAAACCATGTTTGTAGTTGTATGGTTTTTCACTTGCATCAGCATGAAGATATTTGAACCACCATATGTCACAAAGGGAGGGTTGAATACTATCATCTGTGGAAAGTTCGCGAAAGAAAATTGTCCACGTGTCTTGCTGCATTGTTTTCACACCATGTAAGTTACCCCTGAGAGCTTTTGCATAATAGATTTGTAAACTGTGAATTTCTTTGTCTGTCAGTCTCCTAACACCTCTAAGTGGCTTTCCATCTTTTAATTTCTTGCCTTTCATCACTTTCTTCAGTCTGAGAAGTCTACCTCTCATTCACATTTGAAAATGCCCTACAACTTCCAGTTTTTCAATATTAGTTTTTGAGACGTAAGGATTGCTCTAGAAAACAGTCTTAAAAGCACTGGAATCTCCATCACCTAGATATTTCACAACCCTAACACCACATCGTTTATTGACCTTTGGAATATCAGTTTCATCCCAGCTGCTTTCGTCCCACCGCTTGATCCCTGGTAACGCTTGCTGCCCCCTTTTTAGTGTTCCCGCTGCCACCTTTCTTCCTCACTACCATCACTGTTGTTTCTTGTGTTACACTGAAAGCAGTAATTGCTCATTACTTGGAAGTCTAAGATCTTTGTTGTATGCACACTAATGACAACTGATACAATATGAAGTGATGTGTGGTCCCTCTTCACCCAGTTTCCATCACAAGAGACAAACAAATCTGTCTTTACTACACAGTGTCCTTCCTCTTCATTATGAATATCTCCAGCTTACTCAATAGCTGCTTTCATGTCCTCCTTGCGCTAAACGTCAAGAGCACTGAGGGGCGTTCTGTTGTAATCACTGAATCTAGTCACTGGTGCAGGCATTTTCATCAAGCCACAAAACAAATTTGTGTCTTCTCTGCCCACGCAACTAAGCATCTCATGTAGTAACACAATCTTGTGTTCGCCTCATATATCTTCCGAAGGAGGGCAGAAGTCTTGAACTGAACATCATGTGTACAAACATTCCACAAAATATGCGTTTTACTTACAATGCAAATTCTGTTACTGTCAAAATACAGTCTAAGATCCATTAACCCACAATTACTACACGCCCATGAAACGTTAATCGTATGGGAAAGTGTTCCTATGTCAGTTAACTTAAGTTCACTGGAAAACTCGCCTTTAGTACTGTACACAGCATTATCAATCCCTTTCACTAATTTTCTTCTTAGGTGAACTCAGCGACTTTGTCGAATATTGTTCTTCACACCAAGGAGCAACATCTATAACACTGTTATTTAAGTTCCCTGTACCTTCTACACGTGAAATTCGAGATTTCCTCAGCTATTTGAATATGCGTCAATTGTTACGGCCCATTTAGAGCAAAACAGGTTGATATGCGCAAATCTTAAAACTGTAAAATGGTTGTAGCACTTATTATTCAAATGATCACCTTGTAAACAAAGAATCAAACAAATAATCGTTCTCACAGTCTTCTAGACTCATCTGAAGTTCGTTTTGATTGTGTGAGCGAAAAATTAATGCCCAAAAATATTTTAGCGTGACCAAGCTGTGGATCACAGCACAAAAAGAGGGGACGTGGCAGGTGCAAACGCCCAGAGAAACTTTTTTAAAACATATTTCTAGCCGGAATTCTGTTATGAAAGTCTGTTATGTTATACTTAAAGAATCCATCTAATAAATTATGCAATGAAAAAAATCGATATTTTTCGTAATTTTACCCAATGTCTGCCCTAAAGTGCTACAGAAATTATTTCTCTTCGTTTCGTAAGGAAGTCCTACAACCTTTAGGAAAACTTGAAGGTGAAGAAAAAAAAGTAGTTATAAAACAGGACTCGAGGCTTATATCAATCTAACCTTTTTATTGTAACATGATGTCGCTACACACTACGCTAGGTTGTAGTTCCTTTACTAAGAGACTTTGGATTTTATCTTACCGTCTTCTGTAGACTTTAATCGCCAATATTTTATTATTTTACTTTCAATTATAACAAATCATAACAAGAACGACATGTTTACCTGAATCGTTAATGTGTCGTTGACTTAAAACGACTCACTGTGGTAAGACACTAATTACAACGCTATAGTAACTAAGTACGAAAATCCTTTAACCACCGATATGACATTACTGTAGTTTTATTACAAAAAATCGTGCCAATAATGATTCGTCCTCGAGGCATTCAATGCGAGCGCATATTCATGGGGTGTAAGGCAGTAACATAAAACCCACCGAATATGGGCATCTACTTAATAAGGAAGTAAGATATGGCGTGTTGCTTTCTGTGGCCCTCAAGCTTTCTGCTTGCGACAGGTAGCGTTCTTGCTTCCCATTGGTTCTGCTTTACGTGCCACGCCACTGAAATATCGCAGAATGTATTTTATGTTTCACGTGACGAAATGGCCCTTCAGCGTGAAATAGCAGCTGAGTCAACGTGATATGCGGCCCATGTAACGAATTTATGACGTCACACTAGTCGACTTGTCCACCATACCTCGTGAACTCTCGGTTCCGTGCAGGGCCCACGGGAAATCAATATTTAATTGAAAAGGTACCCCTTAAAGGTCACAATTTTGTCGGGTGCCATAAAGAACTTGCAAGCCTTCAAACAAGTAGTCACATATTATTAAATTCGTCTACAATAGTTACTCGCTCCTCGCCGGAGTCGGCTGCTGGAAGCCCTGCAGTGACGTACGCATCACGGCGTGTCTTTCTCGGGGGCCTCCAATAGCAGGAAGTGACGTCACAAAACTCGTAGAGCGCCATATCAACATTGGTTAACATGTACCAGGTGCCTACGTCTTTAAAGTCAAGACGTAGCAGGTGGCGTGCTGTCCTGGAGACGGTGCGGAGTGCATAGAAAGTTATCACGAAGATCTTCTGGTCGGTTGCTCACTTTCATGGAACTGGCTTAAGAAGCTAGCGCGTCGGCCTAAGTAGCTGCCTCACAGAAGGATACATGCGGGGCTATTTTCGGGACACCGACCCTCCGAAAGTAGGAAAAAGTATGGTACCAAGCGACCTGTTCCGTCGGTGTTCACGCCGCATGGCGGCCTGCCCGGAACTCTGTTGTCGCCACCTGCTGAGCTGGCCGCGTATATCCGTAGGTCAGAGTTCCCGCGGCGTCGGTTCCATACGGGCAGAGCACGCGGCAACCCAAGCGACTTATGACTTGTGCGGGCTGCCGCCGGCGCCTGATGGCTAGGGCAGCATGGCACTGTGCGGACTGCGTTGCGTGTGCGGACTTTGAGCGCACTCCAGGGGCGCAAATTTTGGCCAAGCTTGATTAAGACAAATGGCATATTCTAAAACCATCAGGAACACTTTAAACCATCATTATTTTTATTCATTATTATTATTATTATTTGATTTTATAATTTGTGCAGACGCTCGTAGAGGCTTGGGAGCATCGATATGGAACGAAATGATTTCATTAACCTTTAGCTCATACGTCCTATCTTGCACTTTAAGTCAAGTATGACATGCTGTCAAGGCGTGAAACGGATAAAAGCAGGCCAGCCTCTAAAATTTAGGAGTAAAATGATACTCACTGAAAATGACACAATGATGAGTTGAAACATTATGAGCCCTTGCTTGGTAGCATTTTGGTTGATATTCTTACAATACAATACAGCAGCGATTCTGAGTGGCCTAGATCTGACAAGTGTTTGAAGAGGTGTGTAGTAATATGTCTCTACGCACAAGTCTCGCAATTCCTGCAAAGTTACGGGCTGGAGGTTTGTGGGTGCGGAGTTGGTCACTGATAGAGCCCCACACGCCGGCCGCGGTGGTCGAGCAGTTCTAGGTGCTACAGTCTGGAACTGCGAGACCGCTACGGTTGCAGGTTCGAATCCTACCTCGGGCATGGATTTTGTGTGATGTCATTAGGTTAGTTAGGTTTAAGTAGTTCTAAGTTCTAGGGGACTGATGACCTCAGCAGTTAAGTCCCACAGCGCTCAGAGCCATTTGAGCTATTTTTGAGTCCCACGCGTGTTCCATCGTGTTCAGATCTGCCGGGCTCGGTGGCCAAGACATCAACATGGTGTTGCTGTCATGCTCTCGAAATCTCTGTAGAACGGTTATCGCCGCGTTACAAGGACACTCATCCTACAGGAAGGTATCATTGCCGTCAGAGAAGACATCATGCGTGAAGGTATCCAAGTACCGCAATAATGTTTACGTAGCCTACATCTGACATGGAGCCTTAGATTACTACCACAGGCCCCATGGAGGACCAGGTGTATGTCCCTTATCCCTTTAGGAGCGTAAGAAAACTAAAGGGCTAATGATTCGAAGTTATGCATCTCTCCTTTAACTGGGAGATTTATAAACAAAGTAATTATTTCAAACATTTTTGCTTGTACTTCTAAAAAATGCTGGTAGATATTTGTCCCTATGTACCTCAATAGACAATTGTAGAAGACATTGCACATTATAGATCGAATAACTACAAAGTCCATGTATATGTTGCCTATTTGATGTGAAATTCTGTAAAACAGTTTCTGCTTGAAGTAAAGCATACTTTAACACCATACTACTCACAAGTATTGTAAGAGCGACTTTCCAGATGTTTTGATGCACAATGAGCGTATATTTTCATTACATTCGATTTCATCATTCAGTGCTCTGGCTCTTTGGATTATAACGCGTTTGTAACCTTCTACAGATTTTTACAGCTGTCGATAAATTCCTTTGTCGACTTCAACAATTGCTGCTTAGAGTTCTGGCAATGTATTGTCTGAAGTATAGAGATGATGATGTCGATTTCAATCGTGTGTCTGCTGCCAATTTTAAATGTATTATATACGCATTGCTCACACCAATGTGAAGAAGACGAAAGAAAATCCTCATATAATACTTAACTTTTGCCTTTCTGTCACTCTCATAAATCACTTTCTCCTGATCCTTGAGGTCCATCTCTCTTATCGACTTGGGGGAATTTCTTATCAAGAAGGGCACTAAACACTAATCTCCTCAGAAATCCAGAATGACATCTCTTCACAGACGTACACAGTATTGGGAAAATAAAATTAGTCAGCCGATGAATCAGCTTGTTCTTCACGCATTTAAGGATTGTGAGTCTATTGCTGCGAAGACTGTCTGTATCACCCTTTTTCGTTTGCTTGTCTGGAGGGAAAGACTTTTCTATGTTTTTGGAGTTGCTGCGTTCTATTCCACATGGCCTGGTATTTTCTCAAGCAAGATAATACTGCAAAGCTGGAGAGTTAAAAAAAAAATATCTAAGTAAATTTCACATCCCATTTCGGTTGGGGTTGATTTGCTAGAAGAGACCAAACAGCGAGTTCACCGGTCTCATCAGATTAGGAAAGGAAGTCGGCCGCGCCCTTTCAGAGGAACCATCCCACCATTTGCCTGAAACGATTTAGGGAAATCACGGACAACCTAAATCAGGATGGGGATTGAACCATCGTCCTCCCGAATGCGAGTTCAGTGTGCTAACCACAGCACTACCTCACTCGGTCCCATTCCGGATATAGACTTCGTCAGTTGTAGAGCTACTGTCTCACTGAGTCCTACTTCAGGATCTGCGTTTTTCCTGACAGTGTATAAGTCAAACAGACAACCAGTTTCTGTATCACACCTGCACCAGATTTTGAAACCCCATTTGAATGACTTATTTTTATGTATCGTCGCTTAATATCGTGACATTTGAATCTGATCATACTCTCATCCACACACGGAACCCTAGTTGCACTAAGAGAATCCTGAAAGGTTTTGTTCAAATGGTCAATAACAGTTCTCACTTTGTATACACAAAAGTTATTTATTGATTGATCTGTGTTGTTAGAAAACTGTACTTTCGAATGTCTTCAAATCGATGTAGTATCATAATCTGAGATATGTCAGAAACACTTAAATCAGGCTCAGTTGCCCAGTAGCTTCCAAATGTAGGTAAAATATAGGGCACCATTACCAGGTTCTTACTAAGAAATGCCTTCATTTCATCTTCATTTGTGCTCAAGCTTGTTTTGCATACCGTGTAGTTTCAAGTATTAGTGTATCATACAACAAGAATTTTAGGTACATTATCGAAGAAATATTGTGAAACGGCTTTGTTATCTAACCGTTTTCACCGATACTAAACAAAATGAGTTCTTAAATTTAATGTCTCACATTAGCACTGAACTGTCCTGGCTGATAACTTCAGGTCGACCTATGGTCGAAGTATAAATGAGCCGCCTCGTTCGAGTTTGATTTCAGTTAGTGCCACGGCTTACTCACCCGAAGGTGTCGGTCAGCGGGACAGCCGAAATATTGTGTGAAGATGACGATACGTTCCGGCTGGAGACCCGACATGAATATCGCAAATTACTAGGATGGGAAAGTCTACGGAGTCACCTTGCTGATCTTTCGCGTTCTTTCAACCACTTTCCTTAGATACGACAGTGGTACGGCGTTTTCGACTTTCTAGTTCCAAGGCTTTAACAATTTGCTCCTTGTCAATTGCGTTAAAGTCAGTGGATTTCCCTATTTGTGGTCTGTATTGTCGTTAGAATGAATACCACCAATTCGTCACTGCACCGCTTATAAACTGAGGCGACAAAACTCATGGGATACCGATATACGCATGTACAGATGGCGATAATATCGCATACACAAGGTATGAAAGGGCGATGGGTTGGCAGATCTGTTATTTGTACTCAGGTAATTCATGTGAAAAGGTTTTTGAAGTGACTATGGCCTTATGAAGGGAATTAACAGACACCGGTCGCCGAATGGTAGACGTTCAATTTCGGAAATCGTTAAGGAATTCAGTATTCAATCGATTTCGTAAATTCAGAGAACACAAAATAGTTCGGAATAAATATGTGCTTGCATGTATTAGCTGAGCTCTGGGGAAAAAGATTTGCTTATTAAACAAGAGCACGACGAGAATGATTTAACTGAAAGGCACCGAGCGAGGCTCAAAATGGTTCAAATGGCTCTAAGCACTATGGGACTTAACATCTGCGGTCATGTCCCCTAGACTTAGAACCACTTAAACGTAACTAACCTAAAGACATCACACACATCCATGCGCGAGGCAAGATTCGAACCTGCGACCGTTGCAACAGAGCGGTTCCGGACTGAAGCGCCTAGAACCGCTCGGCCACATCGGTCGGCCCGAGCGAGGTGGCGCAGTGGTTAGCACACTTGACTCGAGTTCGGGAGAACGACGGTTCAATCCCGCGTCCGGCCATCCTGATTTAGGTTTTCCGTGATTTCCCTAAATCGCTCCAGGCAAATGCCGGAATGGTTCCTTTCAAAGGGCACGGTCGACTACCTTCCCTAATCCGATGAGACCGATGACCTCGCAGATTGGTCTCTTCCGCCAACCAACCCAACCCAACCCCCAACTGAAGGGCATGCCGTTGGGTGGTAACCAAAAATAGACAGGTTTCAAAAAGGAAAGCCCCACTAAATATCTAAGAAAACCAATAGATAGAAAGAGATTTCCAGATAGTAAGCACAGGGAACCTTACTGCATGGATATTCCTCGCCATTACATTACAAAGCGTGCCACAAGACTCCACGTTTTACATCATTCTCTCAAGACAAAGCCACGCCCATGGAATTCCGTAAAACACTTATATTTAATGCAAGAAAAAATACGAATAACAAAAACGAGTGAAAACTGCTCTTTATCTCTCTGAAAAACTGTTCTAACTGAGTCGCAAATACAAATAGAAGTAATTTAAAGGAATTTTTTGCCCATGATGGCAGAGCAATACTCGAAGAGCACATCTGTGACCTACCAGGTCCCAACGAGTTCCTTGTTCGGAGCGTGTGTTTTCTCCTTCCAAGTGCAAGGGGGAGGAGTCGTTGTACGTGCTCCCAGAGAAACGAGACATTGGGTCTATCTCAAGCTGTTTAAATGTTATCTTGGCAGACAAATATACGACTCTACAAAGACCTCTGAATCCGTTGGGATGAACGTCCAGTTACACACAGTCACATACACCCAGGGAAAATAATGGCGAATAAAGCGGACTGCAGAAAAGGAAAGAAATAAATAAAAAAAACTCATATTCTGTTTTACCAGAGATCATGTGATTCAAGTCGCACAGAAAGTCAGAAAAGAGAAAAAATTGGGCAAGTGCGAGTAGGAATTGCGCACTGGCGACTTCATGCAAGCTTAGTTGTTTGTATATAGTTCATCCATCCTGAGAATCGCGTACCTCAACAATTTTTACCTGTATTCGATATACATTCTGTCAATATATAGGTTCCAGGGATTCCAAGGCTGTATCAGAATCTCTACAGCAGTGCCACAGACACTGCCTGAACATACAAAACGAAGTGAGCAGGGACTTCAGCTTGTATGTAGATACAGAAGATTTAATAAAATATTTTTTATTTTCTTACTAAAACATAAGCATGACAAACATTTTATGTTTACATATAGCTATATTCGTCATTTATGCTTTTGACCGACGATGAATCCAATCTCTCTTCTATTGGCAAAAAGATATTCTTACGTGATGTAATTACAATTTAGCAATTTCCAGATTTTTTTAATTTACTTGTATTGTGAAACCTTGCTTCTTGCCAAAGTTCATGTTTCTAGGTCAAAGGGAAATACCATATAGGTTTTTATGAGTAACTTTTCGAGTTTCAAAATCTGTGACACCAATAGCCGAATCTTTCGATTCCATTGAATCAGCGTCTTCAATATTTTATCCCGCAGTGGGATAGGGGGTTATAGACTTCAATATGTGACATAAATTTGAACTTGATACGCTCACCCGTTCCAGAGGAAAAGGGGTCCAAACAGACGGACAGACAGATGGATAAAAATTTATAAGAAAATATATTTTTCGCGTGATATAATTACAAATTAACAAGTTTCAGATTTTTTTGTTTTACTTCTAATGTGACACTGTTAGTCTTAGCAAATTTCATTATACTAGGTCAACGGAAAGTACCCTATACGCTTTGAAGAGTGAGTTTCCGTGTATCAAAGTATGCGACGTAAATGGCCATATCTTTTGGTTGTATTTACTTAGAAACTTAAACACTTTTACACCGCAATGAGGCCACAGATTTTAGTATGCGACATAAATTTGAACTAGGAACGCCACTCTGCTCAAGAGGAGAAGCAGTCGTAACCTACCGACAAACAGAGAGACGGATGAAAAAGACCAAAAAATGTTTTTCGTATTATACTAATTACAAATTAACAATTTTCGGATTTTGTCCTTTACGTACACTGTAAACCATGCATATTGCCAAGTTTCATGATTCTAGGTCGAAGGGAAGTACCTTATATGAATTGGTTAGTGCGTTATCGAGTATCAAAATATGTGACGTAAATGGCTGTACCTTTTGACTGAATTGATTTACTAACGTGAAATTTTTACACTGCTATGGGATCATACAACTTAAATTGTGATATGAATTTGAACTTCCTACGAAAAAGCTTCTAAATGTTTGGTCAGACGGACAAACAGACAAATAAGCTATCCCTTAAGGGTTCCGTTTTTACATATTCAGGCACTGAACCCTAAAGTGTGAAGAAATAGTCGCTGTCAACTAGTTACGGCACGAGCTGCTCTCAACTTTTACGAAAGCCTGTCATATTGACGCCTTTCGCTGACATGGAGAGGGGAGGGATTGGCTGAGACATGTGATCATGGCACAACGGTACGTCTCGTACATCCCAGTCCTCAAGTATTGTATTTTTCAAGAGGACAGCAGTCGTCCATATATGGCACGTGTCTCCGTGAAGTGTGTGTGTTAAGTAGATGTACTTTCATGGCCACCGAGATCCTTAGATGGGCACTTGTTACAACATGCGTGGGACCAGCACGGCCGTCAATGTCCAAAGGCCAGTACCCAGGATATCAAGACCAGCTTTCTACAGGAGAGGTTGCAAAGGCTTTAGGACACTCTTCCCGACGGCATCAGTGCATATATTCAGGTTAGAGGGGGTCAACGTCCTACTGAGAAATGGGCATTGCCAAATTATTTGTAAATCTGACTTGATTTTGTAATCACTGAATTTACAACACTTACCCTCTCAACCCGTGAAGTTCCATTTTGTTTTCTGGGTGCTTTATTTGTCAGTCAGCGTGTTTTATTGATATCCTGAAACTTTTGTGCCAGTTCTTCAAATGTACAAAAACAGAGTGATACCGAGTACCTCGTCGATCCAAATCATTCATTTATACCGACAATAGTAACGAGACTGTCATTGTATTTCATGCCGTTTTGAAGATGACCAATGGCCAATAAGTGCTTGAAAGTTAATAAAAATAGTCGTCGTATTACAAATACATAATTAAATTATGTACGTGCAACTACCCTATCTGATAAAAAATATTCGGACACTCCCAAAAACATACGTCTTTCATATTAAGTGCATTGTGCTGCCATCTACTGCCAGGCACTACATATCAGCGACCTCAGTGGTCATTAGGCATCGTGAGATAGCAGAATGTGGAGCTCTGCGGCGGACTTCAAATTTAGTCAGGTGATTGGGTGTCACTTGTGTCATACATTTGTACGCGAGACTTACACACTCCTAAACACCCCTAGGTCCACAAATTCCGTCGTACAGGCCGATGTCGTCTGTTGACTGACACAGACCGCCGACAGTTGAAGGTCGTAATGTGTAATAGGCAAACAGCTATCCAGATCATCACATAGGAATTCCAAACTGCATCAGGATCCACTGCGAGTACTATGACAGTTAGGCGGGAGGTGAGAAACCTGGGATTTCATGATCGAGCGGCTGCTCATAAGCCACACATCACGCCGGTAAACTTCCCACGCCCGGATTCCCGGGTTCGATTCCCGGCGGGGTCAGGGATTTTCTCTGCCTCGTGATGACTGGGTGTTGTGTGATGTCCTTATGTTAGTTAGGTTTAAGTAGTTCTAGGGGACTGATGACCATAGATGTTAAGTCCTATAGTGCTCAGAGCCATTTGAACCATTTCGAACGCCGGTAAATGCCAAACGACGCCACGCTTGGTGTAAGGAGGGTAATCATTGGACGACTGAACAGTGGAAAACGTTGTGTGGAGTGACGAATCACAGTATACAATGTGGCGATCCGATGACATGGTGTGGGTATGGCGAATGCTCGGTGAACGTCATCTGCCAGCGTGTGTAGTGCCAACAGTAAAATTCGGAGTTGGTGGTGTTATTGTGATGTGATGTTTTTCATGGAGGAGGCTTCCACCCCTTGTTTTGTTTGGCACTACCACAATACTAGCCTACATTAATGTTTTAAGCACCTTCTTGCTTACCACTGTTTAAGAAGAATTCAGGGTTGGCGACTGCGTCTTTCAACACGTTCGAGCACCTGTTTATAATGCACAGCCTGTGGCGGAGTGGTTACATGGCAGTCACATCCCTGTAATCGACTGGCCTGCACAGGTTCCCGACCTGAATCCTATAGAACACCTTTGAGCTATTTTGGAACGCCGACTTCATTCCAGGCCTCAACCGACATCGATACCTCTCCTCAGTGCAGCACTCCGTGAAGAATGACCTGCCATTCCCCAAGAAACCTTCCAACATGTGATTGAACGTATTCCTGCGAGAGTGGAAGCTGTCATCAAGGCTATGTTGGGCCAACACCATAATGAATTACTGATGGAGGACGCCATGAACATGTAAGTCATTTTCAGCCAGCTGTCCGGACACTTTTCATCACCTAGTGTATAACCGCAGCATCTCTTTTCTGCCCATTCAATGTATCTCTATGTTCGGTTAAAAAATATGAGAGGATGAAAGGTCTCTTGCTGGAGATGTTTTTCAAACAAAAAAATAGTAAGATGCTTCGTTGGGTTTTGACAACAGCCACGTTAGTAGTCAAATATCTGATAAAGTTTCTACTGAATCAAATAAAATGCTGCGATATCAAAAGACACGTGTTACACGTTCCACAAATAAATCTGATATCTCTGATTTTCCTTTTACGCCCCATCGTTCACATCGTACGCAGACATATCACATGTCGCGTCGGCTGTTTGTGAGCTGGCGCAAGCCGCGGCAGCTGGGATGAGAGAGGAACAGCCTGCCGCGATCTGAATACAGCCGCCGGGAGAGGTGGGCTGTGTGCGGGCTTTGTGTGCCCATCGAAGAGCCAGCGTCCGGGCGCTCTGATTGCTTTCTCCGCGAGCGAACACCGTTTGACTGCGCTGCGGCACACACACCCCTGCGTGCGTCGCTCAAAGCGACAGATACGTGACTAAATTGCACGCTGGAGTACCCGCTGATAAACTTTTTTCTGGTAGAGGGGATTTCTGTGCGACCTTTCATTCATGCATGCTACCTTGCAAATAGTACGTACAGCTCAACAGATATTCGTAGATTCCTATAAGACCATATTTTCAAATAAAAGCCAAGAAACGCTCGTACTTATTGTTAAAATTCATAGTGAAACATTCAGCTGTTCTTTATTTTGCACAATTCGCTACCGGTTTCGGTCAGTCACTGTTATCAAGCTTACACTAGGTGATCAGAACTGTCCGGACACTTGGTCGAAAATGACTTACATGTTCGTGGCGTCCTCCATCGTATCGCTGGGATTCAATATGGTTTTGGCCCACCCGTAGCTTCCACTATCGCAGGAAGACGTTCAATCAGTTGCTGGAGAATGGCAGCCCATTCTTCATGGAGTGCTGCACTGAGGAGAGGTATCGATGTAGGTCGGTGAAGCCTGGCACAGTCGGCGTTCCAAAACATCCCAAACGTGTTCTATAGGATTCAGGTCAGACCTCTGTGCAGGCCAGTTCATTGTGTAGCCACTCCGCCACATGCCTTGCATTATGAACAGGTGCTCGGTCGTGTTTAAAGATCCAATCGCCATCCCCGAATTGTTCTTCAACTGTGGGAAGCGAGAAGGTGCTTAAAACATCAATGTAAGCTAGTGCTGTGGTAGTGCCACACAAAACAACAAGGGGTGTAAACCCCCTCCATGAAGAACACTTCCACAGCATAACACAATCACCTCCGAATTTTACTGTTGGCGCTACACACGCTGGCAGATGACGTTCACCAGGCATTTGCCATACCCACATCCTGCCATCGGATTGCCACATTGTGTACCGTGATTCGTCACTCCACACAACGCTTTTCTACTGTTCAATCGTCCAATGTTTACCCTTCTTACATCAAGCGAGGCGTCGTTTGGTATTTACCGGCGTGATGTGTGACATATGAGCAGCCGCTCGACCGTGAAATCCCAGTTTTCTCACCTTTTGCCTAACTGTCATAGCACTTGCAGTGGATCCTGATGCAGTTTGGAATTCCTGTATAATGGTCTGGGTAGATGTTCGCCTATTACACATTACGACCCTACTGAACTGTCGGCGGTCTCTGTCAGCCAACAGACGAGGTCGGCCTGTACACTTTTGTGTTGTACGTGTTCTTTCCCGTTTCCACTTCACTATCACGGCGGAAACTGTGGTCCTAGTGATGTTTAGGAGTGTGGAAATGTCGCGTACAGATGTATGACTCAACTGACACCCAATCACCACGTTCGAAGTCCTTGAGCTCACTGGAGCGCCCCATTCTGCCCTCTCACGACATCTAATGTCTGCTGAGGTCGCTGATGTGGCATACCTGGCTGTAGGTGGCAGCACGGTGGCCCTAACATGAAAAACGTATGTTTTTGGGAGTCTCCGGATACTTTTGATCATGTAGTGTAGGTGGAATAAACGGCACGTAAGTTCTCTCTTCACATAGGCTGTACGGTGAACCGGTGCTGAAAATAGGACTAAGCGTCATCTGCGTGTCCAGTGTTGTGGTTAGGTGCACCGCCGTCCAATCAGTCCCAGAAGACGTCCATTTTTCTCACCATACACACATGCTGCAGGAGAAAACATAGATAAAGAAACTGATAAAATTTCATTACAAGATTAATGGTGAACGTCTTGAGAGCGTTGCGATGTGAAATGACATCACGAAAAGCTGTATAAGCGAAGCCAAATGGAAGTATTATATTTGTGGGAAGGATATATATACACCCTGGTCGAGATGATGGCAAGAAAAGAAAGGTAACTGTGATGAACTCATTGGTAACAGAAGAAGTACTCCAGTTGATCGACGGAAGAAGGCTGTAGAAAAATGGTCAGATAAACTTAGTAATACAGATCCACAAGTCACTTAGGAATGAAATAAATAGGAAAGACAGGGAAGCCAGCGTGAAAGGGTTGCATGAAAAATGTGAAGAAATCTAAAGAGAAATGATTCTCGGCAGGACTGACTCAGCATATAGAAAAGACAAACCAACATTTCGGTGAAAAATGCAACGGAAAACGAGCCAAAGTTGCACTGTATTGTTCATTTTCTGTTCATAGTAGATGTATATTTATGTTGTCATGGTTCTTGTGTTTTTGAAAACACCATTTTCACTATCTGAATGATTTGGGAATGAGGACCGGCCCGAAACTAGTCGTCAAGTACGTAAAAAAGTGAATTTTGTAACTTTGACTGGTTTTCCATTGCACTGATGAACAAAAGATGCTGATCTGCAATCATTCCAGCATGCTGGAAGTTCGTAAACATACTGTGAAATTAAAAGCGAGGGCGGTAACATTAAGAGTACAATAGGAATTCCATTTTTAAATGCAGAAGAGAGAGCGGATAATTGGAAAGAGCACATCGATGGCCTCTGTGAGGAGGAGGAGTTGCTGATGACGTGACGGAAGAAGAAACACGAATCGACGGCAGAGAGAAAGGTTATCCATTATTAGAATTTAAGAGAGGTTTGCAAGACTTAACATAAAATTGGCAGAAGGGATAAATGACATCCAAGAAGATTTCTAAACTGTTTTTGGGGGGAGGGGGGGGGCGTGGCAACAACACGATCATTCACGATGGTTTGTAGAATGATCGAAGACTATTCACGTCGGTCCGTAGAGTGATTGAGACTGGCGATATACTATCAGACTTTCGGAAAAACATCGTTTACACAATCTAGAAGATAGAAAGAGCCGATAAACGCTAGAATTATCGGACAAGCAGTTTAACAACTCATGCAACCGAGTTGGTGACAAGGACAATATAAATAAATATGGAAAAGAAAACTGAGGATCTATAATATGGCTATCAGTTTCGCTTTAGGAAAGATAAAAGTCGCTAGAGAGGCAGTTCTGACGATGCGGTTGGTAATGGATGCAAGAGTAAAGAAAAATCAAGATATGTTCATAGGATATTTCCTCTTTGAAGTAGTGTTCGCAAATGTAATATGCTGCAAGATGTGCGAAATTCTGTGAAAAATGAGGGCAAGCTATAGCAAACGACGGGTATGTACAACAAACAAGAAGGAATAATAAGATGGAAGAACAATAACAAAGTGCTTTGACTAAAAAGGTCTAAGACGGGGCTGTAGCCTTTCGCCCCTATTGTTTCATCTATACATCAAAGAAGCGGTGAAGGAAACAAAAGGAAGGTTCTAGAGTGGGATTAAAATCCACGGTGAAAGGTTACGATTCGTTGATGACATTGCTATCCTCAGTGAAAGTGAAGAAGGATTACAGGATGTGCTGCTTGTTACGTTAAAGAGCGCTACTAAATTATATTAGCTAAAGGTATTAGTGTAACACAACATAAAACAATCAGCTCAAATCGCAAATGAAGTTTATATCACGCTATGGCAACCGCTTTCAGTCGTGTGGCCAGTAATGTCTTCATCATACAATAAATTTAGACATAATTTGCTATCTGGACTGACTGTTTTTTGTTACCTTATATACAACAACTCTGGCGTTCCACTTATGAGCTCAAAGGTTAATATCATCATCACCATTTAAGACTGATTATGCCTTTCAGCGTTCAGTCTGGAGCATAGCCCCCTTATAAAATTCCTCCATGATCCCCTATTCAGTGCTAACATTGGTGCCTCTTCTGATGTTAAACCTATTACTTCAAAATCTTATTTAACCGATCGAGGTATCTTCTCCTTGGTCTGCCCCGACTCCCCCTACCCCCTACTGCTGAACCCATGAGTCTCTTGGGTAACCTTGCTTCTCCCATGAGTGTAAAAAAAAGTGTCTCTGAGCACTATGGGCCTCAACATCTTAGGCCATAAGTCCCCTAGAACTTAGAACTACTTAAACCTAACTAACCTAAGGACATCACACACACCAATGCCCGAGGCAGGATTCGAACCTGCGACCGTAGCAGCCCCGCGGTTCCGCACTGCAGCGCCAGAACCGCACGCCCACCGCGGCCGGCCTCCCATATGTGTAACATGACCCCACCATCCAAGCCTGTTCATCCTGACTGCTACATCTATAGAGTTCATTCCCAGTTTTTCTTTGATTTCCTCATTGTGGTCACCCTCCTGCCATTGTTCCCATCTACTAGTACCTGCAGTCATCCTAGCTACTTTCATATCCGTAACCTCAACCTTGTTGATAAGGTAACCTGAATCTACCCAGATTTCGCTCCCATACAACAAAGTTGCTTGAAAGATTGAACGGTGCACAGATAACTTAGTCTTGGTACTGATTTCCTTCTTGCAGAAGAGAGTAGATCGTAGCTGAGCGCTCACTGCATTAGCTTTGCTACACCTCGTTCTTTCACTATGTTGCCATCCTGTGAGAATATGCATCCTAAGTACTTGAAACTGTCCACCTGTTCTAACTTTGTTCCTCCTATTTGGCACTCAATCCGTTTATATTTCTTTCCCACTGACATTACTTTCGTTTTAGAGATGCTAATCTTCATACCATAGTCCTTACATTTCTGATCTAGCTCTGAAATATTAGTTTGCAAACTTTTAATCGAATCTGCCATCACAACTAAGTCATCCGCATATGCAAGACTGCTTATTTTGTGTTCACATATCTTGATCTCACCCAGCCAGTCTTTTGTTTTCAACATATGACCCATAAATAATATGAACAACAGTGGAGACAGGTTGCAGCCCTGTCTTATCCCTGAAACTACTCTGAACCATGAACTCAATTTACCGTCAACTCTAACTGCAGCCTGATTATCCATGTAAAGACCTTTAATTGCTTGCAAAAGTTTGCCTCGTATTCCATAATCTCGTAGAAGAGACAATAACTTCCTCCTAGGAACACGGTCATATGCCTTTTCTAGATCTATAAACCATAGATACAGTTCCCTGTTCCACTCATAACACTTCTCCATTATTTGCCGTAAGCTAAAGATCTGGTCCTGACAACCTCTAAGAGGCCTAAGCCCACACTGATTTTTATCCAATTGGTCCTCAACTAATACTCGCACATTCCTTTCAACAATTCCTGAAAAGATTTTACCCACAACGCTGATTAAAGAGATACCTCTGTAGTTATTACAATCTTTTCTGTTTCCATGTTTAAAGATTGGTGCGATTACTGCTTTCGTCCAGTCTGATGGAACCTGTCCCGACTTCCAGGCCATTTCAATTATCCTGTGTAGCCATTTAAGACCTGACATTCCACTGTATTTGATGAGTTCCGACTTAATTTCATCCACCCCAACAGCTTTATTGCACTGCAACCTATTGACCATTTTCTCCACTTCCTCAAATGTGATCCTATTTCCATCATCATTTCTGTCCCATTCTACCTCGAAACCTGAAACATTACTGATCGTATTTTCACCTACATTGAGCAATTCTTCAAAATATTCCATCCATCTGCCCAAGGCATCCACAGGATTCACCAGCAGTTTTCCTGGCCTGTCCAAAATACTTGTCATTTCCTTCTTACCTCCCTTTCGAAGACTGCTAATTACACTCCAGAATGGTTTACCAGCAGCTTGACCCATAGTCTCCAACCTGTTTCCAAAGTCTTCCCAAGATTTCTTCTTGGATGCTGCAATTATCTGTTTGGCTTTGTTTCTTTCTTCAACATAACTTTCTCTGTCTGAGTTCTAGTATGTAGCCATTTTTGACACGTCTTCTTTTTCCTTTTACAGGCTGCCTTGACTGTGTCATTCCACCAAGCTGTTTGCTTCATCCTACTTTTACACACTACTGTTCCAAGACATTTTTTAGGCACTTCTAGTGTCCCTGTACATTGTCCATTCCTTTTCCAATGACTGTAATTGACTACATTCAACTAACTGGTACCTTTCTGAGATCGCTGTTATGTACATGTGCCCGATTTCCTATCCTGAAGTTTCTCCACTCTTATCCTCCTACATATGGACCTGACCTCCTGCACTTTCGGCCTCACAATCCCAATTTCACTGCAGATTAAATAATGATCAGTGTCATCAAAGAATCCCCTGAATACACGTGTGTCCCTCACAGCCTTCCTGCATTCCTGATCTGTTATTATATAGTCAATGACAGATCTGGTACCCCTGCCTTCCCAAGTATACCGGTGAATGTTCTTATGTTTAAAAAAAGGAGTTTGTGATTACTGAGCCCATACTGGCACAGAAATCCAGAAGTTGTTTCCCGTTCCTGTTGGCCTCCATATCCTCTCCAAATTTACCCATAACCTTTTCATACCCTTCTGTTCGATTTCCAATCCTGACATTAAAATCACCCATGAGCAGAACATTGCCCTTGTCCTTTACTCTAACAACTACATCACTGAGTGCCTCATAAAAACTATACATCTTATCTTGATCTGACCCTTCACAATGCGAATATAGTGACACAATCCTAATTTTCTTTCTAGACACTGTCAAATCTATCCACATCATTCGTTCGTTTACACACCTTACTGCAACTACGCTGGGTTCCATTTCTTTCCTGATGTAAAGCCCTACACCCCATTGTGCTATTCCTGCTTTGACTCCTGACAGGTAGACCTTGTATTCTCCCACTTCCTCTTCTTTCTCACCCCTTACCCGAATGTCACTAACAGCTAAAACGTCCAGCCCCATCTTACTTGCAGCCTCTGCCAGCTCTACCTTCTTTCCAGAGTAGCCCCCATTGATATTAATAGCTCCCAATCTCATTACCATTTGTTTGCCAAGTCGTATCTTAGGAGTCCCTGGTTTGTCAGTTGGAGGTGGGACTGCGTCACCTCCAAAGGTCCGAGGCATTTTGCTCTGATTGTTGGCAGCATCATATTTAAAGTATCGGGGAAGCAGGTTGCTAGCCTTACTTGCCCCGAGTCACATTGAGTTTTACCCCTAACGGTTGAGGGACTAACCGATGGATTTGGTAGTCTTTGCCGTATGAGCACAAAGGTGACCACGACTCAGAATATGTCCGAGATGCCCAGCCTTATTCCAAAGTAACTGGTATCCCGACTGTCGGGACCACATACTTGGCCACTCATAAGTTGCCCGTGGTTCATGAACTAGGACATGACTACAGGAACCCACACCAGGAACCACAAAGGTTAATATAATTTTAAAAGAATCGTTTCATTGTGGCAGTGTGTAACAGCAACTGGTTTCGAATTATTTCAGAAGAGTCTCGGTTGCGAAGGACTTCGCAATGAAGATTGTTTTATTCAGAAATTTTTATAACTGCATAAACTGAGAAGATAACGCTAATCATAATTTAAATTGGTATCTATAGCTGGCTAAAGTGGACACAAATATTCTGTAATGAGTACTGGGTAGAGCTTGATTATTTAGTAAACTACGATAAATGTGCCCAATACCATTAATATATTAACGTTAGATATTGGAGGAACACCACTACAGTAAAAGGTAGACATGTGGTAGTGTAAACTGCAGTACTGTTGATAATGGAATCTGAATGGTATGAATGTTAATTTTTGCCACTTCATTGCAAGGCTTGCTCTGTTGCTCATGGGAATGACAGACACTGACTATGTGCTGCATCATCTCTAATCACCTCCTCCGTTGAGCGCCAAACCTAGATTTAACGCTAGGTCAGTGGCTCGCAAACTTCATTAGACCATTGTAAGTGATTGTAATCAGATATTACATAATAACCCCCCCTCCCCCCTCCCCCGCCACTTTCCTCGGCCTTCACACTCTGTCACCCTCTTTAAGACCTACCTTTAAAATAATCACTTTTATGCACAAAGAGATTAAAGACAAATGATATTTAGTTTTTGAAAGTATGTTCTTAAATCACGAAATAATAAGTCAATGAGACAACTGGTACAACCTTTTTATGTTTCGCATGTTCTCAGACGGCGCACATCGTCAATCATGATGCATGTCCGTTGAGCGCGTTAATTTTATTTTCAGTGCTGTGTTAGTCAGAAACCTAGTTTATATCTATAAATTTTGAACGCGATATATATTTTCCACGTTCTGTGTCCGGGTGGGAAGCGCTAGCGCGTCTTGCGCGCGCCCTCGCGTCTGTATCTGTGTATGTGTTTTACAATGAACGATGAAGCATTTACTGGTTCACTCGAGTGCTGCCTACAACTCCTTCTGAGAAAAAATCTAACTGTCCACTTTGTGGTTGGATAGTTGTTACGAGATATGTTTCCTCGTGTCCCTAGTGGCCCACCCACAGTCTGCATCTCCATTTGAAATCAACCAAGTTAAAATGTGTACACTGTACGTACTCTTTGTAGATCGCTTGATTGATAGACTACTTACATCTGGACTGACAGAAACTGGAGGTCTTCAGGCTGCCGGTGCTTTTTTTCTCGCCACTGCCACTAGTAATAAAAGAATGATAGTCATAGGTGCAGGAACTACCTACCACTCGGAGAGCACGTTTTCATGGGATATTTACTATATATTGCGTAAGAATCTCACACTTAATAAATGTATGGTAGAAAATACAGAATATCTGTCCAGTGGATGAACTATGAGAGGTAGGTGATGTTCTATATTCGTTCCACAAGCTGTAACTTCCACTGCCCTGTGTCACACATTAGTGCTGGTAATTTTTGATAACTTATATGATCAACATTAGTCTAAAAATTGTGACAATAGTTATGACCTTTTAAAGCTAATTTTCTTGTGAGAATCCTTAATCTCTAAATGCTTAATAAAAAACGAAACCACAATCTGTAGTAGGGTGTAATGTAGACGATCTTTATTTAAATCGTGCAATTAGCCAATTTCGAATACTTGTCAGTTTCAAGCACGTGTAAAACCAACATAGAAGAGTATCTCATTGTCTGTATACATCTCCATATACCGCCATGTATAAGAAACACGTTTCACAACTCACATTAACATACTATCTCGCAGAGCAAAATTTCTACTTACACGGGTAATATTACATGTCGTAATATCTACACGTAAGAAGTAGATGGTATGTTCCATTCTAACATTGCGAATGGACTCGCATCAGCATGATGATTTTAAACATCATATTTAGAATTTTAAGTGCTACAGTAATAGCTTCTTCTGATGACGTTACAGTTGCGGCATACACAATACTCTTTATACAGAGAATAGTCTAGAGGGTCAGATCTGGCGATCAGGCTGGCAATGGAACTGGTCCATTGATTGCGATATGTGGCCTGTGGTGATCCCACATTAACGTCAAAGTTTGCTGGAGCTCCGTCGTGTTGCAGCCACTTGTTCATCTGAATGACAACCAACAGCATTTGATATTTTGTTGTCGAAGATACAGATACATAGAAACATTGAACGACTGTTGATAGCAAATGTCAGAGATGCATTACGTACATTGCTGGCATGTCAGATTTTGTTAATATGTTGTACGTCAGACCATCAGCGACCAAAGACTACTTAAGCACATACAGACATAATAATATATCTTATGCAGTGCATTAACAATAACATCTGAAATATGTAAAAATTTCACAAAGTGCTGGAAAGTGAACAATCAACTAATTGCAATGACGAGGAAGGCTTAACGAATGCCTTAAATCGCAGGTCATCAGTGTCTGAAGGCTATGGTGTGGACACAAAGAAGACAACCTACTGACATATTTTTTGGTTCGTTGTTAATAATAAAATTAAGAAACAAAAATATTGAACATTGTATTTCTAAAGGTTACTCTTCCGTAAAAAATGTCAGAAGGTTGGCTTGTTAGATTGCTCATTTTTCAATGTTTCGTGGATTGTACTTATTTCATATATTACTGTTAATGTCTGTTTTTATACCATTTAGTCTTTAGTCTGACTGATGCACACCAGATCAACTAACACCGACACGCCATTAATACTTATATGTACGCGCGTCTGGTCATCCTCATTTAGGTTTTCCATGATTTCCCTAAATCGCTTCAGGTAAATGCCGGGATGGTTCCCTTGAAAGGACACGGCCGACTTCCTTCCCCATCCTGCCCTAATCCGATGAGACCGATGACCTCGCAGTTTGGTCTCTTCCCCCAAATCATCCCAACCCAACTTATATGTAATATGCCTCTGACATTTGCTATCGATAGTCCTTTAGTGCTTGGATATATGTTTATTTTTGACAACAAAACGTCAGCTGCTGTTAGTTGTCAAACTGTAGTACTTAAAGTTTGAAATATGATATTATAAGTTGTCACGTGAATGTGGTTCCGTTCAAAATGTAAGGATGGAATATTACGTCTATTTTTTACCTGTAGTGAAAAACAGTTTCACGATTAAGACATGTATATTACGTAAGTGCACTATTTCACATGTTAGTAGGAATCTTGTATGGTAAGGCGTTGTGTTAATGTGAGGTGTGTAATGTGTTACTTATGCATGGTGATGCATGAGATGTATGCACACAATGTGTTACTCTTCCATGTTGGTTTTACAGGTGCTTGAAAATGACAAGTCGCAGGAATTAGCTAATGGCACGATTTAAATAAGGATCGTGTACTTTATAGCCTACTATGGATAATGTTTTATTTTATTAAAAAAACTAATTTAGTTTTATGAGGTACATGATCGAACACTTTGGATTTTCATCCTTAGGAAAATTTAATTTTGCCCCTCACGGCGTAATTAGCCCCAGGTTGGGAATGCTGCTTTAGGTCAACATTTTTTATTGGAGGTTTGGAGGCAGTTATGAAGAAAATTTGAACTGAGACGTCAAACACATAATATTTATTCTGAATAACTTCATAAACAGAATTAATTGCACAAACGAATGAGACTGCTCTGTGGTCTCAGTGTCACAAGAAATAGGTCGGAAGCCAGGGAGTGTATTACACCGCTTAACACGCATGAAGAACGCTGCTGTTGGGATGGCTACGGAGCGCGTCCTTTGTCTGGCTCCCGACCAGAAAACAAACGTTATACCTGCTCTCGTCACTCTGGGTCTCTGGCAACTGGCTCTTTGCCTTTGTGTTCCCAAGATGGCTGTAAGCTGACGCCCGCAGCTCTGCTCATAAGTATCTCCCTCAGCATCAGATGAAAGACACCTCCAGTCAACGACTTATCGTAGACAAATCCTAAAAAATTCATTTTCTAAATTCATAACACGTTACCCCAGCCGTCACTTATGTAACCCTCCCGTAGGCCGAGGGCCTTCGTATGAGTCATCACTCTTGGTTGAGTTTATGGAACCTGCCCGTCAATCCCCGCCATTCTTATAATGGCACCTCTCACTCTCCTTTCCTTTATCAGTTTTTCACTTGGCTTTTGTAGCCAAGGTGCCGTAGAGCGTTTGAAATTTAGTGTACTTCAAAACTGGCATTCGTTGCTGGTATCTCCGACCGCCAGCATAACGAATTCTGTTTACTTGAAACTTCCCGCGAACGCATTAGAGAGTGATCGAGTGAAATTAGAAGTGCTTACAGGGTGTTTCTCACCCTCCTCCCGAGGAAAAACACCGATAATGCTTAGGACGTTGTGCGTATAACACCTTGATCGATTTTCTAGAAGGGACCCATATCTGGAAAGACATGATTTGAGCTCTGGAGAGCGTGTAAGTCTTAGATGGGTATGTTTTTCACATTTCGTCAATATATCACATACGGGCTTCTACATCACATACGGGCTTCGACTATGTGCCTTCTACGTCAATGCAGAGCTTACATCGGGGGGTGATGAACCTCACGCATATGAACCAATATATATCGTTGTCTTTGCAATATTTCAATCACTTCGTGGACTCGAGCAAAGAGGTTTTCTGATGACTTTACAGGTGTGGCATACACAATACTCTGCATACTACCCTACAGAGAATAGTCGAGAGCGTCAGATCTGGCGAACAGGCTGGCAATGAAACTGGTCCACCCTCACCAATCCATCGATTGCAATATGTGGCGCTGAGGTGATCCACACATCGATGTCAAAGTCTGCTTTAGCTCCGTCTTGTTGTAGCCACATGTTCATCTCAATGTTTCGTGGCACTACATCCAATAGTGTAGGAAAAACATCTCTAATAATTGTGATGTAGCCCAGAGCCTGTTAGTATGTTTAGCAGTAGATATGGCCATATGATATGGTGACCAATTATCTCAACCCATATGTTAATAACGACCGTATATTGGTGATTCTGAATCACCTGCGCACGCGGATTTTCGTCGGCCTGAACATGCATGTTGCGCAACTTTAACATACCGTCTCTAGTAAACGTTCATTCATCCGTGAATAGCACCAAGCTCGGGAATTGTGGCTGGATATGAATTGTTGTAAATGCCACAATACAAACTCTACCTGTCGCGGCTGATCCTCCTCCAGTAATGCCTGGACTTTCTGTAGATGGTATGGATGGAGCCGGTGTCCATGAACAACACACCTCACATCACTTTTAACCTTGTGCAGCGCTTGTGCCAACTGCTGAGCGCTGGGGGCTGGGTCCTCTTAGAACACTGTTAATGCATCCTCCTCCAAATGTAGGGTGGACGATCCGCATCACGTTTCGGTACCTACCAGAGGAGAAGCAGGAGACTTGGCACAGTTTTCACAAGTATCAAGCACGAAGGGCTACTACTTGCTTGTACAGTGGACACACCTCAAGCGAAAAATACCTACTTACAACTTCTCAGTTTTTGTGATACGGGGTATGCCTGTTTGGAAAACGTTCCGAATACAGTCTTGCAGCAGTTCTCTCATTGAAATCCGCTTTTCCCTATGCAGGCACCATGTCAGTTATTTCCGTACCCGTGTACTGGTATCGCACTGCTGTGTGGTCTGCACTGGCAGACCAATCAAAGTCTGCGGTGGTGTGTACACAATGGTTCCAGAATGAGATTTTCACTCTGTAGCGGAGTGTGCGCTGATATGAAAATTCCTGGCACATTAAAACTGTGTCCCCGACCAAGAGCACTTGCCCGCGAAAGGCAAAGGTCCCGAGTTCGAGTCTCGGTCGGGCACACAGTTTTAATCTGCCAGGAAGTTTCATATCAGCGCACACTCCGCTGCAGAGTGAAAATCTCATTCTGGAAACATCCCCCAGGCTGTGGCTAAGCCATGTCTCAGCAGAATCCTTTCTTTCAGGAGTGCTAGTTCTGCAAGGTTCGCAGGAGAGCTTCTGTAAAGTTTGGAAGGTAGGAGACGAGATACTGGTAGAAGTAAAGCTGTGAGGACCGGGCGTGAGTCGTGCTTCGGTAGCTCAGTTGGTAGAGCACTTGCCCGCGAAAGGCAAAGGTCCCGAGTTCGAGTCTCGGTCGGGCACACAATTTTAATCTGCCAAGAAGTTCCATACACAAGGTTTGTTTGGAGGAATGTAGCGCTATCGCATGGGTGTTTTAAGGCTTAGGTCGTCCATCTATAGTACACAGATGGATAAAAGATTGGATACCTCCGTATTCAGACACCAAAGCGAACAGGAACAAACCGTTACAACCGTTAGTTCTCCAGCACCCAAGACATGGATTTCTGGATATGGGTTCCTTCTCGAAAACCGATCAGTTCGCCTTTCCGCACAACATACTAAGTGCTGTCAGTTTTCCTTGATACTCCATATATGGGTTCATGTGAGTATTTGCCATAAGGAATTGCGTCTGGTCCCTGTTATGGCGTCCTGTGGTGGCCTTCGGGGTCCTGGCTATGATTACGAAGGCTAGTGTTAGGTCTGCACAGAAGGCTGGTTACTTGTCCGTGCAGTGCTGATTACATGAAAGAAGTTTTATCCTAACAAGAACAGTTGATCTGAAATATGAATTGAGACCACGATAAAAAAAACCATAAACTAGATTTTAAACATTCTTTTTTCAGAAACTAATCCAACTTCCTAACACCATTCCCCCTAAGAAATTGACATAGTCTATGAAATTACTGGTGTACCGAATCAAAAATTCTTTTCGTGTTATGACTGCTAGACACTCCCAAACACGTTTAGTTATCGCCGCCCATTACAATACACAAACCCTATTCTCAGGGTTTTTTTTCAGCCATTATATAGTATAGGTACTATGAAAGATTAAACCACAGGCAGAGGAATATAGTCATTTTTCCTCAATCAATATGCGAATTCAATAGACAGACAATCCCTAATATTGGTACGAAGTACAGTCCACGACGTCTGTGAAGTGCCTTGTACAATGTATTTCACCGGAAAAAAACTAAGCACTCCAGTGCTCAAGCACAGATGAAACGTAAAGTTGATAGAGATGGCGCAGAGATCGAAAAATGTGCTCAACAGTGCATGCACTGCCTCGACATTAGCATAAAGCAGCGGCAATCAGTGTCGGCCGGAGTGGCCGAGCGGTTCTAGGCGCTACAGTCCGGAACCGCGAGACCACTACGGTCGCAGGTTCGAATCCTGCCTCGGGCATGGACGTGTGTGATGTCCTTAGGTTAGTTAGGTTTAAGTAGTTCTAAGTTCTAGGGGACTGATGGCCTCAGAAGCTGAGTCCTATAGTGCTCAGAGCCATTTGAACCATTTTTGTGTAGGAATCAGTGAGATTTTTATATTTCAAGTGTGTATTGTACGTAAACATGAGCGTAATGGTGTGACAGAGTGGCAAATTGGCTTGCGTTTGGCAGTGCCCACGCCTATACCGAGCGTGAAGTTGCTGAATTTGTCAGCGTTTCGTGACGGACTGCTGTTCAGCATGTTTACAAACACTCGTGTAACACGTGTGGCCACGAAACACAAACGTCATAATTGTAGTCGAAACAAGATTCTGACTGGAAGGGGCGGGAGACGTGTTTCACGTCTTGCGAATGAATATCACCTCCAAAGCTGCCAAGAATCGATGCAGACAGTGAATGAAGGTCCATCCCAGCCTGTTGGCGAGAGAACATTGCGACGGGAAGCCCATGCAATAAACATTTGGTGCCAGTGACCTTTTTTTTTTTTAAAAAAAGAGACCATTCCTCACACAAGCACAGTTCATAGAGTTGGGAGTATATGTGACTGGCTTTTTGAACACTGTGTGTGTGTACGTGTGTGTGTGTGTGTTTGTGTGTGTGAATTTCTAAGAGGCCAAACTGCTCGGGTCATCGGTCCCTAGTCTTAGACACTACTTAAACTCACTTATGTTAAGAACAGCACACACGACCATGCCCAAGGGAGGACTCGACCCTCAGGCAGGAGGGGCCACGCTGTCCGTGACATGTCGCCTCAGGCCGCTCGGCTACTCCACATGGCTTTTGAACACTACCATACCCTTTTGCATCTCGAATGACCTTCAGATTGACCTCAATGGTATCGCAAAGAAAATATGTGGGACTTTTTGGAGCACCGGGTAAAACGCCGACGTCAGCATCCCCAGAATTAGATGGAATTGTAAGATCAAATTCTCAGCGAGTAGCTTCACCTGAATGCGAGCGTACCTGCTCAACCTTGTGGACCCTAACCGAAGTATTTTACTATATAGTTGCTTTGAGGGAATTTAGATGTCAACATCTCGCAAAATGATCGATCTTTCTCTGTATGACAATGCTCGTGATGAAAGAGTGATTAACATATCATGTGCCTGTTCGCTCTCTAATAAAAATGTCATGTTTTCATATAATTGGTTCGGAGTCATTTTAACTGATAGTACATTACTGATAGAGCCCATTATAAACGCGGTAACGAGGAGAGGATTTCAAAAGTACGGTTGTCTCGTTATCTTTTTCGCTATGCACGAAGACTCAACACTGTTGCTAACTTGAAAAATTGTTATATCAACATAAAATGTCGATAATGTGTTCTCCACTGGTTGTGACACGGAATACCGAGTAATCTGATGTGTGGTAAATTTTAGCGCCGTTTTTTCGTCCTGAGTTACTGAAGCAACTACGTGTACTTTCTAACGGTCTTTGAGGTACCTTGAAAAAGAGGTGTCGGATAAGGAGCTTATTGTAATTAGTTCCCAAAAATGAGGAGTAAAACGTACTAAATGTGAAGCCCAAAACGGCCAGCACAGTGGGTTTTCATCTTAATTGTAATGTATACATCAGTTTATGGATCAGAACTTAGGTTTAATACTCTCTCTAAATTTCTGAATACAACACTGTAGCCCGCATCTAAAACTGTTGAATGGTTGTAAGGTAGACAACTGAATAATAGTACGTATTTAACAAGACTGGTTTTGTAAGCTCTCTGAGTTTCTGGAATCTGAGATGCCAAATGTTGGCACCATGCTCTGAAGCCAACAGAAAAGTAAGTATGCAAAAGTACGTCAAAAAAAAAAAAAACGTACGTTAATAGCGAATAATGTACGTGCCTGAATATACGTGCACCACTGCAGGCTAGAACCAATCAGTGGTGGAACGCATATGACACACAGGCGAAAGAATGGGAATTTTAAAAGTAAAAGCTCTTCTGTGTATAGAATAACATTTACCCTCAGATGTAAGTCAGCTGCTCAAGACAACGTATTGCTTAAGTAATCGTTCTTTCAATGCATTGATACTCCCACGAAATGCTTCCAGGAATTTAAAATTTTCTCTTTTGCTGCTATTATACTTTAAATTAGTTTTCCCACTTTAATGGTAGTTACATAAATTAGGTAGATCTTTCCAGTTTAATCTGTACTGACATCAGATTGTCTCAGCCAATTTAAGTCGTTTAAACGCTGAGGGACCGAATACGGGCTCCTGCAACTATCAACATTGTCCTGCCGTACTCAATAACACAAAAAGCTTTCTGTTGAGCGTTCGCCATCTTAGCATCAACTGACGCTGACGCCTAGTCAACAGCGCCTCAAGCGAACAAATGTACAACTAAATGGAACTTTATAGCTCCCTTAATTCGCCGACAGATAGTGCTTAGCTCTGCCTTTTGTCGTTGCAGAGTTTTAAATTCCTCAAGTTGTGTTATTCTTTTTGAATCACGCTGTACACACTAGGCAGAGATCAGAACCAGCCAACACACAGAAGAAACCCACAAAACCAGCATGGCAACACAGACTACAGATCAGAATAGAAAAACTGAGAAAAGACATTGGACAGCTAACACAATTTATAAGACATGAAATATCAGACAAAAAACAAAAAAGGTTAGCTAAAATCTTACAACAAGAAGCGATAGATCAATTATATAAAAGAAGCAGAAATTAAAAGCAATGGCCAAACGACTTACAAGATACAAAATAAGTGAAAGCAGAAGGAAACAAAACCAAACATTCAACACAAACCAAAAGAAATTTTATCAGACAATAGATAAGACACACATTAAAATAGATAATCCACCAAACATAACAGTCATGGAACACTTCTGTAGCAACATATGGTCAAACCCGGTACAACATAACACACATGCACAGTGGACACAAGCAGAAACAGACACATACTAGATGATACCACAAATGCCTGAAGTGATAATTTTGCAACATGAAGTCACCCAAGCAATTAATTCTACGCCCAATTGAAAAGCCCCTGGAAAAGATAAAATAGCAAATTTCTGGCTAAAGAAGTTCACCTCAACACATTCAGACCTAACTAAATTATTTAACAGTTACATTGCACACCCATACACAGTCCCTAATACACTTACACAAGGAATAAGTTATCTGTAACCTAAAGATCAAGCAGACACAGCAAACCCAGCAAAATATCGCCCTATAACATGCCTACCAACAATATACAAAATATTAACTTCAGTCGTTACATAGAAAGTAACGACACATACAACACATAACAAAATTATAAATGAAGAACAGAAAGGCTGCTGCAAAGGAGCACGAGGATATAAAGAGCAACTGATAATAGATGAAGAGGTGACATATCAAGCTAAAACTAAAGAAAGGTCGCTACACTACACATAGATTGATTACCAAAAAGCTTTTGATAGTGTACCCCACTCATGGTTACTACAAATATTGGAAATATACAAAGTAGAACCTAAAGTGATACAGTTCCTAAACATAGTAATGAAAAATTGGAAAATCACACTTAATATCCAAACAAATTCAAATAATATCACATCACAGCCAATACAGATTAAGCGTGGAATATACCAAGGAGACTCATTAAGTCCTTTCTGGTTCTGCCTTGCTCTGAACCCACTATCGAACACGCTAAATAATACAAATTATGGATATAATATTACTGGAACATACCAACACAAAATCACATATTTGCTATACATGGATGATCGAAAACTACTGGCAGCAACAAATCAACAACTCAACGAATTACTAAAGATAACAGAAGTATTTACCAATGATATAAATATGGCTTTTGGAACAGACAAATGTAAGAAAAGTAGCATAGTCAAAGGAAAACACACTAAACAAGAAGAATACATACTGGATAACCTCAGTGACTTCATGGAAGCGATGGAAAAAAACAGATGCCTATAAATATCTAGGATACAGACAAAAAATAAAAATAGATAATACAAATATTAAAAAAGAATTAAAAGAAGAAGATAGACAAAGGCTGAGAAAAATACTGAAAATAGAATTGACAGCAAGAAACAAGACAAAAGCTATAAATACTTATGCTATACCAATATTGACCTACTCATTTGGAGTAGTGAAATGGAATAACACAGACCTAGCAGCACTCAATACACTTACACGATCACAATGCCACAAATATAGAATACATCACATACATTTAGCAACAGAAAGATTCACATTAAGCAGAAAGGAAGGAGGAAGGGGATTTATCGACAAAAATACCTACATTATGGACAGGTAGACAGTTTAAGAAAATTCTTTATAGAACGAGAAGAAACTAGCAAAATACACAAAGCAATCACTCATATAAATACATCGGATACACCATTGCAATTTCATAACCAATTCTACAACCCTTTAGATCACATAACATCAACAGATACGAAGAAAGTAAATTTGAAAAAGAAACCACTACATGGCAAGCACCCGTATCGTGTAACACAGCCACACATCGATAAAGACGCATCCAACCCATTGCTAAGAAAAGGCACTTTATATCGTGAGACGGGAGGATTCATGATTGCAATACAGGATCAAACAATAAACACCAGATATTGCAGCAACCGTATTATTAAATATCCCAATACCACAACAGATAGATGCACAGTTTGCAAACAACAAATAGAAACAGTAGATCACATCACAAGCGGCTGTACAATACTAGCAAATACAGAATACCCCAGAAGACATGACAATGCAGCAAAAATAATACATCAACAACTTGCCATACAACATAAACTAATAAAACAACACGTTCCCAAACACAAGTATGCACCACAAAATGTACTGGAGAATGTAAATACAAATTATACTGGAACAGAACCATTATAACAGATAAAACAACACCATATAACAAACCTGACGTCATACTCACCAATAAAATGAAGAAGTTAACACAACTAAACGATATATCCATACCCAATACAACAAATATACAGAAGCTAACAGGAGAAAAAACTGAAAAATACATCCAACTGGCTGAGGAAGTCAAGGGCATGTGGAATCAGGATAAAGTTGACATTATACCAATTATACTATCAACTACAGGAGTCATACCACACAATATCCACCAGTACATCAACGCAAAACACTTACATCCAAACGTAGATATACAACTACAGAAATCTGTAATTATTGATACATGTTCAATTACCCGAAAGTTCCTAAATGCAATGTAACATATACCGTACCGTTGAAAGGAAGTCCCGCTTGATAAAGGTCGGCGTGACTTTCCATTTTTAACCAAACATAACGTCTGAGAATGGAAATATAATAATATAGTGATAATAATTCCGCGTAGTTCCGCCAGGAAAGCAGCATGCGCTAGCACGATGCATCTGGTATACCGGGAGGAGCGCAAACGTGTTCGAATACGCCAGGCGGATTAAGGGTGTGGGCCCCTGTGCAGGCAAGCCTAGTTGTGGTCTTTAGGCGGTTTTTTACAACAGACTGAGTACCGGGGGTGATACCCAGGTGCCGCCTCAGGCCCACCAATTCACAAACATTTAAAGAGCGTCCAGCACTTTAAAGTGGGATAATAGGAAAACACTAGACGTAGACAGCCGAGATGCACACATTCCTATGCAGTCCTTTCGATATGACTCCCTTTCAGTGAGTTATCTACAAATTTACCTGATTATGTTATACTGTAAAAGTTTCTTATTACACCGTACGTACTGTTGTCCGTTTGATTTGTGTCTTCAAAACCCTGAACAAAATGGAAGCGAACACAACAACAGTAATATAGAAGGACTGATGCATGAAAATTATCAAACGAATTGGTAGTTAACAGGCCACTCCCGCCGGAGGTTCGAGTCCTCCCTCGGGCATGGGTGTGTCTTGTTCGTAGCATAAATTAGATTAATTTAGTTTAAGTAGTGTATAAGTCTAGCGACCGATGACCGATGCAGTTTGGTCCCTTAGGAATTTACACACATTTTGGTAGTTAACAGAATTGTGACTTGATAGACCTTCTTGATTTTTGGGATAGTTTTAGACCGAGGAAAACTGCTGTAAATTAAACAGATAAGAACACAGTCCAAAGAAGCACGAAATAATAATTATTCCGTGCGTGAATGTGAATGACATTATACTATGGAATTAACGAACTTGAGGCATTTACTACATCTCAAAAATAGTTTTGTTACGGGTTCATAGAAACTTCGACAAATATTGCAAAATAGGAACTCTACAAATCATTCAATTTACAGAATATATTTCAAAAAATGGTTCAAATGGCTCTGAGCACTATGGGATTCAACTGCTGTGGTCATCAGTCCCCTAGAACTTAGAACTAATTAAACCTAACTAACCTAAGGACATCACACACATCCATGCCCGAGGCAGGATTCGAACCTGCGACCGCAGCAGTCGCACGGTTCCTGACTGCGCGCCTAGAACCGCGAGACCACCGCGGCCGGCGAATATATTTCAGCAACCAATCAACAAAAATGGAAGATTACCTGGAGACTCAAATTTAATGCCTATGACTTCACACTCTGAGAATAAATCCAAATAACATACACAGACACCAAACTGAATATTTAGTGGCAGCAGCAGCAAAACACCAAATGCACACAAAGGTTTATAGCTATTCGATATATGACTCTATATTGTGCAGAGGAATGACCCTGTTACTATAGTTCAAGTTTACACCATAGTTGTGTTGTGGTCTTCAGTCCAGAGACAGGTTTGATGCAGCTGTCCATGCGACTCTATCCTGTGAATGCTTCTTCATCTCTAAGTACGCACTGCAACCTACATCATTCTAAATTGGATACATGTATTCTTCTCTTGGTCTCCCTCTACGATTTTTACCCTCCACACTGTCCTCCAATACTAAATTGGTGATCCCTTCATGCCTCAGAACATGTTCTACCAAGCGATCCCTTCTTCTAGTCAAGTTGGGCCACAGATTCCTTTTTTCCCCAGTTCTATTCAGTACCTCCTCATTAGTTACTTGATCTATCCATCTAATCTTCAGCACCCTTGTGTAGTACCACATTTTGCAAGCTTCTATTCTGTTCTCGTCTAAACTATTTATCGTCCATGTTTCACTTCCATACATGGCTGCAATCCATACAAATACTTTCAGAAAGGACTCCCTGAGACTTAAATCTATACTCGATGTAAGTAATTTCGTTTCTTCAGAAACGCTTTCCTTGCCATAGCCGGTTTACATTTTTTATCCTCTCTACTTCGACCATCATCAGTTATTTTGCTCCCCAAATAGCAAAACTCATCTACTACTTCAAGAGTCTCATTTCCTGATCGAATTCCTGATTTAATTCTACTACATCCCGTTATCCTCGTTTTTCTTTTGTTTGTGCTCATCTTATGTCCTCCTTTCAAGACGCTGTCCATAACATTACATTCAATTGCTCTTCCAGGTCCTGTGCTGTCTCAGACAGAATTACAATGTCATGAGAAAACCTCAAAGTTTTTATTACTTCTCCATGGATTTTAAATTCTACTCCAAATGTTTCTTTTGTTTCCTTTACTACTTGATCAATATACAGATTGAATAGCATCGGGAATAGTCTACAACCCTGTTTCACACCTTAGTTACTAATCCATAGTTACATATTGTTAATCCAATAATTTACCTGAGTACAGTCATCACTGAGATGAGATTCACACATTCTCCCTGCCTCTGAGCGTCCCCCCCCCCCCCCTCTCCCACCACTGCAGTTGTGAAATTCATTTACGCACACGGATTGCCATTAAAGCTGCAGTACCAGTAGGAACGCTTCGTTCCCCCAGCGATAGACGGTTTAGTGCTTCTAGGTGAAGAGCACTTTCTTTTGCATACTCTATGGGGAATCGTCTTAGTATCCCATAACATCAAGCAGCCTCTCCTATTTTGAGATTCCTATTATTTTGGTTACTTGTTTCGATATCTGTCTTTTTGACATTCATGCAACAATTTAAAGCACTGCACGATCTTCGTCAGTGAAACAGTTCCGCGAAAAGTCGTTTCCTGTTTCGACGTGCCCTCTGTCATCACATATGGCTATTATTCCGCATTCTCTGTCTTCACTAACTTCACTAGATATTATGGAATTTTGTAAAGCTATAAATACTCCTCCTGCATCTACGTTCAATCTATCTACACTCCTGGAAGTGGAAAAAAGAACACATTGACACCGGTGTGTCAGACCCACCATACTTGCTCCGGACACTGCGAGAGGGCTGTACAAACAATGATCACACGCACGGCACAGCGGACACACCAGGAACCGCTGTGTTGGCCGTCGAATGGCGCTAGCTGCGCAGCATTTGTGCACCGCCGCCGTCAGTGTCAGCCAGTTTGCCGTGGCATACGGAGCTCCATCGCAGTCTTTAACACTGGTAGCATGCCGCGACAGCGTGGACGTGAACCGTATGTGCAGTTGACGGATTTTGAGCGAGGGCGTATAGTGGGCATGCGGGAGGCCGGGTGGACGTACCGCCGAATTGCTCACCACGTGGGGCGTGAGGTCTCCACAGTACATCGATGTTGTCGCCAGTGGTCGGCGGAAGGTGCACGTGCCCGTCGACCTGGGACCGGACCGCAGCGACGCACGGATGCACGCCAAGACCGTAGGATCCTACGCAGTGCCGTAGGGGACCACACCGCCACTTCCCAGCAAATTAGGGACACTGTTGCATCTGGGGTATCGGCGAGGACCATTCGCAACCGTCTCCATGAAGCTGGGCTACGGTCCCGCACACCGTTAGGCCGTCTTCCGCTCACGCCCCAACATCGTGCAGCCCGCCTCCAGTGGTGTCGCGACAGGCGTGAATGGAGGGACGAATGGAGACGTGTCGTCTTCAGCGATGAGAGTCGCTTCTGCCTTGGTGCCAATGATGGTCGTATGCGTGTTTGGCGCCGTGCAGGTGAGCGCCACAATCCGGACTGCATACGACCGAGGCACACAGGGCCAACACCCGGCATCATGGTGTGGGGAGCGATCTCCTACACTGGCCGTACACCTCTGGTGATAGTCGAGGGGACACAGAATAGTGCACGGTACATCCAAACCGTCATCGAACCCATCGTTCTACCATTCCTAGACCGGCAAGGGAACTTGCTGTTCCAACAGGACAATGCACGTCCGCATGTATCCCGTGCCACCCAACGTGCTCTAGAAGGTGTAAGTCAACTACCCTGGCCAGCAAGATCTCCAGATCTGTCCCCCATTGAGCATGTTTGGGACCGGATGAAGCGTCGTCTCACGCAGTCTGCACGTCCAGCACGAACGCTGGTCCAACTGAGGCGCCAGGTGGAAACGGCGTGGCAAGCCGTTCCACAGGACTACATCCAGCATCTCTACGATCGTCTCCATGGGAGAATAGCAGCGTGCATTGCTGCGAAAGGTGGATATACACTGTACTAGTGGCGACATTGTGCATGCTCTGTTGCCTGTGTGTATGTGCCTGTGGTTCTGTCAGTGTGATCATGTGATGTATCTGACCCCAGGAATGTGTCAATAAAGTTTCCCCTTCCTGGGACAATGAATTCACGGTGTTCTTATTTCAATTTCCAGGAGTGTATATACACTCCAATCGGAAATGGACTTTCACTGCCAGATTTCTGTCCCTGGTGCTATCTGGACGTTGTTACTCTTTAGTTGTTCACGCAGTTCACTGATGCTATATTAACATTTTCTTTTTTTGACTTGCTATGATTGCAACACAATTATCGATTATATGTAGTTGATGCAGTGTTACAATGTATATGTAACTGTGTAGTGATTGCTCTGTACTAGTTAAGGTCTTTGAATTGTCAGAGGGAAAGTGGAAGTTTATGATGTATATATTGTAAAAATTTAATTATCTTTAAAAATAATGTAACTTTATAAAATATGTATCCTCGTGAAAGAGAAATTGTAGTTTGAAAATGGTTCATACTTACGGAAGGTGAATTACATAAAGGAAAAGCTGTAGGGAACCCCCTCTTCTATGGAAGGGGCTTGGTGTGCGATAAAAGGTGGATTTTCCAATCAATCTGGACGGCAAGAGAGAGAGCACATTACGCAGTCAGTGGCCGGCAGTTTACAGTGAATATTGTGGGTGCCAAATGAGGTATTCGGAAGCCTCACATGTGATTTCGGTTGTAATACGGTGCTCTTGTATTACGGAATGGCGCTAAAATGATAAATACGTCGTCAAGAAGAGACCTGAAAAGAGCTTTAAACTGCAAGAGGTGAGACCAGATGCCCCCACGTGCTTGCCGCCACTGCTCCGCAAACTTTAGGATATCAGATATGTATTTTAATATGGACCAGTACCTTTCTGTGTGAGCTTTTTCAGTATAATTTAAGTGATAAAAATATGTGTGTGACCTTTGAAATTGTCCTGACGATGATACCGTTTTAGGGTCCTATCCTAAACGTACAAATGACCGAGTATCTATGAATAACAATTGAATTGTTTCTGATTTGAATGTGCCAAAGATTCAGCGTTAAAGTGTATAAATGTTGCTGATTAAACCACCTGATTCACAGCTAATGAAAAGAGGTACATAGTTTGGCTTACAGGAAATCTGTTTTTGCCTTGACTAATACCATAAACTAATTTCTGAAGTTTTATTTCAGAATAACATTTGAGTAAATTGGTATATAGTATTGAAATTTAAACAAATTCACGTGGGGTTACAAATTCACATTAGTGTAATGCAATTTGTCTCTGAAATAGTTACAGAATTTGTCTGTAGAGGAAATGACAGTTTATGAGCCCCGCTATTTTCTTCTCTATAATGAGAAAGTTAAACTAAATATTGCTTTTGCTAAAGGAATCTGAAGTATTTCCAAAAACAGAGAGAGTGTTAAAAAAGGGTTTGTATAGTGTTACTTTATTACATGTGTGATGTTTGTGTGTTAAACCAGGACTCTTGTCATACTTCACTTCGTCTTGTGATGTCTTTGATAACTTTTTGGTACTGATTTTGTTAATGGTTGAGATAATGATTATTATAAACAGGAGTCAAGTACCATTTATCCTCCTGTGACTGCCTATTTATGCGAATGATAACTACTGCTACTCACTGTTCAGTTCGTCCAGTAGTTGTGAGTGTTCATTGCACTTTACAAAGAGAGAAATAGTAAGAGACCTTTTTTGCAAAATTATTATTAAATTCTTTGAACTTAATGTTCCTACACTATTATGCCTAATTAGGCTGGTGACCATTTATTATTTCTTTCATGAAAACTTTCACTACTTTCATTATTTCCTAAGTTAAAGTCTTTCGGCTTTCTATTAATTTCCATAGTAAATAAATTTCTGTTCGATGCCCTCCGTCTATTAGGTTAACTCACAGTCAAAAATTTCAAAGTTCCTCCAAGAGGGTAACACTTGTTGTATGGTAAGGTCACATTTGGCACAACGTACGTACATAGGTGTTATATGATGAATGCTACTCTTCCTTACCTGAAACCTGAATTTATCTAACAGGGGCTGTGCAGGCATTTCTCTACCCTTCAAAAAAATGCAAGCCTGACGTTTTAAGGGAGGCAGGGGTTGTACTACAGTTCTCTGCTGGCCATGTTTGAGCTCCTAATGGCAAGTAATCCTATCCTCTGCCTTTGTCCAGACTTTTCAGAATGATCGACCCCAGTTCTGACAGACGAGGTATCCAAAGCTGGCTCACATGTATATTCAGCATTGGACAATATCACAAACCAGTTTTGAGACGTAAGTGGACAGCCACGTGGCAAGTACCCACTTTCGCCTTCCGCCCTTGCACCACCACGTGAGTGTCCACGAGCCAGGACGACTAAAACAGAACGTGCTGCGATGGTGGCGACCGCAGGCGACACTATAGGCACCAGGTGTTCCAAATCGACTGAGATGGCACTACATAGCAGTAGCTCAGGACGGCAGCATGAAGGCTCTCTACCGTATACAACACAACTTTCAGCTGTTTGAAGTCAGTGCCCAATTTCTCTTGCAGCAATACACAACGGGCAGAGTCTCACAAAGAATATAATTTTAACCAAATCAGTCGCCAAAGGCAGTCTATATACTGCTGTTGTGCCGCATTTGGTTTTTACCGCACTCCAATGACAGCCCACACAGTGCAAAGGCACAATATGCAAAAACCTACGATAGTCAACACTGTAAAATACACAGATACAGTTCATCTTCTCGCGGAAACACATGACAACAAGACTAAACTGAAGCATGTGACCTCCTCCCCCCCCCCCCCCCCCCCCACTCCAGGAACAGCTGCTCTACTTTGCAGCTGTGGCTACACGGACTATGCAAACGCAATATTCAATGATCACAAGATTCAAAGCGAATCCGGCCACAAAATGCTTCTGGTGGCTTGAAGCTGCACTAGAAGGCCCGTTAATGTAATTAAAATACACTACAATTGACGCAAACAGAATAAGTGCTAGTCAAAACAATACAACAGACACACTGCTCTTCTACATTATAGATACTCTCATGCTAGAGGATTCATCGCGCAGTACAATACGTCTGTCAATTATAACTGTATAGATATTACTGAATGGCTCGATGATTGTAAGCTGATATGGTGACTGTCATTATCCCACATGTGCAATGCAGTGACTGCTATTACCCCTGATACCATAAGTATTGGGGGCAATAGTGGACACTATATTGTTCATGCAGGGCAATGACAGCCACCATGTCAACTGACAAACCATTCTAAGTCTTTACACTGCAAAATGGTTAAAATGGAAAATAGTTACAACTGGCAGTGATTACATTGGAAAATAGTTTCCTGTTGTTCATTTTCCATCCAGTCACTATGGAGTTTAATGGCCGTGGTTGCTGACGTAAAAATGTTCTGTGATAAACAACTTCTTTCCGATTTCATGGAGATGCATTTAAAAAGAAAATCACTTTGTACAAGGGACACATTCTGAGAAAAACTGTTCAGTTCCTTAAACCCACTGGTGTTAAAGAAAACATTGGGTCTGAAGAATTCAATTTGAGTTTGAAATCATTACAAGGATAGATTCCTAAACGTTTTGAGGACAATGCCAATCAATCTTACATCTGTTTTCGCGACCATTTACGTTTCAGTTGAAAGTACCCCTGTGCAATCACAGATGTAACTGAGTGATCTGCAGTGTAATTCCCGTTTTAAAGACAAATCCCTGTAAGGGTACAGGGAACTTACAAATGGTGGAAAAAATCTAAATTTTTTATGACTTTATTAAATTTTATAGTATAGCAAATTTTAAAGTCACAGTCATGTATGCAGCTATTCCCCCTTTATTTCTGTTACAGAAACTAATATTATTTCGAAAAAAAACTGTGAACTTTCTGTTTCCAGCGATTATACATTAAACATGTTGGTAACAGTGCAGGTTTCTAGTGCCTGTAAATGATTATCTTTGCTAGTACTTACTTTTGTTTCGCCGAAACAGTTTGTTCACGTGTTACTGAATGTTTGTTGCCAAGTACTACATATATTTGTTGAAGTACATATCGTTCAGTGTGCAATAAAGACGAACTATGTCACGCATCAAGAAATTCAATAAAAAGAAATTCCAAGGTAACCAGTTCAAAAACAAAGCAAGCCAGTTCTTCAGGGAAGAAACTCCAACATGGCACGCCTCCTGGTGATTCAAATTTTTGTGTTAACAATGACACTGTTTGTAGTGGATTAGTCGTTCTTGATGTGGGCATCTTATATTCTTTGATAAAAGAAGTGGTGAAACGTAAACAATGTGATCGTGTAGGCTGCTTGGAAGTAACTGAACAACTAAGTAGCAGGAAAGGTTGAGAATCCAAATTAGTTGTTTTGTGAAGGTCCTGCAATAAATCTACCTAAAAAATGGCTTTGAGCATTTTGCATAATTCATATGATGTGAATTTGAAGTTGGTGCATGCAATGCCTGCAACAGGAAAATGAAAAAAAGGCTGCTGAAACGTTTTGTGGTTTGCTGGACCTTCTTGCTCCTCCCAGTAGGTTCAGCAAGTACATAAAAATACTTTTAGATGCCTTGACGATTGTGACTAGAGCATCTATGAAACGTGCACTAGAAGAAACTGAAAATATTAGTGGAACCAGGGACATTGCTGTTGCACTTGATGGGACAAGGCAACATGGAGGACATCGTTCCTTGAATGGTTTCGTAAGTGCTACTTCTCTGGAGAATGGAAAATTTGTTGATGTTGAGTGCTCATCTAAGTACTACCACACCTGTAATGGTAACACTGAAGGACTTATTGACCATCAGTGTTATAAGAATTATGATTTTAGAGTGGAGGTATGGAGTGAGATGGGGCTGTAAAAATATTTCAGGGGTCGGTGCCCTTTTATAACGTTAGATATACGAAGTACCTAGGCGATGGAGACTCTGAAACGTACAATAACATTAGTGAGTTCCATTTTTAGTGGTGATACCTTGGTAACAAAACTGGAGTGTTGTCGACAGAGGATGGGAGCTAGACTGAGGAAGCTACGAAGAGAAATGAAAGGAAAGTTCCTATCTGATGGAAAAGCTCTGTCTGGCCGAGGAAGATTGACAGAGACTGAAATAGACCTTCTTTAGAGTTATTATGGACTAGCCATTAGATAAACTGCACCTCTGAATGATGTTCCAACAATGAGAAAAGCTGCGTGGACCACTTACTTTCATACGTTGTCCACAGATGACCACCCTCCTCACAGACTTTACCCTAAAGGACCAGATTCTTGGTGCGGTTATCAAAACGCGAAAGAAAGTGGCCAAATACATCATCATAAGCAATCTCTTCGTGAGCCTGTTATGAATGAAATATAAGCAATTTTTAGAAACCTGAGTGACCTATTTTGCTTAGTAAATGTCTTCGTGGGGGCACTCAGAATACAAATGAAACTGTCAACCATTGCCTACGGGAAATATTACCCAATAATGTATTTGTAGGGCTAACTAAATTAAAAGTTGGTGTACTAGATGCGGCACTGCGTAAGCCAGCGTTTGACTGACGCGGACCATATGCTGGCTGGGTGGGAAGTGAGGAAGCCACTGCCTCTCTGGTCTCATTTATATCCCCTAGTAGCAGCATCTAAAAGGCCACTTTTTCGGACACATAGCTTTACAGCACTGTTGTCTATCAATTTAGAATCTTCGTAATTTTCTTGTGAATGGAGTTAAGTTGGCCTTAATCATAGAGCAAGGTTTAGCTCTTCTGCATTTAAACTTTGCCGTCTAGAATTTTTAGAGCGGAACTGACAGTAGAAACTGATCTCCGAACTACGTCTTTAAGAGACTTTGTATTGATTGTTATCCACATGAAAGTCTTGAAACTTGTTATAGCTCCATTATTTAATGTGTTTCATCAGGTGCTGTAATCACGACTGCCTATCATTAATATAAAAGATAATATATCAGAAAAAGGACGTTTTTGTTCAAAATTTAGTTTACAGTCATCTACTTGAAAACTATTAGAGGTAGTTTAATAGGGTTCCATTATTTAATGTTTTTATATCGAACTGAAGCTTCACATTAATTTTCATATATCTAAGTTGAATATTTAGCGCCTTCAATTTTTTGTAAGAACATGCATTTTGACAAAAATATTGTTCTGATCAAGTTGAAACTTGTTAACAGTTGATTTTGACATACATTTACACATTCTGAATATTTCTTTGTCTTTCTAGCTCTGTTATTTAGAGTCACTTGTTTTTTTTATTTTAAACGGTGTATTTAGGGAAACATATTTATGTGTTCACCCTGAGATTTGAAAATTTAAACATTAATATACTGAAGCGTATATTGACAACGTTTGGAAAATCTACTTTAATTTTTAATTTCATCCTTCAATTATGGGCCAATACTTTTATGCTATGAATGCACAGGAGCATTATGATGACTTGGCGCTACTAGCAGTGAACTGGGGTAACTGCCGGCACACACGCTCGCCTCTGTATCTCTCAAATGATACAGCGCTTCTTTCGCCACAATTCCTTTCTCCTTCGTAGATTTCTGCAGTAGATTTTCCACGACTTGTTGTGTCCATGCCACGTCGGGATGCTGCACTACGCCGGCAGAAGGAAGTCCGACACGATATTAGGATGTGTCCCACGACGTTTGTCACCTCAGTGTGAAGCCCAAATACTGTTCACTTAATTCCATCTAAAAGTGTAGCAGCTAACAGTGCAACTTCAGAAATTTTACTGTTCTTACCACCAATGTCTTCACTTGCTTCATGTCTGCAAATTTAGACCAACTACTACTTCTTGATGTACAGACCAATTAACCCCGACTGTCGATCCTTGTGTCTTTTTGTTCTTTCACTGCCAACATAATCTTAAAATTCTTTTACCTGATACTGTAACGTCCTTTCATAGCAAGTTTGTGGTACCTGTCGCTAAAGCTGAAATTCTCATCCCTGTCCTCTGTCATTCCTATTCCATTTTTAACGGCTTGCGACGATAGATCGCTGGACCACCTCTTTTTGTGCACACAATCGTTGGTCCTGTGAGCATCCATCATATCACGAACAAACAGCGAAGAGTAAACGGCGATGACACCACGATTCTGCAGAACTGAAGAGAGTTGTCCCGGCCGAAAAATGCTACACCGTAAGGAAATGCCGCTCAGTTCCAGATTCTTTCGAAGGGCAAGCTGGACACATGGGGCTTGGCACGCTTGGACTGGCCTGGTTTAGGTAAGTGGGCTAATTATGAACCTGTTCCACTGTGACTTATCTTTGTTATCAACTGAAGCTAGATTGGGTAAGATGGTGATACTGGCAAACGTGTTTCAACAGCTCCAGCTTTGCAGAGGATTTTTCTTACTCGTATGGACATCGCTGTTTTAACGTATCAAGAAAGAAGGTGTGGTAGGGGTTCTCATCATATTTGTATGGTAAATGCATCTCAAGCATGGGACGCTGTACAAACGAATGGTGAACTAGGTGTAACTGCCTTTTGCATTTGCATGTTTAAGTTGTTGTCAATGATATGGCAATAATATCGTTTACTGTCGGCCGGAGTGGCCGAGCCGTTCTAGGCGCTTGAGTCCGGAACCGCGCGACTGCTACGGTCGCAGGTTCGAATCCTGCCTTTGGCATGGATGTGTGTGATGTCCTTAGGTTAGTTGGGTTTAAGTAGTTCTAAATTCTAGAAGACCGATGACCTCAGATTTTAAGTCCCGTAGTGCTCACAACCAATATCGTTTACACTGGTAACTCTCATTGACAAGTGAACTTTAAGCTGAAATTTCATCAGGAATATTGGTCATGTGTGTTTTGCTCTGTCATAGAGTCAGTTTATATATATTTTTATGAATGCAAAGCATGATACAAATATCGAACTACACGCGTCTTCTAACTTATAGTTTATTTCAGCAGTGCCAATAAGCTAGCCACATGTATTTTAATAACTAATACAGACAATTTAGATGTGGAGATATTTAATTCAAAGGTCCATAGTTCTTGGAAAGTGTGGTACAAGAATATAACTATGAACATTAACAAATGTTACATAAAATATGCTTTATCGGCAGTGCCAGTACAAAATCACGTTTACTTTTTTCAAATATTACACAGCAATTAAGTGTTTCCATAAGTGCCATGTTTGTTTTGCCCCCAAAGTATTACATATTTTGAGAAAGAACAAAATTTTATTTTGCCTCAAAACTCGGATTTTTGTTCATGATCAGAGATATGTAACGTAAATATGTTTTCAAATTACAATGTTCACTTTATGTGTGTGTGTGTGTGTGTGTGTGTGTGTGTGTGTGTGTGAGTGTGTGTGTCCGTGTGTGTTGTGCTGTGTTCAAAATCTATGCTTACTACGATATATAATTTTATTTCGATGCGAATATTGTCCTTATGAGGTACTGACCTTCCTCTGTCTTGTTGCATTGTTGTCATTATCCATGTTTCATATCTGCTTCGTTCCACCACTGTCTTTGGTCATGTTGTGTTCTACGTAAGCATTTTGATTTATGAAGTTTTTCTTGTGTATTTCGAAGCTATTCAGTGTAATTTTTACATCCCTATAAAGCTCCCGTGATAGCAGCTTCTTCTTTCGCTGCTAAAGAGGAGTTTCGTCAGTTCGTTTGCATTTGGCTACGTTGTGTGTCTTTACATCACGCATTTTGATTACACTGCTCACATTATTTAGGAGCTGATTATTGGACATAAAGTCTATAAACATTTACGAGGGTCTCGTCACCGTAGGTCCAACTGGTAAATACTGTAGCCTTCCTTGAAAGGTGTTTCCGTAGATAACCGAATATAAGCCTGAATCACTTATTATAAACAGCAATAACTAGCACTCATATGTGTACTTTCAGACATCTCGGTGAGCATGCAGCGCTTAGAATTAAATTACAATGAAACGAATACCCCTAGTTGCATACAGGCGTTGATATGAGTCGATGGGAAAAGTTGAAAATGTGTGCCCCGACCGGGACTTAACCCATGATCTCCTGCTTACAGGGGAGACGCTCTATCCATCTTTTTTTTAAATATTTGTTTATAATGTTTTAAAAATAATGTAGGTTTGAGAAACTTTTTGAATAATTGGTAGAATAACAAAAGAAAATGAAACAGAAGGGAAAAAAACAGTGCCAGATGAGGAATCGAATACGAGACCTCTGGCGTAGGAGTCTGATTATACTGGTTTCTCATTCCAGTAACCAAAAATTAGTCTCCTTCGTGTTTATGGCGAAGAAGCAATCTTTTGGAACAAAAAACGTTTCTCAAAGCCAAAATCAAATTTCTTTTTCCTTTAAGAACAAATTATGATGAATGATAAGGATTTTTTTTTTTTTTTTTTTTTAGTTAAAGACCAGTTCTTACAGGAGCGTCTGAAGTGTGTCAGCCTACAGCATGCCATTTCGTCCAAACGTGTCTTCTCATTGAGTAGGCGTGGGTTCTGGTTAGCAGATCTATTCAGTTCGGTTCGGTTAATACAGTTTTCAGCTTCTCAGGCTTGGACGTTCCAGCTACGAGATGGGTCATCGAAGGTGCTCCGTAATAAATTGGAAAAATATTGCTTATAGAGTGGGTTGCCGATCAGGACGCAGTGTGTTCGTTGAGATTAGTCCAATATCCTAGAGTAGACTTGTCGCCAGAAGTAAAAAGATAGCGGATCGTGTGGCCACATGTCCAATTCACAGAGTGAGTTTT